>NC_138548.1:141624783-142824783 GCF_964273705.1 Natrix helvetica
ATCAGCAAGTAATTAGCTTTCGTTTTCTGTAGGTTTTCAGCTATAAATCAACGCCATTTTGAATCCTTTGTTCTAAGCCCACGCCTCTCGAACTCAGCAGTAGCGTTCTTTTTAAAGATATTTTTTTCCCCAATTAAGACTTAAAATACTTGCAAAAGTCTTGCTTCCTTCTTGAGATGTTGAGATGTTGAGATGATAAGGCTGTTCCCGGCGACTGGCTCTGCTAATTAGCAGAGGTTATCAAAAAGGCAGGAGAATACAACAACTGCGAAAGGGGGCAAACCTCGTCGGACTCCAGAGGCTATAAATCCTCCTGGAGGGTACACGAGGGCTCAACCCAGCAGCTGAATCTCTCCCTCATAAATTCCAAGAATTTAAGAGTGTCCGAGGTGTTAAAGATCGTAAAAAAACACCTCTAACTGTCTCTTGATCTGACAGGCTCAAAAAAAGCCTGCCATCGGCACCAGGAACAACCCGGAAGCGTTGGATACGGAGACGTTCGGTCTGGTTAGGAGGGGGCATGCCTTTTGAGCCTGCCTTATGTACATTTCCTGGCAAAATACATGGGAAAATCCCATTAGGGAAAATTCCACTTAGGGTTAGGGTAAGCTTTCCATGAATTCGTAGTGCAAAACGGACATCACCATTGGATTCCGAGCCCATCAGTCTGGTTAGGAGGGGGCATGCCTTTTGAGGAATTCAGGAAAATTCCACTTAGGGTTAGGGTAAGCTATCCATGAATTCGTAGTGCAAAATGGACATCACCATTGGATTCCGAGCCCATCAGTCTGGATAGGAGGGGGCATGCCTTTTGAGCCTGCCTTATGTACATTTCCTGGCAAAATACATGGGAAAATCCCTTTCAGTATAATTCCACTTAGGGTTAGGGTTAGCTCTCCATGAATTCGCAAAGCAAAACAGACATTGCCATTGGATTCGGCTCCTATCACTATGGATAGGAGGGGGCATGCCTTTTTAGCCAGCCTTATGTACATTTCCTGGCAAAATACATGGGAAAATCCCATTAGGGAAAATTCCACGTACGGTTAGGGTTAGCTCTCCATGAATTCGCAGAGCAAAACAGACATTGCCATTGGATTCGGCTCCCATCAGTATGGTTAGGAGGGTGCAGGCCTTTTGAGCTGGCCTTATGTACATTTCCTGGCAAACTACATGGGAAAATCCAATTCGGGAAAATTCCATTTAGGGTAAGCGTTAGCTCTCCATGAATTCGCAGAGGAAAACGGACATTACCAATGGATTCTGAGCCCATCAGTCTGGTTAGGAGGGGGCATGACTTTTGAGCCGGCCTTATGTACATTTCCTGGCAAAATACATGGGAAAATCCCATTCGGGAAAATTCCACTTAGGGTTAGGGTTAGCTCTCCATGAATTCGCAGAGCAAAATGGATATCGCCATTGGATTAGGATACGATCGGTATGGTTAGGAGGGAGCATGCCTTTTGAGCCAGCCTTATGTACATTTCCTGGCAAAAAGAATGGGAAAATCCCATTCGGGAAAATTCCACTTAGGGTTAGGGTTAGCGCTCCATGAATTCGCAGAGCAAAATGGATATCACCATTGGATTCCGAGTCCATCAGTATGGTTAGGACGGGGCGTGCCTTTTGAGCCAGCCTTATGTACATTTCCTGGCAAAATACATGCGAAAATCCCATTCGGGAAAATTCCACTTAGCGTTAGGGTTAGCTCTCCATGAATTCGCATAGCAAAACAGACATTGTCATTGGAATTGGCTCCCATCACTATGGTTAGGAGGGGGCATGCATTTTTATCCAGCCTTATGTACATTTCCTGGCAAAATACATGAGAAAATCCTATTCGGGAAAATTCCATTTAGGGTTAGGGTTAGCTCTCCATGAATTCGCAGAGCAAAATGGATATCACAATTGGATTCCGAGACCATCAGTATGGTTAGGACGGGTCGTGCCTTTTGAGCCAGCCTTATGTACATTTCCTAGCAAAATACATGGGAAAATCCTATTCGGGAAAATTCCATTTAGGGTTAGGGTTAGCTGTCCATAAGTTCGCAGAGCAAAATGGACATCGCCATTGGATACGGAGACGTTCGGTCTGGTTAGGAGGGGACATGCCTTTGCAGCCAGCTTTATGTACATTTCCTGGCAAAATACATGGGAAAATCCCTTTCAGTAAAATTCCACTTAGGGTTAGGGCTAGCTCTCCATAAGTTCGCAGAGCAAAATGGACATTTCCATTGGATTAGGAGACGTATGGATAGCAGGGGGCAATCCTTTTTTACCAGCCTTATGTACTTTTCCTGGAAAAATACATGGGAAAATCCTATTCGGGAAAATTCCTTAAGCTGTAATTAAATCTTGTTTCATCTTAGTCATGTCTTACAGCTTCAAGTTATAAATAATTCATTCTCACCTGCCAGTAGGTCCTCTGTGTGTGTGTGTGTGTGTGTTTGTGTGTATGCGGATGGGCGGGAGGAGGGAGCTGGAACCGGTTCTTAACGGCACTGTTCCTTCTAAGGTGCGTGGCCGCGTGGCCGCGCGGCGGCGCAGGTGGCAAGACACTGCGCAGCAGTTTCGAACTGCCGCGCAGTGATTTCCACTTTCACAGGCGCTGGAAGCTGGGGAGGTCCTTTGCAGGCGGCTAGAACTGGCTGCCTGGAAAGGAACTCCCCGGACTTGTTTTGATGAGCGCGGGGGACTGAGTTCAGCAAAACAAGCCCAGGGAGTTTCTTTGTGGGCGGCCAATCCTAGCTGTTTGCGCCCGGAGCTGCAGCTAAAGTAAATTCCCAAAGCCCCTACCACTACCGGAATATCTGCTGCCGCCTCCTCCTCCTCTAACAGCACCACCACATTTGCTGCCCGACGCTGTGGCCGAGGTGAAGCCAGCAAACCTCCCGCCGGCGCCCCCGCCCATGGCAGCAGCGCCTCCCCCTCTGTTCGGAGCACCTGAGCTGGGCCCCGCGACCAGTGTTACCCCTGCCCCCTCCTCCTCTGCTGTGCTTTTGAGGAGCCACGAGGCCGCGGGAGCCATTAGGAAGGCGGCGGAGGGGCGGGGGCAGGGGAAAAAGGCTTCATGGCTTCTCAAAAGCACGGCGGTGGCGGAAAAGGCAGCAGGGGTAATGCGGTGCCCAACTCAGGTGCTCCGAGTGGAGGGGGAGGTGCCGCCGCCACTGCCATGGGCGGGGGCGCCAGCGGGAGCTTTGCCGGCTTCACCTCAGCCGCAGCGCCGGGCAGCAAATGTGGTGGTGCTGTTGGAGGAGGAGGAGGAGGAAGAGGAGGCAGCTGCTATTCTGGTAGCGGCAGGGGCTCGTCAGCATCTTCAGCGGCAGCCCTGCCCCCTGTGAAAAAAAACAAAGATGGATCCACGCAGATGACGTCGCCGCAACATGACTGGAGGAGGAATTCTGGGAGTTGAAGTCCACAAGTCTTCAAGCTGTCAGGTTTGAAGACCCTGGGGTTGTTTTTTCCTAAAGGGTTAGGGATGCAGGATCTTGCAACTTGACAGCTTTAAGACTTGCATGCTTCAATGCCAGAGTTCCTGAGCCAACATGACTGGAGGAGGAATTCTGGGAGTTGAAGTCCACAAGTCTTCAAGCTGTCAGATTTGAAGACCCCTTGGGGTTTTTTTCCTAAAGGGTTAGGGATGCAAGGAGCTTGTAACTTGACAGCTTTAAGACTTGCGTACTTCAAATGCCAGAGTTTCTGACCCAACAGTTTGGTTGCTAAGCAGGAGCATTGTTAAGTGATACTATATAACACTTTTAATTAAGCGGGTACCTTGAATAAACATAACTTTGAGTTTCAAATAATACTGATTTTGTTGTTGTCTTAGGTGACACCTGTGAAAAAAATTCAGGTGGTGCCCCGGCATAAAAATGTGCTGCTGAAACACTATACTTTTCTGCTCACACTGAAAAAAAATTAGAGAGAACATTGGAGCTAACCCTAACCATGAGTGGAATTTTCCCGAATGGGATTTTCCCATGTATTTTGCCAGGAAATGTACATAAGGCTGGCTAAAAAGGTGTGCCCCCTCCTAACCGTACTGATGGGAGCCAAATCCAATGGCAATGTCTGTTTTGCTCTTCGAATTCATGGAGAGCTAACCCTAACCCTAAGTGGAATTTTTCCCAATGGGATTTTCCCATGTATTTTGCCAGGAAATGTACATAAGGCTGGCTAAAAAGGCATGCCCCCTCCTAACCATACTGATGGGCTCTGAATCCAATGGTGATGTCCGTTTTTCTCTGCGAATTCATGGAGCGCTTACCCTAACCCTAAGTGGAAATTTTCCCAAAGGGATTTTCCCATGTATTTTGCAAGGAAAGGTACATATGGCTGGCTAACAAGGCATGCGCCCTCCTAACCATACCAATCGTCTCCTAATCCAATGGCAATGTCCATTTTGCTCTGCGAATTCATGGAGAGCTAACCCTAACCATAAGTGGAATTTTACCGAAAGGGATTTTCCTATGTATTTTGCCAGGAAATGAACATAAGGCCGGCTCAAAAGGCATGCCCCCTCCTAACCATACTGATGGGAGCCGAATCCAATGGCAATGTCTGTTTTGCTGTGCGAATTCATGGAGAGCTAACCCTAACCCAAAGTGGAATTTTCCCGAATGGGATTTTCCCATGTATTTTGCCAGGAAATGTACATAAGGCTGGCTAAAAAGGTGTGCCCCCTCCTAACCGTACTGATGGGAGCCAAATCCAATGGCAATGTCTGTTTTGCTCTTCGAATTCATGGAGAGCTAACCCTAACCCTAAGTGGAATTTTTCCCAATGGGATTTTCCCATGTATTTTGCCAGGAAATGTACATAAGGCTGGCTAAAAAGGCATGCCCCCTCCTAACCATACTGATGGGCTCTGAATCCAATGGTGATGTCCGTTTTTCTCTGCGAATTCATGGAGAGCTAACCCTAAGTGGAATTTTCCCGAATGGGATTTTCCCATGTATTTTGCCAGGAAAGATACATACGGCTGGCTAAAAAGGCATGCCCCCTCCCAACCATACTGATGGGAGCCGAATCCAATGGCAATGTCTGTTTTGCTCTTCGAATTCATGGAGAGCTAACCCTAACCCTAAGTGGAAATTTTCCCAAAGGGATTTTCCCATGTATTTTGCAAGGAAATGTACATATGGCTGGCTAACAAGGCATGCGCCCTCCTAACCATACCAATCGTCTCCTAATCCAATGGCGATGTCCATTTTGCTCTGCGAATTCATGGAGAGCTAACCCTAACCATAAGTGGAATTTTACCGAAAGGGATTTTCCTATGTATTTTGCCAGGAAATGAACATAAGGCCGGCTCAAAAGGCATGCCCCCTCCTAACCATACTGATGGGAGCCGAATCCAATGGCAATGTCTGTTTTGCTGTGCGAATTCATGGAGAGCTAACCCTAACCCAAAGTGGAATTTTCCCGAATGGGATTTTCCCATGTATTTTGCCAGGAAAGGTACATAACGCCGGGTCAAAAGGCATGCCCCCTCCTAACCGTACGAATGGGAGCCGAATCCAATGGCAATGTCTGTTTTGCTCTGTGAATTCATGGAGAGCTAACCCTAACCCTAAGTGGAATTTTCCCGAATGGGATTTTTTCATGTATTTTGCCAGGAAAGGTACATAACGCCGGGTCAAAAGGCATGCCCCCTCCTACCCATACTGATGGGAGCCGAATCCAATGGCAATGTCTGTTTTGCTCTGCGAATTAATGGAGAGCTAACCCTAACCCTAAGTGGAATTTTCCCGAATGGGATTTTCCCCTGTATTTTGCCAGGAAATGTACATAAGGCTGGCTCAAAAGTCACGCACCATCCTAACCATACTGATGTGCTCTGAATCCAATGGTGATGTCCGTTTTGCTCTTCGAATTCAAGGAGAGCTAACCCTAAGTGGAATTTTCCCGAATGGGATTTTACCCTTCTTTTTACCAGGAAATGTATATAAGGCTGGCTCAAAAGGCATGCCCCTCCTATCCATACCGATCGTCTCATAATCCAATGGGGATGTCCGTTTTGCTCGGCGAACATATGGACAGCTAACCATAACCTAAGTGGAATTTTCCCGAATGGGATTTTCCCATGTATTTTGCCAGGAAATGTACATAAGGCTGGCTAAAAAGGCATGCCCCCTCCTAACCATACTGATGGGAGCCGAATCCAATGGCAATGTCTGTTTTGCTCTGCAAATTCATGGAGAGCTAACCCTAAGTGGAATTTTCCCGAATGGGATTTTCCCATTCTTTTTACCAGGAAATGTATATAAGGCTGGCTCAAAAGGCATGCCCCTCCTATCCATACCGATCGTCTCATAATCCAATGGGGATGTCCGTTTTGTTCGGTGAACACATAGACAGCTAACCATAACCTAAATGGAATTTTCCCGAATGGGATTTTCCCATGTATTTTGCCAGGAAATGTACATAAGGCCGGCTCAAAAGGTACGCCCCGTCCTAAGTATACTGATGGGAGCCGAATCCAATGGCTATGTCTGTTTTGCTCTGCGAATTCATGGAGAGCTAACCCTAACCCTAAGTGGAATTTTCCCAAATGGGATTTTCCCATGTATTAGGGTTAGGGTTAGCTCTCCATGAATTCGCAGATCAAAAACGACATCACCATTGGATTCTGAGCCCATCAGTCTGGTTAGGAGGGGGCATGCCTTTTTAGCCGGCCTTATGTACATTTCCTGGCAAAATACATGGGAAAATCCCATTCGGGAAAATTCCACTTAGGGTTAGGGTTAGCTCTCCATGAATTTGCAGAGTAAAACAGATATTGCCATTGGATTCGGCTCCCATCACTATGGTTAGGAGCCGCAGCAGCAGCAGGAGCAGGGTCGGTCAGCGTGATGGGCAGGGGACATCGGCTTAAGGCGTCGGCATGGCAAATGTGCTTTCCTGGCTGGTGGAGCAAGGTGTAGTTGTACGCAGCCAGGAACACAGTCCATCGAGTAAACCATGGGGAAAGAATCTGGGGAGTCTGCCTATCCCCGGCGATGATTCCCAGCAGGGGCTTGTGGTCAGTCACTATGTGGAAGTGGCGGCCATAAAGATAGGCGTGAAAACGCTTCACCCCAACCACTATAGCCAACGCTTCCCGATCAAGCTGGCTATAGTTCCTCTCGGGAGAAGACAACGTGCGGGAAAAGAAAGCAACAGGGGCCTCCCTACCAGAGGGCAGCCGGTGGCTCAAGACAGCCCCGTAGGGAGAGGCATCGCAAGTTAAAATTACAGGAAGCGCCTCGTTGAATTGGTGGAGTTAGCAATTTCTTTTTTTTTTTTTTCAGAAAATTTTATTGGATTTTTAAAACATTTATAAGGGAAAGGGTAGGTGGAATGGTATACAAATTTTGGCTGTTGCAAGTATGGCAGACGCCCCCTCCCTCCAAACTCATAAGATACATCTATGTATAAAACATTAATACAAAATCGTATAAAATCAGCATATTAATTCTATAAAAAATTTTCAATCAGCTTATATATTATGATATATAGTCTAGATATAATTTCATTATTACTTTCGGTCTGTTTATAACAATGTGATTTTCTTATTCATTTTTGTGATCTGAGCTTTCTTAGTGTTGCCCCTTCTCCCCCCGCTGGCAGAGCTCCGGCCCCTCCCGTGTCCTGTGTGACCGTTGAAGAGTCTTCTGTTTTTTCTAGGTTCGCTTTATTTTTTTCCATAAAGGCCTGAGCCTCTATGGGTGTATTGATTCTGATTCTTGTCTCCTCCCAGAATATCAGCATCCCTTCAGGCATCAACCATCTAAACCACACCCCTTTCTGGTATAATTTATTCGCCAATTGCGAATAATTTTTCCTTTTCTCCCTAATTTTTTTTGGGATCTGCTTCAAGATGGTTATCTCCCTGTCGTGATATGTCAACGCTTGCCCCCTTTGTACACCCAGAATTATGTCTCTTGTGCTTTTCCTAAGAAATTTGATATGGACCTCCCTGGGTACATTGTGTGTTCTGGCATATGCTGAGTTCACTCTATAGACCAGGTCTATCTCCCATTCCATCTGTTGTTTATCTTTGTGTATATATTCAGCTAAGATATTAGTCATGATGTCCCTTATGTTTTCCCCATCTGCTTCTATAACATTTTGAAATCTAAGATAAAAGGACATTCTCTCAAATTCTGTTTTCATTTGTTGGATATCAAGTTCTTTGTTAGCCTTCTGCAAAACTTCTACTCCCCCCCTCGCCTCCACCACCCCACCCTCCACAAGGTCCAGTCTCTGTGAGTTCTTATAAATTTGGACTTGATTCTCTTTAATTTCTTCCTTCATTTCCTTTAATTGTTTCTTAATTTCTTCCTGGCCCTGTATGAGTTGCAGAAGCATTTGTTGCAAATCCATCTCTGTACTCTTAGGTTGCATCAGTTCTGTAATCTTTGACTGTGTGGCAGGACTGGATGTTGCAGATGTCGGTGCAGAGGTAGCAAAGCCAGGTTTTCCAGGTGGTGGTCTTTTTGGAGACATAGTTTATAAAGCAGAGAAATCAGTCAGTGTAGAGACTGGACAACTGAAGAAGTAGAGCAGGCAGATGAGTTCAGGAGGCAGAAGATCCAGGCAGCTGGGAGTTTCTTTAGTCAGTCTAGCAATAGAGAAAATTTTTCTCTCCAGAGGGTTCAGGAAATAACAATCCACAAGAGATTCTTCTGGGTGACACGGAGACAAAGACCGGAAGCCTGAATTTTAAAGGTGGATTCAGGTTTCACAGTTCATGAAGACAACGGAAGTGTGCCATCTTGCCCTGCCAGCTTTGGGCTCAGAGGCATAACAAAATTTTAAAAGTTCAGAAAATTCTCAGTTCACCCATAAGTTCTGGAACTAAATCCAATGAAAGTCACTTTTACAGGGGTGAGGCATCATTAGTTGGCTCTCCCCCCTCCTCCTTCCCCTGGGGGCGAAAGCAAAATCTTCTCAAGCCGCTTGTCCAAGGGGGGGGAAATCCCCCTCCCTCTAGCCGCACCTCCAGCAAGAATCCAAAAGTTTAACTTTTAAAAACGCTGAAAAGACCATCAGTTCAAAAGAAAGGGAATGAAGAAAGGAGGCCTCTCACCATACCGCCGCTGCTTCCTTCAAAAGTACGTTGTCCGATCGGCATGGAGCGAGACGCTTGTGCGCCCTCCGAAACTGCTCCCCGGTGCCTAGAGCGAAGCGGAGAAGCCCCCACCAGCCGCCACCGATGCCAGGGCCCTCCGCGAGCCGCTCCCTCGGCAGGACGCCTCTCCGGGGCGTCCTGTGCCCCCCCCCAGAAGCAGGGGAAGCCCACCCGGAGAGCGGGAGCGGGCAAAGACTTGTCTGTCGCCGTAGCCGCCGAAACCGGAAGTCCCAGAAGTTAGCAATTTCTTAACAGTCTCAAAAGCAGAGGCTTCCCTTTTACCCCAGATCCATTTGGCTGAGCAGTCAAGTAACCTGTGGAGAGGCTCCACAACGGATGCCTTGTGTGGCAGGAAAATATTATAAAAATTTAAAAGTCCAAGAAAAGCTTGCAATTCGACTTTTGATGTTGGCGTGGGAACCTGTTTAATGGCCATCACCTTTTCTGGGGCTGGATGAATTCCTTTGCCATCAATTAGGAAACCCAGAAATTCTACTTGAGGCACCGCAATTTTGCATTTTGTGGTTTTTAGCTTTAAACCCACGCTTCAGAAACGACGAAGCACAGTGCGTAGATGGGCCAGGAGGTTGGTCAGGGAACGGGCGGAGACCAGGACGTCGTCAAAGTATGGTATGCCCTGCAATAGCCTTTCCATCAAATTTTGGAAGAGCCCCGGTGCCACACTGACTCCAAATTGGAGTCGGTTGCACTTAAATGCCCCTCTACGTGTGACAATTGTTTAGGCTTCAGCAGTTGCCTCATCCACAGGTAACTGCTGATAAGCTTGGGCAAGGTCTAACTTCGCAAAAATGGTGCCCTGGCCCAAAGAATGCAGCAGGTGCTGCACGACGGGCATGGGGTACGCGCTCCGCTGCAGGGCGCGATTGAGAGTACACTTAAAGTCCCCACAGATTCTCACAGACCCGTCCCCCTTAACTGGGATGACTATTGGGGTCTCCCACTTAGCATGGTCTATGGGCTCTAATAACCCTTGGGCCAGCAGCTTATCTATCTCCGCATCTACCTTTGGTTTCAATGCGAAAGGCACTCTACGCGGCTTCAGCTGTTGTGGAGGAACCTGGGGGTCTAAATTAAATGAAATGGGGGTACTAGCGTACTTCCCCAGACCCTCACCGAACACATCAGGGAACTCCTTGATGAGCATATCCAGATGAGGATTGCTCTGGATCTGATTTATGCCAGTAATGGCTAATCCAAGGGCTTCAAACCATTCCAAGCTCAGCAAGCTCGGCCATGGCCCATTGACCACTATGAGAGGCAGCTGCTTACAGTACTGCTTAAAGGAGACCTGACAATTGTATTTTCCCAGGACTGGGATGGATTTCCCTTGGAAATCCCTTAACCTCAACTTACAGGGCTTAAGGCTGGCTTTAGAAATAGAGGGCACCAGTCGCTTGATGGTGGCCCAAGAAACAATGGAGACGGCTGACCCCGTGTCAATCTCCATTTTACAGGGGCTGCCTTCCAATCTCACTGTCAGGAAAATCTTACCCCGTGGGCTATGGACAATCATGTCCACTTCAGCTTCCTCCCTGTCATCTTGCACTGAGAAACAGGAATCCTTTTTCCTGAAACTCTGAGGCTTGCCTGATCTGAAAGGTTTTTTAACATTTTGGCTGCTACTTTGCGAGCTGCCTTCAAGCGCGCTTGCGCAAGGGGCGGCAGCCCTGCAGACTCTAGCCAAATGACCTCTTTTCCCACAGCGGAGGCAGGTAGCGTTTTTAAAAAGGCACTCCGCTCTATCATGCCTACCTGCACAGCCGGGGCAGTTAATTTGGGGAATACTCTTACCCTGCCGACCTCTGGCTTGCTCCGTTTTCAAATGATGGATGTCATCGTTCCCATCGGCTCCGTCGTTGTCGAAAACGTCTTCATGATGAACCTCTGAGTGTTTATCGGGTGTAGGGAGCTTAGAGAAACCCTGAATCTCGTCAGTGGATTTATTTGACAGCTCCACTGCCCGAGCTTCATCCAGAGCTGTCTGCAAGTCCAGCTCAGGTTTGGCTAACAGGCGACGCTGGATGCGGAGGTCTCTAAACCCCCCCCCCCACCATTTATAGACTCTCCCTCACGTTGAAAACGCCTGTAGAAGGCAAATCTCCTAGTTGTGCGAGATGGAGTGGGAGCGTAATGGCTTCTTAATTTTTCCATTAGCTCATCCCAGGACACTGTATGAACCGAGTGAGGGGCCACTAAATTTCCTGCCAAATTGAACATTTCAGTTCCACATAAATTTAGGAAGCACGACTTTTTCTGTTTTTCAGTTAAATCAGTATAGTCGTTGGCTTCTAAAAAACATTCAAATCGGGAGATGAAAGAGTCCCAAGTCTCCGTGGCCCCATTAAACAGCCAGAGTGTTCATCGATGCCATTCTGAGGCGAATCTTCTTCCTGTGGGGGGTAATCTGCGGCCCGCTTCAATCAGTGACTCACTCAACCTCTCATCGAGTGATTTCCCCTGAGGGAAAATTCAGCTCTGTGACTCAGCTCAGCTTAGTGACTTTCAACAGCTCTGCCTGGGTTCCTCTTCTGTGTATCCCACCTTCGTCGCCAATGTTCTAGCTTGGTAGAACTCGGGTGACAGAGAGAGGCGAGCCAGGACTTAAAAAGCAGCTAACAGCTTTATTGAATAACAAGGTTGCCAGCGTGGCTTGTCATTACGCGCGCGTAGCTAACAGGCAACAGCTGTGCCCTGCTCTGACAGCCTTTATATATGCCGGGCTGTCAGACCGGGAACCAATCAGCATTGAGCACAGCGCCCTCTGGTGGAACGGACCAGAGGGAAAACTATAGTACATAAGGCTGGCTAAAGAGGCATGCCACCTTCTAACCTTACTGATGGGCTCGGAATCCAATGGCAATGTCTGTTTTGCTCTGCGAATTCATGGAGAGCTAACCCTAACCCTAAGTGGAATTTTCCCGAATGGGATTTTCCCATGTATTTTGCCAGGAAATGTACATAAGGCTGGCTAAAAAGGCATGCCCCCTCCTAACCATACTGATCGAATGGCAATGTCTGTTTTGCTCTGCGAATTCATGGAGAGCTAACCCTAACCCTAAGTGGAATTTTCCCGAATAGGATTTCCCCCTGTTTTTTGCCAGGAAATGTACATAAGGCTGGATAGAAAGGCATGCCCCCTCCTAACCATACGGATGGGCTCTGAATCCAATGGCGATGTCTGTTTTGCTCTTGGAATTCTTGGAGAGCTAACCCTAATCCTAAGTGGAATTTGCCTTGTATTTTGCCAGGAAACATATATAAGGCCAAGGTCAAAAACCATGCCCACTCCCAACCATACTGATGCGCTCCAAATCCAATGGCAATGTCTCTTTTGCTCTTGGAATTCTTGGAGAGCTAACCCTAACCCTAAGTGGAATTTTCCCCAATGGGATTTTCCCATGTGTTTTGCCAGGAAATGTACATAAGGTCCACTGAAAAGGCATGCCCCCTCCTAACCATACCGATCGGCTCCGAATCTAATGGTGATGTCCGTTTTGCTCTGCGAATTCTTGGAGAGCTCACTCTAACCGAAAGTGGAATTTTCCCCAATGGGATTTTCCCAATTATTTTGCAAAGAAATGTATATGAGGCCAGGTCAAAAGGAATGCCTCCTGCTAACCATACCAATGGGCTCTGAATACCATGGGGATGTCTGTTTTGCTATGCGAATTCATGGAGAGCTAACCCTAACCCAAAGTGGAATTTTCCCCAATTGGATTTTCGCATGAATTTTGCCAGGAAATGTACATAAGGCCAGATCAAAAGGCATGCCCCCTCCTAAGCATATGGACGGTCTCCGAATCCAATGTTGATGTCCTTTTTGCTATTCGAATTCATCGAAAGCTAACCCTAACCCTAAGTGGAATTTTCCCAATGGGATTTTCCCATATATTTGGCCAGGAAATTTACCTAAGGCCTTATGAAAAGGCATATCCCCTCCTAATCACTCTGATGGGAGACGAATCCAATGGCAATATGCCTGTTTTACTCTGCGAATTCATGGAAAGCTTACCTGTTGTGTACTGAGCCGATCCACCAGTAGGTGGCGCGCGTAGACCTTCCTTTTATTGGTTCCCCGACTGTCGGCGTTTGTATAAATTGCTGTCACCTGGAGATCGTGTATCTCGGCTTAGTCAGTTACTGTTGTTTTTAAATAAAGATTAACGTCTAGCAGCCGTCTGTTACTCCCTGCCTTGGAACACAAAACTGGCGACGAAGGTGAGCAAACCTGAACCTCACACCATAAGAACTATGGCTAATGCAGCTTTCTTTGCTTCATTCCGCATTGAGGCCGAATCCTGGGAGGCGTTTATGGAACGGTTTGAATGTTTTCTTCAAGCCCATGACCTGCTGAATCTCTCGCTTGAACGTAAGAGGGGTATTTTCTTGAATTACTGTGGCCCAGAAATGTTTGCCACGGCAAGGGCACTATCTGCCCCCACCCCTGTTCATACCATGCCATGGGAGCTTCTCATGGCAAAACTTAAAACGCACTATGAGCCAGCGCCCTCACGTTTTGCCAGGCGCCAAGACTTTCGCCACTGCGTTCAACGAGATGGACAATCTATAAGTCAGTACGTAGCCGCGCTTAGAGCTGCCGCTATTACTTGTGAATTCGCCGACCTAGACGAAGCGCTCCTCGAGCGATTCATCTATGGTTTAAAGGATGTTAATCTCCACCGGCGCATTCTCTCCCGCTCGGACCTCACGTTGAAGAATGCTGTCGATGAGGCTCGCGCTTACGAAATGGCAGGTCAATCCACTCCTGACCAGAGGCGTTTTCCTCCAGCTATTTCTTCAGCCACCAACCAGCTTGTCGCCTCTAACTCTTTTCAAACTGACTTAGATTTGGCGATTGACCGCCTGCAATCTTTGAGCCATAAAGATACACGGAATTGCCTCAGCTGCGGCAGCCACCATTTGCGCTCAGCCTGCCGTTTCCGCACTGCTGTGTGCCGAAAGTGCGGTAAGCGGGGCCATTTAGCAAATGTCTGCCGCTCTACTGTTCCTGGTTCCCGTCCTGCTACGGTGCCTTCTATCTACCGGCCAGCGCCGCCGCCTCTCCCTGCCAGGCGCCAAAATTTTCTCTCCCTAGGTGACATCGACGACTCTTGTCCAGAATGGGTCATCGACGCTTCCTCCTCCTCCCAGGGAGAACGTGGTAAGATCCATCTCTCGCTTCAGATCGAAGGCAGCCCGTGCTCCATGGAACTGGACACCGGATCTGCCCGTTCTATCATGTCCTGGAACACCTTCTCTTCTCTTCTGCCTAACTTCCGAACACTTGACCTAACTCCTGCCTGCTGCCGTCTTCGAGACTACCAGGGCAACCCAATTCCGCTGTTGGGTTGCGCAACGCCTACTGTTACCTACGGTTCTTTCAGTGGGCGTCTGCCATTATTAATTTAAAAAAAAAACCTAGCTTCTCTACTAGGGATGGACTGGTTCCATGCTCTCGGTCTATTTGTTTCGGGGATCCACTCTACCCGGTGTTCTTCTTCCCTTGGGGATGACCTTTCTTCCCTTCTTTCTGAATTTTCTGATGTTTTCTCTTCTTCTCTGGGCTGCTATACGGGCTCTCCTATTTCCCTCAACCTTGATCCTACTGTTGCTCCTATCCGTCTCAAAGCCCGACGTCTGCCTTTTGCCTTAAGGGCAAAGGTAGACACTGAAATTGATAAGCTTCTTGCCCAGGGGGTGCTTCAACCTGTGGACTTTTCTTCGTGGGAGACTCCTATAGTAGTCCCCTTGAAGTCCGACGGATCCGTAAGGATCTGCGCGGACTTTAAGTCAACTGTCAATAAGGCCCTTCAAGCCCAGCCCTATCCTGTTCCAGTTGTGCAACACGTGCTGCACACGCTCGGCCAGGGCAAGATTTTTGCTAAATTGGACCTTGCGCAAGCGTATCAGCAGCTCCCTGTTGACGACGCCACGGCGCTTGCGCAAACAATCGTGACCCACTGCGGCGCTTTTAAATGTAAAAGGCTCCAGTTTGGCATTAGTGTTGCTCCTGGCATATTTCAAAGTCTCATGGAACGGTTGCTCCATGGGATCCCTGGCGTCACTCCCTACTTCGACGATGTCCTGATCGCTGCTCAGGATCAATCAGGACTCGCCAAAGTTCTTCGCTCTGTCCTACAGTGTTTCCGTAAAGCTGGCCTCCGCCTTAAACCCTCCAAATGCCAGCTTGGTGTTCCCTCTGTTGAATTCTTAGGTTTCCTCATTGACCGGCATGGCGTCCATCCCTCCCCTTCCAAAATAGACGCCATTCTCTCCGCCCCCACTCCCTCTAACAAGGTTGAGTTGCAGGCATTTCTTGGCCTCCTCAACTTCTATTCCTCTTTCATTCCTCATAAAGCTTCCCTCACAGAGCCTCTCCATAGGCTTTTAGATAGCTCTGCCGCCTGGACATGGACTAGCCGCGAAGCGCAGGCGCTCGCGGCTGTCAAGGAATCTCTCACGCGCCCACCTGTCCTGGCACAATACGATCAGTCCCTTCCTCTGCTCCTTGCTTGCGACGCCTCCCCCTTCGGCGTCGGGGCTGTTCTGAGCCACGCTTACCCTGATGGCTCGGAAGCCCCTATTGCCTTTTACTCCCGCACTTTGTCCAAGCCTGAGCGAAATTACAGCCAGCTGGACAAAGAGGCGCTGGCCGCCGTTGCGGGGGTAAAACGTTTCCACCACTATCTCTACGGCCGTCCTTTCTCCCTCCTTACGGATCACAAGCCTCTTTTGGGCATCCTCGCAGGGGATCGCCCTACTCCTCCCATCCTCTCCCCTCGCATGTCGCGCTGGGCGGAATTTCTCTCTGCTTACAATTACTCCCTCATTCATAAGCCTGGCCGCCACATGGGCCACGCGGACGCTCTTAGCCGCTGCCCGCTTCCCCTGCTTCTTTCCGACCCAGCTCCCATCGAGTCCATCCACCTCCTGGACGAACTCCATCTGCCCATTACCGCCTCCGATATAGCCCTGTCCTCTCTCTCTGATCCCACCATTTCTGCTGTCCTTAACTATGTTCGCAGGGGATGGCCTCCCTCCTCTGTCGAACCCCGTTTTCTCCCTTTTTACCGGCGCCGCACAGAGCTCTCCGCGCTTCAGGGTTGCCTCCTATGGGGCCATCGCGTGGTCATTCCTGACCGTTTGCGCCAGTCTGTGCTTGCACGCCTCCATGAAGGGCACCCAGGCATAGTCCGGATGAAATCCCTGGGCAGGGGGTATGTCTGGTGGCCCTCCATGGATGCAGACATTACGGCTTGGGTGCAGCGCACCCCATGCCAACAGGTCCGTCCCGCCCCTCCCTCCGCCCCTGCTCACGAGTGGGAACATCCTAGGGCTCCGTGGAGTCGTCTCCATATAGATTTCATGGGCCCCCTCACAGGCACTTCCTTTTTCCTTGTCATAGATGCCTGGTCTAAGTGGGTGGAACTTTTTCCTATGCCCTCTACCACCTCCGCGGCCACTATCCGCATCCTTAATTCACTGTTCAACACCCATGGGTTGCCGGACATCATTGTCTCGGACAATGGCCCCCAGTTCACTTCCCAGGAATTCCAACAATTCCTTGCAGTTTTGGGTATTCGCCATGCCCCAGTCGTTCCCTTTCACCCTGCGGGGAATGGCCTGGCTGAACGTGCTGTGCGTTCCGCCAAGGAATCACTTGGCCGCATGGTTAATCTTCCTTTATCCTCCCGGATTACTACCTATTTGCGTTCCCAGCATTCCACCCCATGCCCCCTCACAGGCAAAAGTCCTGTTGAACTCCTCTTGGGCAGGAAAATCCGGACCACCCTGGACCGTTTACACCCTCTGTATTCCTCTTCCCCTCTTCCTACCTCTCCCCCTCCTAGGGCTTTTCGGGTGGGTGAGAGGGTTTTTGCACGGAACTTCGCGGGTGATCCGAAGTGGGTACCCGGAAGTATTGCGGACATAATGGGGCCCTGCTCTTACAGGGTCCTACTCGGCGATGGACGAATGTGGCGGCGCCACATAGATCAGCTGCGGCGGCGAACTGACGATGGGTCTCCGGATAGACCATCAACTCCGAGTAGACTAGGCCCTAGCGACGTCGCCTGCCGGCCCAACGACAACAACGCAGCTAGCTCCGAACCCGTGTCCCCCACCACGTTTAGATCTGCAGACTTATCTTGTAACTTTGGTGCACCTCCCGGGGCGGGGCCTCTGGAACCACTCCGCCTGCCTTCTGGACCGAGCCATCCTCCTATGTCAACCACGGACACTCCTCCCCCGTGAAGATCGCTGCGCGTGCGCCAGCGTCCCGGGTATTTACGGGACTATGTCTGCGCGAACCAGGGGAAAGGGGTGTTGTGTACTGAGCCGATCCACCAGTAGGTGGTGCGCGTAGACCTTCCTTTTATTGGTTCCCCGACTGTCGGCGTTTGTATAAATTGCTGTCACCTGGAGATCGTGTATCTCGGCTTAATCAGTTACTGTTGTTTTTAAATAAAGATTAACGTCTAGCAGCCGTCTGTTACTCCCTGCCTTGGAACACAAAATTACCCTAACCCTAAGTGGAATTTTTCCGAATGGGATTCTCCGTGTATTTTGCCAGGAAATGTACATAAGGCTGGCTAAAAAGGTACGCCCTGTCCTAACCATACGGATGGGCTCTGAATCCAATGCCGATGTCCATTTTGCTCAGTGAATTCATGGAGAGCTAACCCTAACCCTAAGTAGAATTTTCCCCAAAGGGATTTTCCAATGTATTTTGCCAGGAAATGTACATAACGCCCACTCAAAAGGCATCCCCTCCTAACCATACGGATGGGCTCCGAATCCAATGATGATGTCCATTTTGCTCTGCAAATTCATGGAAAGCTTACCCTAACCCTAAGTGGAATTTTCCCGAATGGGATTTTCCCATGTATTTTGCCAGGAAATGTACATAAGGCCGACTCAAAAGGCGGGATCTAAACCCTTACTAATAGACCACTAATTTTCATGAGTTCAACTTCAACAGGAATCTAAAATGAATTATTGGAAACCTCCAGATGTTTTGGATTTTAGTTTTCAACAACATCATCCATTCCAAAGAATTTCTGGAGTTTAAAATTTCTCTGGGCATCCTTTTTCATTTTCCTGTTTTCAATTGAAGGAACTTGTAACATTAACAATAGGAACATTAATTGACAGAATTGTCAATATCATATTGACCTGGGATGAAAAAAGTACACTGTGGATTTTGACTTCATCCATTTTTAGTTTTTCACTCTTAATATGCTGGACAAAGCCCATTCCAGTCCTAAAGTTGATATACCGTAAATTTTACATCCCTGATATAAAATATGTTACAGGTAATCCTTGCTTAACGACCACAGATGAGACTGGCAACCTGTGTCATAATCAATGTGGTCATTAAGCAAGGTATCACATGACCATGGCAGACTTACACCTTCACTTTGATGGTCATTAAGTGAACCATCTATGTCATTAAGAGAGACAACGTGTGATTGAGGCTTGCAATTTTACTCCCAGGTTCCACAATGATTCTGATTGTCGGAAACTGACAGGGAAGTGCACAAATGATGTTCACATGATTGTGGTATTAAGTGAGAGCTACCCGCAGAGCATCTTCAAGGTATCTCATATAGCCTCTTGGATATTTATATTTATAATACTATATGAAATAATTTATAATTGCAAGATTAATTCCTACATAGTAAATTAGGTGATGGCTCTTTGTCTAGGTGTGATAATAATAATAATAATAATAATAATAATAATAATAATAATAATAATAATAATAATAATAATTTAGTTTTCTAGACCGCCCCCTCTCCCCGGAGGGACTCGGGGCGGTGTACAGGAATAAATTTAAAAACCATATAAACAATCGCATACATAGCTAAAAATCAAATTAAACAACCCCTGTACAAATTTATAAAAATTAAAAACAGAACATAAAACCAATCATAAAATTTAGAAATAAAACTGAGGTGGGAATGGTGGAATTAGGCCAAGCCGGCTAGCTGGAACAGGTGGGTTTTAAGTTTCTGATGGAAGGAGCGGAGATCCGTAGCCATTCTAATGTCGGGGGGAAGGTCATTCCAGAGGGTCGGGCCCGCTGCTGATGTTGACCGCATAATAGGAATATAAAGCACTGGAATCTAAAGCAGGCATGTACAACCCACCAACCATAATCTTTTTAATCCCTAGAATCTAAGATTATTTGGCAATAAAGATTATTTGGCAACAAATGGACAAGTTCCAATATAGCATGTCTTTTTAATTTATTTTTTAATCAGTAAAATACAACTGCCACAAAAAGGTTACACATAGCTTGCACACACACAAAAAAAACCCCTGTGCTTTAAGACTAAGCTGTTCTCACTTCTCCCACTTATGCAAAGAAAGAAATGAGTGGGCATTGAATTCAATCCAGCCTTTTCCCGCCTATTAATTCTGTCTTATTCATGGCCTGTCATTCCTATTGACACCGAGCTAAGTCAAAAAGAAAAAAGAAAAAAGAAAATGAAATGAAAGAGGAAAGGGCTACATGTCTGAGCTAGATTGGAGCATGCCAGTTAACAAGAAAAGTGTAGAAGGGCTAAAGGAACTGTAGAGGCATTCTTGGAGACAATTGAAAAAGAGCTCCAACAGAAGACAGGTTGGCTAGATATTATCATTGATGGCAGAAGCAGGAGCAGGATATTAGAAGAAGCAGTTATTGACAGACAATCTTGACAATATTATATCTGTCATGTCAGTCAGCAGTGATACGCAACCCTATCCCCGAAACGGCCTACATTCCTGCTGATCTCTTTCATTCCAATCTGGCTCAAAATCCAATGTCAGTGTTGCCAATGAAGAAGGCATGATCAGAATGTTCTCTGTGAAAAGTATGTTCAGTGTTGCTAATGAAGTGGGCATGATCAGGATATCCTCTGTGAAAATACTATGTTGTGCATGACCCAGAAAAAGGGCTGTGAAAAGATCAATAGACCCTCACATCCTGCACATAAAACTGTTTCAACTTCTTCCCTCAAGATGACACTATACGACATTGCCTGCCAAAACAACCAGACGCAAAGACAGTTTTCTCCATGCTATCACTCTGCTAAACAACTAATTCTCACAACACTGTCTATGCCCTAGGACAGTGATGGTTTACCTTTTATCCATCGAGTGCCCAAACTGTGCCCACATGCATGCCCAAACTGAAAGCTGTGCGCGTGCAAGAACATGCACACACATGAACATGTGTGTGCCTATGTGCGAATATGCGCAGCTGAGATCAGAAGACCAGCTGACTAACGGGAAAGCAGGGCATCCCAAAACCTGCAGCATGGCAAGAGGTCAGAAGCTTTTTCTTTCATAAGCTTCTGTTTCATTATTTGCAGGGAAACAGAAGCTCACAAAAGAAACGCCACGGAGATCTGACCTGAGGTGACAGCACACGTTCCAGCAGAGAGGGCTCTGCATGCCACCTCTGGCACACATGCCATAGGTTCGCCATTACGGCCTTAGGATGTCAAACCATCTAGTAGGGCTGTATTGCCTTTTATCCTTCTCCTCTTTTCGTCTTTCCTATTATCTCTTTCCTCAGCTTCTTATAATTATAATTTTGTTGTTTGCATCTCACGATTTATGTTGTTTGCTTATTTAGTATCCTATGGCTATCCTTGAGTTTGTATCTTCTGTTTTATTATGATTGTATTTTGTTATTATGATCATGATGTATCACTTGCAGCTTGTATATACACTGAGAGCCTATGCACCGGAGACAAATGCCTTGTGTGTCCAATCACACTTGGCCAATAAAGAATTCTATTCTATTCTATTTGTGTGGCTAGCAGTAGCTGTAGCTCTTGAACCAATCGGCCTTCTGCATGTAGAAATACAAGAGAAAGAAGAGGAAGGAAGAGGAAAGACCTCTTTGGCTCTAGAAGATAATGGCGTTCTCTTGGATGAGAGAAAACACTAATGTTTTAGAAAGCAGTAATTTCATTACAGCAGCATAGGTAGCATTTAGCAAACCACAGCTATGTGGCAGGCTTGCCTTTCATTCATCAACATTAATTATTGCTATATGAATAGAGTTAAATGCCAGTTTATCCTACATGAGTGCTCAAGTTTAAAGGAGAAATAATTTCCGCTACTGAGTAGAAAGAGACTGAAGAGATAGGAAATTATTCTTTCCGTAATTTAAGGATGAAGTTAAGGCCCAGATACGGTATGCTACAAAAACCTGGGTTTCAGTTGGGCTACAGGCTTACTTAGCGTTATTTGATAAGACAGCCCATTAGAGTCCAGTGAGCTGAGCTTTAAGATAATGCACAGGTACAGTATAGGTGGTACCTTGCTCAGTAGTAGTAACTGTGAGAGGGATCTTGGAGTCCTAGTGGACAACCATTTAAATATGAGCCAGCAGTGTGCAGCAGCTTCCAAAAAAGCCAACACAGTCCTAGGCTGCATCAACAGAGGGATAGAATCAAGATCACGTGAAGTGTTAATACCACTTTATAATGCCTTGGTAAGGCCACAACTGGAATACTGCATTCAGTTCTGGTCGCCACGGTGTAAAAAAGATGTGGAGACTCTAGAAAGAGTGCAGAGAAGAGCAACAAAGATGATTAGGGGACTGGAGACTAAAACATATGAAGAACGGTTGCAGGAACTGGGTATGTTCAGCTTAAGAGAAAGAAGGACTAGGGGAGACATGATAGCAGTGTTCCAATATCTCAGGAGTTGCCACAAAGAAGAGGGAGTCAAACTATTCTCCAAGGCACCTGAGGGTAGAACAAGAAGCAATGGGTGGAAACTAATCAAGGAGAGAAGCAACTTAGAACTGAGGAGAAATTTCCTGACAGTTAGAACAATTAATCAGTGGAACAGCTTGCCTCCAGAAGTTGTGAATGCCCCAACACTGGAAGTCTTTAAGAAGATGTTGGATAGCCATTTGTCTGAAACAGTATAGGGTTTCCTGCCTAGGCAGGGGGTTGGACTAGAAGACCTCCAAAGTCCCTTCCAACTCTACTATTGTATTGTATTGTATTGTATTGTATTATAATCATTGAGCCTTTAGACTCAGTTGTAAGACTAAAGGGCCCAGTGTTCCCATTCATTAACTGAACTGATTTTGGCAACATTTTGAGAGCAGCAGATTTCCCCACCTGCTGTAAATTATTGCATTTAAGCATGGCAATGGTTCAAGGCTATTAATATCTTGCCTGCTCTTTTTATTATTTTTCCTTGGCAGCTGTAACAGTTTATCTGATTATTCTTTTAAACTACCCAACCTTGTGAAGTATATATAGATATTATATGTGCTTTAGTTAATCATTGATCACTTCATTAATTTATCACTACCATGTAATTCAGAACAGGTCTCCCTTTTTATGATTTGAATTCTATCAAGGTACCCAGTACAGTTAGCTCTGGGCCCTTGATACCATGATAATGTAGCGAAAATAAATATTTGTGATGATAGCGCCTACTGATTTCAGCTTCACAATAAATCAGTTTTTCTTGTTATTCCAATCGTTCTTCCTTTTAATTGTTAGTAGCGGTGTTTTTCTTAAGCTAGGAAAATTATTATATAGCTAGAAAACCGACACAGATAATATTTCTGTAGATAAAAAAGAAACTGAATGTGGATTATACCTTTATAAGGTCAAAGTTCTACGTTAAATTTCAAGTGAAACTATATGGACATTCTTTGGAATGAATTCATGCATGCAATTAAAAAAACCTACAACATAAAAAAAATCTAATAGCAAACGTAGAGATTAATATTTCATAATTTGATATAATGTGTTGGGAAATATGTGGCTTAACTGGAAAAGATTTGCCAACCTGGTGTGCGGGTGTGGGTGTAAACTGTAGTTTAATACTGATTTATAGACTAACTTTAAATGATTAGTTTCACAATTTCATAGTTTGCTAAGATACCAAAAATATGGATTAAAAATGATCATAGCTGAGTACATATAGCATACCAAACCAAACTAAAATTATGCAAAATCTATTGTAGGCATCCACAAAAGTACAAGTGATGAAATAAACGTCGCAACACTATGCTGCAAATTCTGCCCCATATATATTTTGTATAATTTTATTAGCTGTAGCGGTAACTTGCTATTGTTGCTAAGCAGAATCAGTTAAACCTACTTTTCTCATTCTGTACATAACATCCATATCTCTCTGATCTGAGGGTTTTAGGGAAGATGGACTGCATATAATATTCTCAGACAAAGCAGTGTTTGGACAAAATATTTGAAGCACACTAGATTTTAAGCCTTCCTTCCCCCTATAGATCAACCCTTTTCAAACTTCAGAATTCATAAATGGAAAGCCTTTGATTTATTTTACTGAAGTTCTGATTTTTTAAAAAATAGCAAAGACCATTTCTTATGTACAACTTCTTTGCCAATTTTCACACCATTTCTTTCCCTTTTATGTTCCTTTAGATACATACAACTCTGCAACATTATAATTTTTTTTTCTTGCAGGTTTCAATTTTCCTCCTGATTTTTATTCATCCACTGGCATGGAACAAGGGAGTGTTATTAGCCCAAGGTTATCTGATAAAGTTCAAGGCTAAGAAAGAGATTTGAAGGGATCTCTCCCACATCCAGATGTAATACTGAGCCCTTGAAATATGGATTCTTGGAAGAGAGCACGAAATTGCCCTTCTTTGATGAATATAAGGTTTATTGTCAACCTTTGGCTTTCTGAATTATTTACATGTGCTCAGAATTGCTTGGTCATAAACAGAGCATTCCAACAAAAATTTTCCATTGATTCCAGGAAAGACCAGACAAAGGTCATATTCTCACAAGAGCCTTCATTAATGCAACTGAGCATGGAAAGCAACATGTTTTAAAACAAAATATGCATTCACAGATTTCCTGTTCTCTTTGTGCATTTTACAGAGATTGATGGAATTCATGTTCCATTCATGCACAAACACATGAATACACACGCACGAATACATGCGTGCAGGCACACTCCCACAGGCACAGAGAGAGACAGAGACAGAGAGACAGAGACCTATGTAGTACTCATGCATATTGCTATATATTTCCACATGAATATACATGTATAGATGTCTATATGCACAACACACACTATTATAAGTAAAAAAAGGGGGCTCCTATTCCAATTATTAAGGTCCAGGATTCAGTGAATACAAAGTTCTACTCTAAATTTTTAGTGACTGGGAGGGAAGATTGAAGAAATGATTGCCCAGGAATGAGGAACATGGTTTCATTCAAATTAATTATGTGTTCATGTGATAGACACCACATATAGCATGCCTAGTTTGAAATAGATGATAGAAATAGAATAGAATGGAATAGAATAGAATAGAATAACAGAGTTAGAAGGGGTCTTGGAGGTCTTCTAGTCCAAACCCCTGCCTAGGCAGGAAACCCTATACAGTTTCAGACAAATTGTTATCCAACATCTTCTTAAAAGCTTCCAGTGTTGGGGCATTCCCAACTTCTGGAGGCAAGTTGTTCCACTGATTAATTGTTCTGACTGTCAGGAAATTTCTCCTCAATTCTAAGTTGCTTCTCTCCTTGATTAGTTTCCACCCATTGCTTCTTGTCCTACCCCCAGGTTCTTTGTGGCAGCCCCTGAGATATTGAAACACTGCTATTATGTCTCCCCTAGATAATAAATGATAGATAGATGATAGATAGATGATAGATAGATAGATAGATAGATAGATAGATAGATAGATAGATAGATAGATAGATAGATAGATAGATAGATGATAGATAGATAGATGCAAGAATAACAATGATTTCTCACTCTTCCCCATGTTTGTTTTCTTGTTCAGTTTTTATATTTCCAGAGCATTTAAAAAATATGTTTGGGACATTCCTGATTATTCCATTAAATTTAGCCACTATAACTGCCATATGTCTGAAAGGGTATACAAAGAATGATCTTAGCAAATCAACTTGGCTGGCAGGATATTTTTCTTTTAAAAATCTGCCAGAAGTAGTCACTGTACTGACTAACCCAAAGAAATGATTCAGTATGAGAGAAGCATAAAATTATTGCCAAAACAAATGTTAGTGAGTTCCAGCAAAATAAAAATTCACATTTGGGTTAGGATTTTGAAACTGTGATCAACACCCAAGACACAATGATGTTTGTAGTTGTGTTACTAAAAACACAAATCACAATATATTGAAGCTGTATATAAATGTATGTAATGATGGCTTCTCCCACTCAGTCCAGTAAAGTTGTACTATGAAAAGCCATATTGTCTTGATAGAAAGGTTTAAAACTCCCATTACTAAAGACAGCAGTGCAATTCTATCTATATGAGTCCCATGGTAGCCAGTGAAACTTCCTACAGCCAATGTTTTCAGCACATAAATGAAGTTGAATTGTGAAACATTTTACAATCTGCCACCACATAGGCAGGTTATTTGGATTGATTCTGTGATAGTGTCTAAAGTTTGTCCCTAAACAGATCTCATTATTTCCTTGGTATAGATTTGAATTTGCACCTGCTCATTGATTTCCCTCTGGTTGCAAACTTATCAAAATGCACAGTACTATATACTGTATGGAATAAGGCACAAGTCAAGGGGGGGAAAAGAGAATAAGCAGCAAGGTTAAGCATGTAAAAATAAAAATCCCAGTCCTCCTTCATGCTATAAGTTGTAGGTTTGAAAAAGTGAGGAGCAAAATACTGCTTCATTATTATGACAATAGAGATTCTGAACAAGCTTCCTGATTTTATTTTTTAAAAAACCTCTCATTTTTCCAGCTTTCCACTACAGATTTATATTTTTTTAAAAAACAGCAAAAAATATGTCTGTAGAAATGCAACTGAAAATTGTTTGACTGAGAAAATGTAGCAATTTATGATTACCCATATTTTTGGAGTATAAGATGCACCTTTTTTCCTCAAAAAAGAGGCTGAAAATCTGGGTGCATCTTATACATCTAATACAGCTTATTTTTTGCCTCTCAAAGCCCCGCCCCTTCACTAAAATGGCCGTGCATAGCCTTATGGAAGCTTTCAGAGAGCTCCTGTGGGATGGGGAGGGCAGAAATAAGCAAACAGCAGGCCGTTTTTTGCCCCCACAGCACTCTATAAGCCTCCATAAGGCTATGCATGCAAAAAAAAATTAAAAATGGGCCTGTTTTCATGAAAAACAACCCGCTTTTTGCTCATCTCCCCCCCCCCAGAGCACTCTGCAAGCCCCCCCCCCCAAGGTTATTCATGCCTTTTGAGGAGGAAACAGGCCCGTTTTTGCAAAAAAAAATGAGCCATTTTTGGGAGGTTTGGAGAGTGCAAAAACTTTTTTTTCCCTTTCGGAAAGCTCTTTAGTTAGAGTGATTGATGAGAATTACATTGATCAAGTGCTGTGCCAGCAGAAACAAGTCTTAGGTGCTGCAGGTTGTCAGATTTCCTTCTCCAGCACATGGATAAATATACCTTGAAACATCTACCTACCTACCTACCTACCTACCTACCTACTTACCTACCTACCTACCTACTCTCTCTCCCTACCTACTTACCTACTGTATTTCTCTCTCTCTCGATCCCTCTATCTACCTACTGCCTACCTACTCTCTCGATCCCTCTATCTACTTACCTACTGTATTTCTCTCTCTCTCGATCCCTCTATCTACCTACTGCCTACCTACTCTCTCGATCCCTCTATCTACCTATCTACTGTATTTCTCTCTCTCTCTCTCCCTCCCTCCCTCCCTGTACCTACCTACCTACACCCTCTCTTTCTCCCCCCCTACCTACCTACTGTATTTCTCTATTCCTCTATTTCTCTCTATTTCTCTCTCTCTATCCCTTTATCTACCTACCTACCTACCTACCTACTGCATTTCTCTCTCTTTCTTTCTATCCCTCTCTATCCCTCTATCTACCTACCTACTTTTTTTTTAATTTGTCTCTTCAAAACCTTTGTGCGTCTTATACTCCAGTGCATCTTATACTCTGAAAAATACGGAAGTTTAAAAAAGCATAAAAAATTGAAGTATGGTGACTGTTGTGGCCTAGCAGGAGCCGTTGGAGCTGCCACCAGACTCCGAGAGCAAGGGTCCCTATGAGTCGGCTCTGGAGGACCCTGGGCAGGGTTCTGACTCTGAACAGGGATCGGAGAGTCTGGTCGGCCACCAGGAGGCACCTGAGGCATGGAGCAGCGGTGAGAGCCAAAGGAGGGGGCTCCTGATGCCATGCCTTGGAGCAGTGGGGAGGAGTCACGGGACAGTGACTCAAAACATAAGCAGGGAGTTCTTAGATGCCCGTTATCGCCGCGCCCACAGGCGCAAGGAGCAAGGCTGCAGTTACTGGCAGTAATTGCTCTCAGCTGCTGATAAGTAGACTCCCCTTCAGTCTATAAAAGGATTGATTGAGCATACGCCCTTTGCAGAAGTCGTTAGGAACTATTGGGAAAGTTCTGTCTTGGAAGCTTAGCATGCTGGACAGCTGCTATCGTGTCTCTGTGCCGTAGGGTTCTGAGAGTCTTATCATGGTGGATTGCTGCCAAGGATCTGTCTATCTGTCGGTGCAATAAATCCTGTTGAAGTAGTTTTGGTCTGGAGTGTATTCTGTGTTGGCAAGGGAAGAAGGGGGGTCAGAACAGGTGACATATGAAAAAATGTGGCATTTCTTTGTTTTTTTTACTTCTAAAATTATATGGCCACAATCTCAACTGAATAACTCTGGGTGGCTAATATAATTATTCTAAACACAGCCATTGACTTCGTGTTCATTTCCAGATGGAATTCCATCATCACAACAAACTCTAAAATAATATAAATGCAGTTTATATTCTTGGTAACACTGTAAATAACTAGCAGCTCTGGGAGCACCTGCCGAATAGTGATAGTAAAACACAAACAGGAGAGTTTAATCCTTCTCATGCCGAGGACCAAGAAAAATGTCTTCCTAAAATTGCAGGTTGCATTGGGAAAGTGAATCAGGAAAGAATGGGTGGTGAATGAAAGTGGAATAAATACACAAATGTTGACTGGTATGAAAAAACTATGTTGTGAGAATTTGGTCACATAGAAAGAACAAAAAACAAGTAAATGAAAAACAACACTAGAAGTTTTTAAGATAACCATTTGTCTGAAGTGGTATAGTGTTTCCTGCCTAGGCAGGGGGTTGGACTAGGAGACCTCTAAGGTCCCTTCCAACTCTGTTATTCCATTCTAAATGGCAAAACAAATAGATGAAGGAAGAGGGAAAAGGTCAAAACAAAAGGGAAGACTAAGGAAGTCGAAGTTGGATGGAATTGATGAGGTCCTCATAAAGAGAGAGGTGAGGATTTAAAGAATAAAAGAATATATGGATGTGGTGAAGACAGAATAGAGAAGGATGTAAACAATTTTTAGTTATGTTTCCTTTCCTTGTCTCTAGCATACTATTGTGCTATGTTCTTGCATTTCTTGTTTTTAGTTCTTAACTAGTTAGATCAGTGGCGGATTAAGGGGCGGATTAAGGGGCGGATTAAGGGGCGGATTAAGGTTCACTAGTGCCCTAAGCACTGACAAATCTTGATGCCCTCCTCCAGTGGTGGGATTCAAAAATTTTTACTAATGGTTCTGTGGGCACAGCTTGGTGGGCGTGACTTGGTGGGCATGGCAGGGGAAGGATAATGTAAAATCTCCATTCCCACCCACTCCCTGGGAAGGATATTGCAAAATCTCCATTCCCTCCTGATCAACTGGGACTCAGGAGGCAGAGAATAGATGGGGGTGGGGCCAGTCAGAGGTGGTATTTACAGATTCTCCGAACTATCAAAATTTCTGCTACCAGTTCTCCAGAACTGGTCAGAACCTGTTGAATACCACCTCTGCCCCCAGTCCTTTGTACATACTGTACAAATCTTCATTGTTTTTTTTTCTTTCTCAACTTTGTGGTGCCCCCTTCGGCCTGGTGCCCTAAGCACATGCTTAGTCTGCTTAATGGTTAATACATCACTGAGTTAAATCATTGCAAGTCACATGAACTGGTCATTCAATGTTGAACTACCTGTCTTTTTATCTCCTTTTCTTCTCTTCCCTTCTTTGCCCACATTCTCCAACCTTCCCCAATTCCAAATGGCAGTGCACCAAAGCAACAGTAGTCCTTTCACAGAAAGACGGTGCTTGTGATGGGAGAAGCCCAGAACTCTCAGACTGGATGGAGGCAAACCCTGTGCCAAGTAAAGGTAATGTAAAAAGAAGATCGGCTGAGCTGTTCAACTTCTTCCTGCCCATTCCAAAACATTAGTTTCAAAGATTTGCACTGCCAAAATACTAACAGATACAAGTTTGGCTTTCTCAAACAGAGTCTACAAATATCTTCCTCAGGTTTCTCTTGAACCACTCTCAGTCTCAAACAAAATTCTTTGACTCTTACTTCCAATACTGCCACATTGTCTAAATCCTTTTCCATCTATTTGTTTTTCTATATTACTTTCAAAAAAAATTCTTTGATTTGTTTAATCTCTCCTGATTCTCCCAGTTGTTTATTCATACTTACTTCCATATTTGTAAATCTGTACTCGATTCTCTTTTTGATTGTAACTGAACTCTCGCCTCACAATCAGGAGATTGTGAGTTCAACCCTAGGTAGAGGCAGGTGTAGGGTCTCCTGCTTGGGTAGGTGGTTGGACTAGATGACCTGTAAAGTCCCTTCCAACTCTGTTAATCTGTAATTGTCTCTTCTAACTGATGCCTACTGTACATTGATGCAGACAATGATGCAATAACACTCTTGCCTAATTCTTCAAACATCATTTGTAAAGTCTCCGATGTATTTGATGTCCTTCTTTAGATGATCCTGTCCTCTCTTCTGCAACTTTTGCTCCCTTATTGGTAGTAGCCGTTTTTCTTTTTTTCCCTAAACTGAAATCCAAAAAGGAGAAATAAATAAGAGTTGTTTTTCCTCTGTCCGTAACTATTAAGTTCGAGGGGGTGGCACTGACTGAGGCAAGGCAGGACTCGGATAACAAGGCTTTATTAGAACAGCTAACGCAACAGCAACTCCAGAACCAGTGAGCTTGAACAGTTCCTGCTTGACAGCAATTTATATGCAGGCAGTCCCGCGGTTAACCAATCAGAGAACGGTGACTTTCCTGCTCTGGCCACACATGCGCCTAGACCAATGGCGAGCCTCAGAGACAGAGCCACATCTCCGAGGCTAAGACATAACAGTAACTCTTTAATCCTTTCAGCATCCTGTACTTCTGTCATCACATGACTTTTCACAACTTCCTATTTCCTTCTTTTCCCCACTTAATCTCTTTGTTTAACAAAGTCCGTCAATCATCCTCTTTAGCAAGTTTCAACAATTCTCTTTCCCAGAGTGTTTTCTATTATTTCTATAATGAATTCAAAAGTATTTTAAATAAGGCAAAATTCCAATTTAACTGCCTCCTTAGTCTATTTTAACTTATACTTTCAAAACTCCTGTCAAGGTTTTTGCTTTTCTTTTCTTTTTTTCTTCTTTTGGTTTTTACAATTGTATCCTTTAATTTTTCCCCACAGATTGAAGGTGCATTAACCTGGGGGCCTTAAAGTTTAGCATTATCTCCCTGCTCTGTAACCTATTTGTTTTCCAGCCTAGCAAAGACATAAGTTTCTGCTGCTTATTTAATGGATCTTTGTAAATTTACTGCAACTTATACTCATGACCCAAGATGATGTGTCATATTTTGGATTGCCTTGCTGCCCTTTGCAATCTCCAAAAAGGAGTGTCCATCATTGTTGTAATGTGAGGGAAGGCAACCTTATACATTCCAGATGTTTTGAACTTTGCTCCCAACCAGCATGGTCAATAACAAGGAACTGAGGAAGTGGTCCAATATGAGAAGATCATCAGGAAGTCTAATAACATTTTATATGATATTCACTTTTAGTAAAAGATAGCCACTGTTGTATAATCCGTATTTAGCCAAAGTCCTGTACATTTCCCATAAGCTGAGCAGAAGGGAGGGTGGATGTTTGATATTTTGTTCCCAAAACTGAATCACTCTGGCTTCAAAGAAAATCAGTGTCTGTCTACTAAGCTTCTTTCCTAGCTGTCAATGAGCTCTTTAGAGTGCAATGCAGCTACATTTTTCTGGGAGGGAAAATTCAGCAATCTTCCAATAAGAAGAATTTCCAGCAAATATATTGAAATAAATGAGCCATGCTTGTGGCATTTGGCTTTTTTAATGGTTTTCCTGCACAAACCTCACAAATCCCTCTGGAACAGTAGCTCCATTCAGTTGTCCTTTGACATGACATTTTTTAAACTTAGCTCTGCTGGAAATTAGCAGATTGTTCATTTATTGAGGTGAAGACAGAACCCCTCATTTGTCCATCCACCATTATGTGGTCTTTAGGTTTATTGATTTCAGGAAGATATGAACATTTTTTGATATAATGCTACATGATTCTCAGGAACTATGGCCTTTATATCACTGAATTCAGAGTATCATCGAGGGTTCTTCAAGCTAAAAGGAAAGAGGACTTCATCTCTTTTTTTTAAGAACTACCAACGTAGTGTAGGAATAAGCAATGAATCACAATCTTCTAGTTGTCTTCTAATCTCTGACTGTCCCACATCATTGGCCATGCTATGTAGCAGGCCATGTGTCACTCATCCAGACTCTAGTGGACAGACTGTCCTGCTTGAATAAACAAATTCAGTTTGAAACTCACCGGATGACTGTAGACCATAGAAAAAACACTACACTTGTATCACGGAAGCATTATGAAGATAAAAATAGGGAAATAGAGAGACATGTAGATAATATCTCTCTTCTGCTTCTTGGCAGAGCAGGACTGGGTGTCCGAACACCATAATCCCATTTCATATCTGTTTATGTTGATATGTGTATGAGAGAGAGGGGTGGTGTTTATATATATTTTGGCTCCAGATTGTGAATCTTTAAGGGAAATATCCCCACATGCTTTTCCGTTTATTGGTATTTTGCTCTAGGTTCCTATCACTCAGCATTAAGTGGACAGCCTATGCTGATAACCATTTGCTATAAAACCAGTTTCATTTCACAGTAACGATGCATAGTACTGACTGAAACAAGCTGTTCCATTGAACCAGATTGAACAAGCTTCATGAATAAATGACATTCAGTCAAAAGAAAGCTTACAGCATTCCAGTCCTCCAACTGCAGATTTTAATAGTTAAGCAAGCATTTGTACATTTTCCAAAATACATCAAAGGATAAAGAAACAGTTGACCTTGCATGTTGAAGTTGGTTGGAAAATTGTTTTTAAAAATATTATTTTGAGGAGTGCCAGAATTTATTTTGGCAAAAAGGCTTCTTAAATGTTTCAGGTTGATGTAAACTGAATGGTACTTGGACATTAGAGATTGACAAGGCACGTTTACACAAACTGGTCCTGTGGAAACATAATCCCTTCACATGAGAGTGTCTTGCTTACTCTTACAAGAAACCCCAAGACTTACAATATGGTTTCTACATGGAAGAACTGGAGGGAACACTATTAATAAACTCACCAAATATTGCAATTTTTAACCTATCATTAAAAAAAACATGAACAGCATATTCAGTTATGCTATGAAAGTTATTTAATATCCCATACTGTCATTCCATTAGGGATTTTATTTTCACCTTACCATATGTCATAAAGAAAACATTTCCCTATCCAAAAGCCATTCAAGTTAAATAATAACCTTAGGTCAAACAGGTTTTTTCTGAAGCCTTTAGCATGCATTAAAACTAAGACAGTGATTAACTACTCAGATGGAACAATAAAAGTTTCACAAGTAAAACCAGGCAATAAACTTCAGAATCTCATCTGAGGACCATTCAGAGGAGATCCAAAGGGAATTTCACAAGTTTTCATTTACTGGGTCAAAAGGTATCTTGAAAATATCTTTCAGATTCCTGAACTTCTCAACCCCTAAAAATGGGACTTTGGAAAGGTAAGACTAATATTGGATGGTGCACAGTTTCTGGCACATGTCATCTCTCTCTCTCTACTGGCCCAAGATAATCTCATCACTTCTCAGATTAAATTGCAAACATGAATACTTCCTTTCACCACCATCGCACCTTCCCCCTCCTTTGTTTTAAAAGTTCCTCCTTCCACAAAGAGATTTTAAATGTGTGGCAAAAAGAAGGCGGCAAAGAAATTGGACCTTACCTAGAACAAGTCAGAGGAAAAGGTTGGTGCTCCTGTTTGGCTAAGCTCAACATTTTCACTTTTACTCTCTGAAAGCTGTGAAGGTGAAGGTGGGAGAGAAGGAGAAAGGGAGAGAGAAGGCAAGTTCTGAAGTGCTAAGATCTTCCTCTAGAGTTTTAATCGCTGACTTCCCAAGATGCAGCTTAACAAATGCCACTGTGTTCTGTCAATATTTGTATGCAGCTCCACCGAGGGCTGGCAGCCAAATGCACATGGTTTAAAGAACCAGAGCTGAAAACTGACACTGGGACCAACACTCCTGCCTTTGTCTCTTTTAAGGTGGTGCCCAACATGTCATCTGAGTTTCTGACTGCACACAGGCGCCGCATGGAGATTCCACCCCCTTGGACAAAAATAATAACAGCCATGTGTGACTTTAATTATCTTGTTTGACAAGCGGAGTGACTTTCATCTGATGATGCTTTCAAAAGTTGTAGGCAGGGGTGTGTTTTTTCTTTTTCCTTTTTGGCTTTGTGTTTTGCTCCAAAGCGGCTGCCCTTTAAGTGTATTTTAATTGACTGGAATTTAGAAAGAATCTCATTTGGCAGGAATTTTGCATTGGAAGCACGCAGCTGAAATACTGTAGGTCCCCATGACTTGACCAAAAAGAGTTTGCTGGGATATCATTGGCTCCCCACAACCACTACCATAAGGGGAAAATTCAATCAAGGAATCAAAATTAGGTTGTTACTAATTTTTGGCCTATTGTCTTTCAATTAAGTGAGAAGTCATTAAAAGGGCACAAACCAGAAGCCATTCTAGCAAAACAATGTAAAAATGTTCTCAAAGGGTTCAGAACTGGAACAAATCATTATTCCTTGGATGCCAGAAATATTTTTTTCCTCTCCACATTATGTTTTCTCTTATGGAAGTTATTTCCCACCAACCTCTGGGAGCTTTGTCACCTATTATGTTATCAATGGATCATCCTGGCTAGTTTTGATGTTGTTTTATACCACTGTTCTCTTTGTGACTGCAGTGCAGTAGAAATTACAGAATATTTGATTTTTCTTGGTCCCTGGGGCTCTGAAAAGTTACTCTTTTATAACTGTATTGTTTTCTTCTAATTGTTGCATTATGAGGTTGCAGCCAAACAGACTCCCATTTCAACACTTCATCCCACTGAATAATTGGAAACTGCTGTGCTCTACAGAACGACAAGAAAATATGTGCATATGCATATTTACTCATATTTCAATGCATACTTAATCCCAATTAAATGGGGCTACTTGCAAGATATTTTATACAGAGCTGTGAACTAGATTTGGCCTCTTAATTTGTTACACAGTCAGCCAGATGTTTACTTTCAATTTGGCATGATGATCCACCTATTGAGTCCTTCCCCAGGACCTACTGTAGACGGGCAGGTGTTTGTCTGTGATGGTGTAAAAGGTCTCAGAACAGAACAGAATAATAGAGTTGGAAGGGACCTTGGAGATCTTCTAGTCCAACCCCCTGCTCAAGCAGGAGAAACCCTATACCATTTCAGATAGGTGGATGTTCAAGCACTTCTTAAAAGCTTCCAGAGCACCCACAGCTTCTGAAGGCAAGCCATTCCACTGGTTAATTGTTTTCATTGTCAGAAAATTTCTCCTTATTTCTAGGTTGTTTCTCTCCTTCATTAGATTCCATCCATTGCTTCTTGTCCTGCCTTCAGGTGATTAAGGGATAATAGATTGATCCCCTCTTCTTTGCGGTAGCTTCTCAAATAATGGTATACTGCTATCATGTCACCCCTAAATCTTCTTATCACGGGACTAGACACACCCAATTCCTGTGACCATTCTTCATATGTTTTAGCCTCCAGTCCCCTAATCATCTTTGTTGCTCTTTTCTGAACTCTTTCTAGAATCTCAACATCTTTTTTATGTCATAGTGACCAAAACTGGATGCAATATTCCAAATGTAATCTTACCAAGGCATTATAAAGTGGTATTAACACTTCACGTGATCTTGATTCTATCACTCAGTTAATACAGCCCAAAACTGTCTTGGCTACAGCACATTGCTGGTTGAGTTAGTACATAAAGATTAAATATTTTTCCTCCTTTCAGTGAAGTAAATATTGCTGACTGAAAATAGCTATTTTCAGTGGGAAAGCATATTGATATATGCTTGCAAGATCAGAGATGAAATAATGCTGTGTAAATCAGGGAATAAATAGGGACCCCAGGGGACAGATGAACTAGTGAGATGGCTCTGCTATTTTTAACATCACTTCATCTATTATTCTTTGTTTTAGGTTAGTTTTTTATATTTTTTATGTATCTAAACTGTTTTTAGCTCTGTTGCACATTGCTCAGCATCAGTGTTTGTGAAATAAATTGGTTCACTGAAATAAATCAATAATAAAACATTTGAGATACCACTTAGTAAATCAAATTGTGGAATGCCTCCCAATTTCATTGGGAAAATTCAAAGTACTTGACATTTTTTTATTGGATTCAGTACAAATTAGATATTTTAAAATGTGGGCACAGATAGCCAATCTTGGTGTAAAATTATGGCTTATGAAAAAAACCACAGTGTTCAGGAATGTCAAGGATTTGGACTTCAAGCCATAGTATTCAGAATGTCAGGTGTATGGATTTCAGATCCCAGAATTCTCAGCAGTGGCTAATTAACACAGGAATTCTAGGAGCTGATGACATCCACACTTCAGGGTGGTGCCCAGATTAGGAAAAGCTGCCTTCTAAATGTGTTGCACCATAAATTTCAGAATTCTCAACAGAGTCAATTGCCACACCAGGAATTCTGGAAGATGTAATCTCTCATATCTAGAAAGTGTCAGGGAATCAAATGGTTAACTAGAAATGTCTCTCATCATTTCTGATGTATTACAAAGAATAAAGGCACTAAAGAAAAGGAGATCATTTTCTGGCTAGAGAACAATGAGGATTGTTTTCTATAAATACATGTTGTCAATCTTCATGCTAAAATTCTAACAACTCTTGCCAGGAGTAAAAAAATAATAATAATCAGCACTTAAGGGTGAATATGTTGAAAGTGAAATATACATTATATACAGACCCCTCCATTTAATTATAAAGAGAGATATGATTTCACAAGTTGACTGAGTGCAAGTTTGGAAATTTATATTCAAGAGCCTTGAAACATACACATTTTCTATGAAACTCTTTCTTTCTTTCTTTCTTTCTTCTTCTTTTTCTTCTTCTTCTTCCTCCTCCTCCTCCTCCTCCTCCTCCTCCTCCTCCTCCTCCTCCTCCTCCTCCTCCTCCTCCTCCTCCTTTCTCTTTCTTCTTTCTTCTGATTCCTCTCCAAAAGAAAACACCAGAGCTTAATTCTGTCACTGCGGTCTTACTGATGCATAAAATATCCATGAAGCAATAGATCTGGTTAAAGTCATTCAGAGTCAATTTCTAGTACTCTTGATATTAGTGAAGCGTTGAAATAAACACTCAGATGATACAAAGTGTCTGAAAGTCAGACAAGATCAGGGCAAGATTTCTAGCAACCTTGAGCCAATGGGTCTGTTTTTTATTTTTATTTTCCACATACACTGCCATGTTTTACCCTTGTACCTCTATTTTTTCTTTCCCGTGGCCAAGGAAGTGGATCACACAGGAAAGGACCATCATTCAGTAAAGGTAAACATATTGGAAGTTCCAAGTTTAAATCAAGCATCAAAAGAAAAAAGAATCTAGAGACAGTGATACAAAAGATTTCCTGTTATTTGAAACCTGAAAAAGAGCTAGAACAGACAATGTTAGCCCTGTGGGACAAAAACTAATACACAATTCTCCAAACCACCCGAGGATAGGACAAGAAGCAGTGGGTGGAAACTCATCAAGGAGAAGAGCAACTTAGAACTAAGGAGAAATTTCCTGACAGTTAGAACAATTAATTAGTGGAACAACTTGCCTCCAGAAGTTGTGAATGCTACAACACTGGAAGTTTTAAAGAAGATGTTAGATAACCATTTGTCTGAAGTGGTGTAGGCTTCCTGCCTAAGCAGGGGGTTGGACTAGAAGACCTCCAAGAACCCTTCCAATTCTGTTACTCTATTCTATATACAATAAGACAGTAGCTGTCCAAAGTCATTTCACTGCAAGATGGGCAGTAAATAAATTCAATAAATAAATACATAAAAATAAAAGACATTTTTAAAGAAAAAAACACCGCAAATTGCAGTAGGTCCCTTTGTTGGGTTCTATGTCAGAATCTGGTAAACAAGAAACAGGTCCATATTCAATGCTGTACTCTTTTCAAGGAACTTTTTGATCTTGGCACAAAACTAATATATTTGATAGGAGTTGAAGGTGATACTTTCTCCCATGAACTGTTCTGGTTGATTGTCTCAGGGATACATAAATAGTGGGTTCCTAGTTTTAGTAACTTTTTAAAAGGGCTGTTGTTGTTGTTGTTGTTGTTGTTGTTATTATTATTATTATTATTATTATTATTATTATTATTATTATTATTTGGTTAATCTTTGGTGAGATTCACAGCCTTTGGGGCTGGTTGGTAGCTCAACAGCTCGAGTCCTAACCAAGGACCTAGGAACTGTTAAGGTAATATCGGAAGATATAAGCTGTTCCAAGTAGGGTGGTTTTTTGTAGAACCAGGATTTTCAAGTCTGATAGATTTAGAATTTCCAGATAGCAAGGTAGCCCTTTAGGTATTGTTCCAGTGGTTCCAATTACAATCAGGACAACACACGGTTTCTTTTTCCACAGTTGCTCAACTTCAATTTGCAAGTCCCGGTACTTTGTGATTTTTTTCTTGCTGTTTATCTTTAATTCGTGCATCACCAGGTTTTGCAATGTTAATGAACCATACTTTTTTCTTTTCAACTATTGTTATGTCAGGTGTGTTGTAGGCCAAGTGCCTGTCAGTCTGAATTCTGAAGTCCCACAAAATCTTGACTTTCTCATTCTCTAAAACCTTCTCAACCTGATGTTCCCAGTAGTTTTTGCTGTACTCAAATCCAAACTTTTGGCACAATTTCCAATGAATGATCTTAGCAACACGGTCATGGCGTTGTAGGTAGTCAGTTTGTGAAATTTTGCTGCACCCACTGATCAATTGGTCAACTGTCTCATCTTTCTCATTACAGAGGCGAAATTTGCTGTTGTTGGTAACAAGTCGAATTTTTGCCTTCATGCATTTTGTGGCTAAGGCTTGTCCTTGAGCTGCCAAAATAAACCTTCTGTTTCTTTTTTCAGTACTCCTGATCTTAACCAGTTCCAAGTTAGTTTTTGGTCAGCTTTGCCTTCAATACTTTTCAAGTATTGGCTATGCATAGCTTTGCTTTTCCAATTTTCAGCTCGCTTCTCAATTATTTCTTTCTTATATTCAGCTTTTGACTTAGTTATCTTCAAAAGACCTCCTTTATTAACTTCCTTAATCATTGGTTCTTCATTTTTCTGGATGTAATCATTCAGGCTGTGTCTTTCTTCTTCCACAGTCTGCTTTACTTGTAAGAGGCCTCGACCACCCTCTGCTCTTGGTAGATATAATAGGTCAACATCACTTTTAGGGTGCAAAGCATGAGTCATTGTCATAAGCTTCCTTGTTTTTCTGTCCAAATTGTCCAAGTCCATCTGGGTCCAGTCAATTATTCCTGCAGAGTATCGAATCACAGGTATAGCCCAGGTATTTATGGCTTTTATGATGTTTCCTCCACTCAATTTGGACTTTAATATCTTGCAAATTCGTTGAATGTATTTGGCGGAAGTTAATTCCTTGACTTTATTATGCATTAAGTCATAGGCCTCTAAAATCCCCAAGTACTTGTAGCCTTCTTCTGGTTTTACTGCCTTTATCATTTCTTCATTCTCAAGTTCTATTCCATCATCTTCTATGGCCTTGTCTGCTTTGGTTGCCATTGTTGCACATTTGTCAATTCCAAACTGCATACTAATGTCTTGGCTAAATTCTTTTGTGCTTTCAATTAATAAATTCACTTCAGCTTTTGTTTTACAAAACAGCGTCAAATCATCCATGTACACCAAGTGCGAAATTTTCAGTCCTTTCTTTGCAATTATTATTATTATTATTATTATTATTATTATTATTATTATTATTATTATTATTATTATTATTATTATTATTATTATTATTATTATTATTATTATTTGCTTTATTCATTAAACATGAAAGTCAGCCAACTGAAGATTCAAAAATGCATTACAAATACCAGTGACTGGTGCTAATGGTTGATACTGTTTGCTGCCAGCGTCCTAGATATCAACCAAGTACCTTCTTAAAATATAAGATGTTCCGAGTAGCACAGTTTTTTGCAGTTACATTGGTGTTATTGCAGGAAGCTGTAATTTGTTGATGCATCTTGTAAAATTCTTGGACATGGTGCCAAGTGCCCCAATGACAATGGGTATCACTGTTACATGCTTCATCTATAGTCTTGTAGTTTCGATGGCCAGGTCGCGATAGTCTTGTAGTTTCGATGGCCAGGTCGCGATATTTCATTATTTTTTCTAGTTCTTTTTCTTCAACTCTGGCATCTCCTGGAACAGCGATATCAATAAACTGTACACTTTGGCCCTCTACAACCGTGATGATATTATTATTATTATTATTATTATTATTATTATTATTATTATTATTATTATTATTATTATTATTATTATTATTATACAATTGTATCACAGCGGCCAGTTGTTTCGCTGGATTTGGCTTTGATTACTAGTCGGGCCCCCACCCAGGGGCCTATGACATCGTAATGTATTTTTGTAATATATGAAATATTTTATTATATTATATTATATAATAATAATATATTATATAATAATATATTATATAATATATAATATATTATAATTTGTAATATACAAATTATTATTATTATTATATTATAATAATAATATAATAATAATAATAATAATAATAATTATTATTATTATTATTATTATTATTATTATTATTATTATTATTATTATTGAATGTGTATATTATAAATGGTTTGGATGTCCCACTCTTGAAATGTGTAGAATTGAAAGTGCAACTCTTCAAGAAGTGGTTCCTAAGAATAAAAATCAGATGGATATATGATAAATAGATTGATATAAATGATAGAGGATAGCAGAGGTGGATTGTCAATTTTTTTACTACCAGTTCGCTCGTGGACGTATGTGCTCTCACACGCATGCGCAACGGGGGGTGAGCGGCTGGGTGGAGCCTCCCGCCACCACTATTACCAGTCCGCCCAATCTGTGCTGAACCGGGAGCAACCCACTTCCTTGAGAAAGAGAGAGAGATTGAAAGATAAATGAGAGATGAAAGAAAGAAAAAGGAAGGAAGGAAGGAAGGAAGGGTAGATAGATATAGATAGATGATCGATGATAGAGGTAGAGATAGAGGTATATATAGAGAGAGATTGATACATTTATTTTATCAAAATATAGCTTTAATCTATGTAATACTAAAACCATATTTTCCCAATTAAAATATCACATATTTTCCACTATCTTATGCAAGCAAGGGGCTTTATAAAGCTATGTATTATATTAGAAATATGTTGTGAATATGTTACATAAGGGAATATATCTGTTAAGAATGAATATGAACTGAAGCAAACAAAAGTGATTCTAGATACAGAAGTGTTCCAAGTAAAGCTGGGGAAAGGGCAATAAGTTATGTCATTTATATTGTTTTAATACTTTAAAATCAAGCTCCGGAATTCATCCTAAAATTTAAGTCTTTCCTCCTAGAAGCAGACATGCTCAAACTATTGTAAGCTAATATAGCCAGATAGCTGAGATTGCTGATTAGTTTTGGGATGAAATCCAGGTGCTGGTCACAATCTTTAAAATCCTATAAGATATCATGCCTAGTATCTGTGAGAAATAGCGTGCCTGAAGAGAAGGACTGCTAACATCTCCATTCTCATAAAATATGCCTGCAGGAACTCCTATCTTGTTGTGGAATTCCCATTCATCAAAAGCAAGATCTGCTTCTCACTGCTGATTTTTACGAAGTTGTTAAAAGACTTGTCTCTTCCAAAGACTATGTGGGACCGTGGATTGAGGAATGAATTTTCCCAGGACATATTTGATTTTATGTTAGTTAAGAGAGGTTTGTGTGTTTATTGCTTTGGCATTTCTGACTGTTTTTAATGCTTGAAGAAGCAGCCAACCACTTGATTTTTTTTTTAAAAAAATGAACGGACATAAGTACACTCCGCCCAATATTTTATTGTTCCATTTATGCACGTTTGAATATTGTGTAGTTAATCCATAGTATCTTACGATGCAGTTCTGGGAAAGGATCTGTGAATGCAGCTAAACATCTGGCGCCTCCAAATCTTGCTTGTAAAAATCACCATTAGCACATGGGAAACCATTTCACATGAAGCTGTACCATATAAAGGAGGGATTTCCAGAACATGCGAATGTCCTGCATTCCAACAGAAGGACACTGCATATCCTGCATTGTTGTGTCTTAAGTTGTGCCAGTCACTGGAATATTTTGCAGTGTTTGATCTGCCTCGGTTTTTATGGAAGGTGCTTGTTATGATATGATAGAGAGATCATTACCTAAAAACCCAGAGTAAATAAAGCAGTGTGTAATAGAACAGTGCAGTGTTTCAGATTTAGACTAGATAAGGTGGCTCAGAACAGGCAGTAGTATAATCATAGCACCTGCTTCCTGTTGGAGGTTAAAGCATTCTCTCTGTGCATTTGAGCATTCCAGAGAGCAGATTGTAACCTGATACAGGATGCATGAAGCAAGATATTTACTTACAGGAAAAGCATTGTAGCTTAAGCAAAGTCGAGCATCTATCTAGCTATAGGAGGACAGTCCAAGAATATGGCCTGTCTGTATGCCAGGGAAGAAAGGCAGAAGGAAACAGACTGACATCTTTTAGACCAAGAGTGAGCAGAGTGAGGCAACCCAGAGCAAATCTTTAACCTACAATCTACAATCCATTGGGATAGTCATAAAAAAAATTAGCACCGCTAGATTTTTACTTCTAATACCTCCAGCTCTTTAAAGCAGCTGTATCTTTTCCTAGGATTGCATGTTTGCCTTCTGCAGCTGCCATGTGATCCCAGGAAAAGATATGGCTGTTTTAAAGGGTTTTAGCCAGATGTTACATTTACATCCCTACCCAGTCTGAACACCTTTCTGAAATCAAATCAGAAGCATTGTTCCGCCCTAGAGTCATATCGAGTAATGGCATATATGTGTTTTCTGCTGCCAAATAATTATCAAGCCTCATTCCACTAAACCAAAAGCAGTCCTAAATGGTATTTCAGTCAATACTCCTATATTGGACATATGCTGTCCAATCTTAGGCAGTGTCAGTCTGGCCTAGTGACTAAGGTGCTGGACTAGAAACCAGAAGGTCGTGAGTTCTAGTCCCATCTAAAGCCTGAAAACCTGCTGGGTGACTCTGAGCTAGTCACTTTCTCTCTCCGCCTAACCCACCTCAAAAAGTTGCTGTTGTGGGGAAAATTGGAGGAGGAATATTATGTATGTTTGCCACCTTGAGTTACTTAAAAAATAATAAAGTCAGTATAAAAGTCTAATAAATAATAATAAAATTAGACAGCAGAATAGAAGAAAAAGAACTGGAGCAGATAATAAAATACAAAAACCTGCAAATAGATATAGAACAATTGTGGCAAAAAAAAAAGCAAAGGTAAATGCTTTGGTTGCAATTCCCAAACAACTGGAGCATTGAGAAATTCCTCATCAGTGCAGCTTTACTTAGGTTACATCCTGCAATGGTATCTGTAACACCATCAAACATCCACATCTGCCTATCCCTTGGGAAGGACTCAGTAGGCAGACAAAAATGCCAGATCCAGTCTGAACATCTGACTACCTGTGCCACAAACCATAATAAATATTATGAATTCATAAGACAGTGTCCCTGTGTTCAGTAGAGCAAACTTGTTGCAGGTTTGTGTCTGCAGGGTTATTCAAATATATCAGTACTTACATAGCTTGTTTTCCATTGAAAGCACAGCAACAAATGTTATATCTAAATGGAGGCATCCAGCATGCAAAGTTTTTAATTGCTATTTCTTGTGTATTTGCTATTCATCTCTAAAATGTCAAAAGACATGTTAGGAGGATGCCCGGGGGCAAAAAGGGGACTTTGGGAAGAGAATATCTTTTAATGAAATAATCTTGAGATTTTTTTTCTTCTTCAACAAGCCTCACCCCAAAATGCAAAGTAGAAATTTCCATTACACTACGCTGTATATATACAAGGAAATAATGAAGTTTTTATTAAGCCACTTGAACCACTTAGCAGCCTAAAGGAGAGGAAAATGAGAAAACATTACTTTGATATGTCAAATAGCATTCATGCACACATATCATTAGAAAGCTCATTGGTCTTAAAAAGTAAAACTGTAAACAAGCAAAGCCTGTTTGCACCTTTCTAGTGGCAATTGGCCACTCCTTTGTTTTCCATAGGCTGTTGATAGGTAACAGGCAACGAAAGACAAAAATATTCCATCATGTCAGACAAAAGACAGGAAGTCTTCTATCCAGGGAGACGGTCCACCCAGTTGGAGAATCTGACTGACAGCAAATCATAAACGGAATGCCATAGTAAACGGAAAACTAATTTTCTACTACACATTCTTTGTATGCGTGCATTATAGCTTCCAGAAAACTTTTGTGAAAATATATTAATGGCTATTAAAAAATAAAATCCTACTTGGGTATGGATATGAGTTTCCCATAAAGTTTTGCACCACTGTCTGCTACTCAATCATTCTATAGCCACTACAGACTTACAACCATTCCTTTAGTGACTGTTTGACAGTACAGGTTACAGCACTGACAAAAAGGGAATTGTAATTGGTTTTCTCACTCACAATTGTTGCAGCATCTCCATGGTCATGTGATCAAAATTTGGAGGCTTGGCAACGGGCATGTAGTTATGACGGTTGCAGCTTCCTGAGGTCATGTGATCATTTGCAAACTTCCCAGTTGGTCTCCGACAAGCAAAATGAATGCGGGAAGCCAGATTCCCTTAACATCAGCATGATTTATCAGTGCAATCACAAATGCAGTGATTCGCTTAATGACTGTGGCAAGAAAGGTTGTAAAATGGGGCACAAACTCACTTAACAATTGTCTTGCTTTGGTTTCAATTGTGGTCATAAGTCAAGGACTACCTCTAGTTCTTTTGCAGATTTGCAAATGGGATCTCATAATGTCCCATCCTTTTGTAGTGTTCATGGGCTGGGCCAAAGATCAGCAAGCGCCATCCTGAATTTTTTCCACACAAAAGGAGGATATTATGTCCCTGCCGCAATTAAGCTTTTTCTGGCCAAGTCACTAGCACAGCCTTTTTAAGGGGCCTTGCTCGGACCATCAGCTTTGTGTTTTACACCATTAGAAAAAGTTCAATAATCCAAATTCATTAGATCAATTCTCCAGATGCCATGTTGTGTCTCAAATGCACTTCTGTGCCTGGAGACAGGATTGACAAAAGTCAAAGCAAGAATCTGTATAGCATCCTTAAATCTCTGGCTAAAGCTTAACATCTTTCCACAAGGTCTTGCTCCATTAATCGTCCAAGACAAATTCACCTCATCATGGATCAAGGCAGTTGAGTCCAACCTTGCCAAACTAGGCTTCTCCGCAGCTTCAATACTCAAGATTGACTACGACCTAGTAAGACAAGCCTTGCGACAAAGGTTAGAGGACATCAAGAGACATGCGGACTTAGGGAAAGCTCTGTTCTTTCTGGCTCCAGTTGCCATTAGATGTGTTGTTGCTCCTGCCAGCTTTCTTAGTCAGTTGGAGTCAGCAAACCACCGGAAAGCATTTTCGCTCGCACGGTGCCTTGCGCTTCCATCGGCCATCTTGTACGGCAAGTATAAAAGGATACCTTTGATGGAAAGACTCTGTTCCTGCAGCTCAGGAGAGGCAGAGACTGTGGGTCACATGCTCCTTAGATGTTCCTTTTACACAGAAATTAGGGGAAAAAATATTCTGCCAATAACTGCTAGATATCCTGGCCATTCCGATACTAACCATCTTCAGTGGCTGCTTAAGGATGAACAGTCCATAACTACAGTACAGATGACCAGATTCATCGCAAACACATGTCTTCTCCACCATAGTTATATTATATAACAATTGTGGCAAACCTTTTGCACTGCTTAGTCTTTTCCCTTTTAGCGTTGAGCCTACAAGGGGCCACAAAGTTTATGGATTATAATTTTAGTATAGTTAGATCATGTATAATTGACAGACTGGATTTTATTATAGATTTTAGTTGTTATTTATTATTTTATACTAGAAATTCTAATTGTATATTTACTGAGTGTTTTTATTTGTTCTGGTCTCTGATCTAAGGCTGTAATAAACTGATTGGGTCACTGATTTAATGCACAATTATACATAATTATACGTGTGCGTTATTTATATTTTATATTAGTGTTCGTGGGAATTTAATTTTTTGCCCAGCATCTCTCAAGGGGTGGATTTGATCGCGATGGCTCAGCCATCATCTGACTTCCTTCTCTTGCACTGCTGCATGTCACCCTTTATTCAGCTGCTACATTTTTAAGTGAGTGTAGTGGGAAGATGTACTGCTGCCATGACTTCACATGCAATACGTTGTGTTTACTTTCAATGCTGCTGTGTTTATTTTCAGTTTGTCATCACATCAAAAGGTCTGACAGGCCTTTTCCCTCTATCACTTAATATCTGGAACAGCTTCATTGAAGACGAACATTGGTATACATAAGAATATCTGCGCCTCGGTCCTGTCCTGGTTGTGTATCAGCTGGGGTTGTGTTGCACACTATACAGCTGGGACGTTAGGAGCAAGGGGGTACTGCTAGAGCAGTGCTCAGTGCTATAGGTCTGCCACAGTTTTTCCCATCTGTGTTTTTTCCATTAGGAGAAATAGTACAAGGAAAAAATGGAATTGGTTGAGATGACAGCCTCAAGGTTGAGATGATTGTTTCAAACAAAGAGAAGAGTTTACTTAGTCATGTTTTTATTGGGAAGTCACTTTTGGTTTTTATATCTGAAATAGAAAAAAAATGGAACTTAGATTTTACTGTGAAGAGTGAATAATTGTGTTGTCATAGAAATGGCTTGTAATAACTAAATGTAATTTTAAGAAAGGTTCAGGATACAAAAGATATAGGATACAAAGAGTCCTTCACTGTACTGGAAAGAGTCGAAGTTATTTTCTTTTCTTTTTCTGCATTCTTCCCCCCAACCCTCATTTTTAAATCTTTATTTTCATTGGGTTTTATACTGTAATAAATTTTAATAAAGAGCTTTAAAACAGTCACAGATCGTCCAAGAGCACAACTCCTTCCTGAACCAGCACTCTCCTTATTGAAGAAATTGATTTCAGCGGGAATGAGTAAGTGGGTTCAGTCCAAATTCCCAAGAGGGGCAAAAGGCAACTTCAGATAGCTTTAAAAGAGATTGATCAGATTTACCAATCAACCCCATCTCCTGAATTATAGACAAGATGCTGGAGAGAAACAGTGGAAGAAGTCCCCAGTCCTTCAGTCCATGCTCAAGAGGACTCTCCTGTGCCTCTTTCAGTGATGGGATTCAAAGTTTCTGTGGCCGTGGCTTGGTAAGCATGGCCCTATTTCCTCCCAATCACCTTGGACTTGGAAGACAGAGAATAGATTGGGGTGGGGCCAGTCAGAGGTGGCATTTACTGGTTCTCCAAACTATTCAAAATTTCCACTATTGGTTTTTCAGAACTGGACACAACCTGCTGGCCTTTTTGTTGAATAGCATATTGAGTTCAGCATTTTGTGTATATATGACACAGAATGCTGAACTCAATAAGTTGTTGTCCTTCTTCTGTTTTCTTCCCAAAGGGAAAATGAACAAATGGACGGCTGCCAATAGCAATCCAAGCAAAGACGAAAATCAGAAACAGCAGAAAGATTATCCAGCTTGACTAACAATCCCTTTCTAATTCTGGGAAAGAGTAGAGAATGGGCATTTCATCTCAATAGAAAACCATTTTTTCCAGTTTACTTCTCTGGGCTTCTGTTCTTTCAGTTTTGCTGATGGGCACGAGTGGTCCACTTTGGCTGTGACTGATTTAGAATGAATTGCAACCCCTGGAATGATGCTGATTATAAATAAACAAAAAGATATGCAAAATGGTTCTGATCAGGCTATTGCCAATTGACAGATCTCTGTAATGATTCTGGTGCATCTATGCAGACTGAGTAGCAATTACCGGTTCCTGAACATTAACTAGCAATTAAACATCATGACCAAAAATCCCTGATCTCAAACCACATTGATAATAAACAACACCAGTGCAATTGGGAAGGAACAAAAATCATTGGCCATACCAACACCTGCCATTCACGTGAATTTATTAGAACCTGGTATTCTACCAAAGCAGCAATTAACAAGCATATTGATCTAGATCCAGCATATGAATATATAAGAAACCAGAACATTCAAACAACCAGCAACAAGAGAACCAATCAGCTGTTCAGAATTTAAATATAGCTCCAAACCAACAACCAATCACACGATCAACTGACCATACTGGCACACAAGACATTTATAAGCTAAAGTAGAACAGGAGAAAAAAAATATCCTGCTGATAATGTTACCTAGTCTGTGGTGGCACAGTGGTTAGAGTGCAGTACTGCAGGCTACTTCTGCTGCCTGCCAGCTGCCTGCCATTTGGCAGTTCGAATCTCACCAGGCTCAAAGTTGACTCAGTCTTCCATCCTTCCAAAGTGGGTAAAATGAGGACCCAGATTGTTGGGGGCAATATGCTGACTCTGTAAACCCACTTAGAGAGGACTATAAAGCACTATATATATATAAGTCTATGTGCTAGTGCTATCCTGGTAAAGAAACATTCAGAAACTAAATTGAAACAAGCTTGGAGAGCAAACCACTGCCAACATCTAAAACCTGAGCTACACAAATTTTCTATTATTCAAAGCAATTACAAGTGCTTATCTCTGCCACTAGTCTATGCACATCTGTTCTGTTGACTGTTTGCAGTACAAGAGCAGTCTTGAATTTAAGCCCTAGGCATGCAGGGACCAACAGCCAGAGGGTTAGTAGGGGAGAAAAAGAGGATTGTGCTGGTCTTTCATTGTGACCTGCACAGGTAAAAGGAAGGCTGGAAGAAGAGAGCATCCTTCCTCAGAACAGCTTAACACATTTTGCTATCTGATGTAGAGTAGTACCACTTCTTCCATAGGAGTAGTCTTCGACGTACGACCACAATTGAGCCCAAAATGTCTGTTGCTAAGCAAGACAGTTTTTGACCTTTTTTGCCACAGTGGTTAAGCAAATCATTGCGGTTGTTAAGTGAATTGTATAGTTATTAAGCAAACCTGGTTCCCCCATTGACTTTGCTTGTTGGAAGCCAGCTGAGAAGGTTACAAATGGCAATCAGGTGATCCTGGGACAGTGCAACCATCATGAATGTCTGCCAGTTTCCAAGTGCCCGAATTCTAATCACATGACCCAGGGGGCTGCTGCTGCAACATTCGTAAGGGTGACAATTGGTCATCAGCCACTCTTTTTTCAGTGCTGTTGTGACTTTGAATGGTCATTAAATGAATGGGTTGTAGGTTGTAGGACTCCTGAAAGGTAAACTGATTGGGAATTGAATCTTCCTTCTGCATAGTGGGCAACCTCTTTTTCTACCTAGTTCAGAGGACTACCAATTCACAGACCTTGATCTCTAGCCTTTCCTCTATCTTACCTCTATCCTTGATCTCTCTATCCTTTCGCTCAAAGCTGCCTCTCTTCCTAGTAGTTATTGTGGCTCATCGGCTGCCAGCAGAACGAGCTGCAGAGTCAGACGAGGAGGAGGTGGAGGGAGAGTCTGGGCCAGCTTCAGAGCTTTTGGAGACAGAGAAAGGGCCTTCCATCCTCCCCCAGGTGGAGAGGCAGCTGCCTTCGGGGCCTATGCTGAGTGAGGAGGAGGAACAAATGGCGCCCATCCCAGATGCTCATATGCGTGGAGAGGAGAGGAGAGCAACGGAAGGCAATAAGCCAGCTCTCAGGGAAAAGAAGTCGTAGATGCTAGCCAGCCCCTCCGTAGCTGGGAAATAAATAGTAGGGGTTTGGAAGTGGCCATTTGTCACAGACAACCGTTCGTTTTCTACTATACAGCAAAGAATTTGAATTCCTTGGCCAGAACCAGGTTTGTTGAGACTGATTATGTTTGGTGTTTGTCTATCCACGTGAATAAAAGACTGTTCCTGCTCTGATTTGAAACATTGTTTTACTCATGAGTAAGGAGCTTATCATTACTTGCAAAGAACAATAGTCAGGTTGATCTTGACATCTTCCCTGGGCATCCGACATAGGAATACATTTCTGTGACTCTCTTCTGCCTGTGCTCAGCAGAGCATTAACTTTTTTTTTTTTGCCTGGTTGGCACATTTCAGGACATTTCAGGACCAAGGAATCACTATAATACAGAGCATTTGTCCCCTTAAATTGAAATGAATAATATTTGAATTGTATCCGCTTGTTTATCGTGCTGTGTATACAGCTATTCATTGGAAGGCAAACATAGCTTTATTTTCACACTTGTCATGGTAATTTCCTGCTGGGTAAATATTGACATAGGCAATATTGTGTGTTTGGAAGCCTTTGTATAAACACAGAATCGCATTGCCTGAAAGCTGACGAGGGGAAGAAAAGCAATCTTTGTAAACTACAAGGTCCCTACATTTGAATAAGAGGAAGTAAACAAAAGACAAGAGGATCTCTGTAGTGCAAAGGGAAAGATAAAATGGAAAAAATATTAAAAATTATTTGTATCTACAAAAGATCTAGGAGTTTTGAGATGCCTGATTCTCCTGCCTGGGTTGGTAGAGGAAGAAGAGCAAATGATTTTGATAGCAATAGCACCAGGGGTGGGATTCAGCTGGTTCACACCGGTTCGGGCGAACCAGTAGTTCTGGTGAGCATTTGGCCCTGCCCACCTGGCCCTGCGCTTTCCTGTCTTATATTTCCCTGTTTTTTAACTCAGCTGATTTGCATGGCACAGCGGATTGCCACATGTCAGCTCTTTTACTCACAGGCACTGACATAGAAGGTAAGTTTTAAAGTTTAAAAAGGTTGTTTTTTTTTAATGCTGCAGACGCTTGCGAGCGCGAAGTGCGCACTCACCGAACTGGTTGTTACACCGGTTGCATCCCACCACTGAATAGCATTTAGGCTTATATACCACTTCCCAGTTCTTTACAGTCCTGTCTAAGCAGAGTCAAAATACTGACCTCAACAATCTGAATCCTCATTTTATCGGCCTCAGGAGAATGGAAGTCTGAGTCAACCTTGAACCTGATGAGATTCAATCTGCCAAATTGCAGGCAGCCAGCAGTCAGCAGAAGTAGCCCACAGTACTGCCTTCTAACCACTGCGGGCCACCGCAGGTCTTGTAATGCATCTATTTTGATGCATTCCAAGCAGCATATTTTTTTCGTATCCAGTATGGCAAGTTGCTGACTTCTGAGAAAATGTGAATTATTTTGGAGGGCTTTTTCTTAAGTCCGTATATGACACCAGTTTGTCCTTCTCCCTCTCCCCCTCTCCCCCCCAGCTCTTCTTATTATTTTAGTTTCTACCAGTTTTCTTTTCTGGGTGGTTGTAATTACAGTATTTTTGTCATTCGTTTTTAGTTTGGTTGTTTCAAGAAACTTTAGGCAATCTGTCTTGAGATGGCTTTGCAGCTTGAGGATCCTAAAAGCGCAGGGCACAGTCTTCATTTTACTGGTAGTCCTTGACTTAAACTATTTGTTTAGTGACCAGTTGAAGTTACGATGGCACTGAAAAAAGTGACTTAGGACTGTTTTTCACACTTAGGACCTTTGCAGTATCCCCGGGGTGATCATTAATTAAGATGCTTGGCAACGGGTTCATATTTATGACCAGGGTCATGTGAACACTTTTTGCCACCTTTTCACAAGTAAAGTCAATGGGGGAGCCAGGTTCACTTAATTGTGTTACTAACTTAACAACTGCAGTGATTCACTTAATAACTGTGACAAGAAAGGTCATCAAATGGGACAAAATTCACTTAACAACTGCCTTGCTTAGCAACAGAAACTTTGGACTCAATTGTGGTTGTAGGTCGAGGACTATCTGTATTTGTTCCCCCAGGGCATCGTTGTTTTTTTAAATGGGAATAGGATATTTCTAGAATATAAATTCTCCCAGTTCTACACAAAACATCCAAAGTTATGCTGGAGATATAAGGTAGGGGTTTTATGTGTGTGTAGCTGTGAGCAGAAACAGAGACATTTGCCTTCCAAAGGTCTTCTACTTCAATCCTTGTCCTTATTTTTAACAAGGAGAAAATGTCCTCAGGACATCTCAGGATGCTAGGCAGTACAAATACAGCCTATGAGCCTTTGATTTCAAACACCCTGATTTAAAGACTTGAGTGCATTTTCTAGTGCAGCGGCCCCCAACTTTTGAGCGCACCAGGACCAGTTCTGTGGAGAGAGGTTTTTCCGCAAACCAGAGGGGGTGTGGTTTTGTGTGCTGCCTGCATTCTACAGATTGGGCTTCGCTTGTTTGCGCGGACTAGTTGCTGGCATGCCACGAACTGGTGCCAATCCACGGACTGGAGATTGGGGACCCCTGCACTAATGAAATGTAAGCCTGATCTATGAATGACAGAAGGAGGAGCCAATCCCTTCTACTGTAAGGCAGACCCTAGAAAAAGCAGACGTTCGTTGCAGAAATAAGCTTTATCATTTTATTTTATTTAAGGGACTTAAAACTGTAAGCAATTTTGTATTCTAAAAAACTTTGAACATATCTGGTCATTTTGTAAACAAAAATGTATATCTGGCATAAGCTTGCCATACAGTTAGAAGTGCTACAGAGTTTCATTGCACCTTGATGTCCTTGAGACAATTCTGCCTACAAAGAGCACAAATGAGCAGGCTTGTTCAACTCTTAACTTGTGTTAAGAATTCATGTGTGTTTGTTTGTTGGTTCATCAATTAAGGAAGAAAAATGAGATGTACTTGAATAGATGTAATCTGTCTGAAGGGCTGTTCAAATCTTAATGTGGATAAGAAGTTGTCAGAAGGCATTAGCAGGCAAGTGATGGCAGTCTACATCCATGGGTGGAATCTGAACACACACAATGAAATGCAGCATTCAAATAAAATTCAGAAATAGCTCTAAGCAGGTGATGGATTCAAAACTGTGTTGGCAAATGGGCAAGAACATAGAATATCTACATCTAGCAATTAGAAAACATTGTGGGTGGCTTCATGTAGTATAATGACTTTTCTCAGGAATAATTGAAATATTTGCGCATCTGTATATCCATACATGTACACGCTTACATATGGCTTTAATACCAATGCTCAACATTTAGCCTCTAACCACTCCATGAAGCTGCACTTATGATAATTAGGAAATACCATCATGTCATCAATATAACTTTGGAGGTTGAGCATGAATAAAATATAATTAACGGGAGATATAATTAAAACTTTTTTTCCCCTAGAGGAAAAGAGATAAATACCATCACAGCCAGAGCCTCAATTAATATAACAGCTGTCTTTTGCTGAAGATTGTACAATTATTAACATTAATGAAGAGCACATATCAGGAGGGTGAAATCTAGCGGGATTTTCCAAAGAATGTTTATCATTAATTTATGCTTATACTATATTTATAGTATCACAACCCATGCTTGTACTCACTTGAATTTATTTAAATCTGCAATAAAAGTGAAATCTCCATGTTGAGCTGAGTTCCTGGTGAATTCATGGACATGAACCTGGCAGCAATTTGAAATTGAACTACTGTTGCTTTCTTCTAGGGTAGAATTTGGTTTGGTATGGTTTGAATTCCACTGTAGCCTACAGGCCTGCAAATCCTCGTAGTTGCCAATTTAGGATTTAATAGGGTATAATTACACTTATTTTTTTAATCAATAAAATATATCACTGGACTAAAAATCCTATCATTTTTGAACAATCCGAATGTACTGTATTCTAATTTGTCCTAAACCGTAGAATAGAATAGGGGAGGGGGGGAGGTGATAAATTTGGGGAATTATTTTGGAGCTAAAAACATGAGATTGTGGAAGACCGTAATACTTTCTCTTTTATTACCACGAGAGACCTCTTAAGTTTCCAAGGCATTCTGCTCCACTGAACATGCCTTGAAATTTATCTATCCTGTGGTGTCACTGGAAAACTCTTTGATGGCAAATTCTCCGGCCAGGTGGAATCTGCCATTCACATAACAAAGAGGAGGCATATTGAGGTGACTTCCCTTCCCTCCTATAACCTTCACATCTCCCCCTAATCTGTTCCAGATGGTCAGAGGACATTTTAGAATGGTGTGGGAGATAGCATGAAAGGCTGCAAGAGGAAGGGCAATTTTATTGTTTTTAGGACTTGCCAGAAAATCCGATTCCACCCACACACCTGCACATATACATGTGTGCATGCACACACACATATTGGAATAAAAAGGTCATTCTTTAGCAGTGTGACATTGCTAAAAAATGACCTTAGTGTGACACTAATTGGATTTAGCTCACTAGCATCATAATATTTTAGAAACATAATATCTGAGGATAATCCTGCTGACAATAGGATTGTGCAGTGATTAGATTAACAGAGTTGAAGGGGACTTTGTAGGTTATCTAGTCCAACCCTCCCCCCAAGCAGAAGACCCTACACCAGTGATGGCGAACCTTTTTTGGCTCGCGTGCCACAAGTGGGGGGAGCGCAGGGGGGTCAAGTGCGGGCGTGCCGCACCCATAATGCAACGTGCGACCCCCCCAGTGCACATGCGTGCACAACGCCCCCCCCCCATTTTTACATGCTTTTTTCGCCCTCCCCAGGCTCCAGGGGCTTTATAGGAGCCTGGGGAGGGCGAAAAGAGCCTCCCCCGACCCCCCAGAGGCCCTCCGGAGGCTTCAGGGACCATCCGGAGGTTTCCCTGAAGCCTTCGGAGCGCTTAAAACCACCCTCCGAGCAAACCGGAAGTGACTTCCGGTTTGCTCAGAGGGTGGTTTTAAGCGTTCCGAAGGCTTCAGGGACAGTCCCTGAAGCCTCGGGGGGGCGGGGGAGGCTCTTTTCGCCCTCCCCAGGCTCCTATAAAGCCTCTGGAGTCTGAGGAAGGCGAAAAATAGCTTTTAAAAAGGTGAACTCAGCTGGCCAGCGCGCGCATGCACACTGGCCAGCTGACAGGGCAGCCCCTCGCGTGCCCTGACAAATGGCTCCGCGTGCCACTTGTGGCACGCGTGCCATAGGTTCGCCATCACAGCCCTACACCATTTCTGACAAATGGCACTCCAATCTCGTCTTGAAAGCCTCCAGTGATGAAGCTCCCACAACTTCCGAAGGCAACTTCTGTTCCATTGGTTGATTGTTCTCATGGTCAGAAAAGTTCTCATTGCTAGGTTGAATCTCTCCTTAATCATTGATTTGATTTCAGCTGCAAAAAAGATGGTTCGAAGTGTATAGCCATCATCCCAGGAAAAGACACAGCACTGTAGACAGATGCTATGCTTATATCCCATGTGCCTTGAAGCCAGGGATTGGAACCTATCAGTTTAACAACCAGTTCATTGAGCGGGTGCATGCACCTGACGCGCACTGGGCACGTGTGCGCAGTTTTCAGAGAAATCACCTTCCACATTACTGCTGGGGAGGGAAACAGCTGAGACGCAGTAATCCACTATGCAGTGCCTATAAGCTGGGCTTCAGAAAAGGGAATATAGGTGAGTATAGCGCAGAGGCGGGCAAAAGGGCCCAGCTCGAAGTTGGAGCAAACCGGTTCGCTCCCAGCTGATAGTCAGAGCTACTGGTTTGTCCGAACCCGTTCGAACTGGTAGAGTCCCACCCCTGCTTGAAGCACATTTGAATCTCAAGTGCTGTGCTTCTCTAATTGACAATATTTTACCCTTAATAAAAAGTATGTAAAGTTATGAAAGATAAAGATGTCATGTTCAAAGACACCTTCAAAGTGACAAGACTGCAAATACCAATGAGTTCCTTCAATTCTTTATATAAGAAAATGAAGATGTATCTTTATAATTTTTAAGAGTTTAAAATGAACATCAGAAAAGCAAAACAAGGTTTTGACTATGGGAAGTTTTGGATGACTTAGATAATATTGGAATGTTGGGTTTTAAATATTAAATCTTTGAAATTAATTTTAAAGAATAAATGCAGTTTTGTGGTACAATAAAGCTGATATTGACAGAGATGGAAGAGAATGCATAAAGTACAAAGAAATTTGTAACAAAGATCCATAACCATATTAATAAATTAAAGAACAGATTTTTTAATGCAAAAGAAAGGAATATAAAGTTGCTTTATTTGACCAGAGTTCAAATGGAACATGTTGCTATTTTGGATTGTTCTTTCTGGATTTGTTGATATTTGGAGATGAAAAATGTTGTGTATTGCTTATATTTCCCTAATACATTGTTTTAACTTCAAAATGTTTTGTGAACATGTTCTTTTTAAAGGATATATTATCCTTCTTTGTTATGAGGAATGTTAGTCTTTTGTTCATATTAGGATATAGGATTACTTTATATTGCTAAATGTGAAATTCTTTATAGTCATTAGTTGAGATATGGAATGTTTATTTCATTAATGTATGTTGCTATTTGGTATGGTTTTCTTTGGAATTGTTAGCATTTGGAATAGAAAAATGCTGTATATTGGATGTTTACCTTTAACATGGGGCTTAAGCTTTTTCCCCCCTACAGTTACTCTAGAAGTAAGAGATATTTGTAAGCATGTTTTTTTTTAAAGAAGAAAAGGTCCCTCTTTGTCATACTAGTTTTTGTTTACACTAGAATACCTGGACCACTTTATGTCTTTAAAATGTGATTTTGCTTACAGCTAAAAGTTGAGATGTGGAATGTTATTTTAGAACTCTGTCTGGACTTTTTGCTGATACCTGGACTGACAAAGACATTACTTGTTGGATTTACTCATTGGATTTAAGAGATAAGTTATGAGATGAAGAGCTTTATATTTGTTAATTAAGAGGAAGGAAGAAATTATGAAATTGCTTATTCTAGGTGTAATGAGGGTGAAAGTTGCTTTCTTTTTCTTTTCCCTTTCATATTTTTGTACCTTTTTTCCTTTTGTTTTACAGTTTGAATTATATTTACTATATTAACTAAATTTTAATAAAAATATTTGAAAGTTATTAAAATTTTAAATTATTAAAATATATCAAACTGGTATCATGCTAATAACCCCTTATGCATTTTGAGTTGTGCACATCATATTTCAGTGCAGCAGATTTACATGGTGATAGAGATCTCCATCACTTTCCAGATTTCACTGAAAATTCAAATGATTTATCATACTTTTCCTTCTGTAGACATAAGAGATGCCCAATTATTTTAAATCATTTCTGATTGAGCGTTGTTTATTTCTCTAGCTTTTTCCTGAGCTTAAACACTTTAAGTCATTAAATTAACTGGGACATTGTCATTTTTCTTTATTATCACAGTGTATTAATTCCCAGTTGAAGGAATACTCAAGTGTTCTCTGTTGTATTCATCCACTACAAAAAAGAACTCTAAGAACACTCTGCTCAGCTCTTGATTGATTGATTGATTGATTGATTGATTGCACTGTGGGGAATATAGACTCTCTCTCAGAACTGAGTGGGCGGAAACATTCTGGAAGTGTCACATCCCAATTAATAGAAAAATATTAACTTAACCCTTTATCAAATGCTAATCAACCTAGTTCAGCAAAGTTGAACTAGGTTGATTTCCCATTAAATCTTACTTTGATAGCCCAGAGATTTTCAAAGTTATGATGTGATCATTGAATGGTGCACTTCTCAGAATAGGTCTATGACAATTCACCACGGCTAACTTGCCATGGCCAACTTACCAAAACCAACTTGCCATGGTCAACTTGCTGCAGCCAATTCACTGCAGGACAACTCATCACAGCCTACTCACTGTGGGACAAGAGTTACATTAATATCAAAGAAATAGTGGAATAGAATCATTAAAGAAAGGTTGCAAAAGGAGGGACAGAATAAAATGTGAATTGCAAAAACTAAAATGTCTTTATTTATTTTGAATAATTAATAACTAAATTAAATAATTATATAGAGTTGTTAAATTGTCCTGCAGCAAATTGTTCCACAGTGATTTGGCCATGGCAAGTTGGCTACAGTGAGTTGGCTGTGGCAAGTTGTCCCATTCTGACTCAGAACTACTAGAGAAGTAGTTTCCTAAGTCTTGATAGCCTTCTAAGCTTCAGAATGGCTGCATTGATGAGATAGCTTTTTATGCTTTGAGACTATTAAAGGCTACAGAGAGCATCTCTGGCTTGTCCAAGAATAATAGTTAGCTCTCTTATAAAGAAAAGCTTTTTTCTAGATGCTTTTCAGTATTCTGGGCATTTGGGTAAAAATATACTGCTTGTACCAGGTAGTCCTCAACTTATAACCATTCATTTAGTAAATGTTTGAAATTACAATGGAACATTGAGAAAGGTGACTTATGACCATTTTTCACACTTATGACCGCTGCAGCATCCCCATTGTCACATGATCAAAATGGTTCACTTGGCAACTAGTTCATATTTATGGGACAATTGCAGTGTGCCAGTATCATATGATCACCTTTTGCAAACTTCTAACAAGCAAAATGAGGAAGCCAGATTCACATAACAGCCATGTTAGTAAGTTAACAACTGTGATGATTCATTTAACAATTCTGGTAAGAAAGGTCATAAAATGAGGCAAAGCTCATTTAACAACTGTCTCATTCAGCAACAGAAATTTTGGCTTCAATTGTGCTCATAAGTCGAGGTCTATCTGTATATTGCATGTTAAAATAAAATCAAAAGGGCCTCAAAAATTTATAACCAAAATAATTGTAGGGATGTGGCATATTTCTTACGCTGAATCAACATTATCTCTGAGTTTTCTAGTATAAATAACAAATGATGAATTATAACACCCTAGAAATCATGGGAAGATGTTATCATCCCTACCATTGGATATGATGACTAAGCAGGATGCAAATTGAAATCCAACATCTGGAAATTGTGCCATCTAGGAAATTTTTATTTTTCTGATATTGTTATTTTTGTTGTGAACCGAAGAGAGATTGGAGATCTCTTCCATGCAAAGCCTACACATTTCTACTGAAATATCTACTTGATGTTTCCCCATCAATAAAATATATAATGAACAGTCCACATGTCAATGCATGTGGACATCTACCTGATCTGTCTCAATAGACTAACAATATTTCCAATCATCCACTATAATTACGGTAACACAAATGAACTGGAAAAATGGAGGGGAGAAGTCGAAAGGATGAATAGCAATGGCAGGCATCGAGGACTAAATGATTCTGAAATATTTTTGTCAATTATCAATTAAATACTTCTCAGCAATACAAACCATCCTTCTGTCTTATTCTTGATTCCATTTTTATCAGCATGGATGGTCAGTTCCTTAGGAACTTACAAATATCCTGTTCTTTTTAGAGCATAACACTGAGAAGGTTATGCACTGCCCTTTCTGGGCAGCTCTATCCAACCTATATCAAGAAGATCAATGCCATGGATTCTTTGTACAAGCCTTGTTTTCTAAAGCTTTCATTCCAGTTAAACATTGGTTCAATGCAGTCTTATGAAACTTAAGGCTGATATTAGCCCTTCATCCATGTTTGTGCTTTTTCAAAGACCTTTACCATGTTTCATATCTGTTGGCTTCTGCAACATTAAGGAATTTGAAATTCCTTAATGTTGCACTATATGCTGTGGCTAAGAAAGTTTACAAAAGGTTAGTCACATAAATGAAGTTTTTGGTTAGATGAAGAAGTCTATAATTCAACCTCCTCTTTCAGGAATTATCGATGATTTCTCCCATTGGGATCAAACCATGTGTGAATTTTTACTAAGTCTTTAAGTACTTTGGCTTAAGAACACAAAAAGAAAAAATCTGGATGCTAGAAGACTTTGGTCAAAGAACAAAGATTTACGCATTCTGTGACCTCTCATTAATTTCTGTGAAATTGCTATTGATTTCTTATTTATAAACAAATCATTTGGCTGGTTTTTCAGTTACATTTGTATGCCTTTATTTTGCTTTTCCAGTTCTCTGCAAATGGAAGTGGCATTTGAAGTGCAAAGGAAAAACAAAAGCATACCTATTGCATTCCATAAGCAGAAGCAACAGCAGGCCATTATTTCTAATGAACATATTTGTTCAGAATGTGCTGCCTCCCATATACGCTCCTCTCGTTAATAAGAAGACTTAACTGAAATAAAATCAAGTTGACTTTCCTTGTAGGCATTTCAATTAATTAACTCATTTAAAGAGCATATAACTAAACACAACCATTTGGACCAGTGCAGCTTCTTCAAGTCAAGCTCAATGAAGCATAGACCACAAGATTTCCCAATAGCACCTTGATGACTAATTGGTATATTTTTATCCTTCTCTCTTCCACAAAGGTAATTGAATAAACATGTCTTTACTGCTTAAGGAATGCTTGCGATGCGTATAAAAGTAGACTAAGCCATAAAAAAAAGAGCCAGTTTAATGTAGTGGTTAAGGCATCAAGCTAGAAACTAGAAGACTGGGAATAGTAGACCTGCCTTAGGCACAAAGCCAGATGAGTGACCGTGGGCTAGTCATTTTCTCTTGTCCCCCTTGAAGGAGGCAATGGCAAGAAAACTGCAGGGATTTGTCCAGGCCATCTCTTTTTCAAGTTTTGCTTCCTGAAATTCTCAATGACATCCTGGAATGATTTTCTCTAGCCCCACTAACAGACTTTTGAACCACTTATCACTGATGACGTATTCGATCTATGGACCAATGAAAATGCCTTCCTTACTCTTGGAATCAGTTATTCTTGGAAACATCTGTCTCAATTGAAAACCTTCACCGTCCTTGTTCATCGCTTTCATAAAATTTGACGTAAGTTTAAGTTTTATGTGAAATGGAGGCAAAAATAATTTTGTCAAGTCAACAAGTGGTTCATGTTCTTGTGTCCTAGAACCAAATTCTTTCAGAGTAGCCATTTCTTTTTAATGTAATGTGAACTCTGATGCATGGCTGTCCCATTCAGATAAGTACTTGGTATATTTGAGCTACATTTCAAGCAGCAGAGCCATTACTTTTAGATTGCCACAAATATTCCAGTTGTACTACATGTACCAGATGTGCTTCAACAACAGTTCCATATGTAGATGAAACATATCCAGTCCGTATGTTTCTTTCATATATGCAGTATAGCCAACAGGTACTGAAGTGAGTACATGGCCATTGTGTAAAAACAGATTTCTATAAAACGGTACATGATAGCTTAAACTAGAGCTTATTTTCATGATTAGCAACATCTATAAAGACACCCTCAAAAGGGTTCAAGAAGCAAAATCTTTGTTGTCCAGTGGAATTAGACATGATTGAACAAAAGGGGGGGAAAGTCATAAAAAGTTTGTTGTGAAATTAAATGAATATCATATAAATCTTTGCAGCTTAATTATGTTACCACAGCAGAATAAATGCTATTTGCGATTCCTTCTGACATGCTTCTGGCAAGATTATTCTAGCCCTTTTTGCCAGGTAGGAAAATTCCCAATCCTGCATACTGGCACTCTGAATCTTTTAACCACCTCAAGACTTATTCCAAAGAAAGACTGCCAGAATAGCTTCCTCAGTTTGACACCTTCCATTCTGACTGGGAATTCTGGGAGTTGCAGGCTCAACATATCTGGAGGATAGCAGACTGGGAGCAAAAATATACACAGAATAAAAAAGAATATGTTGCAAGCTCAAAGCCAAAGTGTGTCATTCTGAATACGGTATCAGAAATTTTCACATTTCCTGTGTCCTGATAGATCAAATCTCAGTCTTGTAAGTGTTCCATGTCCTGATGCAGCAAAATTCGAAAGGAATGTTTTGCCCCAGGAAACAATGAAAACTTTAAAGAAAGCATTTGTTTTAATAGTTTTCATCCCAAGTAGATGTGGTGTAATTAATTTTAAATTTTTTATAATCACCCACCAAAGATTTATGGTACAATATACTCCCCCCCCCCCATTTACTGAGAAATTAAAGGGGTGAGTTTTAAGTTTTAAAAAATTAAATTGTTCATGGAAAACAATAGAAGCAAAAGAAGGAAGAAGTGATCAGGGAGAAGAGAGGAGGAGGAGGAGGACTGGAGGAGGAAGAAGAAGAGGAGGAGAAATAATCCATAAACAAATAACATAAAAAGTCATAAAACTTATTTAATAAACTATTGCTGACTTAATTTTCTGCCTGTATAGCTCAACATAGATTTAACATACGTTGTTTGAAACATCAACCTTATACAGTATTATACAGGCATATGCATTGGATGGGACAATTTGCATTTACAAATCCTGCTGCAAAGCTTGAAGAAGCAGCATATTTGAGTGTTTTGCTACCTGGAAGTTCAGCAATAAAACATTAGATGTGAAACTTGCACCAGTTATTTGAATGACTACTTACTGAGCAGAATACCAGTTTTTGCACTGTCTTCTCCCATCTTCAACAAGGGAATCCTTAAGTCTTCCTCACTTCTAGCTATCAAAGTAGTATGATCAGCATTTCTGAGAGTTGTTGAGGTAACACCCAGAAATTCCTTGGTAATTGCACAGGTAAAGTATATTTGGTACCTTGCTCAGTAGTAGTAACTGTGAGAGGGATTTTGGAGTCCTAGTGGACAACCATTTAAATATGAGCCAGCAGTGTGCAGCAGCCACCAAAAAAGCCAACACAGTTCTAGGCTCCATTAGCAGAGGGATAGAATCAAGATCACGTGAAGTGTTAATACCACTTTATAATGCCTTGTTAAGGCCAACTTGGAATACTGCATTCAGTTTTGGTCACCACGATGTAGAAAAGATGCTGAGACTCTCAACAAAGAGTGCAGAGAAGTGCAACAAAGATGATTAGGGGGCTGGAGGCTAAAACATATGAAGAACGGTTGCGGGAACTGGGTATGTCTAGTTTAATGAAAAGAAGGACTAGGGGAGACATATTCCGATACCTCAGGGGCTTCCACAAAGAAGAGGGAGTCAAGCTATTCTCAAAGCACCAGAAGGCAGGACAAGAAGCAATGGGTGGAAACTAACCAAGAAGAGAAGCAACTTAAAACTAAGGAGAAATTTCCTGACAGTTAGAACAATTAATCAGAGGAACAACTTGCCTGCAGAAGTTGTAAATGCTCCAACTGGAAGTTTTTAAGAAGAGATTGGATAACCATTTGTCTGAATGGTGTAGGGTTTCCTGCCTAGGTTAGACTAGAAGACCTCCAAGATCCCTTCCAACTCTGTTATTCTATTCTATTCTATTAGCACCTAACGGTGATACATAAGGCTAGGCTTGTAGTTGTCATGAAAATTCTGAATACTTTGCTACATTTTCCACAAAGACATCATTTCTGTTATTTTCAGCAAGAGGCTGAAAAATACATTCAGCCAATGTATTCAGATTAAAAAAAGAAATAAGAACTTTACAATACAGTTACTAATAAAGGGTCAGAACTCCACACAGTCTTTAAGATACAAAACCAGTAAATTGCTTCAGCACAAAGCTGCTGTTATTTTTCTGTCATCGAACTTGTTCCACAGTTGTTTGCAAAGTGAGACAGTCAACATAGTTTTCTGAAGAACTACAAGACATTCCATACATATTTGGCCTGACTGTCTAGAGTAGAGTAGCTATTCAGAGAGGAATTGTAACATTTGTGTTTTGGGAACAATCAAGACCAAAAGAGTTTCTACACTTAGTGGATCATCATCTAGGAGTTATTGTGAAACAACAGTTGCTATTTCCGTTGAGTTTCATCTTTCAAACATTGCCAAAGATATTTGAGATATCAGCCGGGAGATGAATTATTGTATTTGGTTATTGCAAATATAGTGTTATAGGTAGTCCTTGACTTATGTCCACAATTGAGCTCAAAATTTCTATTGTGAAGTGATACATTTGCTAAGTGAGTTTTGCCTCATTTTACGACCTTTCTTGCCACAGTTGTTAAGTGAATCACTGCAGTTGATAAGTTAGTAACCTGGTTGTTAAGGGCATCTGGCTTCCCCATTGACTTTGCTTGTCAAAACATAACAAAAAGGTGATCACGTGACCTTGGAACACCATAACGGTCATAAGCATGAACCAGTTGCCAAGCATCTCAGTTTTGATCACGTGATCATGGGGATGCTATAAAGGTCATTACTATGAAAACTGGTCATAAATCACTTTTTTCAGTGCCACTGTAACTTTCTACAGTCATAACTCACTTTTTAAGTGCCATTGTAGCTTTGAATGGTCATTAAATGAACTGTTGTAAGTCGAGGACTACCTGTATTTTTTTTAAAAAAACTAGCTACTAAGGCTATGCATTGCATATGTTGATTTCTGTTGCATTTAAAGAATAAAAATCTTCTCCAAGCCATTATTTATAATTCCAATGATCATTTGCACTTGAAAAAGACATTTGAGGAACAGGTCCAGCCAATGCTTACATGGCAGAGCATATGACATTTTACTATTTTCTGTTGAATGGAGTCATTGCAATTAATAATTTGAGCACCAACAGTGCCATTATTAATAATGGAAACCAGAACAGGAGAGAAAACTCAGGGGATGCCAACACAATGCACAATCTTTTAGATTGTTCTGCAGAAATTAGACTACTTTTGTGTGGCACCTGACACACCAACACCAATAGGTGGCTAAGGAGCAGCAGCAGAAGTGATGTTATCTGTAAATATTGTTTAACACACATTCATAACAACTTACTTGATTCTACTTATATACCTTGAATTTATTCCCTATAACAGATAAGTGGCAATTTTTTACTATGATCTTCTGTAATATTTCTGGGAATGTCTTCAGTATTGTATAAAGTCTGGGAATATTTTCAGTATTATACATAAACATGTTCATAAACTATTATTTAAACATGATGTGGAAATGAAATAAATAAATAAAAGTATGATATATGCAAAAATTCCAAGAAGTAATAATAGTTAAATGAAGGGAAGCGTACTGATAGAAGAGAATATTTCTAGTTGAGGGTTGAACTGTGGGGTCCTTGGTGCTCTCTGACTTCAGTTGCTTACTTGCAAGCATTTCATTACCAAACAAGATAACATCATCAGTGTTAGAAGTACAGTTTGGTCTCATTTTACAGTATATACTAGTAACTAGTGTCTTGCCCTGTTGGTAGGAGTCATCTTGGTGGTTTCCTTGATTAGGCTGTTGATTACTGTTGGATTATTTGTCTGCATAGGTAGTTCCTTTTGGGAGGTATTGTTTACTTCTTTATTGTTGCTCTAGTGTTAATCTCTGCTCATCTGGCTGTGGATTGCTTGAGGGAGTAATTTTGCTAATTCTGTGTTTATGGATATAAAGAGTGCTGTGACATCAAATGACCATGATTTCATCTTCATCTATGACCAGGTCTTTGGTTCTTTGGAGGCACTATAGTGGGGAATTGATGGAGCATATGCTTCCCTCTGTTCAAACTTTTTTTATCAGTTCTTTAGCAATTTTGTAGTTTGGGGTCTCTGGGAATGAAACAATTGGATAGAAAGGTATGATAACAATAATGCACATATACACTTACATATAAAACTCAAGTCACATACGGCCCACACAATTTGAATTCTTCCCTAAGCACGACATACAAAGTGGTTAACAGAATGTCCTTTTGTAATCATAATAATTGCACTGCAGTAACTTAACATTGATCAGAAAGGTCAGCAGTTCGGCGGTTCGAATCCCTAGTACCGCGTAACGCAGTGAGCTCCTATTACTTGTCCCAGCTTCTGCCAACCTAGCAATTCGAAAGCATGTAAAAATGCAAGTAGAAAAATAGAGACCACCTTTGGTGGGAAGGTAACAGTGTTCCGTGCGCCTTCAGCGTTGAGTCATGCCAGCCACATAACCACAGAGATATCTTCAGACAGCGCTGACTCTTTGGCTTTGAAATGGAGATGAGCACCGCCCCCTAGAGTCGGTAATGACTAGCACATATATGCGAGGGGATACCTAACTTAAGACTAAGGTGTTCTTAGTATTATCACTCAGGAATCTTTTGTAAAAACAAATATTTATCCAGATACATAATGAGCAATAACCCAATACTAGGACCATGTAGTTTGCATAGAAAATGGAACCACTTTCATTCAAAAGAGCACGTGTGCACAACATTTTCACTGTGATCCACATCCAACATTACATGCATGCAATGACATCTTTTGTTTTCTGGAAATTGTATAGCGTCAGAATAGATCTGCATTGCAGTAGCAAGAAGAATTAGATATAGTCATTGGTTAACATAACAAGCAGATATCCTGCATTACTGCAAAGTACGGGTGAGAGAGATGTCATAGCTCTCTGTTCATTCTAGGATTTAGAAATATTTGATTGTATAGCCAAACTGTCTCCATCCCAGTTTTGTTATGTCCAAAACTCCATTGCCTGAGAGACCATAATTTGTGTTTTACAACAATGTGCAGAAAAGAGCAGATTCCAATAGTCGACTACAATTATTCATGCTAGCTTATCCCCTTTCCTCTCTAGTTCTGGACTCATTTATCTTGTTTATTGGGTTGTTGAAATGCCAGTCCATGCAGAGTTTCTACACTTCTCTCTATGGAATCCATAAATTAGTTACCATTCCTTCCTGAGTAAGCTCATTTTTAAACACTCAGAAATGTTTGTTTTTGGTATACAAGCCAGAGCAGGGTTAACCAAACACACTCTGCCAGTGTTTTGTTTATTGCAATATAAAACACCGTTAAGTGGGGAATAAATTGCCATTCAAACATATGCACTCTGAAGTCTGATACAGCTATCATATTTTCATAAAGGGTTTGTGCAAATTGTATCACAGGCAGCAGTTTGCCAGCATGTCATGTTCATATAATATTGTATAATTTTGTCTCACTCAGATGTCAGAACACTTCAAATTCCATTTAGAAGTAAGTCATCTGTTTTGCTCGGTTACATATAGTTCTATTAGTTTATTGAAGTCTAACAAAGAAAACAGATGTAATAAGTTCAAGCAGCATTTCCAAAAAACAAATATTAAGGCAAATATAACTTCAGATCTCTAAATAATTTTAATGTCATGTTCTTTTATAGACCCTCATAACTATTATGAAAATAGATTATGAGTAGATTTTAAAAATGTTGGAATTGCTCTCATATTAGATCGTACAAGCAACATGGAAGTTTGGGGGTGGTGACTTCTGGGTTGCCCGTAGGGCCGTTTTTCACCTTCCGGAGCCTTCAGGGAAGCCTTCTGAAGGCTCTGGAGGCGGAAAACAGCCCTATGGACAAACCAGAAGTTACCGTTCCCGAACTTCTGGGTTGCCCATAGGGCCGTTTTTCACCCTCCGGAGCCTTCAAAAAATGGCCAACATGCAAACCGGAAGTCCGTTCCCGAACTTCCAGTTTGCACATTGGGTGGTTTTTCACCCTCTGGAGGCTTTAGGGAAGCCTCTGAAGGGTGAAAAACGGCCAAAAAAGAAGGCCGAAGTCAGCTGGCCAGCACGTGCATCCGTGCTGGAGCTGACAGGGCAACGCCTGGTGTGCCCTAACAAATGGCTCCGCTTGCCACCTGTGGCACGCGTGCCATAGGTTCGCCATCACTGCCCTCTATCACTCTGGACAAATGGTTGTTCAATCTCTCCTTAAAATCCTCCAGTGGCGCACCCATACCTTTGGAGGTAGCCTATTTCCACTGATTAGTTATTCTATATCTGTTAGGAGATTTCTCCTTAATTCTAGATTGGTTCTCTCCTATTACCATCTATTCCTCTTGTACTGCCTTCAGCTCTCTATTCTTTGTGACAGAACTCTTGGAAGAATGCTATCATCTGTAGTCCTTCTTTTCATTAAACTAGACAATACCTGATCCTTGCAATTGCTCTTCATATGTTTTAGCCTCTTGTCCCCTAATTACAGGAACTGCTTGGAATGAGAGAAATTGTGAGACGGAACATCTACGCCAGTAGCAATTCTGTCTTTACTGCTGTGGTCTTGGGATCCAGAGGGACCAAGACTCTTTTTGTCTTGTTTCAATGTAACCAGCAGTTAATCCCCTTCAAACTGGTTGACCCAGCAGGAGAGATTTCCTGAACCTTAGCTTCAGTATGACGGGTACAAAGACTCCTCCTGTACCTTCTCCAGCAGTTGCCACAAGGAGGTGCCCAGGCCATGTAACTCAACCCTTTATGAGAGTCATAGTTATTCTCTACCTAAATCAGTGTTTCTCAATCTTGGTGACTTTAAGTCCTGTGGACTTCAACTCCCAGAATCCCCCAGCCAGCACAGCTGGCTGGGGGATTCTGGGAGTTGAAGTCCACAGGACTTAAAGTCACCAAGATTGAGAAACACTGACCTAAATGAAGCTGGACAACTCTTCCTGCTTAGTGCAACTGTTAATCCCTTTTATTGGTACGCTTTTTTTGTGACATTCCTTCTCTCTTTGGAGAAAATAAAATACCATGTCATTTTCATAGGCAACTATTTCTTTCCTGATTGTTCTGAAGGTTTAATCCATTTGGACAGAATGGCTGTATTAACAAAGAAAGGATCACTTTGTTTCAAAATGAATTGTATATGTTGGATTTATTACTAAAATGATAAAGAAGTACGTGTCTCCTTAAATTTTAGAATGTGCCCCAAAACTTCAGTGAGCTGAACAGATGGAGAAAACAACCTGCCATCATCCTACGTTAAGGCAGTCATACCTCATTTACTTGTCAACTTAGCTAAATTTAATGCATATATACATGAAATTAAGTTCCTACCCTGTATTTAGATTTCTCCTATTAACTGAGGACTTCAGCATTTGCAGTAACATATTTGCAAGCCAGTCTTTACTTCTTTCCTATAATTTATTCATTTCACCTTCTGTTCACTGAAATAATAATAAGCCCTGACCTGTTTCAGGTGAAGGAAAATAAAACCTCAACAAAAATATTACTATAGAACTCCCGGTTGTAAGGATTCTTACAGCAACAGTACTATGAGGGCAGGATTTGGACTGATAAGATCTGTTTCTTGTCATAGCAGCACAGCAACTCTGCTTTATGGAAAAAATAATTCTGGTATCAAAAATATTTAGGAATTTTACTCTTTCAATGTCTTGGCATCAAAGAAAAAAAATTCACTTTATAACCTGTCATTGAGCCCTCTGTGTAAATCACGGCACTACTCATTTATTCCTTTCTTCTTTGGCTCCTTCTTACCCTTGGCAGATAATCTAGGTAAAAAGCAGAACCATCTCACACTAGAGTTGCAAGAAATATTGGTTTAGCGATGTACTTCAATGTCACAGATCCCTCTTGTCATAAGAATAATTTGGGGTTCCAACTTGAGCTGAGGTTGGGCAGGAATAAATAAAAATGAGATCCAGACAGCTGTGAAGAAAGAAGAGGTATTTATTCCTAAAAGCAAACAGTTTGCCTTTAGGGGCAGCTGCAGAGAAATAGGGTTCAGCAACAGACATTTTATAAGGGAGCTGGACCTGGTGTGGAAGTATCTATGTGCTGATTCTAGGGTGACACTTGATGGGGGTGGGCGGGTGGGTGTAAGTACGTTTATCATGTTTAGTTTTGTGAATGTGCAGTTCCTCTGGGAGACCTAATTTAATTAACTTTGTTTGTGTTTGCAGACTTTATCCTTTGATATGTGGATTAAGTCTGGGTAACGTATTTGGAGGTTTGAGGAAATTGGGGTAAAAGATTTTCCCCAGTTTGCTATTTTTACTTGATTAATTTACTTTCAACTTGACTGCCAGTTATCTAATGAAGATACTGATGATCAAACCCTTGTGGATTCTGTTAATGTTTTAATGGAAGTATCAAGAATAAAATATATTTTGATATAAAACTTCTCGCACTCTGTGTATACTAAATATGCTATTGTATTTTGGGATGTTATGAAGAATGTACAGAAGGAGTGGGCAACAGAGAAAGAAATTAATGGAACAAATAAGACCAGAAAAAGACGTGGAAACATGTCTAAAAGCAGTTTAAAACGATACCATTCACAGCACTTTTCTGTCTTTGCAAAGAACATTTGCTTCCACTGTGGCCTTTGATCACTTCCTGCACTTCATACCCTTTTGTTCTTTAAACTTTAAAATGTTGATCTCTAGCTTTTTTCTTTTCTTTTTTGGAATCTCATAAACTTTATCCAGTCATGACTTCCCTTTCCTCTTGACCCATTCACTCTTCCTTCAAGTAGTTCTTCTGCAGTTCATTCCTCATTCTTTATTCTACATGACCTAGCCATCTTGACATACTTCGTTCACTGGCCACTCCCTTTTGTACTCAATCCACCCATCCATTGTTGAAGCATCACGTCTTCTTTTACCATGCACATTTCTGCAACACATCACTCGCCCTAGGCTCAACATACTTTCATATTTCTCCTGATATAACTCACCTCCCGCTTCCATCGAACCAAGTGGACAGAAGCAGATTTTATAAACAGTTGTTTTTGCTTCTTTCAACCAATATTCACTTTCTCACAAGGAATTGCATGTTCCTTGCTGTCCTTCTAGCACTTTGCACATTGTAACATGTTTTGATAGATTTTATTTAACCATTTATTTAATATATCTCTATGTGCCTGGATTAGGGACGCGATGGCTCAGTTGATAAAACGCTGAGCTTATCGATCAAAAAGGTCGGTGGTTCGGCAGTTCCAATCCCTAGTGCCACATAACGGAGTGAGCTCCCGTTACTTGTCCCAGCTTCTGTCAACCTAGCAGTTCGAAAGCATGTAAAAATGCAAGTAGAAAAATAGGGACCACCTTTAGTGGGAAGGTAACAGCGTTCTGTGTACCTTAGGCATTTAGTCATGCCGGCCGCATGTCTATGGAGATGTCTTCGCTGGCTCTTCGGCTTTTAAACGGAGATGAGCACTGCCCCTAGAGTCAGGAATGACTAGCACATCTGTGCGAGGGGAACCTTTACCTTTATGTGCCTGGAATCAAAGTGCTCTCAGTGACTTACAGAAAAAATGTGTGATTCAACACGTCCATGGTATAGAATGCACTGCACAATAATAAAACCATTTAAAAAATGAAAAATGGCAATATTTTTCATGGGCAGTAATGAAACCCTACCTATGAATTATCCTACTTGCTCTTCTTTTTTCACTATTTGTATGTAACTTGCAATTTTCCAGTCCATTTTTCAACATAATTACCTTAGTATTTGATAAATTGTCAGATCCATATTCCTCGTTGTGTCATCCAGTCTATCCAACATTTACTGTAAATCATTCAGGTTCCCAGCCAGCAATGATGGCATCATCTGGTTACTTCCCAGGGTGCTAAAGGAACTGGCAGGCTATAACCATGAAGTGGAGAAGTCCTGGAGTACAGGAGAAAAGCCAAAGTACAGAAGAAGAGCTGACATTGTTCCAGTTTTTAAAAAGGGAACGAAGTAGACCATGGAAAACACAGTCCAATTAGATTGACATCAGTACCAATTTCTAAACATGTATCACCAAGAACTGCGTTTGTGAGAACTTTTAAAAGAGCAAAATGATCGCTACAGTAGCCAGCCTGGATGTGTTCCAAAAAATAATCCGTGCCAAAGTAAACTTATTGCTTTTCTTTTCTTTTTTACAAAGCAACTACTTTATGCTATGGACGTGAGAGACACAGGTCACCGTTCTAAACTAAACTAAAGAAGTTTAGTTCAAAACGCTTATTTCATGCAACCTATACACAGTAATTTGATCTACCAACAGTCAAGACAAATTAGTGCTAGATAAGAGTCAATAGAATTCACGGAGGGCTGGGCTTAGGTCCCTTGTGAGAGTGGGGTGACTCCAAACTGACGACACATTTACAATACAATGCAATAGCAGAGTTTGAAGGGACCTTGGAGGTCTTCTAGTCTAACCCCCTGTCTAGGCAGGAAACCCTATGCCGTTTCAGACAGATGGCCACAACATAGAACTGTGTTGGCTTTTTTTGGCAGCTGCTGCACACTGCTGGCTCATATTTAAATGGTTGTCCACTAGGACTCCAAGATCCCTTTCACAGTTACTACTGTTGAGCAATGTACCACCTATACTGTACCTGTGCATTTTGTTTTTCTTGCCTAAATGTAGAACCTTACTCTTTTCACCATTGAATTTCATTTTATTAGATAGTGCCCAATGTTCAAGTTTCTCAAGATCCTTCTGTATCTTCAGCCTATCTTCTGGAGCTTGCCCTTGTCATCTCCTACAAAATGTAACCTAGACTTCAGTATGGGATTTGATAAACCTGACTATAACTTATAAGTGGGACAATGTGGGATACATACCCTCACAACCAGTCACAATTGATTGAAAACCATGCCCAGCAAGTGTTCCTTAATGGATCTACTATGTCTAGGTGGAGAAAGATATGAAGGAGGTACCTTGGGATTCTCTTCAGGGCCCAGTGTGTTCTTTAACATTTTTATACATGACTTAGACCAGGGGATAAAAGTGATGCTCAGTAAATCTGCAGGTGAAACAGGATTTGAGGACATTGCTGATGCCCTCAGAAAACACAGTTATGGTTCAAAAGGTTCTTTGTAAATTTGCACATTGGTCTTTCTTCCAACAAAATGCAGTTTAAAATATAGGGTTCTGCACTTAGGTAGGAAAAACCAAATACAAGGAGGATAGGATCTACTGATAGTTTGTCAAAAGGATTTGGGTTTCCTTTCCTGACTATAGATTAAATATGAGCCAGCAGTTTGTGCAGCCGTCAAAAGAGACAAAGCTGCTTTAAGGGGACATCAGCAGAAGTGTAATGCTGAGATCACAGTAAGTTATGGTTGCACGCAATGCTGCCCAGATCAATCAAACCATACCTAGTATGCTATGTCAAGCTTTGGTTGCCACAGTAAAAGAAGATTGAGGAGCTGGGAAGAGTGCAGAGAAAAGCGAAGTGAAATATATCTGGCTCCTTTCATTTAACTTCATCTGGTTTAACTTCCAGTTGCTCTGAATTCTTCTTAGTGTGATCCTCAAAAATGGAGGATGGGCCTTACCAAATCAGACTAGAGTGAAATAATTATTTTCCTGGATTTGACAATTATTCTGCTAATGCAGTCAAAATTGCATTTGCCTTACGTGAAGGCACTTTTTATAAATTCATTCGCTTTAGAAGTATTTGGCCTTAGACAGTAAATAAAATTTGATTGGTTTCCTTTTGCAATCAACTACTCTTCCAAGATTTTTTTCACAAGGACTACTTCCAACCTCTGTAGGTATTCCCTATCCTCTATCTGTACATTTGCTTGTTGCTTTTTTAAGTGCCGAACTTTACACTTACGTCTCTTATACTTCATTTGGGTTGTTTTCAGTTGTTCTGAATTTAGCACAGTCGTTCTGAAAATTACTAGGAACCTGGTTATTTGCCAAGCCTTTAGGACACGGTGGTTATGGAACCCCTTTTAATTTGGCTTACTTTTGGTCTTCGGTTTGCCTGTGCTCTCTTTTACGTGTATTATTTCTTTTATTTGTAAGTCATCTAGGTAGCCTGGAATTGAAATAAAAAAACACATTTCAAGTTTATTTATGTCTTCTACTTTGTCAGCCAAAGCTGTATTTAAGCAAAAGCTAAATACACTACACCCTAAGGTCTCACAGTTTCAAGGAGCCTCTCAAAATTTTAATACTTCTTTATTTGTTATAGTTTTATATATGAAATATAGCGTTCATATTTCAAAGTTAATTAAATCCTCCTGTATGGCTCATATGAACCTCATTAATTGATTAAGACGTGCTTTGCTTCTGCAGGCATTCATACTTTCTGTTCAAAGAGGACTTCCCCACCCAGTGCAGATATATTATGTTACTTGGCAATATTCTTGCCAAAATCACTTGTAACCCTTCTCTGTCAGCTCTTACAAATAGAAACTCTACAGCTTCCAACTGCTTTGAGCCTCACCATGTCTCTTATCCAACCCTGATATTAGCTATCCTACCCAATTGTGTATTTGTGTAGGGTTTGCATTTGATAAGCGTACCCCTTATCTATGCACCCAAATTATTAATGAAAAATATTGGAGGATAGACGCTGCGGGACCAATCGTTTTGGCAATCTTTCTATTGCATTGGTTCCGTTTGCAATTATATTCTTCTCAATTGTGATATAGTTACGAAATCTATCTCACCAAGGATTTGTTGTTCCTATTAATCATACTGGTGGTCCTCCTCACTCACCCAAAGTATTTAAAACTGGAAACTCTGTCACTAAGTGATGCATTCATAAGGCACAATATCGCAGGCACAGCAGTCCTCATCATTAGGTGAATTAGAATCCCCAGCTAGACTGGAGGCAGGTGTCAAGAGGGGACCTGAGCCTGGCTCTTTGCATTGCAGGAAGCATCAGATGTCTGACCTCTCCCAGAATTCTTGAAACCCTTATCTTACCATTCCCAAGGAAATGCACTCAGTTTGGTCAGATTCTTGTAACATAGCAGACTAGCAATAAAATTCCTGCAGAGACTCTTCCAGTAGTTCTGATTGCTTTTGCCTGACATTCCTATAGTCATGTGCTCTCCATGTACGACCTCCTGCTGGCTTCCCCATTGACTTTACTAGCTGGAAGCTGGCAAAGAAGGTGGCAAAGGCTGATCAAGTGACTGTGGGATACTGCGATATTGTAACTGCAAAATGGTTGCTAAGCTCCCAAATTGTTATCATGTGACCATGGGAACACTGTGACCACCACCACTATGACAATCCTTCATAAATACTCTTCTTCATTCAGCACTGTCATAACTACAAAACATCACTGAAAAAGTAGGAATACCTGTATCTGACCTTCTGTAAGCTTGGGATCACACTGCACATTTCCCATAATATGAATATTGGTTGATGGACCATAAAGGCCATGAATTTCATGCGAATTAAAGTCTTCCTGAACAACTGGAGAATGATAGATAGATAGATAGATAGATAGATAGATAGATAGATAGATAGATAGATAGATAGATAGATAGACAGACAGACAGACAGACAGACAGACAGACAGACTGACTGACTGACTGACTGACTGACTGACTGACTATATATAAAAGTACTTAGACAACATTAGAAGCAGATTGTTCCTACAATTCCCACAGTTGTCTGTTTGCCAGAATGGCGCCTATGTTCATAGGATGTACATTTAGCCACATATTCAGGAAATAGGTTCCTAATATCCCATCAGAGGTTTGCTTAGATATGTAACTACCCTGAAGCAACAATTCATTTCCTCTACTCTTTCATGCAAGGGTGGTATCATAAATGAAGGTGTCAAAGAAATGCCAATTATCCAAATTGTTATTAATCCCATGTTCTTATGAAGTACTTTGTACCCAGTAACATGAAAGAACTCACAGATCCACCTATTCTTCAGGCCAAAAAGAAAAAAAAAAGACAATAATATGTTCCCATCAAACATCACACTGCACAAAGGTTCAAAGCCGTTATATGGAAAAGGAGGATCTGAAAAGCTTTATTAAATGATGTTAACAATATAATAGATGCTTTAAAATGTTAATATTTTCCTGAACACATATCTGCTGGGTCCCTCCTTCCTGTCAGGATTTTCCTTCTCCTGCTATGTTGTGTTCCCTCTATCAGTAAAACTGAACAAAACAATTAAATGGGAATTTAATCATTACACAAGAGTGAAATAAATCATGTCAAACGATCTGATGCCATGAATACTTTTGGTGCTACTGCACTGGTTTGACTCTGAGTCACATTATTCTGGGTACAATTAAAATATACTCCTGTATTTATTTGAATTTCTCTTCTTTTTCTTCTTCTTCCTCTTTTCTCTTCTATGATGCTTTTCCATAGGAGACTCAATTCAACAGACCTTGAATCCAACTGGGTTTGAGCAAAAGAGTAAAGAAGAAGTTGCAGCCCAATCTTAATCTAATTTAGAAAGATACAACCTTTGACTAAAAAGCTATTGATTTATGATAACATCTGTGAATCAAAAGCATCTAGGTAATTTCATTTACTTTTCCTGATTCTGCAAAGTTCTCCCTTCCTTGAACTTGCTGTAAGAGGTTTTCCTAACTGAATGAATACATTATGTTTAGCTCTAGATTGTCTAACCATGATTTATTGAATAGTTATAATTGGTATGATTCAGACAACCTGTTCATCAGAAACAATGGTTTACACATTGATTGGGCTCAGGCAACATGCCAAGCTAAATCTAACCCCATTAGCAGTTAGTACAAAAGAATTATCCTAGCCTTTAATCTAAAAGGAGGGTTTTTTTAAAGTAAGCCATAGGAATGGGAATAGGAATGGGAATCAATAATTCTTCATTTTAATTAATTAAAAAAGATAACCTGTCTACATCTAAAGTCTATGGGAATTCTCCATGAGCAAAAGTATAACCTTGAGAGAGCAGGTAAAATGCTTGATAGAACATTCTTCTTTGCTTGCTTCATTTTTCAAGAATGAACTCATGTATACATGAACAAGGGCCACAAATAGATCTTCCTATCACGGCATAGAATGTCATGAATATTGTTTCAACTACTGTATAAACCCAGGTAAATAAAACTGTTCTGATTCCACCCAGGTTTGGTACTGCATTTTCTCTGAGAGTAGAAAATAGTAGTATCTCCACCTAGTAGTCCACACTTGCATATAGACAATCACCTAACTTGAAGCAGATTCTCGTAGGCAACTGAAACAACAGGAAAGTAATACTAATTAAGTTGTCTACTCTGTTCCCACACATATACCAATTTATTCACATAGAAAATTCACATAGAAGGTGCCTTCATATGCATTTTCTCTAATGTGATACAGGCAGTCCCCAAGTTAAGAAAGTCTGACTTACGGAAAACTTATATGTACGAATAGGCTGCCCAGTAGAAAAATGGCAGACGGCATTCTCCTTCCTTGAGCAGACAAATCACTGAAGCTGCACAATGTTTTCATGAACTGCTGAAGTCATGCATCTTTAATATGCAGCCTATTTTTAGTGGTTTTCAGCAGTTCGTGAAAATATCGTACTGCTTCAGCAGTTCATCAGCTCAAGGAAGGAGAAGGCCGTCTACCGTTTTTAGTAATAGGCATCCTGATTTACATACAAATTCAAATTAAAGGCAGAATTGGGAACAGAACTTGTTCTTAACCTCGGGAGCGCCTATATATGTCATTATCTGCCAGGATGCTTCTCTGGATTATACATAGGACAACTAAGTAAGACTTTGTGCAAAAGAAACAACGGATACAAGTTTGACAACAGGACTCAGAATAAATAATAGCAGTGCATTTTAAACTTCCAGTATACTCTATTACAGTTGTTCTGGAAACATCAAAATGTTTCAGACTATCTCAGAAAGTCTCAACAAATACAAAGAGTTTTTAACACATTCTAATTGTTAATTAAGAAGATACTACTAAACTATCTCAGTGGTAAATTGCATCTGCATAACCACCCTCTCTTCCCCTCTTTCCCCCACCTCATCCCAATTTAAATCCAGCATCAGATTAGCTGCTTCATGCATCTGATAAAGTGAGCTGCAATTCATGAAAATGTATACCATTTGACAAAAGTTGTTAGTCAGAAAAGATGCTACCAGACTCTTTTTGATTTATGGATGAGACGGGTTTACACAAATGATCAAGTGTGGAAGAGAAGGGACCTCCATCACAATTCTCTAAAGATTTAGAAACAGTGTTTCTGCTGCAATTATAATTTTTGTTTGTTTCTCTTTTTCTATATTTTCCCAATAAAGTTCGTTGTTAAGTTAAGATAAATTTTGCTTTATGTATAGATATGCTCTTTTAATCCCAATCTACACTTTTACAGATTAATATGCCAACAAGCTTCTCCATGGTTGATTTTTCAGTTTTATTCCATTATTATTTATTCTTACTTGTGAGTGCAATCTTTTCTTTTCATTCCTCCAAAATCTAAATATATATAAATTATCTGAAACTAAAACTCTAAGCTTTATTATATGAATAAATAGAAGTAATAGGTAGAAAAGTTTGGTTCACTTTTCTTTTGTGCTTATGTACATTTCTAAATGGGTTTCAAGCAATGGAAATGGATTATAAATCCAACATGACTTGGGTTTTTATTCATTTTTATTTTTTCATTATTCTGATTTTGTTCTGATTTTTTTTTTAATTATTTCATCCATTCTCAGCATCTCAAGAAATCTACCTATTATATTGGCTAGGCTAACTGGTCCATAGTTTGCTCCCATAATTTTAAAAAGCTCCCTACCTATCTGTAACTTTAGCCAGGATGAACAAATATTCCATTAGCATTTTCCCAGTTTATTCAGAGGAAATCGTTTTCATTTGGAGGCTACCTTTTTTGATATTGTCTATGTCATTTAGACATACCTCTGCAGCTCAAAAACAGTCCATAAACCATTTCTTAGACATCTCTTAGATTACCTCTGTTATCATTATGAAGTTTCATGTTTAGTGCCAAGCTGGTGGGACCAAGGGAAGGGCAAGGAAGTAGCAGGATCTTCTTTTGCATCTGAAACATCAAGTTAACATGCAACAATAGAGCAATAAAAGTAGTTCTGCCTTAAAAGTTACACAACTACAGGAACCGAACCCTTAAAACTTGAAGAGATAAGATCAATTTTGCTTAGTTCTATCAAAGTGATTCTAGATAAATTGGTAAGGATATTGTTGGTGAGGAAATTTTAAAGTGCTACTTTCAAGAATGTTCTTTGTCACAAAAGTTGTTATACATATGTCCTGTCACAATTAGACACTAAAATACCGTATTTTTTGTACTATAAGACACTGGACCATAAGACGCACATTAGCTTTAGAGGAGGAAAACAAGAAAACAAATCTGCCTCTGCCTCCCAGCATCCATCTGATATTCATCTGGCTAGCATCCTTGCAGCAAACAGCAAACAGTCTGGTCAGCTTCAGCACGTTATCACAGCCCCAGCACGTGGCTTGTCGGGGCTCCGCTCCATTGCGCCAGTGAGCTGCTGCCACCGCTGAGGAACACTGGAGCCTTTGCTGCTGAGCAGCTATTGGCAGTTGGATCAACCATCCACCAATACCACCAATCAGCTGTTCTACGCATTAGGGATTGACTCCAACACCTATCACTGCCACCGCCTATCACTGCCAATCACCGCTGCCACCGTTCATCATTCACCATGGCCTATTGCTATCACCGCCAAATGGTTGGATCAGCCTCCTGGAATACCGCAGATCAGCTGTTCTTGATGGCATAGATTGCCACTGCTATCACCACCACTGCCGTGACGACATGAGTATGACAGTCCTGCTCTAGAGATTAGAGTTTCCTTGACCCAACTGGATTTCTGTAAGGCTCTAAAGACCTGCTACTGTTATACAGCCTGGAGCCCAGAGAGTGTGGTTAAGGTCGTATTGGGATTATGCTGATTGTGCAGCATTTAGTTTTATCTTGGTTCTTGTATTTGTTATTTGTTTGGTACGTTTTTATCTTGTTTTATTTCCTGTTAGCCATCCAAGATGGACAGCTGTATTAGAATGAGTGAGAGAGAGATCCTCAAATTCATATGACAAAAGCAGAAAGAAGCAAAGATTCAGTGTTCTCACTCATGACTAGTGGTACCAGAGGTTCTGAAGAACCAGTAGCAGAAATTTTGAGTAGTTTAGCAAACCGGTAAACACCACCTCTGACTGGCCCCACCCCCATCTATTCTCTGCCTCCCGAGTCCTAGCTAATCGGGAGGAAATGGGGATTTTGCAGTAACCTTCCCTTGGAGTGGGGAGGGAATGGAGATTTTACAGTATCCTTCCCCTGCCATGCCCACCAAGCCACTCCCACAGAACCGATAGTAAAAAAAATTTGAATCCCACCACTGAGTGGTACTAATATAAAAACCCTGGAGAGAGGGGAGCTATCTTGCTCGAGTGATGTATTTACAACCCTGTATAGAAAAGGCTTGACTTTATCATACTAGTTTTTAAGTAGGTTTCACCAAATGAAAAGAGTTTATTTATTTATGGAAATAGGTATATTTAGACAGAATAGTTTAATTAATTAAAAAGCTAACAGCATTATTGAACTATTGTGAAATCCAAAGTAGATGTTCTGCAGAAATAATAAACAGATTTTCCAATGTTGGTGAGAACTATTTTACCCTCATAATATGCATTAAAAATTCCTGCTAGTATTTGCTTATATAAAGTAGCCCAGCCAAACTTTGAAAGAAATGAACAAAGTACCACTCAAGACTGGAATAGGCAGACAGAAAAGCAGAAATATACAAAGCCTGAAATCTACTCTCCAGCTTTAAAAAAAAAAAAGCAATATAAGGTGCCTTAATGTGTTTGCTTTTTGCATTTATTTAGGAATAGTTGCCAAATGAATGGGATTATCAAAATGCCAAAAGAAATTGTCTTGGCTTTTCACCTGCGGTCGAAAGGGCAGGAATGTGAAGGTCAGCCAGCCAGTAAAGCTTATGTGTATGATTCAGTCTGGATTTCTCAAATGGTTATATACTCTATCTAAAAACTCTATCCATTTCGACAAAGTTGCATTAGAAAATTTTACATTGAATCGTGACCTATGAAAAACCCACGCTGGAATATTTGCAGAAAATAAAAAGATTTAGAAAGCAATTTCAGCCCAGGTTTGAAACACTATATCACAAATACATGACTTAAGTGAGAGAAAGCACATCATCCCTATGAACCAGGTTCCCTGATATTCTTGTCTTATAATAATAATAATAATAATAATAATAATAATAATAATAATAATAATAATAATAATAGTAATAATAATAAATATTTATTTCTTAGCCGCACCCTCTCCCGAAGGACTCGGGGCGGCGTACAATAAAACATAGGAAATAAATATATAAACAAACATACATATAACAAAAACGTATACCAAGACATATACATATACAAGGAGGAGGTGAGCTGATGAATAAAAAACAATTAAAAACACAATGTTTAAAAACCCCTAAATAATTTAATACAATTAAAATACCCCAAATAAAAAACCCGTCAGGAGCGATATAGTTGGATCAAAGTTGAGCCAGGCCAGCTACTTGAAATAGGTGGGTCTTGAGCTTTACACGAAAGGAGCGGAGGTCAGAGGTATTCCTAATATCCGGGGGGAGGTCATTCCACAGGGCTGGGCCCGCCACAGAGAAGGCTCTACTCCTAGGCGCTGCCCCCGGCACTGCCTGGTGGACGGCACCTGGAGGAGACCCTCTCTGTGCGAGCGGATTGGTCGCAGGGATGTATGGGGCAGAATACGATCCCGCAAGTAACTAGGTCCTGAGCCATGGAGCGCTTTGAAGATCGTTATCAAAACCTTGAAACGCACCCGATAGACCACAGGAAGCCAGTGCAGCTCGCGCAGGAACGGTGTCACATGGGAGTACCTAGTACTCCCCATAATTACCCGCGCGGCTGCGTTCTGGACCAACTGTAGCCTCCGGGTGCATTTCAAGGGAAGCCCCATGTAGAGAGTGTTACAGTAGTCCAAGCGAGACGTCACCAGCGCATGAGTGACCGTGCGTAAGGCGTCCCGGTCCAGTAGGGGGCGCAATTGGCGCACCAGGCGAACCTGGTGGAACGCCCCCCTTGCCACGGCTGTCACATGGTCATCCATGGACAGCCGGGCATCCAGGAGGACGCCCAAATTGCGAGCCCGCTCCACGGGGGCGAGTTGGATGCCCCCGATGGCCAATGATGGAATTAATTGGCTGAACCGGGGAGCTGGTACCCACAGCCACTCCGTTTTGGAGGGGTTGAGTTTGAGTCGGTTGCCATCCATCCAGACCCGTACGGCTTCCACACACCGGGACATCACTTCGACGGCCTCGTTGGGGTGGTTCGGGGTGGAAAAGTACAGCTGAGTATCATCAGCGTACAGATGATATCCCACCCCGAAACCACGGATGATCTCACCCAGCGGCTTCATATATGTGTTGAACAGGAGTGGCAAGAGGACCGACCCCTGTGGCACCCCACAAGTAAGGGGGCGTAGGGTCGACCTCTCCTCCCCTGCCAACACACGCTGCGTCCGGCCAGAAAGGTAGGAGCCAAACCACCGCAAAACGGTGCCCCGGACCCCCAACCCCTCCAGCCGGCGCAGCAGGATACCATGGTCGATGGTATCAAAAGCCGCCGAGAGGTCTAATAGGACCAGGATAGAGGAGCATCCTCTATCTCTGGCCCTCCAGAGATCATCCACCAACGCGACCAAGGCCGTCTCCGTGCTGTGACCAGGGCGGAAGCCGGACTGGCGCGGGTCTAGATAATCATTTTCCTCCAGATGTCGTGGAAACTGGTAAGCCACCACACTCTCTATAACCTTCGCCAAAAAGGGAAGGTTGGAGACAGGACGATAATTGGCCAGCTCCAAAGGGTCCAGGGAAGGCTTCTTGAGCAAGGGTCTCACCACCACCTCTTTCAAGGCGGCCGGGAGAGACCCCTCGCTCAACGAAGCGTTCACTAGGCCCAGGAGCCAGTCTCGTGTAACCTCCCAGGATGCCAGTACAAGCCAGGAGGGGCACGGGTCCAATAAACATGTGGTGGGTCGCAGTCGTCCACGCATTCTGTCCAAATCCTCGATGGCAACCAAGTCAAACTCCTCCCAGGTCGATTCCTCAAGACTCGCCACGGACGTCTCCATTGAACCACTGACAGGGACCCAATCCTTCCGGATTTGAGCGATTTTATCCTGCAGATATTTCCCAAATTCCTCTGCTCTGCCCTGTAAAGGGGCCTCCCGCGGCCTCTGAAACAAGAGGGAGCGGGACACCCGAAACAGGGCGGCAGGGCGGTTCTCTGCGGATGCAATGAGAGTGGCACAATATTGGCGTTTGGCCACTCTCAATGCCACAAGGTACGTCCTTAAATGGGCTCGTGCCTGTGTTCGATCAAATTCGGAACGGGAGGATCTCCAACGACTCTCTAGGCGTCTCTTGCGGCATTTCATCACCCTTAGCTCCTCGGTAAACCAAGGGGCCAGGGTGGATCGTTGCCGCCGGAGAGGCCGCAAAGGCGCCACCCGGTTCAAGGCCCCAGTAGTCGCATTATTCCACGCGACCATCAGGTCCTCTACCCGGGGGCGGGTCAGGGTTACAGGTGGTGGCCCAAGCTCTGTCTGGAACCTATCCGGTTCCATCAGGCGCCTGGGGCGGAACCATCTAATGCTTTCCGGTTCCGCCTCCCCGCAGCGGGAGGTAGCACCAGGGAAGTCAAGACAAAGGAGTGAGTGATCTGACCATGACAGGGGAGTGATGGTTAAATCCCCTCCTCCCAGATCACTCAACCACTGGCCAGAGACAAAAACAAGGTCCAGGGTGTGACCTCCCTCGTGTGTCGGGCCCTGAATCAATTGGGTCAGGTCCAAGGCTGTCATGGAAGCCATGAACTCCCGAACCCCCTCTGATGCTTCTCCCATCGATGGTAGGTTAAAATCCCCCATCACTAAAAGTTTGGGGGTCTCAACCGCCACCGATGCGATCAGCTCGAGGAGTTCAGGCAGGGCCGCTGATGTATAGCGAGGAGCCAGGTATACTATCAGCAGGCCCAACTGTCTCCCAGGGCCCCATTTCACAACAAGGGATTCACATCCGGACGTCTGTGGCACAGTAGACTCCCTCGGCTCTAAATCCTCCCGAATAATTGCTGCCACCCCACCGCCCCTTCCCTGGGCCCTAGGCTGGTGAAATGCCTGGTGGGCACATTTCCACGAGGGGTAAACCTCCCTCGTGGCCCAACCAGGTCTCCGTTATTCCCGCGAAGTCCGGCTCCCCCTCCGCAATTAGGTTGTGAATGAGGGGGGCCTTATTAACAACGGACCTCGCATTGCATAACAACAGCCTCAGGCCCTGGGTCTGCAACTCCTGACCACCTAGAACGCGGGGGTTGGTACAAGCGACCGGGTGTAACCAGCACCCACGGTCTCCCAACCGACTACGAGTTCTTCTGTCCTCGCATCTGCCCCTCCCTACGACCGTTGGAATCAAAGAGCCCTGTATAGGAACGATATCCTCCCCCTCCTCCTCCCTTCCACTCCTTCTGCTCGCGACCACACCTAGTGACCTGGCTCTGTCATCGCTCCTGACCTCCTCCCACCCCCCAACCCCAGAATCCCTACAAATTCTTAAAAAATATTTTACTAAAAAACCCCTTAATTTACGCTTCCTCCACCTCTCAGGGTTAATAAACCCGTCCTCAAGGTGGGCCCTTGAAAGGGCTGGAGGCCAAACCTGCGAGAAAGGGGATTCCCGCAGCCGCAGTAATTCCGGCTTCGTGTACATAAAAATGGAATCATGGGGGTAAAATTAATTGGTAACAGGTGCTGGAGATGTAGATGTATCATAAAATCATTGTTTGTCGAGGAAGTTTTCCTTACCCAAGATGAAAGGGTGAGTTAGTGGGCTAGTCACTTAACCGGGTTTCACTCAGGAGGGTTTCAAAATAGTGTAGGAGCCGGCAAAGCAGATGTTCAAAAGATGTTTAAAAGCAAACGACAAAGTCAAAGTCAAAAGACGCGATGGTAGCATCAAAAGTTCAAACCAAGTTTCCAGGTTTGCCATTCAATTGTCTCTGCTCTGAGATGCTTTGCCCGGCTCACCCCTCCTCTAGCTGCTTCGTTCAGATCTTCCCACTTCTCACACAACGAGGCAGTCCTCCAGGTTTCTGACCAACGCCCCGGCTAGCACACCAGCACGCCAACACGCCAACAAACCAACATACTTGCAATCTTTCTTGTCATCTTTCTGTCTCTCCAACCTCTCCGTGCCTCTCGCCTCTCGCCTCTCACGTCTCTCACACTCGTTTCTCTGTTCAGTGCTTGATGATCCGCTCCACGCTCCACGTCTGGCGCTCTCACCAGCCAGACGGGCTCGCTCCACGTCTGACGCTCTCACCAGCCAGACGGGCACCCACAGCCAAACGAGCACCCATTTCATGCCTCCGTTCTTCTCCGTTCTTCTCTTGTCGCCTCTCCTAGCCTCGTTTCTCTACTCAGCGCCCGAGCTCCACGGTCAGTTCAGCTCCACGCTTCACGCTCCACATCTGGCGCTCTCACTAGCCAGATGGGAAGCCACAACCAGACAGACATTCCACAGCTCCTTCTCCGCTCCATTCTCCGCGTTCAGCGTCCTCGGTGTTTCCAGCTCGGTGTTTCCAGCTTCCCGCTAGCCAGCTGACCGCCCCAAACGCCCCAAACGCCCCAAACGCCCCAAACGCCCCAAACGCCCCAAACGCCCCAAACACCCCAAATGCCCCAAACGCCCTGCCCGACCCCTCCTGGCCAGGGCAGAGTCGGGGGGGTGGTCGTCGACAAAGCACGACCCTCAGAGTGGCATTAGGGGTCAGCAGCACCTCTCCCAGATAAAAAACCCCTCCGCAAATTTGCGGAGCTCACACGGCAGCCGCCATCTGCTCACACGGCAGCCGCCATCTGCTCACACGGCAGCCGCCATCTGCTCACACGGCAGCCGCCATCTGCCTCGGAAGCTCCTCCTTCCTTGATGCCTCCTTCATATTATAGCGAATGGCTATATTTAATCATACCAGATATATACTGTGTGCTAAAATGAAAAGGGGGGGGAGAGCAACGATGGGCTATGTCCAGGGGTGGGCTTCAAAAATTTCAGCAACGGGTTCTCTACCCGGTTGCTGTGTGGGTGTGGCCATGGTGGGCGTGGCATAGTCGGCCCCCTGCACTATGGTGGCAGGGACATTTTCGTCTTCCCAGGCTCAGGAGGCTTTCCTTGAGCCTCTGGGAAGGCAAAAACTGCCTCCTCCAGGCTCCAGAAACCCTCTGGAGGCCTTCTGGAACTTCCAGGAGGCTCGTTTTTTTCCCCTCCCCGAGCCATGGCACAGGCCCTACACTTACCTCACATCCAAAATGGGCTATGTGGAGATTCCTGGGAGGGGAGGATGGGTTGGGCGGGGCCATCCAGAGGTGGGATTTGGAGGTTCTCCAAACTGGCCATAATATTAGCTACAGGTTTTCTCCCAAACCTGGGCAAACCCATAGCAGCCCACCCCTGGCTATGCCTATTAATACAGATAGTCTTTGATTTATGATCAATTGTTTAGTGACCATTCAAAGTTACAATGGACCCCAAAAATGGGACTTAAGACCCAATCTTCCAATATCTGTTTCTCCCAACCCAGGCACTTTACATTTTGGGTGCTTAGCAACCAGCGCATATTTACAGCCATTTGTAGCACTCCAAAGCCTTGTGACTATGATTTATGATGATTTTGTCAGAAACTGGCAGTTCTAGCAAAAACTGCTCTGTAGTCACCAATAGGTTCAACTTAGTGGCCACCATATTCACTTAACAACTACTATGTTTGCTTAACGATTACCACAATGTGATAAAATTGGGTCTGGGTCCTGTGGTGATGCACTTTACAACTTACGACCAAAATTGTGAGCTCAATGATCATCGTAAATCAAGGACTACTTGTAAAGACCTTGTCGTCCCCCCCAAAAAAATGTGCTTAGATGAACAAATGGCAATTTAATATTTTAATTATCATTTACCATTGATTAAAAAAACAATGTGATTTTAAAATAGATAATTATACCACTCAAAGGAATATTACTGTGGGACCAAAGACATATCCCAGTAGTGTACAAGTAGTGCTCAACTTGCAGCAGTTCATTTAGTGACTGTTCCAAGTTACAACGGCAATGAAAAAAGTGACTTAGGACTGTTTTTCACACTTATGACCATTATAGCATCTCCATGATCACATGATCAAAACTCAGACTGACTCATACTTATGACAGTCACAGCGTCCCGGGATCATGTGATCCCCTTTTGCAACCTTCTGACAAGCAAAATCAATGGGGAAGCCAGATTCTCTTAACAACTCTGTCACTAACTAAAGAACTGTGATGATTCACTTAACAACCGTGGCAAGAAACATTGTGAATTGTTTCAAGATTCAATTAACAAATGTCTTGCTTAGCAACAGAAATTTTGGGCTGAATTGTGGTCGTACGTTGAGGACTACCTGTATAACTAGTGCAAGTCAGAACCTCTGGCCTGAAGACAATGGTTGTCTGCGGTTCAGAACATGGGATGGAATGTGGGATCTATTTTCCAGTCTGCCCCATCCTATTCCAGCCAGAGCAGGGGTGAAATCCAGCAGGTTCTGACAGGTTCTGGAGAACCGGTAGTGGAAATTTTGAGTAGTTCAGAGAACCGGTAGCGGAAATTTTGAGTAGTTTCGGAGAACCAGCAAATGCCACCTCTGGCCGGTAGCAGAAATTTTGAGTAGTTCAGAGAACCGGTAGTGGAAATTTTGAGTAGTTCAGAGAACCGGTAGTGGAAATTTTGAGTAGTTCAGAGAACCGGTAGTGGAAATTTTGAGTAGTTCAGAGAACCGGTAGTAGAAATTTTGAGTAGTTCAGAGAACCGGTAGTGGAAATTTTGAGTAGTTCAGAGAACCGGTAGTAGAAATTTTGAGTAGTTCAGAGAACCGGTAGTAGAAATTTTGAGTAGTTCAGAGAACCGGTAGTGGAAATTTTGAGTAGTTCAGAGAACCGGTAGTAGAAATTTTGAGTAGTTCAGAGAACCGGTAGTGGAAATTTTGAGTAGTTCAGAGAACCGGTAGTAGAAATTTTGAGTAGTTCAGAGAACCGGTAGTGGAAATTTTGAGTAGTTCAGAGAACCGGTAGTAGAAATTTTGAGTAGTTCAGAGAACCGGTAGTGGAAATTTTGAGTAGTTCAGAGAACCGGTAGTAGAAATTTTGAGTAGTTCAGAGAACCGGTAGTAGAAATTTTGAGTAGTTCAGAGAACCGGTAGTAGAAATTTTGAGTAGTTCAGAGAACCGGTAGTGGAAATTTTGAGTAGTTCAGAGAACCGGTAGTAGAAATTTTGAGTAGTTCAGAGAACCGGTAGTAGAAATTTTGAGTAGTTCAGAGAACCGGTAGTAGAAATTTTGAGTAGTTCAGAGAACCGGTAGTGGAAATTTTGAGTAGTTCAGAGAACCGGTAGTGGAAATTTTGAGTAGTTCAGAGAACCGGTAGTAGAAATTTTGAGTAGTTCAGAGAACCGGTAGTAGAAATTTTGAGTAGTTCAGAGAACCGGTAGTGGAAATTTTGAGTAGTTCAGAGAACCGGTAGTAGAAATTTTGAGTAGTTCAGAGAACCGGTAGTAGAAATTTTGAGTAGTTCAGAGAACCGGTAGTGGAAATTTTGAGTAGTTTCGGAGAACCGGCAAATGCCACCTCTGGCTGGCCCCAGAGTGGGATGGGAATGGAGATTTTGCAGTATCATTCTCTGGCTGTCAGAGTCTTTGCTACACCGAACTCGGTCGTATGAGTATCTCACATGTACAGGAAAGAACAAGGAAAAAAACTAATCCTGCCTTGTAAAAATGGCTTTTGAAACCAGACACTGCATTACTGAAAAACCCCAAAGGGCCAAAATTTTTAGGAAATCAAATCTCCTGTGATCTTTTGTGCCATCAATGAATGGAATGGAATTTCTACATAGAACATAAGTAGAACCTAATATATATATTTTTAGAATTCACATTATATCTGACTATATTCCATAGGAATATATCCTACTGGATTTAAAGCTCTGTGTTAATAAACATGCATATGATCGGTGAGAAAGTCCACTGCTTTCTTTAAAAAAAAATTTTTTTCTCCCCACCCAATTCCTACTCTATGAGCATTGGGGCACAAGATAAAGATTGTTGTTGTTCTCAAAGATAATATCAAGCAAAATAAAATAGTAAATATCAAGCAAAATAAAATAGTAAATCTATAAATATCTATTGATATTTATTTCCCTAAAATAATTTAGGGACAGCCATTTTAATAATAGTAAGACATCAAGAATTCCATCCACTTAAATACTGTCCTGTCCAATAAAAAGAAACTATGTCCATCTCTTCCTGTGTTCACCCAGGTTTTGAATGAAAACCAGTTCTGGGGATTATAGGAAGCAGACTCACATCCTAGGCTGAAACCATTCAAGACTTCACGCTATTAAGCACTTTGAATTTTGCCCAGAAAGAGACTGAAAGCTAATTCAGTTGCCACAAAGAAGAGAGAGTCAAGCTATTCTCCAAAAGCATCTGAGGGCAGGACAAGAAGCAATGGGTGGAAAGTAATCAAGGAGAGAAGCAACCTACAGTAGAACTAAGAAGAAATTTCCTGACTGTTAGAACAATTCATCAGTGGAACAACTTTCCTCCAGAAGTTGTGAATTCTCCAACACTGAAAGTTTTTAGAAAGAGTTTGGACAACCATTTGTCTGAAATGGAAAGGGTTTCCTGTCTGAACAGGGGGTTGGACTAGAGGACCTCCAAGATCCCTTCAAACTCTGTTATTCTAAATTCTAATTCAACTATTTCAGTAAGGGAGTCTCATGTGTTTTTAAGAACTGTGCTGGATCATAACCCAAGACTGATGTTGTCAGGACCCTGTTTCTGTAGTGGTCAGTTTATACCAGTGGTGGGTTTCAAAATTTTTTAGAACCTTTTCTATAGGTGTGGCCTGCTTTGTGGGAGTGGCTTACTGGCCATGTGGCCATGTGGCCATGTGGGAGTGGCTTGCCAGCCATGTGACTGAGTGGGAGTGGCTTGGCAGTCATGTGACTGGGTGGGCGTGGCCAACTTGTAAAATGTGATGAAACTCACTTAACAACGCTCTTGCTTAGCAACCAAAATGCTGGCTCAGAAACTCTGGCATTTGAAGCACGCAAGTCTTAAAGCTGTCAAGTTAAAAGACCCTTGTACCCCTAACCCTTTAGAAAAAAACCCCAGGGGTGTTCAAACTTGACAGCTTTAAGACTTGTGGACTTCAACTCCCAGAATTCCTCCTCCAGTCATGTTGGCTCAGGAACTCTGGCATTTGAAGCACGCAAGTCTTAAAGTTGTCAAGTTACAAGACCCTTGCACCCCTAATCCTTTAGAAAAAAAAAAACCAGGGATGTTCAAACTTGACAGCTTTAAGACTTTAAGGTTTAGATAGGACTCTTAGAGGCGGGTGGGGTGATTGGTGAGCCAGCCAATCAGTGAGCGACAGGTGGGGCAAGTGTGGTGCGGACGGGTGGGAGGAGGGAGCTGGAACCGGTTCTAAACGACATGGTAGATTTGTGGAACCTCTTCTATTGAAGAGGTCAGAACTGGTGGGAACCCACCCCTGGTTTATACTGAAACCTATATCGGGCCCACCAGCACCAGAATATGTGGAATATCATGAAGACCACAAGGCAGGAACTTCAGATGAAATAAAACTAAAGTGCCTCCCGATCTTTAAATCATGAAGCAAATGGCCACATTTATATTCACTAGTGAAATAAAAATAATGAATAAGGTTTGCTATTGTGTACTGTGGAAGATAGGTTGTCTATCTAAATATGGTTTTATTCTTGCCTGCTAATTTAATCATATTGTCGCTTAAGCTTCTATTGTAAGTTCCTGAATCCAGGCAGTTAAATGACTTGAGAACCTAAATTTATTGCAGTAGCTAGGAGTTTATATCAAGAGACATAGCAACTCTGCCACTGGTGATTATACTGTGCTTATTTCAAAGAAAAACTATCACCCCCCCCCTTCCCCTGAATAATTTTCACTAAAATGGGCAAGTTTTCTTCAATCAGCTGAGACTATAGTATTGGAAGAAGCCAGTTCTTGTTGGGTTAGGGGTGTTTTTTATTCCAATCTTCCATTTGGGCTATGAGTCATCTTAAATTAATCTTTCATTTGGGTTATGTATGTAAGTGTAAAAACATGTAGCTATTTGCAGCTTTATCCTTGTTCTATTCTTCTTTTAAAGGATTCGAAGTTGGTGGCCATCACTATAGCTTGTAACAACAAATATCATAATTTATCCTTATCCTACATCCCTGAGTGGATAACTTTCTCCAGCCCATGGGCCATACTGAGCTTTTGAATTGACATACTAGAGGCTACACTCCAACAAGTACAGTCAAGAGAACAGCTACATTTGATCCAATAATGAGTTACAGCTGAAAATAGCTATTATGCTAAGACTCCAGGCATATCCCAAAGGTACTTTTTCAAAATTGCAACTGAACTTTGCTTTTCCTTGAAGACACTTCAGAAGACACAAAGTCCAGTTGCATTTTGAAAAAGCATATTTGGGACAACTATAACCTAGATGACTGAGAATCTCCATAGGCATCTCCAAGCACATGCTTAATCATTTTCTCTTTCTATCACCTCAAAAATGACACTTTGGTAACCACATCTGGAATTCTCTATAGGCTTTACCCAATGTTTTTGAGGTGATGTGGGGTTGTAAGGTTCAAAGTCCTAACGTTCCACCACATTTCTGCTTTTCTTCAAAAAACACTTGCTTTTACCTCTTGTTGAATTCACTTCTGTTTCATTAGATGACCTTGGTGTCTCCTCCTACGAACACAGAAAAAACGTCCCCTTTATTACTATCTCCTTACCACATAAAATTTTATTCACCTATGCTGTACATTGCTAATAGGATAAGTTCCAGATATATTTCAATACCTGCCTAGGTATTTATTATTCTGCAGCTCAGAGAGATATTTACCCACTTCCAATTCATACATGTGGCTGTTTGAGATTAATAGCATCCAGCATGAAACTACTACTATTTGTTTTGAATGCACCTTCTTAGGCTGATTACACTTTTAATTTAATACAACTCACTCTTCTTTTGATAATGCTTTCTGTTCCTTATACACGGGAGGTGTTTAATAGATTTGGATTTGTTGTTCTGCATATACTTTTGAATTTTTATTAGCAATGCAGAGCACATAAAATATGCTTGGTAAAACTGCCTAGGACAATGGATGTCCTTGAAACAGCAAATCTGTGCACTGTTCTCCCTAGCTACAAATAAGGGTATTATTAGCATTAAAAATTGTAGGCCATCATTTAGGTCAAAACCTTCTCAAAGTGGCTTACATTAAAACTTCTTTTTAAAAAGTCTAGTATCATAAAATAAAATCTATCGTAGCATTTAGACTGCTTACACATAATCCGCTTGTTTCTTAGAGATGAAAAAAAAAGAAACAGCTTTTCAGTTATATTGATTGCGAAGTAAATGTGTTTATGATTGCTGGTTTAGGCTATACTCCTTAACACAAGAGTTAAGATCTATTGACATGAATTGATTTACCTTCAATGGACATGCAGCAATTACAGTATTAATGGGAGCTCTTTAATCCTTAAGTATAGGCCTATCTCTGAAACTATTATGCTTTGACAACTTAGCAAGGCTGGCTTCTGAATAAACATATCAGAATAACAGAGTTGGAAGGGACCTTGGAAGTCTTCCAGTCCAACCTCTGCTCAAGCAAGAAACCCCATACCATTTCAGAGAAATAGTAGTCCAATCTCTTCTTTAAAACCTTCTGTGTTGAAGCACCCACAATTTCTGGAAGCAAATCATTCCACTGATTAACTGTCCTGTCAGGAAATTTCCTCCTTAGATCTAGGTTGTGTCTCTTCTTGATTAGTTTCCATCCATTACTACTGATCCTGCCTTCATGTGCTTTGGAGAATAGGTTGGCTCCCTCTTCTTTGCGGCAGCCCCTTAGATATTGGAATACTGCTATCATGTCACCCCTAGTCCTTCTTATCACTGATCTAGACATACCTTTCTTCATATGTTTTAGCCTCCAGTCCCCTAATCATCTTTGTGGGTCTTCTCTGCACTTTTTCTAGTGTCTCAACTTCCTTTTTATAATGTGGCAACCAAAACTGAATGCAATTTCCCAAGTGTGGTCTTAGTGAGGCATTATTAAGTGGTACTAACACGTACTAACACTTCACGTGACATATAGACATATAAATGTCTGCAATGTCAGATGTCCTTTTTAAGTTGTGTTACATTCAAAGCTGATATGAACACTGGCAAAGAGATGGACACTGTCTAGCCATATTTAATGGGATAATGTAAATTTCATCCAGCTACAGGGTTGTAACTCTTTTATTTTAATTTAATATGGTTCGTGGGCTAGGATATTATACATTATATTGTCTGATAAAAGGAGTCTTAGATTATGTATATCCTCTGTGTGATCAGGAGCCTCGCATTGCTGCCCACACTTCATTTTGAACAATGAAAGGGCTACCTGATGAAATTCATCTGAGACTACATAAGAGGAAGACAACAGAATAATGCATAAGCAGTCTGAAAAAGGCCAGAGCAAGGCAGAACTCTTTGTGATGCTAATCATCTATGATTACAGCAATCCATAATAGTTATTTAAATTTAGTTTGGGATCAAATCTCTGTGAGATGTTCTTAATTAGATATAAGAAAGGAGGAGTTTCCAGAGATAGCCAAGAATAGGTGAATACTAGCCAGCGTATTCAATTTTAAGGCATATTTTTATAAGATTCTGGAAAATAGAACCGCAGGATATTAAATAAATAGATGAAGAAATTACTTCACTTGCTAAACTGGGCAATCTTCTGTTTGGTTAATGAAAATATTTTTTTGCAATAACGTTTTTTCTTTTTGTTTTTTTTAGAAAAATCCTGTGACCAGCAGCCTTGCACAGCTTCTTTGTGACATAAATACTTAAGAGAGGGATGCAAAACCTCCGAGTTAGACTTGTTTAAAGCACAGGAGATGCAATGCTCAAATGAACATCTGCTGCCAGTCTGCCTTGAAGGAATTAAAGTCTCCTGTTCAATGCCAGCCATGAGGCTCTGCCCCCAATAGATTCATCTCGGCATAGAAGGGGGCAGCCTGCGTATAGGCATCACCATCTGTCAAGAGATATGGCCTGCGCATGACTTGTGAAGTCAGAACTTTCTGCACATTAAACATTTCACTAAGCAGATTCTAACATTCTTCACCTTGATTTATAACTGAAAGCTTCAGCTAGTAATCTTGGCTAATTTAAACCATTCGGCAATCAGAAGCTCCATATAAATAATGGCTTTACAGTTGTTTAAAATAATAATTTCAAAGCACGAAAAATAGTTTCTAGTCTTGCTTGATCAATATAACATTTTAAACAGAGCAGAACAGGGTCAGCCAGCACAAGGGTGTTTGCTTTAACAGAGGAAATTCCAGATTACAGCTATATAATTCATGGAACCATATTTCATGGGATAGCATCAGTCAATTAGCGCATTCCAATATATGAAAAATGCATTAGCTGGCTAATGTATTTGATTTTTTTTTTCACCCTTTGGTGAAATAGGGACAGTATTGTTCTTATTTTTTTTAATGTAGGTCAGTTACTGTACGGAAGCATGTAACTAACACATTTGCTTAAAGGAATTCAGTTTTCTGTACAGGCAGTCCTCAATTTACAACAGTTGGTTTAGTGATTACAATGGCTGCACTTATGTTCACAACGGGTTCTCTGGTTGTGAGCTCGCACACGCCCTTTGAGACTGAAACAGAGCTTCAAACATGTCACTAATCAACTCAGGCAGCTCCGGTGAGTACAGCAGGGGTGGCGCGGAACTCAGCTGGGCAGCGAGGGTGCAGGGAATGAGCCAGAAAGTTAGTTATAAATGGATAGCTTAGTGTTAGATATTAGCATATATCGCTGTAAGTCTCCACTCAGGTCCGCCGCTAGGGCGGGAACTAGGGATGATTCTGATTGGTCGAGAGGCGTACCCGATCCCTATAAAAGGGGAACCCTCAGACCACACACCAAGCTGGATCACTACTATCACTAATAAAGAGCTGTTAAGTCACTTCGTGTCCGGAGTCTGTCTCTTATTGCCCGAATCTAACACTGGCGACGAGGGTGGGATCGAGAGACAGATAGGACGAAGACGCTACCTCCAGAATCCAAGGATTCGATCCAGCCTAGGAATTCAGCGGGAATTCTGGCAGCCATCTCAGCGCGGCAAATTCAAACACAGACAAGATGGCGATGCACACTCCTCCAGCTCCGTTCGATCCACTGAACGACCATTGGGAGTCCTACATGATCAGGTTCGAGTGCTTTCTCGAAGCAAACGAATACACAGGAGTACCGGACTCTCGCAAGAAGAACATTTTCCTGAGCTACTGTGGGCGAGAAGTTTTCGAAATGGCCAGAGACCCCTCTGAGCCAACCCCTATACAAGCAGTATCATGGGCGGCGCTACAACAGACTTTACAAACGCACTACGCGCCAAAACCTTCCCGCCACATTCGCCGCCAGGAATTCAACACGAGGAACCAGGAGGCGGGAGAATCAATCAACCAATATGTTGCAGCGCTACGGAAAGCGGCCACGCATTGCGAGTTCAGGGATCTGGACGAGCAAATCCTGGCAAGACTCATATGCGGTTTGAGAGACATCTCTCTACAGAAGCGGTTGTTGGCTAAGTCAAACCTAAGCCTACAGATTGCACTCGATGAGGCAAGGGCGTCTGAATCAGCAGACAGATCATCCGAGACCATACAACATGGATACAGCGCAACCCAGACCGGAACCAGACACGCCAGAGTTCACTATGAGGACACCGATCAAGAAATCGAGGAGTCCGAATTCGAGGACAGTCACCGTATGCGGAGCAGTCACATGAGACCGATGGTGAAACCCGAATTCCATTTGCCACCATGTGCAAGTTGCGGAGGGAACCACCCCCGGTCTACCTGTCGGTTCAGAAACGTTGTTTGCTCGCATTGCGACAAACTGGGGCACATCGCAAGAGTGTGCCGGAGCGAAGTCCCTGCCTCACAACGGCAGCCTCCGATGTACCGCCAACAGAAGCCCAACCCAGGGGCTTGGCGAAAAAACAAAGGGCGCCCAGAGAGAAACCAAAGGGAGTTTGCCGAGAGAGAATACACACAAAGAGCTGAAAGGGCGTATTACCAGAGAGCCGAGAGGGAGTATCCCCAGGGTACTGATGCGGAGAGAGAGTTGACCCAGAGAGAACCATTGCGAACCTATCTCACAACGATAGGTCAGGTCCGCACCAAGCGGCCTAAAAAGCTGAAAATCACTGTCCTCCTGGAGGACTCCCCTTGCGAGCTGGAAGTTGACACAGGATCGTCACTCACGATCATTTCATGGTCCGCCATGAAAAAGGCAATCCCTAGCCTCAAAAAGCGCCAACTGCGCACACCAGACTACCAGGGGAACAGGGTCCCCATCGTGGGTCAAGGCACGTTCCGGGTACAATTCAAGGACATCGTAGCCCAGCTGCCTGTGACCGTCGCCAGCGCGCCATTACAGAGCCTCCTGGGACTGGATTGGTTTGAAGCCCTGGGGCTAGAAGTTACCGGAATCAACGCCGTGGAGAACAGCAGCGCTGAACAGATTTTTAAGGAGTTCGAGGATGTGTTCAGCCCCGGTCTTGGTAAGTATGTGGGTAAACCTATATCATTCAATTTAGACCCCAACGTGGCGCCAATCCGACTCAAACCAAGACGAGTGCCTTTTGCGCTCCGTCCCAAAATTGATAAGGAAATAGATAAGCTCGTAGAGCAAGGGATCCTTGAACCGGTGGATCACGCGCGCTGGGAAACCCCCATTGTGACCCCAGTTAAGCCAGATGGGTCAGTCCGTATCTGCGCGGACTATAAATGCACAATTAATGTCGCTTTACAACAAAGCGCGTACCCTGTGCCAGTAGTCCAACACCTATTGCACTCGTTGGGGCCAGGGAAAATATTTGCTAAGTTAGACATGGCACAAGCGTACCAGCAACTGCCAGTGGATAGCGCCATGGCGGAGGCCCAGACTATAGTGACGCATAGGGGTGCTTTCAAATGCAACCGGTTACAATTCGGTGTAAGCATCGCTCCTGGTCTGTTCCAGAGCGTCATGGAACGGCTTTTGCAGGGAATCCCTGGAGTCGTCCCGTATTTTGACGACATCTTGGTGTCAGCTGTAAACGAGGAGCAACTATTAAAAAGGGTTAGAACTGTTTTGGATAGAATTAGAGAAAAGGGTCTCCGCCTTAAAAAAGAAAAATGCCAAATTAACGTGCCTAGCGTAGAATTCCTGGGATATAGAATCGATGGTTTGGGCATACATCCAACATCGAAGAAAACTAAGGCGATCCAGGACGCCCCCACACCACGAAATCAGACCGAGTTGCAGGCATTCCTCAGACTACTTAACTTCTACAGTGTTTTTCTGAGACAGAAAGCGACCATTGCTGAGCCACTACACCGACTCCTCGCAAAATGGACATGGGGACGATCCGAGGCAGCAGCTTTCACCGCAGTCAAGCGCCTGCTCACCACCGACTCGCTGCTCGTTCAATACAGCCAGACGCTACCACTGGTATTGACATGTGACGCATCACCTTTCGGCGTCGGCGCAGTTCTCAGCCACAGGATGCCGAACGGAAACGAAGCGCCCATAGCATTCTACTCAAGGACTCTTTCATCAGCTGAAAGGAAGTACAGCCAAATGGACAGAGAAGCGTTAGCCGCTGTGGCAGGAGTCAAACGTTTCCATGAGTACCTCTACGGCCGCGATTTCGAGCTCATCACAGACCACAAACCACTGCTTGGTCTTTTGGCGGGAAACCGCCCCACACCAGTCTCACTCTCCCCGCGCATGACCAGGTGGACTGTTTTCCTGGCTGCATACTCCTACAAACTGATACATCGACCGGGTTCCACACTAGGGCACGCAGACGCACTCAGCCGTTGCCCACTACCAGAACTTTTAACAGACCCCACTCCCGAGGTACTGGTTTTATTAATCGATTGTTTGGACTCAGGACCTGTTTCTTCCTTGGACGTTGCTAGGTTTTCTGCTAAGGACAATGTAATCAGACAAGTGCAAACTTGGGTATGGAGGGGGTGGCCCAAGGGAAATGTGGGACCCGAATTCAAACTGTTTTGGTCGAAACGTGATGAATTGTCGGTTTTACAAGGTTGTTTATTGTGGGGGGATCGAGTTGTTGTTCCATACGCTTTGCGGAGAAATGTATTAGAAGCGTTACATGTTGGGCATCCGGGGATCGTAAGGATGAAAGCGTTAGCTAGGAGTTACGTTTGGTGGCCAAACATGGACAAAGAGATAGAGGAATGGGTAGCCACTTGCGATCCGTGCCAAGAGTCTAGACCAGCACCCCCTGAAGCGCCCGCCACAGAATGGGACAAACCAAAAGCACCTTGGTCACGAATACACATCGATTTCGCAGGGCCAGTCCAGGGACAAACATTCTTAATAGTTGTGGATGCATACTCCAAATGGTTGGAAGTAGTCCTAATGACTTCAATCACGGCAGAGGCAATCATTAAGGTACTACGGCGACTTTTCGCCACTCATGGCCTGCCCGACCTCCTGGTCTCTGATAACGGGCCCCAATTCACGGCCATACAATTCGAAACATATCTAGCAAGTCAGGGAATTCGGCATGCCCTCGTCGCGCCATTCCATCCGGCCTCGAACGGATAGGCGGAGAGAATGGTGCGATCAGCAAAAGAGGCCCTCGCTAGGATGGGCCCAGGTGATTGGCAAACACGTATTGATCATTACCTTCTAATCCAGCATATTACCCCCAGCACCACGACGGGTAGGAGCCCCGCTGAACTCCTCATGGGCCGCCGTCTACGGTCTCACCTGGACCGACTTCACCCTAATTACTCTGCCACATCGCCCCCAGACTCTACAAGCAAAATTCGAAACTTTAGCATAGGGGATTCAGTATATGCCCACAACTATGCAGGGGGAACGCTGTGGATGCCAGCAAGGGTAATTGGTATCACGGGTCCACGATCATACTTGCTGGAACTAGAAGATGGTAGAAATTAGAAAAGGCACATAGACCAACTCAGGGGTCGCCTAACACACTCAGACCTGCGATCAGCTAACGAGGACTATATTCCGTTGGAAAGTCAGCAACCCGAGACCCCAAACGCAGAGGATCACAACACCCCGAAGCCCGGAGTGGAACCAGAGATCAACGATGGGGCGGAACAGCATCCGAGCGAGGAAAGCCTTCCACCCCTTGACTGCGGAACGGAAATAGACAAACAAGCCGATATCACACCCACTCCAGCTCAACCTGAACTCAGACGATCCACCCGCGTAAGACAGAAACCGACGTATTTAAAGGACTTTATTACTAACAGGAACACTCCGTCTAAGAAGGGAGGGGTGTTAGATATTAGCATATATCGCTGTAAGTCTCCACTCAGGTCCGCCGCTAGGGCGGGAACTAGGGATCATTCTGATTGGTCGAGAGGCGTACCCGATCCCTATAAAAGGGGAACCCTCAGACCACACACCAAGCTGGATCACTACTATCACTAATAAAGAGCTGTTAAGTCACTTCGTGTCTGGAGTCTGTCTCTCATTGCCCGAATCTAACACTTAGCACAAGGGCAGGTGGGCGGGCCAAGCCAGTGACCGCAGCTAAGGGTTCACCCGAACCCACACGACCATGCAGCAGCCCACCACTGCCTGAAAAAAGTGACTGATGACCACTTCCCACACTTAATCATTATTGCAGCAGCCTCATGGTTACATGATCGAAATTCAGATGTTTGGCAATTGATTCGTATTTATGATGGGTTGCAATGTCTCAGGGTAATGTGTTCACCTTTTGTAAACTCATGGTTACATGATCGAAATTCAGATGTTTGGCAATTGATTCGAATTTATAATGGGTTGCAATGTCTCAGGGTAATGTGTTCACCTTTTGCAAACTTCTAACAAGCTAAGTCAACGGAGAAGCCAGATTTACTTAACAACCGTATCAGTGACTTAACAACTGCAACGACTCACTTAACAACTGTGGTAAAATGGGGCAAAACTCATGTAACAATTGTCTCATTTAGCAACAAAATGTTGGCCTCAATTGTGGTTGTAAGTTGAGAATTACCTGTATGTATTTAGGTATAAAAATTCTCTCTCACCCTTGCAGGGTGGGTGGGTGTTACATGTCTTCCTCAATCTCAGATCCTCTACCGTGTCCTCTATTAAATCTGAGGTTCAGCCCAAGGTCTTAACTCTTCCTAGCACTGTACATTTCTGGGCAAAAAGTTCTGAAGTAGTTCCTGGGCTCTGTTTAAGCCACTCTCCCTGCTTAGGAGTGACAGCCCCCAATGCTCCTACCACAGCTGGTGCCATTTGGGCCTTTACTTTGGCTTCTCCATTTCCCCCATCAAATTCTGGTGTTTCACCAGCTTTTCATACTCCTCCTTCCTGATGTTGCTGTCACTTGGCACTGCTACACCCATCACTATCCTTGCCTACTACCTGGATGCTATCTACTTGTAGTAGTACTTTACTAGATGTGTGTGTGTGTGTGTGTGTGTGTGATTTTCCCATGAGTGCAGGGGCTGCACTACCCAGGTCATGCCTGCCACATTCAATGCTGTATGGGAGTGGGTATTATATGGCATATGGGAAATATATAGTCATAATAGCATTTCTTTCTCAGAAAGTCAATGACATCTTACCCTGCACCTACAAGTGTATGACTGGGAGGCATCTCCAGTTGGGACTGTGCCTGATTGGGCCATAAGATGGACATGTGGGTTCTGGGCAGGGGCTTGGACTTTCATTTGGGTGGGAAAAACCTGGAAACTTTCAGATTCAAGTTTTCCCAGATGTGCCAATATGACATCTCTAATAAAATGGAACTTTGAGGAACTTCAAGCCTCAAAGTCTTCCTTCGTTGTGAGCGTTACTTGGAACTCTGACAAAAGCATTCACTGTGTCATTCTTGAAATATTACATTAAACTTATTGTAAAACGTTTTAAACTTGATTGGAAAAAACGGATTTTTGTTAAAGAGTTGTCAAAGTCTGGACTATCTTACCCGATTTAGTTGTCTTAGCTAAAACTTTAGTTTTAATTCTAACTTAATCTCTGTGGATTTCATCCCATATTTAAGAGGTGTCTAAGAGGGCATGCGTAAGTCCACTAACATGACGATTGTCCCTGTCACATGTAAGTTTTTTCATTTGATTTGTTTAAATTTCTTTTTTTGAATGAGGAGCTACAACCATCTCGTTTTTACCGTCCTCACTCTGTCTGGATGAAATTGAACAGAATTAGGTGTGCTAGCAATAGCATTTAAACTTATATACCGCTTCATAGTGCTTTACAGCCTTCTCTAAGCGGTTTTCAGAGTCAGCATATTGCCCCTAGCAATCTGGGTCCTCATTTTGCCAACCTCAGAAGGATGGACGGCTGAGTCAACCATGAGCAGGTCAGGATCAAACTGTTGGTAGTTAACAGAATTAGCCTGCAATGCTGCATTCTAACCACTGTGCCACCACAGCTCCTAATGATACTGGAATAAGTGCCTCTGCCTTATATCAATGCGGCTGCCCTATAGCAATGTGGGACTCCTCTTCCTGAGACTGGGGTGCTGATATGCAAACAATTAAACATATTATGCAAGACTGCTCAAATGTGCATTTTCTGGTTCCTTTGAAGATCTGCATGAAGCAACGCCAGAAGCAATCACCTAGATAACTGAACTGAACATCCAATTATGAGGCCTCTGTTATACCTCCGCAGTAGTTTGGTGCCAGTATATAATTATGTGGATTGTGTGTATATGTTTACTTCTCTTTTATCTTGTTCTCATCATGTGCTAAATAAATAATTATCAGTATCTTGGGGCAGATTTTCTTCCTCACACGGGAATCTTCCATCCAGAGAGCTATTCTCAATAAACCTAGAAGATAACAGGTTGGCAAAAACGGATGTAGCTTTGGATTGAAAATATAACAAGTAACTCATTCAAGTTTATCGATAGTCAGCCTTTAGATTTGCTCTGCGCAGTTTGCTTTTATTTTATTTATTTTTTTGCTGTGGAAGCCAAGGTTTGGGAATGATTGTAATATGTTACTTTCCTCTGTCGTTTTGATGGATGGGAGATTTCCAGTGATGGAGAAGCCAGATCTTAGGAATGTGGACTTACAATCCAAATCACTGGATTTCAGCAACAAATTATCCCCATAGGGGAATGTGACAAAAATTAGAGTTATAGGAGTATGGGAAATTGAATCTTGCACTATAAGCTGGTACTCAGTTTTGCCAGACCCAGTGTAATTTATTATTTACCCCTAGAGTTAAGAGCTACAGGATTCATTCCAATACACTTCCATGTATTCCTCAGTACAGGAAGCCTGAAAAAAGAAGAGCATATATTTTGCTTAGCTGGATTACACTGTCCTCTTTTTGTGTAAATGTCATCTGATTATTTTTTTTATTTTTTTTACAATATGAGAGTTGGGGCTTTTTATGGCTTTGGCTGTTGGTTTTATATTTCATGAGGGAAATAAAACAAGAATGATGATAAATTGTGCAATAATTGTTCTTGCAGAGATCCACATGCTGAAGAGAATGAACGTCTTTAGATGGGAAAATGGAGTTGTGGATTAATGGGCAAAATGGGGGCTTTTGTGTTATGGTTGTTTGAAAGAGATTTTCTGGAATGCTAATGCTGGCTTCTGTCTTTAAATCTAGATAGCAACGGGTAAAAACATTTGCAATATAATTAACTTTTTAAAATGGCCCACTTGGTGGCAATTGGGCTTTAAAACTATCTCTCTTGATGTCAGGGTGGGAAGGTGGTTTTACTAAGGATAGGATGGAAGCATTGTGGAAGTTAGAACTGGCAAATCCCTCTCCAATATCAAATCCCTTTGGAAAATGCAGTCAAATCCTGATGCTTCTTTAAAATAGCCCTTCCCAACTTCAATGGAAGTTGGACTATGTGGGGCCAGAAAAAGGGCTCCACTTTGCCACAGATTGGGTCTAAGGATGCTTCCCTTTCCCAGATCTGGAAAAGATACCTAGGAAGAATGGTTCAGAATGGGGAACTTCAAGAGTCCCAAGCCTCGGTTATATATCCCTAGTGCCGTGATGGCGAACCCACGACACACGAGCCATCGGCCCAGCTGAGCTCACCAAGCATGTGTGCCTCCCGCTGTCCAGCTGATTTTCAGGTCTCTGCAAAACACTATGCAAGCCATCAAGAATATAACTATTTACAGACTATAACTATATAACTATAAACAGGAACAGGAAGTGCCTCATAGGATCAGATAGAGGTAAGTCCTAGAGAGGCAGGAAATGCATCACTGAACAATGGAGATGAATGCTAGAGAGGAATAAAGCTGCATACAAGGCCAACAGCATAGGCATGCACGGGGGTAGAGGGCGCGTGGAGGAAGCGGTGCCCCCATGCGCCCCTTTTTTAGTCTCAGGAGGCTTCAGAAAGGCTTGCTAGGCCCAAAATGGGGCGTGTGGGATCGCACATGCATTTGCAGGGGGGGCATGCGCATTGTATTATGAATGTGGCCACGTGCATGCATACTTTCAGCACATGAGGACAAAAAGGTTAGCCATCACTGCCTTAGTGCTTCAGCCAAATGCTTCTGAAATGGGGAAAAAGCTTCTGTGATCATAATTCTGGTTCCCCAAGCAGTAGTTTTGAAGGGAGCTGCTGAATTTTCCCCCAAGAGGTGTCTTTCGTATCCATTGCTTTCATCCAAATGATGAAAATGATGTTATGCTATTGGGATGCAAACTCTACCCCTTTGATATATGTGTCTAATATCATCACACAGAGACACAAACAAATATAGGCAGGGCTTGTATCATGTTGGTCTGATTCTATTTTCATCATTTGCCTCCCTTTCCACCCCCACTCACTCAGCCCGGGCAACACTGCCTCCATCATATTTTTAAAGATAATTGTCCCTATGTATCTAGAAGATGTGTCAATACCTTGCACATTTCTCCTAAAGCATAGAATGCAGGCAAAATGTGGACTTCAAGGTATTGTCTAGATTAGAGATCCTAAATTCCATAGCATAATTTGAGCATACTTGAGATTAAACCACGCTTTGACTTAAAATATGCTCAAACATTTTGGCATACTGTCAGCAAAGAATGATGTATGTGACAGGGATATAGCTTAGGCTGATAGTCTAATTTGTACATTATTGCAATATATGAAAGTCTTGATTGACCAAAGCCACAACAAAGCTCTCTGTGAGCTCATTTGGTAATATTTCTTTGTCTTACAATACAATACAATACAATAGTAGAGTTGGAAGGGACCTTGGAGGTCTTCTAGTCCAACCCCCTGCCTAGGCAGGAAACCCTATACCGTTCCAGACAAATAGCTATCCAACATCTTCTTAAAGACTTCCAGTGTTGGGGCATTCACAACTTCTGGAGGCAAGCTGTTCCACTGATTAATTGTTCTAACTGTCAGGAAATTTCTCCTCAGTTCTAAGTTGCTTCTCTCCTTGATTAGTTTCCACCCATTGCTTCTTGTTCTACCCTCAGGTGCCTTGGAGAATAGCTTGACTCCCTCTTCTTTGTGGCAACCCCTGAGATATTGGAACACTGCTATCATGTCTCCCCTAGTCCTTCTTTCTCTTAAGCTAGACATACCTAGTTCCTGCAACTGTTCTTCATATAGCATGCCTTTGATTTACTGTGTTTGCTGTTTCTTTCTCTTCTTCTATACTTTGCATAACATAGCTTACCTTGGGGAAGGATAGTCTAATAGGCATAAATGCATTTCTACGCTCTTAAAAATTGAGATCCTTCAAACAGAGTTTGTCATTGTTATATCACTCATTAAAAACAGATGGAGGTTTTTCAAATAAAAACCGGGATAGAGCTCCCCACATGCTAGCTTCAGATTTGCTGACTCAGAAATACGTTGAGTAAATTTGACTAGTTAGGTACTGAATAGAATTACTTTTCTGGAGTCCTAAACATATCTGTCAGAAGAAGAGTAAACAGTAGGACATTTCTCCAACAGAAAACTTAACAAAATCCAAAATTTCTAGGCAAAATGGTGATTCAACATGATATCAAAAAGAAAATTGTTAAATCTGGGCAACGAGAGAACAGACTGCGGACACGAAGTGACTTAACAGCTCTTTATTAGTGGTAGTAGTGATCCAGCTTCCTCTGTGGTCGGAGGGTTCCCCTTTTATAGGGATCGGGTACGCCCCTCGACCAATCAGAACGATACCTGTTTCCCGCTGTAGCAGCGGACCAGAGAGGAGACTTGCCACGATATATGTTAATATCTAACACCCCTCCCCTCCTAGACGGAACGTTGCGGTTAGTAACATAGTCCTTTAGGTACGTTGGTGTTTGCCTTACTCGGGAGGAGCGTCGCAGTTCGGGTTGGTTAGAAGTAGTTGCAGGATCGGGTGCTTTCTCTGCTTCGTGTTCGGGGGGTTTCGTGCTTTCGTTGCTTGGGCGTTCCGGGGTCTGCTCGCTTACGTTGCTTGGGGTTTGTTCTGCTTCGTGCTCGGTCTCTTGTTCTGACCTGGGCTCACAGTTGTCGTAGTTCTCTGCGTTGGGGCTCTCGAGTGGCTGACCTTGCGTTGGTAGGTAGCTCTCGTCCTCGGTTCGTAGGTCTGAGTGTGCTAGGCGACCCCGAAGCTGATCGATGTGCCTTTTCCAGTTCCGCCCATCTTCTAGTTCCAACAGATACGATCGTGGACCCGTGATGCCAATGACCTTTGCCGGCATCCACAATGTCCCCCCTGCATAGTTGTGGGCGTATACTGAATCCCCTATGCTAAAACTCCGAATTTTGCTTGTAGAGTCTGGGGGAGCTGTGGCAGAGTAATTTGGGTGAAGACGGTCCAGGTGAGACCGTAGACAGCGGCCCATGAGTAGTTCAGCGGGGCTCCTACCCGTCGTTGCGCTGGGGGTAATGTGTTGGATCAATAGGTAATGGTCAATGCGTGTTTGCCAATCACCTGGACCCATCCTAGCGAGGGCCTCTTTTGCGAATCGCACCATTCTCTCCGCCTGTCCGTTTGATGCCGGATGGAATGGCGCGACGAGGGCATGCCGAATTCCCTGACCTGCTAAGAATGTTTCGAATTGCATGGCCGTGAACTGGGGCCCGTTATTGGAGACCAGGAGGTCGGGCAGGCCATGAGTGGCGAAAAGTCGCCGTAGAACCTTAATGACTGCCTCTGCCGTGGTTGAAGTCATTAGGACTACTTCTAGCCATTTGGAGTATGCATCCACAACTATAAGGAACGTCTGACCTTGAACTGGCCCTGCGAAGTCAATGTGTATTCTCGACCAGGGTGCTTTCGGCTTTTCCCATTCTGTGGCGGGCGCTTCCGGGGGTGCTGGTCTCGATTCTTGGCATGGATCGCACGTGGCCACCCACTCCTCTATCTCTTTATCCATGTTTGGCCACCAAACGTAACTTCTCGCTAACGCCTTCATCCTAACGATCCCCGGGTGCCCAACATGTAATGCATCTAACACATTTCTACGTAACGCATAAGGAATAACAACTCGATCCCCCCACAATAAACAACCTTGTAACACTTAGAGTTCGTCCCGTTTCGACCAAAACACTTTGAATTCCGGGCCCACGTTTCCCTTCGGCCACCCCCTCCAAACCCAAGTTTGAACTTGCTTTATTAAATTGTCTTTAGAGGAGAACCTTGCAACGTCGCAGGAAGAAACCGGTCCAGAGTCCAAACAGTCAATGAGCAATACGGGTACTTCGGGAGTGGGGTCTGGCAGAAGGTCAGGTAATGGGCAACGGCTGAGTGCGTCTGCGTGTCCAAGAGTGGAGCCCGGTCGATGAATTAACTTGTAGGAGTACGCAGCCAGGAAAACAGTCCACCTGGTCATGCGCGGAGAAAGGGAGACAGGAGTGGGGCGGTTTCCCGCCAAAAGTCCCAACAGCGGTTTGTGATCTGTGATTAGTTCAAAATCGCGGCCGTAGAGGTATTCGTGGAAACGTTTTACTCCAGCTACAGCAGCTAATGCTTCCCTGTCCATCTGGCTGTAGTTCCTTTCGGCCGATGAAAGAGTCCTAGAGTAGAATGCGATGGGTGCTTCTTTTCCGTCTGGCATCCGATGGCTAAGGACTGCGCCGACTCCAAAGGGTGATGCATCGCAGGTCAATACCAGCGGTAGGGTCTGGCTGTATTGGACTAACAGCGAGTCAGTGGTGAGCAGGCGCTTTACCCCGGCAAAAGCTGCTGCTTCGGATCGTCCCCATTTCCATGGTGTGTTCCTCTGGAGTAGACGGTGTAGTGGCTCAGCAACGGTTGCCTTCTGTCTCAGAAAAACGCTGTCGAAGTTAAGTAGTCCGAGGAAGGCCTGCAACTCGGTCTGATTTTGTGGTGTGGGGGCGTCCTGGATCGCCTTAATTTTCTTTGAAGTGGGGTGTATTCCCTGACCGTCGATTCTATAACCCAGGAATTCTACGCTAGGCACGTTAATTTGGCATTTTTCCTTTTTTAGGCGGAGACCCTTTTCTCTGATTCTGGCCAAAACAGTTCTGACTCTTTTATTTAATTGCTCCTCGTTTGCAGCGGACACCAAGATGTCGTCAAAATAAGGGACGACTCCCGGTATCCCTTGCAAAAGTCGTTCCATGACGCTCTGGAACAATCCTGGAGCGATACTCACACCGAATTGTAGTCGGTTGCATTTGAATGCTCCTCTATGCGTCACTATAGTTTGGGCCTCCGCTGTGGCGCTATCTACGGGCAACTGCTGGTAAGCTTGTGCCATGTCTAATTTAGCAAATATCTTTCCTGGCCCCAACGAGTGCAATAAGTGCTGTACTACAGGCACAGGATATGCGCTTTGTTGTAGCGCGACATTAATTGTGCATTTATAGTCCGCGCAGATGCGGACTGACCCATCTGGCTTGACTGGGGTCACAATGGGAGTTTCCCAACGCGCGTGATCCACCGGCTCAAGGACTCCTTGCTCTACTAATTTATCTATTTCCTTATCTATTTTTGGGCGGAGTGCAAAAGGCACTCATCTCGGCTTAAGTCGGATTGGCGCCACTTTGGGGTCTAAATTAAATGATATTGGTTTACCCACATACTTACCAAGACCGGGGCTGAACACATCCTCGAACTCCTTAAATATCTGCTCAGCGCTGCTGTTCTCCACTGCGTTTATTCCGGTGACTTCTAACCCCAAGGCTTCAAACCAATCTAGTCCCAGAAGGTTCTGTAACGGCGCGCTGGCGATGGTCACGGGCAGCTGGGCTACGATGTCCTTGAAACGGATTTGGAATGTGCCTTGGCCCACGATGGGGACTCGGTTCCCCTGGTAGTCTCGTAGCAGGATGTCTGGAACGCGTAGTTGGCTCTTTTTGAGGCTAGGGATAGCCTGTTTCATGGATGCCCATGAAATGATCGTCAGGGACGATCCCGTGTCAACTTCCAGCTCGCAAGGTGAGCCCTCCAAGAGGACTGTGACTTTCAGCTTTTTTGGCCGCTTGGTGCGGACCTGACTTATTGTGGTGAGATACGTTCGCAACTCCTCTCTCTGGGTCAACTCTATCTCAGCATCTGTATCCTGAAAATACTCTCGTTGAGCGTCTTGATAGAACGCTCTTTCAGCTCTTTGTGTGTAATCTCTCTGGGGATACGCTCGCTCAGCTCTTTGGGAATTTTCTCTCTGGGTAAACACTTGTGGATTTCTCTCTGGGCGCCCTTTTTGATTTCGCCAAGCCCCTGGGTTGGGCTTCTGTTGGCGGTACATGGGTGGCTGCCGTGAGGCAGGGACTTCGCTCCGGCATACTCGTGTGATGTGCCCCAGTTTGTTGCAGTGCGAACAAACAACGTTCCTGAACCTACAGGTAGACCGGGGGTGATTCCCTCTGCAGCTTGCGCAGGGCGGCAAACGGAATCCGGGTCTCCCCCCAGGTCTCACGTGACTGCTCCTCATCAGGTGACTTTCCTCGAGCTCGGGATCCTCGAAATCTGGGATGGTGTCCTCGTAGTGGACTCTGGTGTGTCTTGGCGCTGGCTGGCCTGTGTTGAACCCGCGTTGAATTGTCTCCGCTGATCTGTCTGCTGCTTCTGAAGCTCTTGCCTCGTCGAGTACAATCTGTAGGCTTAAATTGGTTTTGGCTAACAGCCGTTTTTGTAGGGAAATGTCTCTTAGCCCGCTAACGAGTCGATCCATAATCTGCTCATCCAGGTCTCTGAATCCACAATGTGTGGCTGCTTTTCGTAGAGCTGCAACGTACTGGTTGATAGATTCTCCCACCTTCTGGTTCCTCGTGTTGAATGCTTGGCGGCAAACATGGCGGGAAGGTTTTGGCGCGTAATGAGTCTGTAGAGCCTGTTGCAACGCCGTCCATGATACTGCCTGTATTGGAGTAGGCGCGGTGAGGTCTCTGGCCGTGTTGAAGACTTCTTTTCCGCAGTAGCCGAGGAAGATGTTTTTCTTCCGGGCGTCGGTGATCCCCGTGTATTCATTCGCTTCGAGAAAACACTCGAAACGAATCATGAAGGCTTCCCATTCGTCGTTCGCTGGGTCGAATGGAGCGGGGGGAGTGTGCATCACCATCTTCTCTCGTTTGAATTTGCCGCGCTGTGGTGACCTGAGATGGCTGCCGGAATTTCTGCCGAATTCCTAGGCTGGATCAAATCCGGAGATTCTGGAGGTAGCGTTCTTCGTCCTATCTGTCTCTCGATCCCACCTTCGTCGCCAATGTTAAATCTGGGCAACGAGAGAACAGACTGCGGACACGAAGTGACTTAACAGCTCTTTATTAGTGGTAGTAGTGATCCAGCTTCCTCTGTGGTCGGAGGGTTCCCCTTTTATAGGGATCGGGTACGCCCCTCGACCAATCAGAACGATACCTGTTTCCCGCTGTAGCAGCGGACCAGAGAGGAGACTTGCCACGATATATGTTAATATCTAACAAAAATAATACCATTGTCACTAAAATTTATTTTGTACTGCTATTTTAAAGATTTTAAAAGACCCCTTTTTGGAAATTCCCAATATAACTTTCCTAAAGAACTATTATGAGAAGTCTAGTCAGATGATCTTAATATCCAGACCAATTGTTAGGGCACACTATATAAACTTTCTCCTCCATGAAGATGTAGGAAATTTAAAAAAGAACCTTTGTCCTACAGATTTCAAGTTGCTTCAACAGTCACTGTGAATGTGAAGCAATATCAAGAGTCTGGATGAAAAAAGAAGTTAATCACCTGGAAAAGAATCTGGAACAATCCTATTTCCATGATACTCAGTCAAGACAACAGACCTAGACCTAGTCCTTCCTGGAACCTAATCCTAAATCTTCTCCTTTTTGGTTGCAGATCCAGCCTAGAATTAAGGAGAAATTTCCTGACAATGAGAATTAATAATCAATGGAATGGCTTGCCTCCAGGGGTTGTGGCAGCTCCAACACTGGACATTTTCAAAAAGAGATTGGGCAGCCATTTGTCCAGAGTGGAATTTGGTCTCCTACTTCCAGCAGAAGGTTGGAATAGAAGATCTCCCATGTCCCTTCCAAGTCTGCTATACTGTATTTTGTTACCTTATACTTAGTATATATATAATTAACTTGAGCATTCAACATGTTGGAAAGCACTTGCGTGTTTTATGAAATTTAAAATTAAATTGGAGAGACAAAGAGATTCCAATAGATTAATATGATAGATAATTCCATGAAGTATATTTTCCTGAAGTGTTACACCATCGAGAGCCGCTTGTTGCCATGGGAAGCTATGGAAATCAAATAAATAAACAAAATAAAAAAAGAAGCCAATTTGTATAAACAAATCAAAATAATTAGTGAATGATTAGAATATTGTGCGTTATTTGGAGGCTTTTGTTCTTCCTTATTTTCTGCTTAGCCACTTGATCCTGCCAGAAAGGAAGAAAGAAAGAAAGAAAGAAAGAAAGAAAGAAAGAAAGAAAGAAAGAAAGAAAGAAAGAAAGAAAGAAAGAAAGAAAGAAAAGACAGGGTGACAGGAAGCAAGCAGGCAAGGAAGGAAGGAAGGAGGGAGGGGGGAGAAAGGAAGGTGGAGAGAGAGAGAGAGAAAGAGAAAGAAAGAAAGAAAGAAAGAAAGAAAGAAAGAAAGAAAGAAAGAAAGAAAGAAAGAAAGAAAGATCATATTCCTCTCAATTTGTAATTATGGTGAAATGCCAGGTGTACTGAATAACTAGATTTATACACAAAGAGGAAAATAAAAGAGTGCTGTTTTAATTTACACAAATCCATTCTAATGTGCAGACGTTCATTCATTCTCATATGCCTTCAATAGCAGACTACTCCCGTTCCCAATCCATTACCCATTTCCTAAAATCAAGGTCAAAGTCATTGTTCACACAGGTGGAGAGATTGAATTTCAAATCATTTACTTGCTCTTCCAAAAAAAAAAATCTGGAAGAAGGGGTGCGAGGATCTTGCCTAAATTCCTTTGAAAATTTAGCACGGATACTATTTCTTTGGAATGCCTCCAATTGAATAAGACTTTAGAAAGCTTAAGGCCCACTTCTTTGAATTTCACCATTTAAATATGGACTAGGGTAGCCTAGTTTTAGATCATATCATGTTCCTAGGGAATAAGTAGTACATGGGAGCAGAATAATTGCCACTGCTTTTTTTAAAGTTGCTAATTGTATCAAGAGATTATTCTACCAAATGGCAATTGCAGTGTGCTAGAGCAACAATATGATATGAAAGCACTTATGAAGACTTTTAGGTTACACATCAAAAGCCTCGTGTCAATTAGCTGGACTTGCTGTTGTGATCTAGGTGAAAAATTGCCAATTACCCTGAGTTCTGTGAATAGAAATATAATAAAATAAAATAAAAAAATGAAAACAAAGGAGAATCCAGAAGCTGCAGGTGTTTTGCAAACTCTGAGAAGTTTGGCGTCCAGTTGTACAGTTAATCTACATTTAATGCAATTATTGATGGAACTTGGATCACAAAACAGAAAGGAAAATAAAATGAAACTTTTAGCCCATGATAAGCATTGTGATATGTCTGTAAAACACATTTAGGGGAAAAGGGGGGTTATGTATGCTTTGTAGGTTTACATTTTTAAAGCATTACTGTTAGTCCTGGATTTTCTTTTTCTTTTCCTTTACGGGTTCTAATGTTACATTATTGCCCTGTACTGTTAACATTTCCATGTAGATATGGAAACAATAATTATTTCTGGTTTTAGAAATTTTTGAAGTACTTTACTGAAGTTATTTGTAGCTCCTAAGAATCGGGTTATCTGCTTTGCACAGTACCAAAATATACAATATTTAAATATATAAATACACAGTAAATAAATACAAAGTATTTATTAAATAAATACAAAATAGATAATAAATAAATACATAATCCAAATTCAGTCTGAACATCTGGCTGACTATGTAACAAACCATAATAATAACAAAGATACTTCAAACACCATCAAACATCAACATCTACCTATCCCAAGTCCTTGGGAAGGACTCGAAAGGTGAATATAGTGCTGCATCCAGTCTGAAAATCTGGGGAACAAATGAATATAAAGTATTTAATACACTGCTAAATATATGCATACACCCAATCACTGATTCCTGCACACCTCACATACAGTATCTGCCTCACATCTTTCTATGCTGACACTGATTTTCCAAAGCAAGAAAAGCACCATTATATTCTTATTTATAAAAGCTCCTAATTTGGAATCAGTTGGTTTTGGTTCTTTTTACATACTACAGGCAATTGTGTGGGTTGCTATTAAGAAAACTGGTGTGAGTAATCAATTGTAGTTTTAAAAATGACCTGCTTTAAAGGACTGGGAAGATGCATTAGCATCAACCAAAATATTAAGTGCCTAAAATATTATAAGGCAAGATTTAGCTTGATAGTCCCACGCTTTAGGCTATCATAACCTTATGAATTCCAATTATTGAAGTCCTAACATTATTGAAAATAGTTTATGGATTGATCTGAGATCATTTCTAGATTATATCTGCATTACAATTTGCAGCTAGCCCATGGAGCAGTGATGGTGGCCATATGCTCTGAATGGTGTATCAAAACAGCTATATATTCCTGATCAAGGACTGTTCTTGAACCATGGTTAGCTTTCTAAAAACAACAAAATGATAGATAGTTGTAGATAGATAGATGCATCCACACAGGCAAGACTAAAAAAAAATGTCAAGGAGGCACCAACATCAGAGCCCAGATTCTTTTTTTACATGCATCATAAGCATCATATGTTAAAAAAATAATAACCATATTGGACTTCGACTACACAATCACAGATTACAACCGTCACAGCTGCCACTTTTTTAAAACCCCGTACAGAGGCTGCTGATGGTGAAGTGAAAGAACAATGAAGTGCATAAACTAAAAGATTTAATTTATTTATTTGTTTGTTCGTTTGTCAAACATGTACAAAATAACAAGAATAGGTATGAACATAAACATGAACAAAGGAAGTAAATACAGATAAGTGGGGACAGTAAGAAAGGGACGGTAGGCACTGGTGTGCTTATGTATGCCCCCTTTACAGACCTCTTAGGAATGGGGTGAGGTCCACATAGGGGGTGAGTTGCTCTCAGTTTGGCCCGGATCAGGCGAACTGGTAATGGAGGTGGCGGAGGCTCTGCCCACTCACCCGGATGCTTCTGTGCTTGCACAGAAGTGTCACGCACAAATGCATGAGTGAGCACAAGCAAACCAGTAGCGCTGGGATTTGCAACCCACTTTTGGGTCCACGGTAGACAGTTTGAGGTTGAAGCTGTGGGGGTTTGAGGCTGTAACAACGGAGTCGGGTAGAGCATTCCAGGTGTTGGCCATTCTGTTGCTGAAGTCGTATTTTCTGCAATCGAGTTTGAAGCAGTTTACCTTGAGTTTGTATCAATTGTTTGCCTGTGTATTATTGTGGTTGAAGCTGAAGAAGTCGTTGACAGGCAAGACATTATAGCAGACAATTCATCTAACCAAGTTTTGTGTAAGGTTTTATCTGTAAAAAGGGCGGAAGTTGCAGAATGCAGGGAAAACTCATGACAATCTAAATATTTCAGGCAAAGTGAACTATACAGAGTTCTTGGTGTCTTTGCAGAAGGCCACTGGTTTTCTTAGTCATGGGGTTTGAACTCAATGTCAACAAGCTGAGCAAACAACCTCTTCAGCATTTCCCCCTGAGGACATTTTGTAACATGTACCTGATGAGACCTGATTAAGCGCCCAGATAAGTCATCCATTCAATCAGGTGGCTTTTGGCCTGAATCTACCTCTGAAAATATGTGCTGAGGAAAACTGCAACCTGATTCCACAAGTTGTAAGAAACAACATGTTATCCTTTATGGAGGGGGGAAGAATGTTCTAAGTCTAAAGGGGTCCGATTTTTCATGAATTGTTCATCAGCGTTGAAATGCATTCTTTCAAAAATTTTGATGAGTGTTTCAAAGGCCAATCAATGCCTCATTTAAAAAACAAAATGACAATTCCTCAGCACCGGCTTTGTTTTCCCACAGTGGGAAAACAAACTGAGGGAAGTGAGAGGTCATTATGCATCACACATCTTAAAATCATGTACTTGGGGGAGACACAAGGATAGCCTTAATGCTTGACCTTAGGAGGTCCTAAGGCACACAATCATGTCCAGGGATTTTTGCTTTTGTGAAAGTCCTCTACTCTGATTGACGCATAAACAGTTTAGCTGCCTCTTCACATAGTCCATTATTGTTACTACATATCCATGTAGCATCTTTGCATCACCTCATTGATGAGTCTTTTTGGTCATTTCTTTTGTGTGTGTGTGAGCAAATGTACAGAGCACGAGACGCCAAACTTGACAACTTTAAGACTTGTGGACTTCAACTGTCAGAATACTCTAGCTAACATGGCTGGCTGAGGCATTCTGGGAGTTGAAGTCACCAAGTCTTAAAGTTGCTAAGTTTGAAGACCTCTGCTATACAGGATAGAATGAGGTTGTAACTCATGATGTTATATGCCCACCTGCGCCTTGAAAGTGAGGCATCTGGAGAAAGGTGAACAATTTCTTGTGAGTAAACAGCCCGTGCAATCAGAACTTTTGAACAGGCGGTATGTTCAAATTGTCTCCACACATAAGAAATCGCTTTTCCATACTGCCCCATTTCAAATAGTCACACTCAGTGCAGAAATATTGAAGTTCAGATGAGTCTGAAAGGCATTTCAAAGGCAAGCACTCAAATGCAAATTCATAAACATATTGCAGTAGTCTAGCCAAAAAACATCTGGATATTAAAAACAAATACTAGGAGTCAAAGCTGGCACAGTAACCTTAGCTTGTGAAACAGATGAAATGACATAGAAACCCAAAGGCATGTAATGCTGGATTTTTTAGTACTCCTCAAATTAAAAACTCGTCTCTCTAGATTCCTGTCCCCTTACAGTGACTTTGTCCAGAACAGGGTAAACTCAAATTTTTCACAATCAGAAAAAAGAGCTATCAGCATAACCTCTATACCAGAACTGAGCTGACAAGCATGTTTTTCCTGTGGAAAAAACTCATATTTAATACGTGAATTAGAGCAAGAAAAATTTCCCGTGTGCAATCATCAAGCAGGTCATATTGTAGAGAACAGTTTTTATTTCAGATTACTTTATTGGGAAGTAATGATGACAGCAATAAAACATGATCTAAGGTAGTATAATATATTTTCCACAACACACTTCATCTGTTGTCAGCAGATAGGCTGCGATGCAAACATCTATTGGGAGTGAAGTTCCATCAAGGAAAAAAAAACTGTATCAGTCACATTTATCTATGAGCATTATTTGAAGGTTAAATTATGCAGCAATGGTCATACTTCAAGGCATTTCAAACAAATAGCACAAGTATTGCATTATAAAGCTATTCATTACAACTATAGATGTCTGGGTCAGTAAATAAAAAAAGAAGGATATTGCTGTACTGTGTAAAACTTTTGAGATATTGAACTGACTGTAGTGATTTTATGTTCTGTTGACTTCGGCATAACTCTTTCCTATCAAAACACCATTAAATACATAGTGGTTTGTTGTGGAAGTATATGCCTTTAATTAATTCCAAGAGCCTCTATGAAATGTCCCTTTCAGACATTAAAAGTCTTTCAGTTACAAGAGAAAGGTTCAGAAGGAAACAATATTATCTGATTTTTTCGCCACTTTCTTTCTCACTTCCTCAGTGGAATCTGGGATATAATAAAATGATAGTCCTAATTTGTCATCTGTGACCTTGGTGTATATTTTTCCTTTAATGTCTTCAAATTCTAAATTCCTGCTTCTAGCTTCCTCTCCCAATGAAATGGATAACCTCAGAGTCTCTGTACTCTATTGAGAAAGGGTGTTTATGCAGGCAGGTGAGGTAGTCTCCACAGAAGCTAGGCCTCTTGAGGGATTTCAAAGCCCCTGGCCTAATGAAATCATTAATACTCCTTTTATAAGATGTCATCTAAAATCAGTGCAATTAGATTAGCTACCTAGAATGGAACGTTAGAGAAGAAATAAAGTCCCACCACAGAATTCATCACATCTGATAAAATACTTAGTGGATTTGCCTGGGGGGTTTGTTTTGTTCTGTTGTGTTTTAATTTTGGCTTCAGGGATGTGCAATTTTCAGTCTAGGAGGGATTATGGCAGCCTCTGGTCTAGTTTATCTGGACTTGAAGACTAATCAATACAGAACCTACTTAGCAATTGGGTGGAAGATTACCAGGGAATACCAAACTTTAGGCTATAGAAATTAAAAAAAAATATATCCTGGAAGAAGGCAATTCAAATCATTTCCATATTGCTACCAAGGAAAATATACAGACCTGTCCATAAAATCCATCAGGAGTCAAGCTCTGCTGAAGCCTCTTCTATAATCTGTGGCAGAAGGCATGTTTTAGCTCATAAGGTAAAGGTAAAGGTTCCCCTTGCACATATGTGCTAGTCGTTCCCGACTCTAGGGGGCGGTGCTCATCTCCGTTTCAAAGCCAAAGAGCCAGCGCTGCCTGAAGATTTCTCCATGGTCATGTGGCCATCATGACTAAATGCCAAAGGCGCACAGAACACTGTTACCTTCCCACCAAAGGTGGTTATTATTTTTCTACTTGAATTTTTATGTGCTTTTGAGCTGCTAGGTTGGCTCACAGAATGCATGTTTTTGCTCATAGATCACACCAAATTCAATTACTGGCACCTCCTGTTAAAAAAAATGAAAACCAGGTTGGGTGACAATAGTGGGTTATAGAGAGATCAATCTGGTAAACGAAGGATTTTCATGGTCATTATTACCAATTGTCCGGTTCAATGCTAAAGCAAATGCGTGCCAGTTTGCTTCTGGGTTCAATTCAAGCAGTTGGTGGGCTTAGTTCTGGGTTCAATTCAAGCACCTTTTAAACTTTTCATGGTATGGGACCAGGATACCCGAGGAACTGTCCCATCCCACCTGGTTGCAGAGCTGTGAAAACACATTTTCTATTCAGTAGGTTCTGAAAAGCCAGTTTCAAAATATTTCAGTAAAAAAAATATCAGTTCATCCACTGACTTTGTGAGGTATCTGCTTTTGAGTCAATCCCTGTCAGGAATATCCATATCAGATTTTATTGATCTTTCCTCTTCAAAATGCTGACCAGTTCAAGTATCAAACTAGGCTATGCTTTGCTTAATCATTACCTGGTGAATAAGACATAATGATTGGAGAAGTAAATAACCGTAAGCCATAAACTTGTACAGTATTTGCAAACCTCAAAGCTACATTCCTACAACTTGCATTTCTAAAATGAAACAAGTGACATTTTGGCACAGCACCAGGGACGAACCCAGCTTCCAAAGATCATAAGATTTAATAATATATACCTATTTCTGAGACTATGTTGTATAATCAGCTTTAAGGAAGTGTTGAAGATAAACCAATTTTAATCAAAGATTTATAGAAACTTAACTTGCAAAATTACAAACTGGTCGTGATTTACTTACGTGTTGTTAGTAGTCAAACATTAACAATCACATGCTTACTGCAAGTTTATGTGACACAATAAGAATATTGAGAACAAGATTTTTTATATGCAAATTGGCTTCCTAATTTGATTAAGAATCATAAAATATTTACAGGTATGAAAATCATACCCACTGCTCAGAACTCTTCCTCAGTTATTCTGCTTGCATATCTTACTTTTTATTTTTACTTAACGGTAATACTGCATGGCATTTTTAGACAAAGTAAGCAAGCTATTTTACTTTCGGTTTTTTAAGTATTGATAAAAATCAAAGGTAGAAATTACATTAGTATGACAAAAGCATAGAAAAAAAATTACATAAAATGAAAACTATACTCAATGGGAATTGTTTATACTACTGTATCTCAGCCACCTCCTAACTGCTGGACATTTAGTCAGCACTAAGAAACAAATTATATATTTATAGCTAGATTTTTCTTTCCAAATTAAATATTTTATACTCATGTCTTCCTATTTAGATTGAAACATTCGGAAAGAAACTTTTGCTCCCTTTCTTACTGAACAAATTGTGTTGCAGAGCTTGTCTCTTAAGACACAAGGCTTAAAGAATTCAACCTGAATCGATTAGACTTTCAAAAGCTTATACAGGGGACACGCTAGTCATCATTGTGTCCAAGAGCCTGCTGAAAACTCAATGGTTGAATCCCAAGGAGACTGAGGAAAAATCGCCTTCCTCCAGTGATTTAAGGGGTGCTTTAAGTAAATCAACATGCTTGCAGGTTTTGCGTTGCCAACTTGCTCTCCTCAACCCTTACTTTAGATCAATCTATCAAAGTGTAGAATACCTTAATGATAGCAGAGTTCTGGAGCTGTTCCAGTTATGGAGAATGGAGTAATATCCATCACGGGTGCCAAGAGTAACACTGGGGAGGAACTACAGAGGAAAAGGAGAAAGCCAAAGAGGAACATAATTCCTTTGTTGTCTTTCTCACCTCACCGTTGTCAGGAGAACTTCCACACACTTGCTAATTCAGTTACATTCTTAAAGAGAAGAGTTCCTCTCATTTCATAAGGCTCTGGAGACTTAGCTACTTAGCCCCAGGCATTCTGGTCAAAAGGCTAAGTAAGCTCTGTTATAGATGGGGGTTTAAGACTGGAATGAAGTATTTATCTCAAGCAGCATGGGTTATTATTATTATTATTTTTAAATGGCCTTTTATATCTTTGTACACTACTTGGAATCACTTCTGTGATATGGGCAGGCATATAAATTACCTCAGCACAGGTAGTCCCCAGCTTATGACTATAATTGAGCGCAAAATTTCTATTGCTAAGCAAGACAGTTGTTAAGTGAATTTTGTCCCATTTTACAACCTTTCTTGCCATAGATGTTAATAACATGGTTGTTAAGTGAATCTGGCTTCCCTATTGTTAGAAGATCACAAATAGTGATCACATGGACCCAGGACAGTGTGACTGTCATAAATATGAATCAGTTGCCAAGCATCTCAATTTTAATCCCGTGACTATGGGGATACTGCCATGGTTGTAAGGGTGAAAAATGGTCATAAATCACTTTTTTTCAGTCCTGCTGTAACTTCAAATGGTCACTAAATGAACTGTTGTAATTAATTTAAGATCAGTCCACAATAGATGACAGCAAAATAATAACAACACAATTGGATTCTCTACCCAAATTAGCAGCACCTGCCTATATTATTTTATATAATTATGAAAGGTCTAGGACAGTGATGGCGAACCTATGGCACGCGTGCCACAGGTGGCAGGCGGAGCCATTTGTCAGGGGACGCAAGGCGCTGCCCTGTCAGCTGGCCAGCCTTTAGAGGAGCCTGGGGAGGGTGAAAAGAGCCTCCCCGCCCCCGCCCCAGCCCTCCGGAGGCTTCATGAGCTTCCCTGAAGCCTCCGGAGTGCAAAAAAACAGCCCTACGGGCAAACCGGAAATTCGGGAACGGACTTCCAGTTTGCTCGGAGGATCGTTTTGACTGCTCCGGAGGCTTCAGGGACCTTCCGGACGCTTCCCTGAAGCCTTCGGAACGCTCAAAACGACCCTCCGAGCTCGAAGGTTTGTTTTGACTGCTCCAGAGGCTTCAGGGAAGCGTCCTGAAGGTCCCTGAAGCCTCCAGAGGGCTTCCGGGGGGCGGGGGAGGCTGTTTTCGCCATCCCCAGGCTCCTATAAAGCCTCTGGAACCTGGGGAGGGCAAAAAAAGCATGCAAAAAATGGGGGGTGCACCTGTAGTGCGTGCATGCGCAGTAGGAGGTCACGCATTGCATTATGGGTATGGCACACTACCCCCTTGCGCTCCCCCCACTTATGGCAACTGAGCCAAAAAAGGTTCGCCATCGCTGGTCTAGGAAATAAATAGCGGTGATGACATGTACTGAGTAATGTAGTTTCCTGGATTTCCAGGAAATGGGGGGGGGGGTGAATTCCAAAGGAATAAGAGGCAACTCAGTTCAGATATTTTGAGTGAGAGATAAAGGAGGATGACAATCCCTTCCTAATAGTTCTCCAAATATATGCTTCAAATATGAATGGTTTAGGATTTATTCTGGGAGGGGCAACAAGTTCTAAAAACAAGAAAAACAACAAAACCATGTGACTTACCATGTGACCCTTTATTTTGGCCAGAAGGAGTAGCAGGTCACAAGGCAACTGATGCTAGCAAGTTCTATCTTGCACGTCGAGTACCAGGAAGAAGATGAGTATCAGGACAAGATTTTTGCTTCAAAACGTGTCAAGTACCACATTTGATGAGTTTTGAAGCAATCAAGTACCAAGGTGTCACTGTAGATAGTAGTTTGCTTCAATTTGGCAAGATTCTGTCTATAGATGCAGAACAATTTTTTAAAAGGCTGCTTGAAAGAATCATCACATTACAGTATCTTTTTCAGTTTTGGGGCCTAACAGCTGGCTTGACTATTACAATGAGCTCTACATGGGGCTATAAATACCAAAAGTCAATCAGAGTTGGGTGGCATATAAATAATAGTAATATATTTCTGTATTAATTTCTGTTACACTAGTCCAAATAATGGGATTTATGTATATCTTTTAAAAGCATCAGATTGTGAGTTCTAGGTTCAGTCTGAAGTAGATTTAGATAGCACAGAGGAAACATCTGGACTGAATTCCAATACAACTGCTTCTAGCTCAATTTGGCTAGGAGTGGATTACTTTCTTTCAACTGGAATTCATGAAGAAGTGTGGGGAAAGATGAGGCTAGAGACTCTGAGGAACGTCCAACACAATTTTATTCGAATGTAACAGCAACAAGCAATACAGGAGAGAGACGACGTTCCTCTGCCTGACAGCTATTTATACGAAGAGCTGTCAGGCCGAGAAACCAATCAGGGAAGCAGAACAGCCCGCCTTCAGCCAAGCCGCGCCTGATTGGCTAAGGCGCGGCATGGCTGTTGCTAGCTGTCAACAGAGGGAATCCCCGGTCGTATGTCGGGGAGGAAAGGAATATAGCACTCCTTCCCCCCTAGCGAGGACGCATGCGTGACAGCGGAGCATGCGTAGTCGCTAAGATAGGCAGGGTGGCATCGGACACGCCCAGAACGCCTCAGAACTGGGCAGACCGTCGGAGGAGGAGGTGGTGTCCGTGGGAGCTCCTCCCTTAAGGGAGTGGAGCTCCGGGCGCCATCTTGAAGGCCTATCTCGGACGGAGGCGGAGGCGGAGACTCAGGAGCTGGTAGGCAGGGCCGGGGTGGCGCGGCCGCTGGTGGGCTTGAGTCAGGGAATTTTGAATTACTATTAGGGAAAGGCTGGCCTGATTGAGGGAAGGCCAAGGCGGGGTGCAATGTCGGAACTGGTAGCCCAACGGGGGCTGGAACGCTGGAAGGCTGTGGAAGGTGGAAGGCGCCAGGCCCAGTCGCTGTTGGTACGTCTTGCGGCACGGGCAACGGCCACGGTGGAGGGATCGGTTGCGGCGTCAACCCCAGGGCCTGCGGTGCAATGGCAGAGGCCGACCCTGCAGGGTTGTTGTGTGGATCCGAAGGTTGGCGACGCCTTAACTGATCCACATGGCGGCGCCAGTCTGCACCGTCGGCGGTCCGGACCCTGTAAGAGCAGGGGCCGGTTACAGAAGTGACGGTGGCTGGCACCCACTTAAGATCCCCTGAGAAGGCCCTTGCCCAGACTGGATCGCCCTCAAGGAAGGAACGGGGAGGGGGTTCCAGGTTGCTCGGCTGTGCCTCAGAATAGGTTGGGTGCAACCTATCTAAGGTGGTCCGCAGGCGCCGGCCCATCAGCAGCTCAGCAGGGGTTTTTCCTGATAGTGGGCACGGGGTGGAATGCTGAACCAGGAGGTAAGCAGCCACCCTCGTGGGCCAGTCGCCCTTGTCCATTCGTTCAAGGGCGTCCTTGGCCGAGCGGACAGCGCGTTCCAGCCAGCCATTGCTGGCCGGATGATAGGGGGCGACCGGGGCGTGCCGGATGCCCTGGGAAGCCAGAAATTCCTGGAACACGGTGGACGCAAACTGGGGCCCATTGTCCAACACAACGACGTCTGGCAAGCCGTGGGTGGCAAACAGGCGCGTTAATGCTCGGACAGTGGCCTCGGCTGTGGTGGAGGTCATGAGAATGAGCTCCACCCAGCGCGAGTAAGCGTCCACCACCTGGATTACGCTGGGCCTTTCCGGCCAGGGTGATTTCTGGCCGAGCCAGGAGGCGCCTCTTCAGCCGGAGGTCCTTGACCCCGCTGACAAATTGTTCCACCAGGTTGTCCTCCAAGTCCAGGAACTCGCATGGTATGGCCGTGGTCCACAAGGACTGGAGGAACTGGCTGACGTCTTCGTGCGGCTTCTGGATGCACTGGCGGAATGCGTACCGCCGGGCAATCTTTGACGGGGTTGGGGCATAATGCCCCTTCAGCTTGGCCATTAGCGTATCCCAGTCGAGATCGTGGACTGGTAAAGGGGCTGCCAACGCCCGGGCGGCGTTGAACATCGGGGTTCCGCAGCTACTGAGGAAGAAGCTGCATTTCTCCTCCATCGGAATACCCCGTTTTCCGTTGGCTCGCAGGAAGCACTCGAAGCGCTCTAAAAATCCAGTCCATCCTTCTCCGTCGGTTCCGAAAGGAGCGAACGGTGGAAGTGATGACATAGCGGCTTGAAGTTGTGCGGCTCGGGGAGCTAAAAACTCAAGCGGCAGTGCGAAGAGGTCGGGTTCCGTCAGGTTCGTCGCCTCAGGGAGATCCCACCTTCGTCGCCAGTGAAGAAGTGTGGGGAAAGATGAGGCTAGAGACTCTGAGGAACGTCCAACACAATTTTATTCGAACGTAACAGCAACAAGCAATACAGGAGAGAGACGACGTTCCTCTGCCTGACAGCTATTTATACGAAGAGCTGTCAGGCAGAGAAACCAATCAGGGAAGCAGAACAGCCCGCCTTCAGCCAAGCCGCGCCTGATTGGCTAAGGCGCGGCATGGCTGTTGCTAGCTGTCAACAGAGGGAATCCCCGGTCGTATGTCGGGGAGGAAAGGAATATAGCAATTCACATTTTATTCATTTATTTATTTTGATCTTCAGAAGAGCCTTAAGGTCTTCTTTCAGGTCAGTGTCATTAAGTATTGAATGTGCATAAGTAAAACCACAATAATATTGCTCTCCCAGAATCATGAAGCCCATGCAAGAATATGTTCAATCGATACTTAGGCATTTTTATTTTAAAGAATAGTTAGAAGCATCTAGCCAACTTTTGCTGATCATAAGCTAAAAAGAGTTGTACCTGTATCTGGATGGAAAGCCACCAAGAATGCCAGGGAAGTTTTTTTTTTTTAATCCTGCAAAAAAGCAATGGAAAGCAGTGGGTTGCAGGTGGTATGCCCCGGTATGGGCGTACCGGAGCCTGCCTGGAGCATCGGATACCATTCCGGTACGATGTTCTGCAGGGCCCACCCACTCGCCCGAGCTCCTTACCGGTCTTTTAAGTCTTTGGCACTTCCGGCACATGCACAGTGCGTACAGCACCTGCATGACACTCCACTGAGCAGCTAGAGAGTCATGGAGGCACTAAGAAGCATCCATTTGGCCGCCACCGGGCCCGTTCCAACTCTACCAGTTGGAACGGGATCCTGAACCCACCACTGATGGAAAGCCACTTCCTTAACATTTCCCAAGACACTACAAGAATAAATCCATTTATTTGGGCTTCACTTAAGGAAGATTTAATCTTGTCTTCAGCATTCAGCCCTGAAACAAAAGTATGTAAACCAGCTCCTCAGATCATAAGAATATTTAATGATGATTTGGAAAAAAAAATCTCAGGAAAGAATGTAAGCAATTTTAGCTAGTTATGACAAGCACTGTTTGCAAACAAGAGGCTCAAAATAAGCATTTGAATCCCATCTAAACACAAACAGCCTTCTTGGGAAGTTTCTCTAATGTCTGCTGTTTCAGTGCATCATGAATTTCTCTCCAGTTCCTAGATATATTCCTTTGCCAGCACAGAATGGGACAACTCACTGCAGCCAACTCGCCATAGTCAAGTTACCATGGCCAATTCACCATGGCCAACTCACCATAGCCAACTTGACATGGGTAACTTGTAATTTGTTGCAGGATAATTCAATAATTCAATGTATAATTTAAAAAATATTTTAATTTTTGTCATTCGCAATCCATTTTGTCCCTCATTTGGCATTGTTTCTTTAATTATTCTATTCCACTATTTCTTCGATATTGGTGTAACTCTTGTCCCGTGGCAAGTTGTCCTGCGGTAAAGTGGCCATGCTGATTTGATTGTGGCATGTTGACTGCGGCAATTTGATTAAGATCCTTGCCATCACTCTTACCAATTTTCTCCTGGAAAAATAAAATTAGGGTCTACTCAGAAAATCTGCACACAGTACAGATAAGCATTATGCATGACAAGTTTTCCTTGTATCCCTCATAAATGTAAACCTTAAAAAATCATTTGGGTATAAATCTAAATGATAACTCACTTCCCCTTTCTCTTGCTACTACCTAGCAAACAAAAACCCAGTAATTAAATTTAGCAAATGTGTGCATAAGGGAGCAATTTAAATAGTTGAGGAACCTCAAGGAAGCTCAACCAATAAATGTACGTTAGATTGATAAATTGGGCTTGTAATTAAGACATGCTCACATATAAAGGAGATAAAACTACTGTATATTGGAAATATAAGCAAAGATTGCTTACTCTACTCACATTGTAACAATGAAAAAAAAATTCTTTTGCAGCAGAACACTCTATTACTGGATTAATTCCTGTCCTTTTTCACCCTCCAACACTTAAAACATTTTCCGTTCTTGTGTTACTCTGCATGTACTGCTTTCCAGTTCAAAGTGTATTTTTAAAAATGTTTCTCATAATTCATAGAATATTATTTTTCAGAACATGTTTATGTTTCTTTTTATTAACTAGCTTGCTTTTCTGATTTTTGAGGTGGATATGCATTTTTTTCTCAGTTTTGGTATTTTAAATAACTGAATATGTCCAACGATATTTGCCAAAAACGCCTTTGGCCCTAAGGTTAAGTAATGTTAATGCTTAAACTGTCAGCTCTGAAAGTTTCAGGACTTTTGGTAGCGGGTACTAATGCAAAATCTATATTCTCTAGTGCCAGTGTTTCTCAAACTTGGCGACTTTAAGTCCTGTGGACTTCAACTCCCAGAATTCCCCAGCCAGCTATGCTGGCTGGGGGATTCTGGGAGTTGAAGTCCACAGGACTTAAAGTCGCCAAGTTTGAAAAACACTGCGTCAGTGATGACCTGTTTGCAAGCTACTGATAACATAGATTTGCTAATTTAAACCTTTCTCATCTTGACTTTAAATTACTTGGGATTATTCCTTTAAATGACTGATCATTAAGAACTACAATTGGAGAGTTTGTTGTCATGGAGATAAAATTAAGGGGTATTCCATGTAAACTGTCTTGTGCTCCTGAAGAAAAGGCAATATAATGCGGTGATATTAATTCTTGATGCTTTTAATTTGGGCAACATTTTCCAAGTGGATTTTTTTTTTTGCCAAGATGTGCTGTTAGATATAATATTGACTTCACTCTTTACAACATGGAGATTCTTAAAAACCTGGAGCACAAAAACATCCTCAGTCATGGAGACCTTGCTGCATCCAGCAGGAATTTTAAGTTCTGCTACATTAGCCCAGGCTGAACTAGAAGGTATTTTGGTATGAAATTTGTACAGGTAGTCCTCACTTAGCCATGACAACTGGTTCCAGCAAAATGGTCACTAAGCGGATCACAGGACTGAGAAAGATAAATGGCAAAGTTCACTGGTTGCTCCCGTTTCATTCAGATATAGTTTTCTCAAACAGCCACTCCAGTATGCATTGTGAAGTACAGACATTTGGGGTAAGTGCATGCATTGGTCAGAAAATTATTTTTTGCATTACCATTTACTACCAGTCAGTGGTGAAATGCATTTTTTTTTTACTACCGGTTCTGTGGATGTGGCTTGGTGGGCACGGCAGGGAAAGGATACTGTAAAATCCCCATTCCCTCCCCACTCCTGGGGGAAGGATATTGCAAAATCTCCATTCCCACCCCACTCTGGGGCCAGCCAGAGGTTGTGGTATTTGCAGGTTCTCCCAACTACTCAAAATTTCCACTACCGGTTCTCCAGAACCTGTCAGAACCTGCTGAATTCCATCTCTGCTACCAGTATATTTGCAAAAGGCCTGAGGCAGCTTTTTTTCTTTACTTGCATCCTGCCTTTAATTGTTTTTACAAAAAACCTAAGGCTGCAAACATACAAGAAGTAATGCTGCTACCTCTTCCTCCTGTTCTCCTCACAACAACAACCCTGAGAGGTGAGTTGGGCTGTGAGAGAGTGACTGGCCCAAAGTCACCAGGCCGACTGTTATGGCTAAGGTGGGGAGTGACTTGACCTCACAATGTCCTGCTTTCTAGACTGGTCCCTTAAGCACCGAGCCAAACTGGCTCTCAAGTTGTTCAGTTGCTAGAAGAGGACTAGCTGTACTGATTCCTTACAAGAGAAATGGTTGGTTCTTCTCCCGGTGGGAATTTCCTGCTGAAAATAAATGATGGAATCTTCATTAGGTTAAATCACTGTCATACAATAGGTTCAGGCCAGAGCCCAGAAACCTGAGGGGGGGGGAGGGCAAGTTTACTGCTACACACTGATTTGCTAAGACCTTATATTTTCTCTTCTTCTAACAGGACCCTCTCTATGACCCATTCACACATGCAAATTGTGCAATAAAGCCACCATTTACTTGGCTTTTTTTTAATAAACCATAATGGCTGAGTTTATGAAATGCCATAAGCCAGGAATTTTTGTAAGCTCAAGGCAGGATCACAGCAGGCTTTGCACGTTGTGTTGAGAGTTGCATTCCATTAGTAGGTACAATCAGGAACCTATTTATGGGCTGGTTTAGGGAGTTTTATGAGTGCCTGAAGCCATACATTTTGGCGCCAAACATTTTTTTAAAAAATCCACTCATTGAAAAAGTGAGGAGCGTTACATCTGTTCTCATTTATTTTGTGGTGCATAGCAGAGCTAGCCCTAGATTTATTGCCATTCCCATGGCATAGTTCATCTGCATCTTTGTGAATGATTTGAAAAGTACAGCCTTTTTTTTCCATGGATTTCATAAGCCAGAAATCATTAGGTGGGATCATATTTGGGGGGACGGGATTTCCCCCATTTATTATATCATAGAATTACTCTATTAAGAGGGGGGAAATGTAACCTAAGTCATTTCATTTCAACAGACAATACACTATTGAATCGCAGAAAGGTTAAGGCTGCAATGAATGATCCTCTTGAGGAAATGACTTTTATCTCACCTGAAAAATATCCCTTAGTTTTGATCTTAGCTATTTGGGTTGATTCAATTGCAGGTAGCCTGTGGAAAACAGCATAAAAAACAGTGTACATTTTTCACTGAGCATTTGTTCAGACATAATCCTGAGAAACAACTCAGAACTCAAATGTGTACCTCTCTGTTTCAGCAGTACAAGGCTGCTTGTTGTCCCCAAAGTGCTTTTTTTTTCTTTCAAGAGGCAACTGGACTTCCTGGTTTTTCTTTGAAGACGTTTTGCTTCTCATCCAAGAAGCCACCTTGTGAGAAGTGAAACGTCTTCAAAGAGAAACCAGGACGTCTGAAAAAAGCACCTTTGGGACAGCCATGACCTGAATGACTGAGAATCTCCATAGACATAAAGCTGCTTGTTGTTCTTTGGAGGGCTGATGGACAGTCATGTAGGATGAACTGTGTGATTTTATGCTGCTCTAATAGCACACCATTGCTTCTGTCACAAAAGCTGCACTCAGCACTAATTCTGCATGGATGGCATGGCATCTTTTTCTAAAGGTGTACCAAAACTGTGAGTGTGCGGGCTATCTCGCATGCATGGGTGCCCCCCCCCCCACTGTGCATGCGCCTGTGACCCCCACATGTGGGGCGGGTTGCCCTCTCTAGGCTCCAGAGGCTTTCTTGAAGCCTGGGGAGAGCGAAAACAGCCTCCCCTGGCCCTCTGGAAGGCCGAAAATCACCTGAGATCTACCAAGGGCTGCCATGCCGGCAAATATGGCTCTGCATGCCACCTGTGGCACATGTGCCATAGGTTCACCATCAGGCATAGAAGAGGTTCTTGATTGTCCAGAGAAAGCCTGTAGAGACACCTCATGTAAATTTTGGCTTATCTCATTGAACTTACTTTCAAAATGTTACAGCAAGCCGTAATTTACTTACTCATGGGTTATGCAGAAACAGATATTCTTCAACTTATGACAACAATGGAGACCAGAATTTCTGTTCCTAAGCAAGGCAAGTTTTTAAGTCAGTCGCGCTCACTCTTTTGCCACAGTTGTTAAGGAAACCACTGCAGGTGTTAAATGAATTGTGCAATTATTAATCCAAGTGACTTTGCTTGTTGGAAGCTGACTAGGAAGGTCACAAATGGCAATCACATGACCGCACGATGCTGCAACTTTGTAAATACAACTGTCTTGGGTCCCAATGTAGATGTCCCACTTTGGAGGTGGTTAGTAGATTTAGAAGATCCCAACTCCAAAAGTTTATACATTGCACCCATTTAGAATTTAGTTAATTTTAATTCTTAATGATTAATTCTTTAATTCTTAATGAATGATTTTACTGTTCTTATTGTTTTATGTTTTGCTTTTGTAGGGTAAAAGCTACGGTGGTTGTAAAAGGCCCAGTGGTTTGGAATGCAGTACAGGTAGTCCTCAACTTATGACCACAATGGAGCCCAAAATTTATGTTGCTAAGCGAGACATTTATTAAATGAATTTTGCCTGATTTTATGATCTTTCTTGCCACAGTTGTTAAGTGCACATTGCAGTTCTTAAATTAGTAACACATTTGTTAAGTGAATCTGGCTTCCCCGGTGATCTTGCTTATCAGAAGGTCGCAAAAGGGGATCACAGGCAACCGGGACACTGCAACCGTTATAAATGTGAGTCACTTGTCAAGTATCGCATCGAAATGCAAAAATGGTCATAAGTCACTTTTTTCAGTGCTGTTGTTACTTCGAACGGTGACTAAGCAAATTGCTGTAAGTCAAGTCTACCTGTATTGCAGGCTAACTCTGCCCACAGCCAGAAGTGTGATCCTGATGGGGCTCAAGGTTGACTCAGTCTTCCATCCTTCCAAGGTTGGTAAAAGGAGAACCCACATTTTGGGGGACAATATGCTGACTCTGTAAACTGCTTAGAGAGGGCTGTAAACCACTGTGAACAGAGGCGGTATTCTGCCGGTTCTGACCGGTTCGCCCAAAATGGTAGTGGAAATGGCGGGTGGCCCCGCCCACCTGCCCCAGCTCTACGGCATCCCATTTAGGCCCTTTTTTTAGGCAAAGCACATGTGTGGAAGACGGAGCGCATGTGTGGGCGTGTCGTGTGCGGGCGTGTGTGGGCGTAGCGAGCGCAGGCACGCGAGCACACGCTCACATTTGCAAACCGGTAGGGAAGGTAAGTAAGTACCTTCCCTTCTGGTTTGCAAATGTACCACCCCTGACTGTGAAGCGGTATATCAATAGTATTGCTGTAAGCTGCCCAAAGTCACTTGCCAGTGAGATGGGCGGCGTATGAATTTAATAAATAGATATTACCCTGGTAGTTGCTTGGGAGTAATCATCAATCCTAAACTATTGTGGGTTGTGTCTTCTTTTTTTTTTTTTAACTTCAGACTCGAACATGTTTACACAGTTACATTTCCCTGAACTAATACAAAAAGAAAAACTTAGCACAGAAGCAGGCAATCTGGTGTTCTCCGGATGCTTTGAATTATAGCTCTTCGCGTTCAGGCCAATGATCAGGGATGTTGGCGGTTGTAGTCCAAACTATCTGAAGCAGACCAGTTGCTTACCATGCTGAAAAGGCAATGAGAGATTTAGAGACAAGGCTTGATGATCCGATGTGGCTTTTTTGACAGATTGAGGGCACCCCTAGAGCTTGCCTTTGCACCCCTCTCAGGTCACCTCGGTGCCCGGGACATGATGTTCTCTTTGTTCAGCAGCTCAGCTGGCTTAATTCCAACTCAGCTGCAGTTCAACAGGAAGCAAACCAATCTGGTTTTCAAGTTAAAAATACCGAGGCTCTAAAAAGCAGGCCATTTTCTATTGGCAGGCACTCCTGGCTGTAAGTGATCGTTTCCACCTTTCCAGAAAGGTCCGGTTGATGTAGCATCATGCTGTCATTTCGATCATGCCTTCAGAAAATAAGCAGAAGAATGGCACTTGGGAGGCATGGCACCTGGTGGTTTTCTGGCTCCTTGATAGCAACCGCTGTAATGTTTTAATCACCAAATGAAACAAGCTGAGAATAGGCACCAAAGCCTGGTCAAACTATGTTGTGTCCATAACATAAAAGAATAGGCACCAAACCCTGGTCAAACTATATATATATTTTCTCTATTTAGTCATCTGGAATTCCTGCATTGTGGAAGATTCTGTGCATTTTCAGCTCTGCGATGGCGGAGTTACTGTGAATCCGTTTGAACCTCTTTTAGAGGGTGAGGAAGGAAAGCCAGCGGTGATTTGGGACTGACATGACCCTTCACTTTTCTCCTTTGAACAGAGAAATAATAGAATTGGAGAGACTCTTGCATCGCAAATCTAAAGAGACAACAGACCATTTGCCTTTCAAGCTGCTTGGGAAGACCATTTATTCAGACTTCAAATTCTCCTGCATGTTATAGAGGCAGCTGAAAAGCCTAACTGCTCTTTTTACCCATCTCTTCTTTTAAACCTGGAAATAGGTTTCTATTCTATTTTAAAGCATTAGGAACTGATTTGCTGCTGCTGAAGTGTGCTTCTGCAATAAATGAGAAAAAGTGGAGGGGAAAATGTTCTTCCCCCTCACCTCCTGTCTGAATCCTTCATAATTGCTCACAAAAGTCATCAGCGTTTTGGCACCAACGTAGCCATTTTAGCTTTTCTTACACACACACACACTTACTTCCTCCTACTTCTGTCTGCCACTGCAAAATTGGGGCCATGCTACTTTAGTTATCTTCCTAATCAGAATTTGGAAAGTTTCCACAGCAGGGCTAAGGAAGAGGGGAAAACTCATTTCAACCTTTTCGGCACATTAGAACATCTGTGATGGATAAAAGCTCCAAACCTGTGTTTCATTAATACATCCAAGATGTAGTCACCTGCCCAACCATATTACACAACCATATATTTTCTGTTTCTCCCTAATGGAGCCCACAAAAATTCTTGATGCCTGAATAGAAATATTTCGGTGGTGTAACACAGCTTTGCAAATGACTTATATATTAAAATATCACATTTGCTGATTTACAGGACTTGCCTTAGATGCTTCTTGTAGCTGCAATGCATTTTCAAGGGAATCCAAGTGCAGATGTATCACTTGTCAGTGAAATGGGTGGATAAATACATGCATGCATGCATGCATGCATGCATACATACATACATACATACATACATACATACATACTTAATCTCTTCTTCGGAAAGGAACTGGGAAATGGCTATTGTTGATGCTTTCCTATAAGTCAGAACTTGTCCTTACAAGCCAGAGTTGCCTGGGATGGATTGTTATATAGCAGTGATGGCAAACCTTCTCGGCACTAAGTGCCCAAACCAGAACACGTGTGCATGAATGTGCTTGTGTGGACACTGGAGTACCGGAAACCCAAAGACCAGCTGGCCAACATGTGCATGCCTCTTTTGGGCCATTTGTCGGGCTATTTTCAGGCCATTTGGGGGGGAGGGTATTTTTGGTCTGAAAACCAGCCTGAAAACACCTGAAAACCAGCCTGAAAATGGCCCGAAAACTAACTTGAAAATGGCTCCAAAAATTGCCTGTTTTGGGCCATTATTCAGGCAGTTTTCCTGCGCCCCAACGCCCTTGAAGACCAGCTGGCCGGCATGCCAGAATCCAGAAGAGCAATTGGCAATGGAGAGGGCTCTGAGTGCTACCTCTATGTGTGCCATAGGTTGTGGAATTCTCAGTTGAGATTAACCCTCAAAGTCCCCCCTCCTCCCATTATCTGCTTATCCTGTTAGAAACATAACTCTGTGGCCATTAAGACCTGTTGGTGAAGTTATTCTGATCAAAATGGGTTAATCTCAACTGAGAATTCCACAAATCATCCAAATCTAATTCAAATTCAAGGCATGTAGTTGGCAAGGTTCTACAGTATTAAAATATGAGATTAAAGGGCAACAAGATTCAATTTGTAATAGTTAATTTGATAATATATTTGACCACCAGTTTATAATAGGGAAGCATCAAACATGCCTACAGAGGCTTCATTTTTTTTGGCAGAAATGAGATGAAAATAGCAGGAAGCCTGCTAATGCCTTGAAAGACATTAATCTTACCAAGTTTCAGATAGTTTCTAGATTTCAGCACAATACATTTTTGAAATAATCATCCTTCACTCTTTGAATCAAAGGTAGCAGGGATGAGGAGAAGACAGCAAAGAGTGTTTTGAGAACTTGCGCTGAACCAGAGCAGAACGTGTTACACTCCAGTGTCAACATAAACATTTTCAGACCTTGCTTAAAATGGTAGCTATTTAGAATCCATCAGCCTCTGAACATCTACTTTTCTGGGCTGATAGGCTTGCTGCTATAACCCCTTAGCCAACTATTAAAGTCATAGCAGACACCCCACCTTGACTATACGTGGAAAGAAAACCAGAAGAGATCTTCAAAGCCAAAAGGACCAGAAAATCTACCAAATATCTCAACTGCTTTGAATCTACCTAAAATAGATTGAAGATAGCTGATTGATGTCTTATACCAGGGGTGTCAAACTCAAGGCCTACAGGCTGGATGTGGCTCACGGTGCCAGGCTGGAAATAGCACCTGGATGACTGAGACTCTCACAGACAACTTTTCTTCAGCTTTTTCGTGGTGATGTAAAAAAAAAAAGGCTGATGCATGATTGTAACCGACCCAGTCAAGTGACTATAACCTAACAGTTTTGTCTACATTCCTATGTAAACACTTTTTTTTAGTAGCTAGGAAGCTTTTTCTAGAGTCTTCCAGTCTTCTGACTGGTGGGAAGAGAAGAAGAACCCTCTCCAGATTCAGGATTTTCCAGGGCTCGGGGGACGGGGGTTAAATCATGTGCAGATGTATAACGTCATTAAATAAGCCATTAAACAGCATTAGAGTTTTGTGTATGCTCCAAGCCTTGCCCACAACTCCCTTTCACAACTTATTTCTCCACGAAGTTCAATCCTCAGTTCAGATGAGTTTATTGATTATTCCTTGGATTACACTTACTTTTGGAATCCAGTCCTTTTTCACTTATCCCAATACACACACACCCAGATTTCTCTTTGCTGTGATGCATTTCTCATAAAATAAATATCATTTAACAAGATATTTTCAGAGTAAGTCCAATTGTTTCTTGAGAGCTCTAATCTGTATCATGCCTCAGATTGCCTACATCTTGTCCCCAGTACAGTACTAAGTCAGCTACTGGATACTGAAATCTTGTATTTTTATTATTTTTCAATTACGAAAAGGAGGCGGCATTTTCTTTCTTTTGGCTTTGCCTAAATGCCTGGTTGAAAGAGTAGAGAAAGAATCTATGCAAACCATCTCTGTTTCATCCAACTTGAGCAATGTAGATTGTGTGGAAACTCCCAATGAAGGTGGAATGAGAGAGGTAGAGACCTCACATGTACTCTTTAAAATGTGCCTTTTGTTCTTTTGCTAAACCCCTTCCTGTTCTAATGTCTAAAGGTAAAGGCATGCTAATCATTCCTGACTCTAAAGGGAGGTGCTCACCTCCATTTCTAAGCCGAAGAGCCAGTGCTGTCTGAAGACATCTCTGTGGTCAAAGGCGCATGGAGCGCTGCTATCGTCCCACCAAAGTAGTTCCTATTTTTCTACTTGAATTTTTACGTGCTTTCAAAATGCTAGGTTGGCAGAAGCTGGGACAAGAAATGGGAGCTCACTCCATTACGCAGCACTAGGGATTCGAGCCACTGAACTGCCGACCTTCTGGTCGACAAACTCAGCGTCTTAGCCACTGAGCCACTGCATCACTGTTCTAATGTCTACATAAGTCTAATGTTTTGTGATATGCTTATGCCAATAAAGGCTTTAATTTGGCACTAGTGGGGGTGCAATGAAACAGAAAATGAAAAGTTCTAATAAAGTGCAAAACTGAATGGACTATTCCACCCATTCACTGACTATCTCCATAGCGTTTGGATCTTTTTGGAGGCTGCAGATCAGGCATGTCCAGCCTTCGCAACTTTAAGACCTGTGGATTTCAACTCCTAGAATTCCCCAGCCAGCCATGCGATAAGTTGGTAGCTATGCTGGCTGGGGGAATTCCGGGAATTGAGGTCCACAAGACTTCAGGTTGCCATGATTAGATACCCCCTGCTCCTTGGATTACACTTTTGGAGCATGGCCTTAGTCCACTTTCAGCTCATTTTCCAGCTGGACTCAGACAAGCACAAAAGTCTGTTTCACATATATTTGCGGTGAATGCACTTTCAGCATTTGCACTGCCTGTCTGGGTCCTGAACCCCATAGTAATAAACGTCCTGAAACATGTGGCAGGCTGATGTCCAAAAGCCACAACTGAAAGTGATTCCTAACCCATGACCCCTGCCTATTTACAAATGTTTTCAAACCTTTCCACACCCATGAGATGAAGCAGGGAGCATTCTCTTCATGCAGACCATAAAAATGAAAAGCAGGTTGGAGGCTTGGTGCAAATTCACAGGAACACACGGTATCTCCCAATCTGGGTTTCTTTTTTTCTTTTTACATGTTTTTCAAGACAGAAAGATGAGACTGCATTTTATTAGCATCGCCCTCATGATCTTCGAAGAGCCTCCCATATCTGATAGGGGATTAGAAAAATATTTGGCTGACAGAGATCACTGCATTGCTTCTCTTTTTTAAGAGCAAGACAAAGAAGTAATGAAGTCATGGAGAAGTCATTCAGCTGGTTTAACGCAGTCCAGCTGCATTTGTAGGATATTAAAGGCATTTTGCTCCTTTTTTTCAACATGTAAACCATGTTCAGATGAGAACAGACTGCTTCCAATTTAAATCACAGTATATGAACACTCACAGAAATAGATAGAAAGATTCCCTTTTCACGGGTTTTTTTTCTTTCTATATTGACCCCCAGTTTTGTTCCTTACACTGATTTCTTGATGTTCAGTCAGTATTATTCTACTTAGAAGTTCTGGGAGGGGGGGAAAGTCAACATTATTTATTTTGCACAGCAGTGTGTTTTGTAAAGTAGCATTTGTATCTTTTTGTAATCTCTCTGATAGGCCTTCCAACCTGGGATTTTTTTTTATTTGGGATCCTGTAAATCCTATGCTTCAACACAAATAGCAAAGCTTAAAGAGCAACCTTGGTATGATTTATACAATGAAAAGATCTACCGGTAACTATTGTCAATTATCAAGTACAGACCAATTTTAAAGGGACTGGAATTTATAAGCAACTGAACTATATGGGGACTGGGCAGGCATTTTTTAAACATATTTTCAAACTTTTAGACAGCAATGCATATTATCTGAAATAGCAATGGTATTAGAGAGATTGATTCCCAGTCTTATGGATTTGTTTGAGATGAATTCGGGCGTAAATAGAGATTTGGATATAAAATGGGGCTCAAATTCTTTGGCTTGTGATATGGAGATACCTAAACTAACAATGCAATAGAGAGGAGAGAAAGAGATTGCAAGCACCTATATCTTCACAGATACCTTGGCATTTTGAAGATGCTGATGAAGGTCAGGATCAATTACAACACTGTATTTAATGGATGCTGACATCACCAGTTGAATACCACATAAAACACTACCGAGGCTATTCTTCTGCAGCTCCAGAAAGGACTTTTAGAGCCATGGCTGCCAACAGGAAGTATAAAATTATAATAACGAGCATCTTATATTCCCATCACTGAAACTTCTAGCTATGTTCCCAGGTTGAGTAGGTGTTGCTGCAATGTCCACAAGAAAAAAATTGGTTACAGAATTATAGCTGTCAACTTGTACCAATTTTTTGGAGATATCTCTAACAATTTTTGGAACATTATATTTACTCACATACGTATCGGCTTTTCACCCATGTAAACGAGGGAGTGACCCTAACAGTTTGAAAACATGTATTTTCTTAACAGGAATGTTATTATCCAATATTAATGTCAGTACTATTTTTAAAAAATATATTGTAAAAAATTATGTTTATTGCTGGTCTATGACAGTAATAAAGATATATTCTATTCTATTCCAGGTTGAGTAGCAAGAGAAACATTTGATTGCATTCAGGAAGAAAGAGTAAACCATAAGGCAATTGAGGGCCTAAAGAAATCAGGCTAGAACACACAGAGTGTGGGGAGTTTCTGACATTTGCAGGGGCTTTTATACAGTCATTTCTCTTCTCTTTATCCTCTTTGGCCTGCTAACTGAGCAGGATTTGGATGCCAAGCCATCATCAAGTGTGCTTGGAAGGCAATAAAAAGTGTACAGAATCCTAGGGCCATAGCAAACATCCATGCGAGCCCCACAGAATCATGCCAGCACAGAAGGGAAGGAACAAGACTGGTGTTGGCAGGGTAATTATATTTCATTCCAAAAAAAAAAAAAGATGAAGAATGGATGAACTTGCCATCCTGCTGTGCAAATTCCCCAAATATGTTACGTTTAAAGCTAACATAGAATTGTTGGCCAGCCTGCCATTGGTATCTGGCAACGTGGGGCAACTGCTGAGATTCTGGCACAGATCATTGGCGTTGATGCCTGTCCTGGATGTTACCAGCTAGAAGCTATGACTATTTTATTTGTTTAACACATTTATATAGCCACCCATCTCATAACCAACTCTGGACAGGTGTGCATTTGAATTATAGCACGATTCCAGGCACTGTGCAAGAAATTTAAAGCCACGGCGTGTAGCCCTTTGCTGATACTAGAAAAGACCACAATTGAAAGAGGAGGTCCATCCTTGTCAGCAATAATTTTCCCAAGGTCTTCCTCATCACTGGAGTCTAACCCAAATGGTGGTGTTGGGGGAGTAACATTACAGCACAATATTTAGACTTTCTGTTCAGCAAAAGAGGAAAAGGAGAATCAAGATGATGATTGAGATATTTGCATCAAAGGAAGCCAATGGATGTAATTTGACAATCAGATATTGCTTCAATTGTTACACCTAGTTGATATCAAATAAATCGGGGTTGCTGCTTCACCAGAAATATCACAACAGTTCAGTTATGAAGACTGCCATAAATAATTCCCTTTTTTTCTATTCTGTTATTTCTGGGCTGTTTCACCTGGGCTTGGAAATAGTGAATACAAGTTTTTTTTAGAGGTGAACTCAAACTCAGTCTGGAAATCTACTGCCATCTGGCGGTTAAAGTTAAGATCACAATATTCCCACCAAGAAACCTTTAAGATGTACATATCAAACGAAAGAAATAGTAATTGTTTTTTTTCCTTCCTATTCAAAAGAAGGGTACTAAATACGTATATTTCTGTGCTAGCCTCCAAACCAAGATGGGAAAACCTGAATGCTAGAAGTAAAAGCCTCATTTACATATAGACTGTCACAATATACTGAGAAACATCTCTGAACCTTTTTCATTGGAAAAACAGAACATTTTATAAGAGAAAATCCCAGTAATGTTTTGATGTCTTGAAGCCCGAGACAGGACGATAACATCATCGCAGGAGTTTTGACATTACATAATTATTCTCCATTATCAAATGGCGCTATGATGAATGGAATTTTGGAGCAGCTAAAGGGTAGCCATTGTTATCACATTTTAACTATATCTTTATGGAAGAATTTCAGAAGGCAGTTTTAGAATTCGCTTCCCTCCAGCCAAAGAGTTGGCTAACATATATATTGATATTTGCCTGTTTGGCTGCAAGGAAAAAGGGAGTTGATTAAATTTCTGGACCACCCAAAGGATCAACACAAGGCTATAAAATTTACTATGGAAGTTGAGAACAGTGTTAATTTGCCATTCTCAGACATTCCTAGAGGGAAAAGAATGATGGACAACAAAGTCTTGTAGAAAGGAGATGTTTACAGTCTATATCCCCAATACTGCATCACACCAATACCTGGAACAACAACAACAAATGCAATCAAACTTTTGGCTCAGAATTTAACCAGTCTTCATTTCCCAAGCTGGATGGCAGACCAGATTTTGGGGCCGAGAGGTGTTAAATGAATAGCAAAAAAAAAGGGTGTAAAATCTTTCCATTTCACATCCTCTTTGGGAAGAGGGCAATTAGATCAGGTGACTGGATGAGAGTATAGTCAAAGTATGATCTAGTTATCTTCCCTCAGATAAGTAGATAACCATTCCCTGCATTTCTGCTTTGATGTCCAATCTCTCATTTAGGCCTGAGTTACAAGAGCCTTTCCCTGCTCCCTGCATTTATAAAATTAAATTGACTGTGACATTGGTGCCTCTCTGTTTTATAAACTCTGTTTAGTGTTGTGTTTAGGGCTAATCAGCCCTGCATTGAACTCAGGATATTTGTTGTTGTTAGTTTCAAATTTGTGTCCGACCCATTATCGTGACCCCATGGGCAACATTCCTCCAGGCCTTCCTGTCCTCTACCATCCTCTTGGAGGATGGTAGAGGACAGGAGTCCATTTAAGCTCACGCCTACTGCTTCGGTGACTCCATCCAGCCACTTCATTCTGTCATCCCCTTCTTCTTTTGCTCTCAATCTTTCCCAGCATTAGGCTCTTCTCCAGTGAGTCCTTTCTTTTCATTAGGTGGCCAAAGTACTTGAGTTTCTTCTTCAGGACCTGGCCTTCCAAAGAGCAGTCAGGGTTGATTTCCTCTAGGACTGACCAGTTTGATCACCTTGCAGTCCAAGGGACTCGCAGGAGTCTTCTCCAGCACCATAGTTCAAAGGCCTCAATTCTTTGGCGCTCAGCCTTTCTTATGGTCCAACTTTCACAGCCATACATTGCAACTGGGAAAACCATAGCCTTGACTATACGCACTTTTTTTGACAGATTGATGTCTCTGCTTAGGATATTTAGCTGTACTTAAAACCCTGTCATTTCTTCCACCCACTTCCTTTCTTTTGCCTAGCGACCTAGTCATCCACTGCGCAAAACCATAATTAGGAAAGTGGAACTGGCCTTCCTATAGGTTCCTTAGAATTTTTACCCCCTTGTTAAACAATGTTAATTAGCAAAATGATTTACAGGCAGCCAAGTCAACTTCAGCTCTTTTTACGATCAGAGAAGGGAGTGCAACCTTGTCCTGAGATCTAAAATATCTTATGGGTTTTTTTCTTCTACTTAACTGTGTAGCTTAAACCTTCTTTAAGGATATACAATAGTCCTAATTGGTACTCCATCACGAAGCAAAAGTTGTTAACTGAAACATGTGATCACTGCTGAGCGACAGCAGTTCCAGCAATCCCTGCTGTGGTCATTAAGCAAATCACCCACAGTTGTAAAGTGAGGCACGGTGTGGCCATGACATGCAACCTCCTGCCAGCTTCTCCATTGACTCCACTTGTTAGAAACTGATTACAAATGGTGTGCCACGGGGTGTTGCAACTATCACAAACACAATGGCTGTCAAGCATGCAAATCATGATGACATGCCTGTGGATGCTGCATTGGTTGTATTCATTGTGAGTGCCTTTTTTTCAATGCATTGTAACTTTGAACAGCTACACAAATTGTTGTTTAGGTGAAGACTACCAGTATAAGTTTGTAAGACAGATTTTTAGCGTAGCATAGATGTACGTTTCTAAATACTTGAATCACAACTATCCAGAATTAAGAAATCGTCTAAAGAGACGGGACGCCAATTTCCTCCTGTCACTGAGTCTGGCAGCTGATTTGTCTTTGAATAGTAAAACTTTTTATCTTCCATTGTCTTCAACCACCCAGTCAGTTATAAAACTTTAACAGCCCCCATTGCTCTTTATCTAGCAGTCATCCCAGTCCTGAGCCATGTAAATTGCTATCACATATCTTCATCAGGTTCACTCTCTGAGAGTCTTCTAATAGTACTAAGACTCACAAATGAAGGCAAGTATATGTATCCCAGGATAATGTTACAGAATCCAATCTGGGTCGGTCACTGGGACCAGAGGTTTAGTCTTCCGAGCTTTCAGACTTATGCTGGAGTGGAGCCCATCTTCGGGGAACTTGAACAAAGAGGAAATTCCCTGCAGTTGGGCTCCCGCATGAATCTGAAAGTTCCAAGGACTACGGTGACCAACCCAGATTGGATCCCGCAATATTAAGGCTGCATCTTTGATGCCAGTCCAATAGTCTTCCCCCTTTGGGACTAAATTAAGTCCTAATCTTAGCTTCTTTTATCAGCTATCTAGCAGAGAACTTTTATTTTTGTTTCTGAGTGGATATGTAAACAGCCAGCCAATGATGAAGATGTAGATTTGTAGAATCAGGAAAGGAAGAAAGAAATATAACCAAACACCTGAAGATTCTTGGTCAGTCTCGGTGGTACCTTAACATTTTAGCCAGTTTTGCTTTTCTGCTGAGTGTTCAGATCTTTTGGCTAAACAGAAGGTATTAATTATATTCCTTTAAAAATGAAAAATAAAGAAGATGAGAGGGAAGCAGATGGCCTCGAGTCTGTGGGCAGATTTATGTCGCTGGGAAGGGTAGAGAGGCATGTCTGCATGAAGGTGAAATGGGATGAAGATCAAATGCTGTCAGGACAGATGTAATAGTCGAGTTTTTCCTTATTACAGCATCCTGATTTGTACATACTGTACTTCTCCCAAGCACGTAACATGAATGCAGGGAAGAAGAGCAGCATCACCAGAGGAGAGGCAGAACAGAGTGGCTAGGGTGCCAGTGGCACCAAGCTGTTAAAAAGCTAGGATGAAGTTGACAAACCAGACAATCCAATTTATAATGATAGCAATGTGGGTGACACTGATGTGGAAACAGCCTGAGTGATATGTAATAATCAACAAGAATTTCCAAAGCACAATTGTTAGGTGTATGTGTGTGTGAGAGAGCGAGAGAGAGAGAGTCAGAGACAGAGAGACAGAGAGAGACACAGAGACAGAGGCAGAGAGAGAGAGAGAGAGAGAGAGAGGCAGAGAGGCAGAGAGAGAGAGAGACACACACACACAGAGACAGAGGCAGAGAGGCAGAGAGAGAGAGAGAGAGAGAGACAGAGAGACAGAGAGAGACAGAGACAGAGACAGAGGCAGAGAAGCAGAGAGAAAGAGACACACAGAGAGAGAGAGAGAGAGAGAGGCAGAGAGGCAGAGAGAGAGAGACACACACAGAGAGAGAGACAGAGGCAGAGAGGCAGAGAGAGAGAGAGAGAGAGACAGAGGCAGAGAGAAAGAGAGAAAGAGACACACACAGAGAGAGAGAGACAGAGGCAGAGAGGCAGAGAGAGAGAGAGAGAGAGGCAGAGAGGGAGGGAGGGAGGGAGGGAGGGAGGGAGGGAGGGGGAGAGAGAGAGAGAGAGAGAGAGAGAGAGAGAGAGAGAGAGAGAGAGAGAGAGAGAGATGTTGAAACAAACAAAAGCTGGAAATAAAACAGTCCTTCATATCAGAGAAAGCAAGCTCAATTCTTGAACTCAAATCAAACCAAACATCTTTGACCAGCCTTATAGTAAAAGAGTACAGTAAAAAGAGAAATTGTTTAATGCAGCAATTTGTTATTGGGGAAGAAAAATAATAATAGGCCAATCAAACAATATATCTAATTAAAAGCTTTGCGCAGTTTTTTCGCTACCTGCTACTGTGGTTCCCAAAAATAAGACAGGGTCTTGTTTTCTTTTGACTCCCGAAATAAGCACTTGGCCTTATTTTCAGGGAGGTCTTATTATTTTTGAGGTGTAGGAGGCAGCGAGTGTGGTCACCTTATGGCTGCGGCTGTGTTGCAATCTTTTCAGGGAGGGCTTATTTTAGTGCATGCGTTCAAAAGTCTGATTGGGCTTATTATCCAGGGAGGTTTTATTTTTAAGGAAACAGGGTATGTGAGCGCAGGATTGATTTTACCATTTTAAAAAGTAAACATAAAATTTATCTGTATAGCCCTCGTATTTGGAAATGATTGGGCAAAAGTCAAGGAAAGCCCGATTCACGTAACAACTATGCTACTAACTTAGCAACTGCAGAGATTCACTTAATAATGAGGCAAAAAAGATCCTAAAATGGGGCAGCGCTCAAGTAACATTTTTCTTGCTTAGTAACAGAAATTTGGGCTCAATTGTGGTCATAAGGCAAGGAGTCAGGCTACCTGCACTGTGTAAAGTTTTTATTTTTTTCAGTTGGAATACAGCACATATTGTGTTGTTTCAGCACAATTTCTCTCAGCTGCACAAAGTCTGTTGTATTGTTGTTTCTTCACTCAGGCTGCATCTGCTATCAAATTAAAACAGGTACTATGGGGATTTGTTTATCTTGCTGGTTTATGTTTATTATGATGTTTATTTAAAGTAATAAATTATCAGGGCCAGGTAGTATCCATCAAATAATTGCTAAAGATCTTAAATGCCAGATTGCTTGTTCCCTCACAAAAAATATAACATATCCCTTGTATAGTTGATATAACATCAGTTTGTTTCTTTAAAAAAAATAATAATCCAGGGACTGATTTATATAAAGGTTTTTATTCCATTAAAGTGATAACTGACTCGCTCATGAGTTACTCCACAATCCATTCTCTGGATGCCATTTTTCTTCATTATTTCGCTTTTTTCCCCCTCTGGCTGTTTTTCTGACAATTCCTTTGAGCGATTGTGGCTTCACTGTGTTACTTCATAAAGCGTCCTTCATGCTCGTGTTATTATATCCTTTATGAGTAGAAGTGATTTCAAAGTCTGACCGGGTGCTTGAGAGGAATGACAGACTTCTTTACAGGAAGAGAAAGCCGATAAAATGAAGACATCTTTTCATAAGCTCAGTTGGATCCTGCAAAAGATGATTTTGTTGAAGAAAAACTGCTGGAAAGCAAACTGTTCAACTCCAATAAATTTCAGGATTGGGGGGCCAGGCAATTGACAAAATAAATTGTCCCAATACCTCCTGGCGCAACATACAACACCGTGCCCGGTCACCAACCAAAGTCCAGCAGAATGGCTAATGGGACGCCGGCTCCGGACAACCCTGGACCGGCTGCTCCCCAGTTATGTTCCAGAGAAAAGCCCCATCACAGACTGCACTGCTCGAGCTTTTAACGTGGGAGACCTGGTCTACGCTCAGAACTTTGGAGCTAAACCAGGGTGGCTCCCTGGACAAATAACACAGCTAACTGGACCCCACTCTTATAGGGTCCAGCTTGATGATGGGAGGGAGTGGCGCTGACACATTAATCAACTTAGACGAAGATCGCCCGGTGCTCCAGACTTCCAACCAGGGCAGGCCCAATCCTGCCCTGGTGAACTAACCCCGCCCGAAGCCGCTGCCGCGGGACCAGGAAGGGATTTTCAGACAGCAATGTAACAATCTTCTCCAAATATATCTGTGTCTAATACTATGAACAAAGGGTAATGGTAAAGATATTAATTGACTGATTGATTGATTGTACAGGTTGCTAACACTATATGGACTCATGGTAGCTGATAACAATAATTTAACCCTGATACAAGGTTAAAAAAAATAGTAAAATAGACTTCCGGTTCCGGCTGCTGAGAGTGGCGGGCGTGTTTCGCTCGCCCTGTGCGCTCTTGGTGGGTCCCCCTCGATCGGGGGGGCACAGGGAGCCTTGTAGGGGTGCCCTGCCGAGGGGGCGGCTAGCTGGGGGTCCCCTGTATTGGTGGCGGCCGCGGGGGGGCTCCTGGCATTGCCCTAGGTGCCAGGAGGCGAAAGGGGGTGCGCGAGGAGCTTCCATGCTTCCGCGCGCTTTCGCTTCGAGGCTGCTGGACGAATTTGACGATCTGAAGGCTGCAGCTGCAATGTGGTGAGATGGAAATGCTCCCTGATTCCCTCTCTGATTGTTTAATGAAGGATTGACTGCTTTTAAAAGACTTTCAATCTGTTCCTGGGAAGTGCGATTGGAGGGAGGGGGATTTCCCCCCCCTTGGAAAAGCGGCTTTGGACTGCTCTCTGCCCTCAGAGGAGGAGGAGGAGAGCTCCAGAATGAAATCACACTCATAGCAAGCAAGCAGATGAATACCCTGCTGCAATTGTGAAAGAGAAGTGATGATCTGTTCTTTTTGAAAACTTTGAAAACTTTTGGTTTGTTGCCTTCTGATCCCGTGCTGGCAAGGCAAGATGGCACACTTCCGCTGTCTTTATGCACTTTGAAATTTGACTCCACCCATAGAAATTGCTGGCATTTTGTCTTTGTCTCCGTGACACCCAGAAATATCTCTTGATATACTGTACCCTGGACTTGGAATAATGGATTTTATTGTCTGGATTTGAACTATAGAAAAGGTCCCTATTATTGTCTGGACTGCCTGCCTCGTGATCTCTCTTGGCTATCCCCTTTTCATAGTTGCCATTTCATCCTATGGACACAGACACCTCTGAGTTTCTCTTTACTAAAATGGCACCGAAAAGACCCCCACCTGGGAAACCAGGCTTTGTTGGCTCTGCTCCAACATCCTCAACATCCAGCCCCAGTGGACAACAAACATTAACATCTCTACTACATCCCAAAGCCCCTGAGGAGGACCTAACTCACCAGTTGCTTCAAAAGCTCTTAAAGGGGCAGGAGGACTTGAAAAACCAACTGAAAGAAATGAATGAACAGCTCAGAGAGAACCAAAACCGAATGGCTCAAAACTCACAGAGACTGGAACTTTTGGAGGAGGGGACGGCTGAGGTGAGGGGGGAGTTGAGGGGGGTCCAGAGAGGAAACCAAGAACTTGAGAACCATCAGATGAAAATGGAATTTGAAAGGATGTATTTTTTCCTTAGATTTCAAAATGTAATTGAGGCTGATGATGAAGATTTGAGGGAGATTATGACAAACTTACTCGCTGAATATATCAAAAAAGACAGACAGCAGTTGGGATGGGATATTGACCTGGTCTATAGAGTTAATTCAGCTTATGCTAGAACACACAATGTTCCAAGAGAGGTTCACATTAAATTTCTTAGAAAGACTACAAGAGATGAGATTCTGAGTACACAAAGGGGGCAAATGTTAAAATACAAGGATAGAGAGATAGTCATCCTGAAACAAATCCCAAAGAAAGTTAGAGATAAAAGAAAAAAATATTCGCTCTTAGTGAAGAAACTATTCGAGAAAGGGGTTTGGTTCCGGTGGCTGCTGCCAGAAGGCATGCTGGTATTCTGGGAGGGCAGTAGAATCAGAATTAATACAACTATGGAGGCGGAGGCCTTCATGGAAAAAAACAAAGCTCTCCTAGATAAAGCTGATGACACTACACAAGACACACAAGACACGGGAGGTGCCGGAGCTTTGCTGGGGGGAGGGGGGAAGAGGCAACATCGAGAAAACTTAGATCACAAAAGTGGGTTAGAAAAATAATGCAATTGCTGATACAGGGAATTTTTTCTGTTGGATATAAAATAGATTGAAATTATTGGAAGATATAAGGTAAAAATATGCTGTCAAAAATTGTTAAGTAGTAATTACCTAATGTATTAACAAGTGAAAGTTATGAGAACCGGGGGGAGTGCCATTTCCTGCATAATGCAGCTGTCATAATTTGTAACCTTACCCATTACCCTTCTTCCTAAAAATTTTGCAAAACCAATAAAAAATTTGTTCAAAAAAAAAAAGTAAAATAAAAGTATCTACAATAATGACATTAAAAAGGCTACAATACAATCCAGCCAGTAAGAGCATTACATAACATAATTACCAATCATTGTTCACTGAACCAATTCACCATAACACAGTGACCCTACATCCACTAACAAATCCATGATCAATTCCATCTTTAATTTTTAAGAAGGTCATCACATTGTAAGCAAGTCGGATATTCAAAGACTTAATCAAAGAATATTCAAAGACATTCAATTCCATAACAGAAACATTGTCTCCTGGCTTATATTACATTGATGTGGGATTCTTGCAAGTTTTTCCCATGAGCAATGTACTGGATCAATCACTTGTGGTTGAAAGTGGTTCCAAAAGTACCACAGCACAAAAGTATTTAAGACTTTATCGTTTAGAACCAGCAATTTAGATTATACTCAGAAGCCTGTTGGCAACTGGTAGAGCTTTCAACACAAGTACAATGTTCTCTTGGCAGTTAGCCAAGGTGTACCTACCAAGAAACCACCCATCATACTTTGTAGGATAGTAGCTGATGGAGAGAGGACCCTCGGGCGGGAGGGGGGAGTAAAAAGCCTTCAAGTTTGGAGTTAATTCAGGGGAGGAAACATCTGAAGTCAAACCCTAAGGTCTACGGTATATCTGCCACTTCCCAAGGAAGGCAGACAGAATGGCAAGATTCTTGTACTATAGGTGAGCAGCAATAGAGTATCTATTTGAGCCTATTCACAGAGTGGTTGTGGTTGTTTGTGCCTGACAATATTGCAGTCTATCAATGATGTCATTTAAGTTTCAAAAAATAAAAAAAACCCCAACATTTATGTAAGATTCCTCAAAAAAACCAATTATTACTTTCATTTTTACCAATATTTTGCTTGAAAAGTAAAGATTCCACATTCATTGTAGTATCATTGTAGACTTTTCCTATTTTTCTCAGGTTTCTATGTATCTGAGCAGCAAATTGATCATAGTTCTTCCTTCCCTTCCCTCCCCTCCCTCCCTTCCTTAACATACATACATACATACATTCATACATACTTACTTACTTACTTATCATAAAAGCCAAAGATATGGTACAAACCAGAGGCAAAAGAAGGATAAAAATGGCCACATCAACAATGCAGCCACCTAAGCAAGTCTTCCCTTTGCTTGGAAACATTTTGCAGGATTTATCACTTTAAAAAAAAAATCTATATTAGCAAAGGTTATTAAGATTAATATCTTCTCAAGAGTAAGTCCCACTCAAATTGTAAACCCCATATTATCTTGAAAAGTTATCCACGCACGTTTATAAACCTGTTATCTCCAAACTATGAGACAGATGCCCAACAAAAGATTTATTTGATATCTGCTCCATTCCAGCAGGCTTATACTCTGGTCTGTTAGCACTAGCCTCTGGATGATCCTGTAAGTTGCTGTGGGTGCTTGTCTCTTAGCATTTTCCAATCAGCTTCTCATGGGGAGGTGGGACTTGTTTTTGGAGATAGAAAAGAAGCAAGTGGGATTGTGTGGAGTTTTAGCTCTCCAGGCCATGAAATGATAGCTACACAGTATTTGTTAACATTCATGTGCAGCCCAAATAAACTTATTTTGCTTCCTGCAGTTTAAGATCAGATTCCTCTTCTGCACAAATACACAAAGGGGGAAATCATGGGGCCCATCTGTTAAAAGCCTTGTCACAAAGTCATCCAGTAGGCCGGGCAGTTGACTAAACGGTTGTATATTTTGCCATATCCTAACGCACAAACACCTCGGCGGAATTAGAGTTGTGAATAGACAGGTAATTAGATAGACCAATAGACCTTGCTTTCTTAGAGAACAATGGTGCCGGCCAAGGCATTAACTCAGAGAAATTGGATTCCATTCTCACATCCCGGCGACGCAGGCCTCCTGATGAAATTTTATTTGTGAAGCTTGGCAGGAAAAGCAACTTTTTTTAAACCACTTGTCAGAAAACTGAAATCAATGGGTCACTAAATAAAAAGGCCTGGCAGGCTACAAGCACTTTACAAAGGAATCCCACTACTTCATTCCCATTATTTAAACCTACGCAAAAGAAAAGTAAGAACTAATCCTCCCCCCACCCCTCAAAAACCCCCACCTCTAATCATTAATAGATATTCAAAATACTTGGGATAGAATCTTACTCTAAAATGCTTTATTTGGCATGGTCTTCATTGCAGGTGTTTTGTCTCTTCAAATAATACAAAGAAAAATCACTTGGACAAGACTCTCTGTTGAAACAGAGAGACTTGGGAAATATATTATCTACTTTTCTTTATATGTTTTCAAAATTAAAAGCAAACAATCAGAAAGTGATCGCTGACCAGCCACTATGAAGGTAGCAATAGCAATAGCACTTAGACTTATATACCGCTTCACAGTGCTTTTACAGCCCTCTCTAAGCGGTTTACAGGGTCAGCCAACAATCTGGGTCCTCATTTTACTCACCTTGGAAAGATGGAAGACTGAGTCAACCTTGAGCCTGGTGAGATTTTGATCTGCCAATTCGCAAGCAGCCAGCAGTCAGCAGTCGCCGCCTGCAGTACTGCACTCTAACCACCTCACCACCGTGTCTCATATAGCTAGAATACTGGCCAAAGTTTGATAAAAAGCCATGGAAAGCAGGCAACAGCAAACCACTTCTGAAAATCCTGGCCAAGAAAGAAGCAGAAAGTCCAGCTAGGAGTTAACACTGACTCAAAGGCACAAACAAAATGGTTGTCTATATTTACCCAGCCTACATTTGGTAACTCTAGACCAGGAATTTTCAAACTATATTTCAGGCACAAAAAGCCAGGAACAAGGCTGTTCAAATGAGTACAGGTTTAATCCCTGCTAGCTCTCTATAAGAAGCCGAACTACTAATAGCCAAAGCAAATTGGTGGTAGATAAGAGTCAACAGAATTCACAGAGGGCTGAACTTGCATCTCTTATGGGCACGAAGGGACTCCAAACTGATGACATGCTTGAGCCCTCCCTCAGGCTCAGCCTGGTTATCTCCTACACTCTGTTCCACCAAGTCCTAATTCAACTAGTAGTTGATGGAGTTCCATGAGAGATGAAGGTCAGAAAAAATATAAGAGTTCATTTGAACACCATCCAATTTTCTGTCACTGGTGCTTTGCCTCTTGACCAGAAACCTTTTAACTAGCAGGTTCCATATCCTGAAAATGTTTCAACCATCTGCTCTAGTCATCAGGAAGATGGGATCATATGACAGAAACAACAAACCTTGCAGTATCAACTGCCTCGGTCTCCAACAAGAAGGGAACTCAAAAGCACTATTTGTAAAAGAAACTGAGAAATTCTCAAGCCCTCAAAGAATGCAACACAGGAACAGAAACCAGTTTTGAGGTTGAAATTTGAAGCCAATTTCAGCACAGCATTCATGAAAATCTATTATCTCTTTTCCTCTTTCCAAATATGTTTTAACCATGTTCTAAATAAACAGATTGACAATTCGGCTTAGTTAAAAAACTATTTTATCAATTCACCAGCAGAGGGAAGCACACCCCAGCTAGAAGGGTCAAGGAAACCACTGACTGCATTGTAAGTGTATACATCCATATGTGTGACAGCACTTTGGTTTCAGTTCTAGGAAGCTGCTTTGGCATAGGTAGGAGCACACCCGTGTTATCCCTGTAGTTGTTTAAAGTAAACATCTCTTCCCAGAAGCAAAGTCTTTAAAAATGGAACACACTCCAAAAAAAGTGAAATAAAGGGAGGAATTAATTGAAACTGGAGTCAATGGAAAAGAACAGTCTGTTTCTCACAACTCTTTTACACCTGTAGGAAGTTAGCACCCACCCCTCTCCTAAACAAATGAAATATCCTGGAAAATATTGGCCGTCGGGGTCTGGATGGGGGACAACAGACTTAAACTCAACCCCTCCAAGACTGAGTGGCTGTGGCTACCAGCACCTCGGTTCAGCCAGCTGATCCCATCGCTGGCCATAGGGGGCGAACAATTGCCCCCTGTGGAACGGGCGCGCAATTTGGGCGTCCTCCTTGATGCCCGGCTGTCAATGGAGGACCATGTGGCAGCCGTGGCAAGGGGGGCGTTCCACCAGGTTCGCCTGGTGTGCCAATTGCGCCCCCTACTGGACCAGGATGCCCTACACACGGTCACTCATGCGCTGGTGACGTCCCGCCTGGATTACTGCAACGCTCTCTACATGGGGCTGCCCTTGGGACGCGCCCGGAGACTGCAGTTAGTTCAGAACGCAGCCGCGCGGGCTGTGATGGGGAGTACAAGGTACTCCCACGTAACACCTCTCCTGCGCGAGCTGCACTGGCTGCCTGTGGTTTTCCGGGTGCGTTTCAAGGTGCTGATTACCATCTTTAAAGCGCTCCATGGCACGGGACCTAGTTACTTGCGGGATCGCATCCTCCCACATACATCCCTGCGGCCAATACGCTCACACAGGGAGGGACTTCTCCTGGTGCCATCCACTAGGCAATGCCAGCGGGCGACACCGATGAGTAGGGCCTTCTCTGTGATGGGCCCAACCCTCTGGAATGACCTCCCCCCGACATTAGAACCACTTCTGACCTCCGCTCCTTCCGGCAAAAACTGAAGACCCACCTGTTCCGACTGGCAGGCCTGGCATATTTCAACTGTCCCTCCAGTCAAATTTATTATATCTGGTTATTTTAGGGGTTTTTTAATTTACTGTATTTGTTTTTAGGGGTTTGAATTTATTTTATATCTGCTTTGTACAGTTCTTTTAACTACATTTTAACCTCCTCCATGTCAATTGTCAACTGTACATATTTAATTTAATTTTATTGTATCCTGTTATATTTTGTATGAACTGTACACCGCCCCGAGTGCCTTGCGGGAGAGGGGGCGGTCTAGAAGCATTAAATATTATTATTATTATTATTATTATTATTATTATTATTATTATTATTATTATTATTATTATTATTATTATTAAAAGGCAGAATATTATATTTCCCTGGATAAGAAATGGAGAAACATGTTTTTAGGCAGGAAACAGACTCACTCTTAATAGCCCCCACTTTCCTTAATGGCCCATTAAAATGCCCAAGCCAGTCTATTGTACATAATAAAGAGTTTTCCCCCTTCAGCTCCAGGGTGATGGGATTAAGGCATGATAGTATTAGCCCTTTACCCCACTCACCACATGACCTTGAATGTTCCTAGCCAACTCAAACTTGGACTCAAAGACATGCAGGGGCAACTAGAGAGTTGCCCCTGCATGGCCCATGGGAGTCTGACAACCAATCAAAATACATTTCTTACACAGGAACAGGAAACAGAGAGGTGGGGCCGAACAGAGAGTATAAAGCCAAGAACTTTCATCCCTTCTCACTTTTTCTTCTTCTTCACCCAACCTTGAAGCATGTGATCACCTTTTCTGTTCAGGACTCAAGCCATGTGGTCCTGTCCACCGTTAAACCATCTTTCCAAGCAGCTTCCATGTCACCAGTGTCTTTTTCCCCACTTGGAGCTGAACCCAGAAGGACATTTCTTCCAACACAGAGATGAGAAAGGATGGTATATTTTCATCGCTTGTGCCCTGCTTTATTGCTGATGCCAGCTTGAGACTAAAGGATTGTAGAGGGACATGTAGATCAGTCCAAAGTACATAAGATTGGGGGAGGGGGGCAGGGAGGTGTCAGGCTTAGTACAGATCCACAATTCCGTATAAATTCCATATCTTTCAATCTGTAAAATCATTTCTGTAGAAGAATATTGGGGGTGTGCAGCTTCCAACTCCAGCTCTGCCTTGTACTCAGCTTCCTGACCTTGGGGAGGGGGGTGTTATGTGTGTGTGTGTGTGTGTGTGTGTGTTGTTTATCCCTGCATATATATTTTTAAACTTTCAAGGCTAGCAACATTCAAGGCAAAGGCTGTTTTAGGCATGCCCAACCCTCCCAACACATCTCCCATTGCACAGCAACTACTTTCTGATCGCATCTGATATACTTTTGAAAAGTCCCCCAAAATTCCCAGAGGTCCCCAATGGCTCCTTATAATCACTATTTTATTAAAAAAAAAACTGAATCTAATCATTTGGTTCTGCAAATCCTCTGAGCTAAAGTTACCAGTTTAGCTCAGGGCTGCAATATTTTTTTTACAGCAAATCCAAGTATAAATCACTTTATGTCACGTTCTGAGCATGCTCACCATGTTGTGTATTGGCGGGAGAAAGCCGACGGCTGATTGCCTGACCATCTGACAGCTTCAAGTATAACTTTCGAACACGATAAAGAAGCTATCTTCTGCCCATGTTGCTTTTCATCTGATTTACTGCTGGGATTAGAAGTATTTTTGTACTCATCTACTATATGGTGCTTTGTATTCAACTGAGCGCAGAGGGGCCTTTGTTTTGAAGCCCATGTGGTATGATCCTGCACCAGCCTGGAAAACCTCTGAGAAACTTCTGAGAAACTTAAAAGTGCATTGCAGTAAAACAGCAGTATATCTATGTCCAACTCCTCAGAGTCAGCATTTCTGTCAAGCTACAGTAACTGTGCTTTTAGAAAATCTTTGCAGGCTTTTCAAATTTGAGAATTCTTTGTCAGGTGTGACCCAATCCATGGTTACAATTTTCCAATGCTCATTAATAACCAGACATGTTCTTCTGGTCCACTTACGTATGTATAATTTTTAATAACACACCTTGCCACCATAGAACAGGATATTCTCAGAATGAATATTTAAAAGTATGTTGCATTTTAATTGAAGCCAATAGGGGTACCTTCAGTTTGACTTTATGTGGAATGGGATTAGATTCTTAAATATTATCCAACTGGAAACCAATCCAGATGATCTTGTCTCTAAATCAGAGAACTCATGATTCAAAAGCAACATAATATAGACATATATTTGTGCCCATCATGCTTTCAGGGGTAATGCAAAGTGGACAAAGGGAATAAAAAACATGAAGCCAAAGCAATTATAGGCATGACATAAGAAAAATAAATGGAAACATGACTAAGACTACTCAGGATTAGCACCATAAATTATCTCAGCCATAGGAAGAAGGAAAGGAAAAACTTCTAAAAATCTTAGCAATGATGCTACAGAGATATATCCAGGAGCCAATATTAATTCAAAGGAACCCGGTGCCCTCACGTTCAATATAACTCCCCATTTCTTTATATCATTGAAACCATCTCTGCTTCCACCATTGTATGTGTGTACACTACCTCAGATATTGCCTTATGTTGTTTTCACTGAGATGGTTTGGTCACCCAGAGGAAATGAAAGAGGGTTGTGGTGCAAAAGGGGCAGGGCCTTCTCTGTGATGGGCCCAGCCTTCTGGAATGACCTCCCCCCCCGACATCAGGACAACAACCGATCTCCGCTCCTTCCGCTTGAATCTCAAGACCCACCTGTTCCGACTAGCCGGCCTGGCTTGAATTATAGCTATTCTAATCCCTCTGGATACAATTTTAAATTAGGTTTGACTCTGGGTGTTTTAATTGTTTTTTAATTGCCTTTTGCTGTTTTTAATTAATTGATTATTTATTTATTGTGTGTGTATAATGCTTTTTGTATATCTCCTCCTTGTCATTCATTTGTTATGTAGTAAATTGTATGCCGCCCCGAGTCCCTTGGTGGAGAGGGTGCGGCATATAAAAATGATAAATAAATAAATAAATAAATAAATAAATAAATAAATAAATAAATAAATAAATAAATAAATAAATAAATAAATAAAACTAGTCAAGGAAGAAAGAGATAGACTGAAAAAGTTATTCTGTGTAGTTGATATCCTCAGAAAGAGAAAGTTGGGAAGTCTTAAGGAAAGGTCGAAATGGAAAGTATTCATTGCTAATAATGGAGAATACAGATAGTTCTCGACTTACAATGAGCCAGCATGAGCCATGATGGTGTAGTGGTTAGAATGCAGTATTTCAGGCTAATTCACCTAACTGCCGATTGCCAGCAGTTCAGCAATTTGATCCTGATTGGCTCAAGGTTGACTCAGCCTTCCATCCTTCCGAGGTTGGTAAAATGAGGACCCAGATTGTTAGGGGCAATAGGCAGACTCTGTAAACAGAGAGGGCTGTAAAAGCACTGTGAAGCAGTATATAAGTGTGATTGCTATTGCTACAACAGTTCATTTAGTGACCTTTTGAAGTTACAACTGTACTGAAAAAAGCGACTTACGACCGGTTTTCACATTTACAACTCTTGCAGGATCCCCATGGTTACATGATCAAAATTCAGATGTTTTGCAATTGGCTCGTATTTATGATAGTAGCAATGTCCCGGGGTCATGTTATTTACCTTTTGCAATCTTCTGACAAGCAAAGTCAATGGGGATGTCAGATTCACTTAACACTTATATTATTAACAACTGCAGTGATTCACTTAGCAACTTGGAAAGAAAAGTCATAAAATTCACTTAACAACTGTCTCATTTAGCAAGATAATTGTTGGGCTCAGCTGTGGTTGTAAGTCGAAGACCACCTGTATTTGTAGCTCAGGGTTGAAATGAGAGGTCCTTGGTGCTCTCTGAGCTTGGTTGGTTTCTTGCAGTGCCCTGATGATGTTGTCTAGTTTGGGTAATGAAGCAACTGCAAGAAAACCACCAAGCTCAGAGAGCATCAAGGACCACTCAAAGTATCCATTCATTGTTGACCCAATATCTTTTTTGGGGGTATATATTTCCTAAGTAATCCATTCCCACTGGGTTGAATTTGCTGTGATATTTTTTTTCCAAATATACCCAAGTCTTGCATCTACTTAATAAAACATGCCCTTGCACACAGATATGTTCACATCTTTCAATAAACGCTACACTATTCTCCAGGATTCACAATTTTTCTACAAGAATTTTCATGTCATCACATTTCTCCTTCTATTTTGCTATCTTTGGTTAAAGAGATATCGACCAAGCATATAAATTACCTACTTGCTCTACTTTCATGCCATTTATATATCACTCCCAATCATTCACTCCATTTTTTCTGTCAAAAAGAGCTTCATTATTTTTATACATTAATTTTGATATTCTTTCTTCTCTTGGCATATAATCATATAATCACTGTAAATCATTCCAGTTCTCAGCCAAGAATACAGCATTGGGTAAAAAAAGTTTATGTACATTCACGCCTGCAACTCATACATCTCTAATGTCACCATAAAACTTTTACCCCAATACATTAAACAATCGGAGAGACATCACACATCCTTCTTTTATTCTATCATAAATAATGAACCATGCACTGAGTAGTCTATTTAGTTTCATGCATGCTTTCATAATATGTCATTGTTAAAGCATTCCAAAGCCAATTTTCAACTCTATACTCGTGCAAAATATTCCATACTTGTATGTGTTTTTTTAAATCAGCAAAAGGTTAATAAATCTCTTTGTCATATTCACACATTTCTTAATGACTGGCTAAAAAGCAAAAATTTGATATACACACCCGTCGCCCAGACAAAGCCAAACTATACTCTCCTTAAATCCAATTTCTATTCATTATCTTCAGTGATCTATCTATCTTCTAAAGTTTTTCATACAGCATTTATGATTTCTCTTTCCATTCCAGTTTCTTTCAATTCTTCCTTTTATTTCCATGTTCATATTCCCCTTAGGTTAATTTTTTACATAGCAAAAACCTGGTTTGTTCTACATCTAGAACTTCTCTTATTCTTATATCTTCCATTAATTTTCTCAGTCTCTCATTGAAAACAATCAAGTTAATACAGCTATATTTATTCTTTAGCTAGGTATACATGTGAATAGACTTATATTTAAACCGTGAATTTGAAACAAACACAGCTTTTCCTAAACAGACATTCATCAAACAAACCACTCTGAAGCATCATAAGTCTGCCTCATTAAGCATCATTGAATATTACACTTTTCTTCCATCTTTGGAGGATCCCAAGAAGTAGTATGCTGAAATTTCTCAACCAAATTATTACCTGTTTACCAGTCTATGAACTGCTAGCATCAGATATCTATATACTAGATTTTGGGCTTTGAGGATTAGATTGGGTTTGACTAGAGAAATATTAGTGCTTTTTAAATATAGAGTTATTTACACTCAATACTGTAAATATAGTATAAATGTAGGATTATTTATACTCAACACTCAATACTAAATACCATTACTATGTTTTAGATAATAACATAGTACTATCCAAGAAGAGTACATCGAAGAGAGTTTTAACAATGGGGGGGAGGAGGTTCTAGTATTTTAAGTTATTTTAAAGAATGGTGTTTTTTGTTTAAAATTGCAGAAAGAGCCGGTTGAATTTTTATTATTTCTCTACTAAAGGAAAGTTGGAAATCATTATTGTTATATTTAGTTGACGTATAATTTTGGCCACATAACATTACTATGTTATTTCCCTTCCTTTTTTCCTTGATGCTAATTTATATTTAATGGTTGAGGTTGGAATTTAATAAAAATTAAAATTAAAAAAAATATCTATATACTAGAGCAATTACTTATGTTCATTTGCTTTAATCTGCTTAGAATTGGCAGATGTCTTCCATCAAGGATAGGCAACCTGTGATCCAAGGCCTGCATATGAATCTTAATTTCATACGTAAGTCGTGGCTATGCCAACTAACCAACACGCCCCAATAAAGGTATGGACATTGGGTGTGGTTGATGGGGTAGAGAAGACCCTACTTCCTCCCTGTGCATACTTTGCTCCCTTCCTTTCCATCCTGCTTAGTTTTATTTTAATTATTTTTTTAAATTTAAGGCCTTTATTTATTAGTTTAATTTTTTTATACTGTATTTTATGCAATGTATATAAGCCACATAGAGTTAAGTTTCATGAGATGGGCTGCATATAAGTTTGATAAATAAATAAACCAAAATCTATTAAGACCTAAAGGACAATTCATCTCTCCTTTGGTTGCAGCCTGGAAGAACCAGAAGGGATGTCAAAGACAGAATGAGCATCAGTGCCTTCTCTGTTGCAATCCACATCCAGGACTTATTTTCGCCCAGCCTGTCATTCACAAAGCATTGTGTCCCTGCAGGAATAGAGCCTTTCACAGGAAAATGTTTGTAAACTTAGGATGAGCAAATGTTTCCTGTTCCAAAAAAAAAAGTTGATCTATGTAATGATGCCTGTATGCCATTTAAAAATTGACCTACTGAACCATGAACATTGCAGTACGTGAAGTAAATACAGCTCAAAGCTCTCTTTGTAGTGGGCCTGCTTTGGAATTGAAAGAAGAAATGTACAATGTGAACATTGAAAACAGAGGGAGGGAGGGAGAGAGAGAGAGGGAGAGAGAGAGATCTTTCTTTTATTTTTGAGAATCAGATTGGAGGGAGAGTAAACTGGTCAAAAATAGTTTTTCTCCCCCCTAAGGCTTGTTTGAATAGTTCCCAAGCAAGAATTAGGACAAGATCCAGACATTAGAATTTATTTGTATCACCTATCTTATTCTGGTATTTCTTGCAGATATGTTATTATTAAATAGATTTATAATGATGTAACAGATAGTTGGCATACATATGAACTTAATTCTTAGAATACATGTCTAAAATGAAGGAATTATAAGAGAAAATTGAACATATGATTTACAATGATAACAATGTACTCATGTATATTGGGTTGATAATTGCTGATTTTATACACAATTGAAAGCGGTGATGCACAAATGTTTGTGATGCAACGACATGCTAAACACACATGTAATTGATGATATTTTTTATGTTATATGTATGTTTGTTTTTGTTTGCTTAAAAATAAAAAACTTCTAAAAAAAAGAATGTATTTGTGTAACTTGAACAATAGAACTTAAATTTGCCAGATGGCAGCTGCAAGTAGTTATTACACACATCAGCATCTAGAGGGCTACCATTTGTCAATGTTAGCAACAGTGACAACATGGCTTAGGCCTAAGCTATTTACAGGACTTGTAAAAACTTCTTTACTTATGTTAAACTAAGAAACAAACTTCTAGCTGAGAAGAGGAAAGAAACAACTAAATCTCTTTTATTCACACACACACACACACACACACACACACAAACACACACACAGAGAGACCTACCCAGTCCCAAACAGAGATCCACAAAAATTCAGAGAGAGAGAGAGAGAGAGAGAGAGAGAGAGAGAGAGAGAGAGAGAGAGAGAGAGAGAGCGAGCAACAGTGACAACATGGCTTAGGCCTAAGCTATTTACAGGACTTCTTTCCTTATGTTAAACTAAGAAACAAACTTCTAGCTGAGAAGAGGAAAAAAACAACTAAATCTCTTTTATTCACACACACACACACACACACACACAAACACACACACAGAGAGACCTACCCAGTCCCAAACAGAGATCCACAAAAATTCAGAGAGAGAGAGAGAGAGAGAGAGAGAGAGAGAGAGAGCGAGCAACAGTGACAACATGGCTTAGGCCTAAGCTATTTACAGGACTTCTTTCCTTATGTTAAACTAAGAAACAAACTTCTAGCTGAGAAGAGGAAAAAAACAACTAAATCTCTTTTATTCACACACACACACACACACACACACAAACACACACACAGAGAGACCTACCCAGTCCCAAACAGAGATCCACAAAAATTCAGAGAGAGAGAGAGAGAGAGAGAGAGAGAGAGAGAGAGAGAGAGAGAGAGAGCAACAGTGACAACATGGCTTAGGCCTAAGCTATTTACAGGACTTCTTTCCTTATGTTAAACTAAGAAACAAACTTCTAGCTGAGAAGAGGAAAAAAACAACTAAATCTCTTTTATTCACACACACACACACACACACACACACAGACCTACCCAGTCCCAAACAGAGATCCACAAAAATTCAGAGAGAGAGAGAGAGAGAGAGAGAGAGGGAGGGAGGGAGGGAGGGAGGGAGGGAGGGAGAGAGAGAGAGAGAGAGAGAGACTAAAATACCAAACTAAACCATAGAATTGGATTTGTGATCCTGGAGCCTCCCAGGCAAGGACACTCTGCACCACAGATTGTGAAAATCCAACCTCAGATAGATTTCCACCATACGTGGAACCAACTACCTACACAGAACAGATTTGCACAATACACTAGGCTAAAAACTGGTTGCCTAGTTGCTGTGTCACGATGTTGTACAATCATAGCCAGCAGGGCAATCCAGACTGAATTGAACCAAATTGCTGGAACTCTGCCCAACCCGATGACCGCAGTTTGCTTCCACATGATAACATGACTGAAGTCATATGTGTTATAGTTTAAAGAGAGGCCTTCATAACACCACGAAGGCCTGAATGTCATCTAACCGAACGTCATAACTGGGAGAACAGGGCCTCTTTATGTCAAGTCGATATGCCAGTGTCTGTGGTCAAAGCAAGCAATACACAAGGAACAGATTAAAAGAGACTGGATTGTCAGATTCGTATTCTACTTCCTTTAGGCTTCCCCTGTTTTCGCCTATTCTTTCATAACCACATGTGTTTTTCAACAGTGATATCCAACATAAACTGCCATCAATATTTCTCTTTCGATATCTGTGTCCCTATCTCTCGTCTTCTTTCCCCCGTTTTACTACCTGTGAACTGTTTAGTTGGGAAATTAAATAGCTCTGCAGTGTTCAGGAACAGAGAGATCTGGACCAAGAGAGAACACAGACCATTCATCCCTCTGGGAGTTTTCAAGGTCCTCTAATATAATCTGAGATGCACTTGCAGGCCTGTCTTCCTGTCTCTGTTGTACTCTGCAAATTAGCACTCGGGTCAGCATAGGACAGGACACTGAAATGGTAACGTAAATTTATACGGTATAAGTATCTTCTGCTGCAATGAAAATCCAACATTCTCAATTCCTTATACTTAGGGAGTGTTGGGAAATTACAGTGAGTGATTTATCTTATCTTGCTTATCTTGCCCCCATAAAATCTTAAACTGGTAGTCCTTGCTTAATGACCGCTCAATTAGCAATTATTCAAAGTCATTTTGTATTTTCAGCACTTGGCAACTGACTCACATATATGGTCATTTGTAGGGTCCTACAGTCACGTGATTGCGGTTTTAAATGTTTGCTCCCGGTTTCTGGTGTTTAGTTCTGGTTTCCAGCAAAAAAAAAAAAAAAAAAAATCCTGTTGAAAAAAAAAGGGGTTGCTTAATGACTGCAGTGTTCACTTAACGACCTCCACAAAAAGTTGTAAAATCAGGCATGGTCATGTGGTGACCAGATTAATGACCCCTATGACTTAAGAACATAATTTAGGGTTCGATTATCGATAAATCAAGGATTTCATGCACTGTATGCAGGTTAGATCACAGCAAATACACATACCACCCAGTTGAGCTAGTAAAAAATATACTAGACATTTAAAGATCAGCAAACATGTAAAAATAATAATAACTGGCACAATGAACAAAAAGCAGGCCAAAGGAAGCAAAAAGCTACATGACCAACAAACAAGGCGTAAGAAGAAAAGAAGGCTAATTGTTCTGACCCCCCCCCCCCCGCTCTCATATACCAAGGCACTCAGACACAAAGTCTCTTCAAGATGTTTATTGACATACAGGTTCAACCTTGGCAGCAATCCAGCCTGCCAAAGTCAAGATAGCACTCTGGGCAGCAATCCAGCTACAACAACACCCCTTGGCAGCAATCCAGCTACCAAGCTCCAGATAACCACCTTAGCAGCACTCCTGCCTGCCAAGGTCCAGGGAACAGATTGGCAGTAATCCAGGTAAATCCTTTGGCAGCAATCCAGCCTGCCAAAGTACGACACAGATCTGAGAGCTTCTCCAACTCCAATGATCAGTTGATTCCTGCAAAGGGTGTATCCACAAGCAGTCCCTTTATAGTCTAGAGAGAAGTCTAATTATCAGCAGCTGAGAGCACTTACCTCCTGTAATTGCTCAATTGCTCCTTATGCCAGGTAGCACGGCGGTAACGAGCATCTAATAGCTCACTGCTGATGTCCCGTGACTCCTCCCCACTGCCCCAAGGCATGACATCAGGAGCCCCCTTCCTTTGGCTTTCACCACTGCTCCATGCCTCAGGCGCCTCCTGGTGGCCAACCAGTCTCTCTGCACCCTGCTCAGAGTCGGAACCCTGTCCAGGGTCCTCCACATCCTCCTGAGCTGACTCAGAGGGACCCTCGCTGTCGAAGTCTGGTGGCAACTCGAACGGCTCCTGCTGGGCCACAACAGCTAATTATATCATTTATAGCTATATATCAAAAGGCACAGAACTTTCCAGAACTAGTGAAAACAGTACTGTGAGTACTTAGCACGGACAGTTCCAAAAGGAATAGACTTAAATACTCACTTCAGTACTAACCCTTTCATTTCTCCTGCAACAACATCAGGTGATACTGCTTCAATTCTGCACCATTTAAGAAACAATTTGGCAGACTAGGATAACCTCTCCAAGAAAAAGCTGGTTTTGTCTGGCAGATCTATACCACCACATTTATAATACCATTATTTTCATCAACATTGCAGAGCTATATTGAACACTTCGGGTAATTTTCACTTACTGACCAGTCACTTAGCAACTGTTCAAGTCACAATTAACACCCCTCCCCCCAAAAAAAAGATACAGCCTTATTTTGGCCACTACTACCCCATAATCGTGATTGCATTTTGGACGTTTGGCAACTGGCTCCTATTTACAACCATTTGCAGGGTCCCACAGTCACGTGACTATGTTTTTCAATGGGTTTTGCCAGTTTCTGGCATTTACTTCCAGCTTCCTACAAAAAACACCCATTGGATAAAATGCATTCACTTAACAACCGCCATACGTACTGAATGACTGCTGCAAAAAAGATTGTAAAATTGGGCATGATCACCTGCCAACTCCTTAACAACCACAACAACTGACAACCATAATTCCAGGCTCAATTGCTTTTATTAAGTTGAGGACTGCTTATAAAGTAATTGTTCTGTAGTACAATTCTCTCTGTTATCCAAGGCCAGCTGACATGTTTGAGACTTAAATGATGAGAAGCAACATCGAGGAAATTCCTGAAATGCAGCTTCCAAGTCATTAAAGAATGATATAAGCCAAAAAGTAAGCTGGCCAAATATATTAATCTTCTAAATTTCCATTTACTTGTAAAATTCAGGTCAGCTTTTTTATCGACTATAGATGCTCTGCCAACTATAGAAAATACCACATTTCCTGCAGTGTTGATTATCTGATGCAGAGTACCACAACAAGCCTTTTGTTCAAGCTGGCCATTCTTACCTGCTACGCTGCCTTCTTGCCAAGAAACACGAGTCATTGCTACAAATGCAATACAGTCAACATCACACTTTCGTTACAAAACAATTTAATAAAATGTCCTGTCCCTGTTTCCTTCCCAAGGAAGGAGAAAGTCGGTTTCCCTCCTTTTCACATTAAAAGAAAACACTTGCGCATGATTTCCAGAGAAGGTTTTGCTGACTGGCTGGAGGAAACGTAATATTGCCATTTTAATTTGTTTCCTTCCAATGATCTCAGCCAAGATTTAATTCAGACAAGGCAGAGGGTATGGAGTCAATGAGGAGGACGGTCAGTCACTCAGACTGGAGAATTGGTCTTTGCTGAAGCTATACTCAGAATGGTAAACCCGCCACCCTGGGCCCAACGTTTGGAAAGCCAGGCTCTGCCTGTCACAAGCCAGGACAAAGGGTGAGTGATGGAGGAATAACACCTCCTTAAAAAAACCTTGGTCTAGCTGGCCCGGTTGGTAGCATCTCATAAGGGCTCCTTTCCAAGGTTACAGGAGAAGACGGTCAGTGGTTTTGAAGGCGAAAGAGCCACAACAGCGTATAAAGCAGCAGAACCATCTTCTAGGAGAAGGGAAACTCTGATTACAAACCTCCACTGCCTTGTGGCTATATCCACTACTGGAAAAGGCTTCAGGAGTCAACCTCGAGGCAAAGTCCGAAGCCGGAGTCCCGGAAGCAGTTTGTGACTGTGTACAACCACATTCTGGTAACTCCTGTGAGGCAGCTGGAACCAATTGGAGAATTTTAGCAACGTGGAGATGGGGGATCTGCTGCTTGGGTAACAGTCTACCCTCCATATTAATCTACCCAGGCCTCATGCTCTGGAGAGGACACTCCAGCTTTACCTCTTTATAGAGCATGATACCATAGTCTTTTGAGACTGAAGGATGCCAATGCAAATGTACTCTGAATGGTGGACATAATCCGAAGCACAGGAGTTCTCATAGATATCGTACTTTCTGGGAAGAGTGGGTGACAGCAGCCTGGGGTCATGAAAGTCTGGAGCAACTGAAAGCAAGTATCATCTTAGTTATCCATTTGCTAAGGCTGGACTATGATCAGGTTTGTCATGTCTTTCAAGTTAGTCTGGAAATTGCAGATGGAGAATAATGCAACTGCTCACACATCGTCTATCGAGCTAAGAAAGTCATTTCCTGTTGTAGTCTCAGACTCTGAGGTTAAAATGATTTGGAGATGTTCTACTTCATCGATGACGAACCTATGGCACGCGTGCCACAGGTGGCACGTGGAGCCATTTGTCAGGGCACGTGAGGTGCTGCCCTGTCAGCTGGTCAGCGTGCATGCGCGCGCTGTCCAGCTGAGTTCACCCTTTTTAAAAGCCATTTTTTGCCCTCATTAAGCCTCCGGAGGGCCTCTGAGGAGGCGGGGGAGGCTCTTTTTGCCCTCCCCAGGCTCCTATAAAGCCTCTGGAGCCTGGGGAGGGCGAAAAGAGCCTCCCCTGCCTCCCCAGAGGCCCTCCGGAGGCTTAATGAGCTACCCTGAAGCCTCCAGAGCGCAAAAAACCAGTCCTACGGGCAAACCAGAAGTTTGGGAATGGACTTCTGGTTTGCTCAGAGGTTCAGTTTGCCTGCTCCAGAGGCTTCAGGGAAGCGTCCTGAAGGTCCCTGAAGCCTTCGGAGCACTCAAAATGACCCTCCGGGCTTCCGGTTTGCTTGGAGGTTCATTTTGACTGCTCCGGAGGCTTAGGGGAAGCGTCTTGAAGGTCCCTGAAGCCTTCGGAGCGCTCAAATCGACCCTCCGAGCAAACCGGAAGTCACTTCCCGTTTGCTTGGAGGTTCATTTGGACTGCTCTGGAGGCTTCAGGGAAGCGTCCTGAAGGTCCCTGAAGCCTCAGGAGGGCTTCCAGAGGGGCGGGAGAGACTGTTTTCGCCCTCCCCAGGCTCCTATAAAGCCTCTGGAGCCTGGGGAGGGCGAAAAAAGCATGCAAAAAATGAGGGGTTGCGCCTGTAGTGTGCGCATGCGCACTGGGGGAGTTGCGCATTGCATTATGGGTGTAGCACGCCCGCACATGACCCCCCTGCGCTCCCCCCACTCATGGTACGCGAGCCAAAAAAGGTTCACCATCACTGTTCTACTTGATGGAATACCCCTTTGAAGATTGGAACATGCTTGAATAAAATGGTGATGGCTTTAAAAATAACATATAGAAATATTGATTAAGCAAAAGATTGAAGAGTATAACTTAATATGAACATGTGTATTATTAGTATATCTAATGTATAAAATGTAACAAATATGACTATCAACATTTTATTTGTAGCAAAAGGAATGATGTGTAGAATTTGATTCGCATGAAAGCAACAAATTGAATTATTGAATAAGATAATAATGAAAGATTATAATTCAACAAGACATGTGTATTATTACTATTATTAGAATTATATAACTTGTCAAATATAAAACCATTAAACATTGTTTTATTTGTTTTAAAATGGGATTAGAAAGGGGATATTTTTAAAAATATAACAATAGCATAATTAAAAATTAGAAAGGGGAACAATGGAAGATTATAATTCAATATAAATCAGTGTATAACTATTACAATTATATAAGTTTGTTAAACACAACAAATATTATTATTGGTATTCTATCTGTAGTAAAAGTAGTGATATCAAGAATATGGAGATTGGCAAAAAAAATCAATATATTGAAATACTGAATAATTAAGGGAAGATTATAATTCAAAAAATATGTGTATTACTACTAGAAGTCTATAAGATTTCTAATTGTGTTGAATATGAAGGGTATTGTTTTATTTGTACTAAAATGTAACTTTGGTTCTACACCAGGGGTGGGTTCTAGCCGGCGTTACTGCTGGTTAGCTCGTGCGTATGCTTCACGCACTGCATGTGCACTTGCACGCACATGTGCAATTCAATGGAAATGTGCATGCGCAGAACTCCCAAAAAAGATGGCAGTGGCGGCAACCAGGAAACCAGTACGGGGGCGCGGCCAGCCTGGGTCGCTGCCGGTTCTGCCACCCAGGTCGGCATACCACTACTGGTTCCGCCAAACCGGGCCAAACCAGTAGAACTCACCTATGTTCAACACTGTTCACGCAACGATATGTTGTAGAAAAATTAAAACATTAAGAATCAGAAGATTTGTGCTGCTGTATCAACTGTTTCCCTTTCTCCTACATAGCTGGGAAGGTGGGAATGCATGAGCCAGGAAGGAGATGATACAGCATCAGTCTGTCCTTCCAATGTTCTCCTGGATTCAGTTCTGAGCCACTTCACAGTTGGACCAGGTACAGATTACAGAGCAGGATATCCCAGAAAGAAGCTTTCAAGATCACTCTCCCAGTTTTGCACTCTCTTAAAGATGGCTCGGGAAAAGACAGGGAAATCCAAAAGATGAAAATTATATTACTCAGAGTTCCTCAAATGAAACCAAAAGGGTTTTTTCGTATATACACTGAGCTATTATTTGCTGCATTCATGATTTATTCAAGAAACCAAATTGACTGAGTTCACATATTCAGTAATGCTAAGCCATCCATCCATTCCAATTTTCCAACCATAACAGCTGGATTCACAGGCTCTGAACCTTTTACTGTATACAATGTGAAAATCCAGCCAATTGAAGAAAGTTGAATAGTGAATGAGGAAGCGAAAACACCAGTCTCTAGTGGAACAGCTTTCCTCTACAAGTTGTGGGTGCTCCATTGCTGCATGTTTTCAAGAAAAGAGCGGACAACTATTTGTCCAGGATGGTCACAGGTGGGTTGCTCCCGGTTTGGCCCAGTTCGGCCAAACCGGTAATGGAATTCAGGCCTGGATCACAGAACCGGCAGCAACCCAGGCCTGCCACGCCCCTGAACTAGTTCCTTCGCCACTGGGCCACTACCATTTTGGTTTTTAATGACTGTGTATGCGCAGTTCACTGTAAATTGTTCTGCGCATGCACAAAGGACAATTTACATTGAACAGTGCACACGTGTGCAGCATGCGTCTGATGTGCATATGAGTAGCGAACCGGCAGTAAAACTGGCAGCAACCCACCCCTGAGGATGGTATACGGTCTCCTGCATTGGAAAGGGGGCTGGACTAGAAGACGTCCAAGATCCTTTCCAGCTCTATGATTCTAGGATTCCCTGAAAGTAAGCCACAGCTCCTGATTATATTTACCTGTAGATCAGGGCTATCAACCTCCCAGCCCATGGGCCAGATGCATCACATACTGGCCATGCCCAAGCCTGGTTTAGCGAAGGGGGGGAGGAAGTCCCGATACATCACGTGATGCCACCGTGACAACATGAGTTTGACACCCCTGCTGTAGATTCACGGCTGGCTAAGCTTAAAGGGTGGTTAGATGATGTCATCCATGCAATCAACATGAATTTGGGCAAACGCATGGTGACAATGAAGACATGCTATATTCTATGAGGTTGCAAAGAGTCAGACATGACTTAGAAATTGAACAACAACAAAGCTTAAAGGCTGCTCTATTGAAAGGGCAGGTGTAGGGATTGGAGAAGAAGATGGAGGAAGCAGGCACCTGGGCACAATGATAAGGAGAAGTCTTCAGAGGAAATGGTGGGAATTTTCTTATGAAGGCCTGTAGAAACTTCTTCACCATTATGAACTCCTGTAGACTCCTTCACCATTCTATGCTGCCTAGTTGGAATCTGGCTCATTTGTCAGGCACTAATTACATACAACTGGTTCCGCCACTAGAATTCCTTATGAGAGGAAAGGAAGGGGCCAGAGTTTAATGAGGAAAGCTTTGCCTTCTTGCTGTGGCTGGGGTACCCACGGAGTCTACTGGTGTGAAGGAAGACAGCAAGCATCAAATTACTGCTATTTGTCCCATTTTCTCCCTCAATGTGAATATTTTCATGTTTGAGAATGTTTCTTTGTATGCTTGATCTGACTTGGAGACACTCCAAAGAGACTGACTTGCTTTCCACCCCTGCATGGTTAAGAATTTGTGAAGAATAAAGTGCTGCAGGTTTTCTATATCTTTGGAGTTTAGTATTTGGCTGCTGTTACTCATGAGTCAGCTCTCCATCTCTCTGTTTAGAAGGGACTTTGCCAAGACGTAGGAATGAATTTAATGAACTCATATTGCTGTGGAATAAGCTCCAGCTATTTAAAAATTCATAACTGTGTTGTAATAATTATTGTTTCCTTTCAATTTTTTTGTGACTGGAAGTATCTTAGCTTGCCTCCTGCCTAATAAATGTCAGGATGTATCTCCAGTTTTAAGTCACTGCAAACTGTAAAATTAGCATGCCCTCTGCACATGAGCATGCCAAGGAAATAGCTAAACAGAATATGCATGTTTCCACACATTTGTAGATGTCATTTATCATGAGACCTGTGAAAAACATCCCCTATCTATGGAGATATGATAAAAGTGAAGTCACTGAGGTTAAAGTTTGTTCAGGTTCTGGTTGTGCCTAAATACAAAGTGTATAAATCACTCATTATCTTTTGCAACTAACTTCCACAGTTTATGACAAATGTTCCTAAAAACTTTGTTCGTAAGATTTCTATAACTGCTTAACATATTTTATTACCAAATAAAAGAACATATTAGATAACTTTATATTTCAGGTATGAATTTAAACTTTAGAGGAGGAAGTTACAGTCTATTCTCCCATTTTGGCTCTGTTCCATTGTGCCAGACCAGAAGGCTTCAGGAGACATCAGTTTCCTTCAAGTAGGAGAGCATTATTTCACAAAAGGGAAACACCTCCTGAGACTCAGATACTTGATGCTAGAGTAGCTCTTACTCCTTGCCTTCCTCCCAAGTAGAGCCAAAACCAGTCACACTACAAGGAAACGCTAGACTAGAGAGGGGGATAAAGGGAGGGGCATATGACACTCTCTTCCCTCAGTATCTATTGCTGCTGCTCCCTGCTTTCTCTGCCTTCTTCAACAGAATGGCGACCTGGTCTAACTCTGTATGATCTGACTAATTTCTGTTTTGGGAAGCCTGGTGATTTTAATTGGGTATTTTTTAGGATTGTTGATATACTGTTTTTATCTGCTTTACCTGTACAGTGTTGTATTGCCTCCTCTTCTATGTTTTTATGTTTGCATGTTTGTAGTCCATTTTATCTATTTCATTTGACTGTACCCCACCCCGAGTCCCTTTGGGGAGAGGGGGCGGTATAAAAATCGAAATAAAGGTAAAGGTAAGGTAAACCCAATTGAAGCTTTTTTTTTTTTATTGCTATTTTTCTTTCCCTCTGCTGGCTATTTTTCCCTTGGCTTGATTAAAAATGTTAAGTTCCTGGGCACCAACATTTCATTGTTTCTCCACTCATTTGAGAACTTCACCCTCAATTCCCAAATAGTTCAAGTAAGATAAGAATGAAGTAGAGAGAAACAGAACGGAACAGAATTGAATATTCGGCCAAATGTAGTTAGACAAACAAGGAATGTGTCTCCGGTATAGAAGTACTCAATGCGCTTGAAAAATAACATAAAATTATAATAAAATTGTGCAACCAGTAGAGAGGATAATAAGAGGCAATAAAAGTTTAAATAATACTACAGCCTATTACTAATACTACATTATTGTCCATTCCTGCCATGAATGATGGCTGGCCTATTCTGGTGACAGAGCAACCAGGCAGTGTTGATAAGCTCTCTACATAGACAAGAATTAAGAAACCTTTAGCAAATTCTTTCTTAACCAAGGCTACTACTGCTGCTGTTACCATGAGAAAACCCTGTATACAGATTAGTTAATAATTCCATAGCTAATACCTTTGTTCAATCTACAATAATTACCTATTGTAGATCAGAGGTCTTCAGCCTGGCATCCTTGAAAGAATGAACAATCCAGATTCTGAAGTGGTTAATTACTAATCTCATAGTAACAGTCAGTTTAGACAAAACAGTTGCAGCAGGAAAAAAAAGGAACACAAGTAGAACTGGGGCTTTATGCTATTGTAAAGATAATAGTTTAATTACATAAAATCAGACATGCCGTTTATCTCATTTTGAACATTAAATAAGAAGGAAAAAATGTATTTGACATTTATGACAGATCCCAAGCATAGTTGTGAAAAAGCCAATTCTGCGGAAATCAAATAGAGCTTTCCTCACAAGAAATCAAGACAAAGGAAGGATCTGCTTCAAAGCACTTGCTCTAATGGAGGAGGGGGTGCTACAAGTAAAATCAGGACTGTTCCATTTGCTCTAAGCAATGATGCTGATTCTTGTTTGACAAGTATTGGATTGCTGTTGTCTCCCTGCAGATCAACCCAAGTGAATTCCTAGGTATGGTAAGTGCAGAGAGAATTGCTTCCTGCTGAAGAATGGTGGACAAACTATAGCTCACATGCATGCTCTGGAAATCCCCTAAAATTGGCCAACCAATGAACAACAATTTGGGGAAAGGGGTGTGTGTTGCTATTTAAAATTACAGCAATATAAATACGTTAAAGATTCCATGGATTGTTCTGTTCTATTGCATTCTATTCTTCAAAACAAGCTCTTTTATCTTTTTGGGGGGGAGGGGAGAGAGAAAAACTTCACCTGCCCCCCTCTGGGTGGGTCTTTTACCTGAAATTTATAAAACATTTTCAGTTTCCAAAACCAGTTAGACTACTAGCAGGTACCCAGTATAAATAATATTCAACATTTTCAAGCGATGCAAAAAATGAGATCAGGAGAAACCTGTCCTCTGGCTGTCACTCATTATTATTAAAGTTTCAATATTTCAGCAGCAACTGATACAGAAGTGGATTGGGAGAGTGGAGTTGTGGGAACTATGTGAAAGGAACACTGACATTGCTGACATAACCATAAGTTGCATTCAATTCATTGAGAAGATGTCCCTGCATAGTGATGAAATATCTAGACGTACCAATTAAATGGTATAGCACTGGCAGAAATCATTTTGAACTCCAGCTTGTCTTCTGTCTTAGGCTACCATTGATCTGAAAAAGCTATTCACAAACAGCCACATACTGTACTTACTGGTTCATTTACTTCTTTCTAATTTCATTTCCTTCGTGTCATCTTATCATTTTGCATACCATTGTTTTAGGACATCATCTCTTCATTTTGTCTGTCAGCCAGCTTTCCCTCACTCCATCTGTTCATCTTCTGCTTCTCCGAACATTCCCAACTTTTTCTATTGAAGACTGGACTGATTGAAGAGACATGGAATGGCTGAGGTAAGTAGAACAGCTTTATTGCAACGGAACAGCAATTAGAATAACTAAGTACAGAGTTCAGCACCTCGCCCTGCTTGACACTTATTGCCTAAGGTTGGAATCTGAGCCCCTGGTAGTCTTTAAGGGTGGTATCAATAGGCAACAGCTGGTTGCAGGAGGGAAATGGGCATATCTTGGAGAGGGCACTCCAGGAGAGGAGAGAGTGGGAGGATCCCGAGTCCACCTCCATGATGCAAGGAGTCCCTTCGATCTTTAAGGAGACAGTGATTTTCTTTGTGTCAGCCGAAGCCTTGCTCACCGATGTGGCAGGGCCCTCTGAGGGCTTCTTGCTGATGGCATAGCAGTCATCCCTCTGGGTCTGCTGCTGAAGTTGCTGGCGTGGAGGCATCAGTTGGTACTCAGGTTGAGGTGCTGGCGGCAACATAGCACGGCAGACATGGTCCTTGTCGAGTTCGTGCAAGGGAGCCAACTCGTCGATGAGACAGATTCTTTGGGGGGGGGGTGCGATCAGCTGCTGGCACTATTGAATTTTGGCTGTAGATCTATCTGACAGCTTGAAGGCTCTGACTTCGTCTACCGCCTGCTGTAAGGTAATATTGACACAGGTTAGCAACCTCCGCTTCAGGCGGACATTGCGGACCCCACACACAAATCGACCAGGGAGTTATCCAAATAGATAAACTCACACTGGATGACCACTGTTCGGAGAGACTGTAAGAATTGGTTTACAGTCTCAGAGTCTTTTTAGATGCATTGCCGGAATGCATAGCGGCGAGCTATGCGAGAGGGTGTTGGAGCATAGTGATTCTTGAGCTTGGCAATGAGAGTGTCCCAATTCAATTCATGGACTGGCAGGAGTGAGGCTAGAGCCCTAGCAGTATTAAACATGTCAGGTCCACACGAGCTGAGGAAAAAACTGCATTTTCGGTCATCTGGTAGTAGATGATTGTTATTCACAATCAGGAAACACTGAAATCGCTCGAGGAACCCGGCCCACAATTCGTTTGGTGAGCCGAAAGGCGCGAACTGAGCCAGCGAAGCCATAGTGATCAGCAGTGCTGAGGTAAAAAAAAAAATTTTTCCCATGTAGAGAAGAGGAATTCATCATTTCCCTTCTCCTTTACTGTTCTAGCAGAAAACCTTCAGCATCCCACTTCGTCGCCAGTATTGAAGACTGGACTGACTGAAGAGACGTGGAACGGCTGAGGTAAAGTAGAACAGCTTTATTGCAACAGGAACAGCAACTAGAACAACTATGTACAGAGTTCAGCACCTCGCCCTGCTTGACAGCTATTTATATGTGAGCTGTCAAGCAGGGCGACTAATAGAAAAGGTGCAAACAGCCCGTGCTCAGCCAGCCGCGCCTTAGCCAATCAGGCGCGGCTGAGCAGTTGCTGGCTGTCAATCATAAGGCGAGGACTTGCGGCCAGTCATAAGTCAAGGACTTAGGACCGGTCGCAAGTCGAGGACTTAACATTTTCCTTAGGTGATTTTACAGAAAAATATGGATATGAGGGAACAAGCTGGCAATGGAAAAATCTTGTCTGACCCCACCTGGCAGTTCTGCTTTCATCTGGTTTGGTCTAGAGCAGTGGTTCCCAACGTGGGGCCCATGCCCCACAGGATGGCAATTTGAATTTTTTTTTGTAAAAAGTTTTATTGGTTTTAAAAACATTTATGGGAAAAAGGTAATAGGGTACATAGAAAATTTTAGTAGCTTCCATGTTGGCAGTAGAAATCCCCCCCAATCTCACACTTTTACAATTTTAAAAATAACATGTAAAGGGTAGCATAAACAGAATTCTTACTTTATGTCAACAACATGTTCAATCAACTCTTTCTTTGTCACTTTCTAGTATATCAACAATTACAATAATATTTCAGATGTTTTGTGACCTGAGACTTTTCGATATTGCCTCGTGCTCTCTGCTCCCAGGTGGGGCCGTGCCCCCCCCTCCATATCTTGAACATTGCTGCTTTTTTCCTCACCTCTGCTATCTTCGTCCTCTGGGAGGGAAAAATGTTTTTTAATAAAGGCCTCTGCCTCGTCCACTGTCTTAATTCTAACTCGACTTCCCTCCCAGAAAATCAACATTCCTTCTGGCATTGACATCTGAACCAAATTCCTCTATTATATAGTTTCTTTGATAAGGAAGCGTACTTCCTCCTTTTTTCTCTGATCTTTTTTGGAATTTGCTTTAGAATGGTAATCTCTTTGTCTTGGTATTTTAAAGGTCCCTCCCTTTGGGCCCCTAGTACCTCGTCTCTCGTGGCCTTCCTGAGAAATTTAACATGTACCTCTCTTGGAACATTATGAATTCTGGCATATGCTGAATTGATTCTATAGATCAGGTCCATATCCTCCCGGATCTGCTCTTTGTTTCTCTTAAGGTATTCTGCTAAAATTGTGCTCATATCTTTAAGATCTTCATTTTCTGTCTCTGGTAGGTTCTGGAACCTGAGAAAAAAAGACATTCTTTCCAATTCTATTTTGGCGATAAAATTTTCCAGTTCTAAATTTCCCTTTTGGACCTCCTTAACCCTTTCTTCCATCCCAGCTGTGCTTTCCTCAAGTCCTACAATTCTCTGTTTATTCTCTGCTGTATTATGTTGTACCACTCTGAGTTTGTTTTTGAGGTCTGCCACTTCCTTCCAAAGTTCATTTTGACCTCTCATAATTTCCTGGAACATTTGGTTGACAGATAGTTCTTTTGAACTCTCTCCAACAGCTTCTTCGGCTGCTAGGTACTTGGACTAGAAGCCGCTGAAACCGGGGTGGAAAGTGACTTGCCCGTTGGGGGTTTCTTAGGTCCCATTGTCTAAATTCAGCAGGGCAGCAGGCAAATCCGAAAGTAAAGAGTCAGTTCTCCTTCACTGTTCCAAGACACAGAGGTACAGCAAGAAGGGAAAAACCAAATAAATCCAATCCGGAAGGTCCACGAGGCAGAAGAGGTCCAGAGCACCCTCGGGGGAGGTATTAAAAAATGCCAGAGATCATTTCTTTTTTCCCCAGGGTGGTTTCAAAAAGCAAACTTCATTTGTAAGTACAATAACGAGAGCAGAGGGAAGCCATTTCGACCCCTCTTTTCCGCAGGGAGAAAAGCAAAGGTTTTAGTTGTTTTTTAAAGCAGCTCAGCAAATACTCTTGCAACTGTGACTTTAGTCTTTCTCACATAGTTAATTCAGGTGACAAGTCAGCCTTTGTTCTCTCTCCATTCCGGAGTGGAGAGAGGAAGTTTGAATGCCGCTTTGTCCGAGGGGGAGTTAGAAGAGAAAAAACTCCCCTCTCCAATCTTCGTCTTAAAATAGATTGAACAAAAACTTACGATCACCTGCTGCTTATCCGTTACCAATAATTGAAGAGATTAGGAAGGATCCTCCACAGCCAACAGTTCAGCCACGTTTCCTTTGATGTAACTTGTTTCCTCCGGAATCCATTAGGGAAGAGGCAAGCACGCCCCCCCCTTCTGCTGCCTGGCTCCTGGGGCAAAGCTGGAAAAAACCCCGCCAGCTGCCGCCGAGTCTGGCGGGCTCCAGCAAGCCGCCCCTAAGGCAGGAGACCCCTCCAAGGTCTCCTGTGCTCCAAAAGGAGCCCACCGAGAAGACAAGCGGCAGACGGAACGTCCGTCGCCTGCAGGGACCGGAAGTGATCTCAGCAATTTGATTTTTAATGGGGGCAATTTGAACCTTGTTTAAACCAAGTTAATGGCCTTTTAGGCTTTTTCCATGTGAGTTGAGTTCACTTTTTGAGTAAAGAAAGAATTATATGTCATGGGGGGGGGGGATTGTCAGGATTTTAGAAATGCTTAGTTGGGGCATGGCCAAAAAATGGTTGGGAACCACTGGTTTAGAGGGATCATTTGGGCAAGCAACATAGGAGGGAAAACATGTGAATAAGAATAGAAGACAACTCAAACATACAAGCTAACAGTGAATAATCAAGGAACTACCAAGAACAATCCCACCAACACTGACAGGTTAATATATAAAAGTATATAAAATGAGAGCAAACCCCACTCCTTTCTAGCATGGATGATGTAACCTAGTTTGGTAATGAAATGTCTGCAAGAAAAGACCAAGCTCATGGAGCACCAAGGACACCACAGTGAGCAGATAATATCACCAGCTCAACACTCAAGGAAGATTAGAAAAAAACAACTATAGATTGATGGAACAAATCTAAGGAAGTGGGTGAGCTTTAGAACGGTTAGATGGGATGGCCTTAAGGATTTCCTTCTTACGCATCATCTATTTTTCTGAATAATAGTGAAATGAAAAAGAAAGTCAAGGATAATGCTAATATCAGCCACGTGACTAGAAAAGATTTCCCAAAGAGCCCTAACCAAACTGATGAAAATGCAGACCTCAGTTCTGTCCTTTTGCTGAGGTAAAGTAGAAACGATAATGCTAGTCCATTCAATCAATCTAACAAGCACTCACATTATGCAGTATATTGCCAAGGGAAGCTTCTTTAAGATTTCATGAATGTGATATATGCCTGACTCAGCAGCTACTAAGACAACAGTGGAACACTGATTTTAAATCAGGTAAGCAAATGAAGTTAATATTTCAAAGGAAAAACATGGCACCTCCAGATGTTGGTACAAATACAACTGATACTATATTGGACCCAGTTCTAGAAATTACAACTCATTATCTTTGCCCTTAATCTTATTCATGTGCTCTTTGTTTGTTGTTTGTTCCACTTCAGTTTTATGGAAGAATACATTTACTTTAATTTCTTTCTTTTTTTTAAACAAGTAAAATAAAATCCCATGAAACAGTCATGAATGGGGTTTGGATTTCTTGCACTTAGTTTAGTCTCCAGACTAAAAGTTATCAGAGTGCCCTGTCTTGTACTATGCAATCATTTCTGTCATGGTTTGCAATCATCCTGGCTTTATCAATTAAATCCTAAGAAAAGTCAAACCGATGCTTTTTTTAAATCAGATGCCATTGGCAGCCCAAACAACTGAATAGCAATGGAAAACATACAAAATCCAAAACCTCCAATATAGGTAATCCTTGATTTACAACAGTTCATTTAGTGACTGCTCAAAGTTACAACGGCCCCGAAAAAAAGCGAGTTATGACCTTTTTTCACACTTAGAACCATTGCTGCTTCTCCATGGTCATGTGATCAAAATTTAGATGCTTGGCAACTGACTCATATTTATGACCGTTGCAGTATCCTAGGATCATGTAATCAATCCCCTTTTGTGATCTTCTGACAAGCAAAATCAATGGGGAAGCCAGATTCACTTAACAACTGTGTTAGTAACTTAACAACTACAGTGATTCACTTAACATCTGGCAAGAAAGGTCTTAAAATGGGGCAAAATTGACTTAACAAACATGTTTATTATCAACAGAAATGTTGGGCTCAATTTTGGTCGTAAGTCGAGTACTACCTGTACTGGCAATTTGCAAACGACCAAAATAACTCAAAAAGTATTTCAAGAATGTAAAAACATTTGCAAGCTATATTAAATATAGCCAATTCAAATGTTATGTCCAGCGTCCAACTCTATAACAATTCATCTGAGATAGTAAAGTAGATCTGAATCATTGGGTTCAAAGATCTTTTCAAGAGCTTTTACAGAAACAGCATTCTAATGTGATAAACTATTTTGCTATATGCTGATTCTCAAATTTATTCAAGATGAAAATGGGGGCGATAAACAAGATACTTTGCATTGCCAATGGAAATGTTAGTAAGCGGGAAGAAGGATCCTAATGTAACTGAACATTCTTGGATCTGTATCACTACAGGTGGCCAATGAATCACCTTATTCATTTTTAATGTTTATTCTCCACCTCAAAGAAAATGTGAGGATTTGTTTGACTTTAATAGTTTGTCATATTGTTCATTGGCTGGGTGTTCTTTGCAAGCAGCAAGCCGAAAAGGACGCCAAAAGGAGCAAATTATTTTCAGAAATTCAGAAATTTTCAATATATTTTCACTCTACAGCTAAGATAAGAAGGCACCTTCAGCTTCTGGATTATTAATGAACCTGAACAATGGATACAGTACTTATTTGGTTTTCATTGGGCAAGAATCTGCTGTGAAGCAATGTAATATAATATGCACTTCCCAGAGCCAAGGTGCACTCATAAGCAATACATGACATTTTCTGGCATCTAAAGGAGGTTCAGCCAGTTCACTTCTCTTAGACTTCCATTATCACTCTTTAAAAATAATACAAGGGAGATTGGTTCTGAAAATTAATCAAGTGTGGGATTCATAAAGCATCTTCTATCCTCTCCACAATTCTTGATCCAGCAAATACACAATAAAAAATAAAGCTGTAATGCAGTAAAAGTAGCAAAATATAAAATGGTTTTCATAGAACGTTTGGTATATGCTAACCCGCCCACACTTTTAACACGCTCAGATTAGAGTTGAAAGCAGGTAGGTTTATGAAAACAAGTCCTCTCTTTTGCTTTGCAAGTGTGGGTGTGTTATGTATATTGGCAAAAAGATCCAAAATGTTAGCTCTTACACTCTGCTTTTTTTTTCAAACCCTCACTGGTTTCATAGAATAGGGTTTTTCCCCCTCCTACTAAGACACTGTAAGTCTGTGTCTCCTTCACCCCAACCTCCTTCTTCCAGACATAGTTTTACCATTTACCTAACTCATAGCAGGGCAATAGTCGTTTAATTTTAGGAATATTATGATATTAGTAGGCTTTTCCCCAAGGAACAATTAAACATGAGCATAGAAGAACACCTTCTTTATTGGAGAAAAGTTCAGAAACCAAAAAAAATTCCACTGCTCATTACAATTGAAACACAAGTTTTATTTGAACAGCAATCAATGTTGATTTTTGCACTTCTTTTCCCCAGCTGCTTTAAGTAGAAGCAATGCTCTTCGAGGAAAAATAGATTGCTTCCATCTGTTCTTGTGTGAGAATGACCAGATCCAATATCAGCCTGTTTGCTTTTGATCATGGTGAGAACTAGCTCTCACATATTTAATGATTGGCTGAATTCAGCTTTCAAATTGTTCCTCGTATGCATGGGTGCTCTTGAGTTTACTCCTAAAATAAGGCTTGCAGGCTTTTGAAATTGGGAATTTCTTCTGAATTTTAGTAGAACGTTAAGATAACAGAAGCAAATATTGAGGGTCGAAGGCACAAAGTTTCTGTACTGTGTTTTTTTCTTCAACTCTTCTATTATTTCCTTTTGAGGACTCCATGTGGTATTTACTGTTTTGTTACCAACTGTCTTTGTTTCTAAAGGTATGACATTGCAGTTGATAATGTATATATTTATACACCAGCCAGGGGTCCTCTTTGTGGGAGATGGGCAGTCTAGAAACATGAAATATAAACAAACAAATAAACAAATATTTATCTACCAATTAATAATTACACTATTTCCATATCTCAGGCTACAGCTTCCCACAGCTTACAGTATTTAATTTCAAGATAAACAGGAGCATAGGTATTGTGAATCCTTTTTATACAAGAATAATGATGTCGACATAGTGTCCGAAGTATGTTGCAGCTATCCAAAAAGCCATGTCTATAAAATTAGTTTAATAAATGTGGAATCAAAGACGAAAGGCGACGGTTGCTAAATTTAATTAGAACACTGAGAATTTTCTGTGGAAGGCAAAAGGGCAAAACCAGATCTGATTAAAGGCCCATTGAATTCATCCTTTCCCAATTTAGCATCCTTCAGATGTATCTATCTTGCTGGCTGCTAATGCTGGGAGTTGCAGTACCAAAACATGGAAAACCTCAGGTTGGAAAAGGATGATCACTTGGATGTTTCCAGGAAACTTACAAGCAGGAAGTAAAGGAATCACTCCTCCACTGCCACAAACAACTACTACTAGTAGAGACATTAGTTTAGAATGTTAGTGCTTAGATTCAGTGGCTAATAGATCTGTCTTTCTAATTAATTTATCTAATTCCTTTTTTAATGCTATCTAACCAGTAGTAAAAACTTTTAATTACGCATTTTGGTGATCAAATATTTCATCTTTCCCAATTCTCTGTTCCAGCCAAATGCAACACTTGACCCTGAATTCTAGCATTATTAGAAAAGAGAGAAATAAATACTTGTAGCCATTTCTCCAGACTATGAATCATGCCCTACTGGTTGCTAGGAAAAATGTGTTACCTGAAGAATCTCCAGGAGAAATAAATGTCTAGTATGTTTGAACACAAAGTTTTTATTCATCCCACAGCCAATGGCAACTTCAAAATCAAGTGGCAAGTTTCTACTCATATCAGGAGGGAGAGAGGATGCCATTTTTTTTTAATTTTGGGGAAATAAGATCTGTGCCAAAAAAATGTTTTTGAAGACGATTAGTAAATTTCACTGTAGTGTATGTCAGCACTATACCCATTTTCTCAATTAATTTGATTCAGGAGTAACAGGAGCAAATCAATAAAAAGCACTGCACAAGCTTTATTTATTTTCACTACCTTTATACAAATCATAGATATTGATTTTCAACTCTTCAAGAGCTGTTTAAAAAGAAGGAACATCTTTACCTGTAGCTAACAATGTACATAACTCTTAAGCAATTAGGGAAAGTTCAGCATCCAACTTCCTTTACTGCTTCTTTATGTTTGGTAGTTATGGCTGAAAGTTGAAACTTCAGTAGAATCTGGTCTATGACTTCTTATCTTCAGCCCCGGGCCCAGGGAAGGGGCGGTGGGGTGGCAGTAATTATTCGGGAGGACTTAGAGCCGAGGGAGTCTACTGCGCCACAGATGTCCGGATGTGAATCCCTTGTTGTGAAATGGGGCCCTGGGAGACAGTTGGGCCTGCTGATAGTATACCTGGCTCCTCGCTATACATCAGCGGCCCTGCCTGAACTCCTCGAGCTGATCGCATCGGTGGCGGTTGAGACCCCCAAACTTTTAGTGATGGGGGATTTTAACCTGCCATCGATGGGAGAAGCATCAGAGGGGGTTCGGGAGTTCATGGCTTCCATGACAGCCATGGACCTGACTCAAATGATTCAGGGCCCGACACACGAGGGAGGACACACTCTGGACCTCGTTTTTGTCTCTGGCCAGTGGTTGAGTGATCTGGGAGGAGGGGACTTAACCATCACTCCCCTGTCATGGTCAGATCACTCACTCCTTCGTCTTGACTTCCCTGGTGCTACCTCCCGCTGCGGGGAGGCGGAACCGGAAAGCACTAGATGGTTCCGCCCCAGGCGCCTGATGGAACCAGATAGGTTCCAGACGGAGCTTGGGCCACCTCCTGTAACCTTGACCCGCCCCCGGGTAGAGGACCTGGTGGTCGCGTGGAATAATGCGACTTCCGGGGCCTTGAACCGGGTGGCGCCTTTGCGGCCTCTCCGGCGGCAACGATCCACCCTGGCCCCTTGGTTTACCGAGGAGCTGAGGGTGATGAAATGCCGCAAGAGACGTCTAGAGAGTCGTTGGAGATCCTCTCGTTCCGAACTTGATCGAACACAGGCACGAGCCCATTTAAGGACGTACCTTGTGGCATTGAGAGTGGCCAAACGCCAATATTGTGCCACTCTCATTGCATCCGCAGAGAACCGCCCTGCCGCCCTGTTTCGGGTGTCCCGCTCCCTCTTGTTTCAGAGACCGCGGGAGGCCCCTCTACAGGGCAGAGCAGAGGAATTTGGGAAATATCTGCAGGATAAAATCGCTCAAATTCGGAAGGATTGGGTCCCTGTTAGTGGTCCAATGGAGACGTCCGTGGCGAGTCTTGAGGAATCGACCTGGGAGGAGTTTGACTTGGTTGCCATCGAGGATTTGGACAGAATGCGTGGACGACTGCGACCCACCACATGTTTATTGGACCCGTGCCCCTCCTGGCTTGTACTGGCATCCTGGGAGATTACACGAGACTGGCTCCTGGACCTAGTGAATGCCTCGCTGAGCGAGGGGTCTCTCCCGGCCGCCTTGAAAGAGGCGGTGGTGAGACCCTTGCTCAAGAAGCCTTCCCTGGATCCTTTGGAGCTGGCCAATTATCGTCCTGTCTCCAACCTTCCCTTTTTGGCGAAGGTTGTAGAGAGTGTGGTGGCCTACCAGTTTCCACGGCATCTGGAGGAAAATGATTATCTAGACCCGCGCCAGTCCGGCTTCCGCCCCGGTCACAGCACGGAGACGGCCTTGGTCGCGTTGGTGGATGATCTCTGGAGGGCCAGAGATAGAGGTTGTTCCTCTATCCTGGTCCTATTAGACCTCTCGGCGGCTTTTGATACCATCGACCATGGTATCCTGCTGCGCCGGCTGGAGGGGTTGGGGGTCCGGGGCACCGTTTTGCGGTGGTTCGGCTCCTACCTTTCTGGCCGGACGCAGCGTGTGTTGGCAGGGGAGGAGAGGTCGACCCTACGCCCCCTTACTTGTGGGGTGCCACAGGGGTCGGTCCTCTCGCCACTCCTGTTCAACACATATATGAAGCCGCTGGGTGAGATCATCCGTGGTTTCGGGGTGGGATACCATCTGTACGCTGATGATACTCAGCTGTACTTTTCCACCCCGAACCACCCCAACGAGGCCATCGAAGTGATGTCCCGGTGTGTGGAAGCCGTACGGATCTGGATGGATGACAACCGACTCAAACTCAACCCCTCCAAGACGGAGTGGCTGTGGGTACCGGCTCCCCGGTTCAGCCAATTAATTCCATCATTGGCCATCGGGGGCATTCAACTTGCCCCCGTGGAGCGGGCGCGCAATTTGGGCGTCCTCCTGGATGCCCAGCTGTCCATGGATGACCATGTGACAGCCGTGGCAAGGGGGGCGTTCCACCAGGTTCGCCTGGTGCGCCAATTGCGCCCCCTACTGGACCGGGACGCCCTACGCACAGTCACTCATGCGCTGGTGACGTCTCGCTTGGACTACTGTAACGCTCTCTACATGGGGCTTTCCTTGAAATGCACCCGGAGGCTACAGTTGGTCCAGAACGCAGCCGCGCGGGTAATTATGGGGAGTACTAGGTACTCCCATGTGACACCATTCCTGCGCGAGCTGCACTGGCTTCCTGTGGTCTATCGGGTGCGTTTCAAGGTTTTGATAACAATCTTTAAAGCGCTCCATGGCTTAGGACCTAGTTACTTGCGGGATCGTATTCTGCCCCATACATCCCTGCGACCAATCCGCTCGCACAGAGAGGGCCTCCTCCAGGTGCCGTCCACCAGACAGTGTCGAGGGGCGGCGCCTAGGAGTAGAGCCTTCTCTGTGGCGGGCCCAGCCCTGTGGAATGACCTCCCCCCGGATATTAGGAATACCTCTGACCTCCGCTCCTTTCGTGTAAAGCTCAAGACCCACCTTTTTCAAGTTGCTGGCCTGGCTCAACTTTGATCCAACTATATCGCTCCTGACGGGTTTTTTATTTGGGGTATTTTAATTGCATTCAATTTATTTAGGGGTTTTTAAACATTGTGTTTTTACTTGTTTTTATCTATCAGTTCACCTCCTCCTTGTATATGTCGTATATATGTCTTGGTATATGTTTTGTTATATGTATGTCGATATATTTATTTCCTATGTTTTGTTGTACGCAGCCACGAGTACTTCGGGAGAGGGTGCGGCTAAGAAATAAATATTTATTATTATTATTATTATTATTATTATTATTATTATTATTATTATTATTATTATTATTATCTTCATTTGATGGGTCTTTCATCATAGTTCCACCTCTGTTACCTTGTTTGCCTTTGATGATGATGATGATGATGATGATGATGATGATGATGATGATGTTTTGTCAATATTTGCCAGTCTTCCACATCTTAGTACTGGAATCCTTCTCCATAACTGAAGATTTCCAGGCTAAGGGAAAGTAACTTATTCCTTTGAATGGCCAAATGAAGCAAATTAAGACATACAAAGAAAGAAATTAGAGATGATCTAGTCAGAGAAAGTGAGTTTAAAAAACAGCTCATTACAGTTAATTTTGTAACCATTTCAATAATAAATTGAGCATTGTGAAATATAATTTTGAAGTTAGTCTTCATTAAATAGTTTTGGAAGATTGGCAATGACATAAATACTGCACATCCATCAAAAGCAATGAGGCACTTTGTTGATACATAAAACAACACATTATGAAAGTGAGCAATGGATTTCAGTTGGCAAATGACAAAAAATGCTACCCTATTAGTGAAGATTTTTCAGATTGTCAATTTTATTGCAGTAGAATATGTAGATATAGATTGGGCTGATATAAAGAGTTCCTTGAATCCTACATTTTAATTGCAATTCACTTCATTTCACTCAACATTTCATTTCAGTTGCTTGTCATCAAAGTTGTTTTCAGTGTGCATGAAAGTCGGAAATGATATATGAGTGCTACTAACCGAGAAAACAGGAATGAGTTTTAGGGGAAATTTTTCAATTTTTTTTAATGATTATTTTTTTACCTTATTAATGTGTCTACTACTGATGGAGAAAGAGAAGAAATTTCAAAACATAGAAATGCAGATATCAGTAGGAGGTTAGTCAGTAACATCTAGGGTTTTGCAATACATGAATGTTTGTCTGAAGAAGTGAAATTGGTCATTTATAAGAGGATTTTTGGTCACTTTGTTATATGAAAGTAATAGTTCGACCTTAAGAACAACTTAAATGCTGATTGCAGTGTGAATGAATTGCTTAGGGGAAAGATATAAAACAAGAAATAGGGTCAAGAGAGTGTTTATTCAATGGGTATGAATAAATGGATTGAAGATAAACTATAGGAGATGACAAGGCTGAGCCCAAGGGAGGGATCAAATGCGTCATAAGTCATGAGTCCCTGTGAACCCACAAGTGATCTAAGTCCAGCCCACCTTGAATGCCTTTCTTATCTTCTGCTCATTTCCTTGACTGATAGTTGGTCAGATTCTTGTAGAGAGCTTACTGTATTTTTCTGAGTATAAGACGCACCGGAGTATAAGTCGCACTATGCTTTTGAAGAGGCAAAATTTTTAAAAAGTAGGTAGGTAGATAGAGGGATAGAGAGAGAGAAATAGAAAGAGAGAGAGAGAGAAATACAGTAGATAGGGAGGGGGGAGAGAGAGTAGGTAGGTTGGTAGGTAGAGGGATAGAGAGAGAGAAATAGAGAGAGAGAGAGAAATACGATAGGGAGAGAGAGAGAGTAGGTAGGCACGTAGGTAGAGAGAGAGGGAGAGAGAGAGACAGAGAGAGAGATACAGTAGATAGGTAGGGGGAGAGAGAGAGTAGGTAGGTAAATAGAGGGATAGAGAGAGAGAGAGAGAGAAATACAGTAGGTAGGTAGAAGTTTCCAGGTGTATTTATCCATGTGCTGGAGAAGGAAATTGCTGACAATCTGCAGCACCTAAGACTTTGTTTCTGCTGGCACAACACTTGATCAATGTAATTCTCATCAATCAGTTAAAGAGCTTTCCAAAAGGGGAAAAAAAGTTGTTGCATTCTGCAAATCTCCCCAAAACGGCCCTTTTTCGCGAAAACGGGCCCACTTCCCCCCAAAAAAAGCATGAATAGCCTTGGGGAGACTTTCAGAGTGCTCCTGGGGTGCCCCCCCCCAAAAACAAGCAAAAAACCAGCCCATTTTTCGCGAAAACAGGCCAGCTTATTTCAAAAAATTTGCATGCATAGCCTTATGGAGGCTTATAGGACTGGGGGGGCAAAGGATGTCCTGTTTTTTGCTCATTTCTGCCCTCCCCAGCCCCCAGGAACTCTCTGAAAGCCTCCATAAGGGTGCGCACGGCCATTTAGGTGAAGGGGGCAGGGCTTTGTGAGGCAAAAAATGCTGTATTCGATGTATAAGTCTCACCCAGATTTTCAGCCTCTATTTTGAGGAAAAAAGGTGTGTCTTATACTACGAAAAATACGGTAAGTTGAAATAAATCCTGATTTCCCCAGTGCTTGACATAAGCTGAGTCTCCAGTATAAATAAAGCATGTGAAGATCCTATGGTTGTACAGTGAAAATGAGGATCAAATTAAACAACAAATATATGAAGGAAGAGTGAATGACTTCAGAGGAAGGAGAAGACTAGAAACCTTGGAGGAACCGATGAGATTCTAAAAAAAAGAGGACAGAATTTAGACACAATAGTCCATGAAGTATTGTATGTGTGTATGATGAAAGCACAGAGTTTGCAAAGATAGAAAGGTATTCAATGATAAGCTAATAATTGTGGATTTAGTTGTATTTCTTTTTCTTATGTCATGTCTTTATTTTCTTTTGCTTATTATTTCCCACTCCTTCTTTGCACTATGTATAATACCCTGTTTTCCTGAAAATAAAACTTCCCCAGATAACAAACCCAATTGGAATTTTGAGCACATGCGCTAAAATAAGCCCTCTCCCAAAATAAGCCCTCCCTGAAAATATTGCAACACAGCAGCAGCCATGAGGGGACCATGCTCACCACCTCCTGCACCTCAAAAATAATAAGACTCCCCCAAAATAAGGCCAAGTGCTTATTTTGGGGGGGGGATAAGACCCTGTCTTATTTTCGGGGGAAACATGTACTGCCTCCCTAAAACATGCTGGATATGAATATAAGTAGTAAGACTGATTTTACAGTAATGATAATTAACTTTAATTGCAGATTTTTCTTGATTACAGGTGGTTATTCAGTTGTTTTATTTGTTTTACCTGTTGATTTGTTTACCTGTCCAAAAAGGTAGGTTGGAAATGTTTTCATAATTTAATAGAAGTCTATTCAGCATGCTTAGCCTACAAAAGTATGTTATATGTAAAGCAAAATACATCTGTACAGTTGGAAAAATGAATTCGGATCATCAAGACCCACCTCTGGTCTGTCTTAATATATGCAATGAACAGTAGCCATCACCTCACTTTTCTGGGTTATTGTTGAGTAGTACAGCTTATTTTGTCATCGGTTGTATTTTGCTCTCTTCACCGAACAGCATATTTAAACTAATTATATTTTTATGGAATCCACCATCAACCTTAATCCATTCAGAATTTTTACTTTCTTGACACCCAATCTTATACCAGCACTTTATCATGGTTCCAGAAATCAGATTTATTCTATCAATACCATTTGAACAGCCAGCTGTTTGTTTTAAATCTTATAGGCTTTTGAGAGCAAAATAAAGTAATAAAGTATGTTCTGAGCAGCAGCTGTGTTTGAACAGAGTTCCAGCCAGACTATTTTATTTTATTGAAGGCATTGTAAAATGTCATGATCTTTCCTTCTGTGAAGTTCTAGGATTCCCTTATAAAGATAAAACCTGTCTTCTATGAAATTCTTATTTACTTTATAATACAGATAGTATTCTCTTTTGATGGCATTGCTATTTGTGTTTTCAGAATACATTACATTTTAACGTTACTAAATATCTCCTAATATCCCGCTCCCACTGTCTTTGAATTCATATATTCAGCCTGAAAGATTCAAGGCCTTGATAACAGCATGTATTTCACAGGCTGGGAAATGAATTTATTTGAATTTACTAGAAGTAAATGCTTCTGGTAAGCTATTGCCTATTGTATCCTTTGTCCAATGTAAACTCTGAGCACATATTTTTAGTTGAACCTATTCAGCTTATGATATAATATTTTCACAAATAAATAATCTGGCAATATGGTTACATACATGAACATTTGAACCATCAATAGTTTTTTGGGATGGAGAGCAAGATTGATGATGAAAATACAATTGTACATTTCGTATTTGTAAATTGGGAGAAAGTTGGAAAACAGTAAGTTTATTAGGGTGCTCTCTAATCAGGAGAAAAATTAAGGTATTCCTCCTTGATTTAGTAGTGCCTTCAAAGTTTATGGGTTTTTTTCCTTGCAATTTAGTTTTTGCTTGCAATCGCCTCTCACTGCACTGTCCTTTTGAGATATTACTTCAAAATATTATAGCTCCTGTTACCAACAAAATCCAAGACAAACATAACTTCACTGCTAGGTCAGAAGCAGCTGATGGAAACCAGCTTTTCTTCACAAAGGACTGACTATTTTGTGGTTATATAAGATGAATTAAGACCTGGACAGCAGAATGTCCAGACTGAAGGGTGGAAGCTGGGCGGGAAAAGGCCCTCCAAAATAAAAATGAAAAGCATTAAGGAATTTAGAGAAGTGAGTCCTAGTTTAAATACGCATTCAATTCTTCCTGTATATGAGATCTGGTTTGGGTAAAGGGATTTAATCCAGGATTTCAAGATTTAACTTTCTAGACAGATGCTCCAAACTTCATTGCTATGACTTACCATACAAAGCCCCAGGCAGGACTAAAAATTGTATACTCTGTAACTAAATTACTAATGGAATTATCCAGCACTTTCCTTCTACAAGTAGCGTACTATAAGTCTCCCTAAAATTTAGCATCAGGCCAGTGACATAAATAATCTGTGTCATCCATGGAAGTTCTAAATTAGGAATTGAATATAACTTTCAGCAACTCAAGGTCATACCATTTCTTGTCATTGTTATCACTGTGTTAATTCTTACAATAAGGTATTCTCAGTGTGCACAGCCCATTTAATCAAACACATTTAACTAAACTGCTATACATTAACCCAGCTACAATTAAAATGCTATATATAAGCTAATTGTCATCCCTTCAGAGAGGCCAAGTCAAGAAGCCGATACCAAAAGAAGTAGTAAAAGTCTTTTTCATTCTTACATTTTATAACAAAATCTCAAAAAAGCCTGACTGAAATTCTCTTTTCCCTCATTCCCTTTACCAAAGAAGTTCAGTATTTTCAAATTCCTTCCTCAGTCACTCCTCCCTTCTAAGGCTAAATTGGTATTTATTAAATTGCTGTTGAGTTCCTTCTTGGAGGCCATGTCTTTACTCCTGTACACTATTATTTTAATAATTCATAATGCATGACTTCATGGCACATGAGGGATGTGCTATCTCATATAAGCTGGCATATTGCAGAGTATGGATGTGCACAATTATTCTCTTTGCTGAAAGAATCTAAGCCAAAGATTCTTTGGGGAACAGATACGTTGGACAGTACATCAAACCACACGATGGGAAAGTTGACAAACGGCTAGTTTGATTTGTTCTGTCAACATAAAATAGAGACTATGGAACTATTTCTGAAGGATTACAGAATTATGTTGCAGAGGATTCCAGTTATTGCAATACTTCAGAATGATTAAGGAAACACAACAAACCAGGAGGAAAACTTTTTAATTCTTTGTATATGGATATAAGCTATTTCAGCTTTGCTTTTTGTAGTAATTTTAAGTTAAAAAGACAACTAATGCAAACTAAAAAAAATAAAAGAATTTAAAAAATAGATGCAGAAAAGAATAGAAAGAAGAAAAATAATAAAGAAAAAGAAAATAAGAATACAAAGAAACGATCTTCCCTTTCAGCACACGTTTAAACAATTTTAATAATATTTTCTTCTCTTAAAAGAGAACAAATGATCTCCACTTCCCATAACTTCCTATAAGCTTGAAAGCCTTGTTATTCAGTCTTGAGCAACTTAAAATGCTTCAAGATTTTGGGTAAGCACCCTAGGTATTATGGAGGGCATGCATATTGTTCACATGCCCAACCCACTGACATAAAGGAGGAAGACCAAAAATCACCACTGAGAAAGCCATTGTTATCATTGGTATCACTGTGTTAATTCTTACAATAAGGTTACTCAGTGTGCACAGCCCATTTAATCAAACACATTTAACTAAACTGCTAAACATTAACCCTGATACCTACCCACGTTCTTATAAAAGTAGGGAACACTCAAAGTTCTGCCTCCAAAAAAATGTTAACAGTAAGAGAGATTATTATGCAGTTTTGCAATAACATATACTCATTTTAGAGTCAATAAAATTCAAGATTTTTAAAAAAACTGGATGTAAGTATACCTGTCCAGAATATGGTAAGGAGAATAACCCAATGAAGTATATATGAAATGTGTTATGAATAATTTATGTAACAGAGCTTACAGAAATTTTTATAGCTTATTTCATCCAGATGCTTCTTTACCGCTGACCTCCTTGTAGCATCGTTTTATTTTTGTTAAATCAGATTGGTGTGTAATTGTTTTCTTGGGCAGAGAAAATTCTTCAAGTCAAGGTAGATTTAATGAACCACCCCATCTCTGAAATAAATACTGTACAAAAAACATTTTTCTGCTCTCAAAGATCACTGGGCTGGAAGCTTCAGAAATCAAAAAGGTAAGGAACATATTTTAATTCCAGAGATTCAATAAAATAAATTATTGGAGGTAGGAAAATGTTTTCAATTATTTGAATCTGAGCATTGTGTGTTCTCAGGGCCACATCACAACATTAACTTATAGTAATCCTTGACTTACAACCACAATTGGGACCAGATTTTTTGTTGCTAAGCAAGACAGTTGTTAAGTGAGTCACGTCCGATTTTATGACCTTTTCTGCTACCGTTGTTAAGCAAATCATTGCAGTTGTCAAGTGACCAAACGGTCACTAAATGAATGGATTTTGCTTGTCAGAAGCTGGCTTGGAAAGTTGCAAATGGTGATCACACGATCCTGGGACAGTGCAAAAGTACATGCCAGTTGCCAAGCACCCACATTTTGTACTTGTGACCATGAGGATGCTGCAATGATCAAAAGTGGGAAGACCAATTGCAAGTCACTTTTTTCAGGGCGGATGCAATTTTGAATGGTTGCTAAGGGAATTGTTGTAAGTTGATGACTGCCTATATATGACTCCATGTCAAATATATATTGTAAAAGTGGCTGGTTCCCAGTAATCGCAATCTGACCTTATTCAGCTATATTTTTATAAAATTCACAAATGCTGTAACCCTGGCCAATTTTCTTGGAGAAGCCTCCATTGAATTTAGTGGAGCATATAAAAATACATAGAATTGCTTTATTAGGCACCCCAACCATGTTTGAAATACTAGGATTAGGCCTAATATTTTTAAAGGATATATATATATATAATAGTCATATTCAGCAATTAATCCCCTAGAAAGTTATTTAATGTATGCATTTCCAGAATAACAGTTAGGTTTGCATCAAGCATTGTGCGATTATTATTATAGTTTTCTGTACCGAAAAGTTATGATGATTTTCTGTTATTAATAGTCGCAGTGCTTTGTGCATTTATTCATAAGCAAGAATAAGAAAGAAGAATTTCTTATGCATAAATGTTGCTTGCACTGAATGTATTTAATGAGAAGCATTTCCCCCTGCACTCGGTGACATTCAGTAAATGATCTAGCAGCAGGCTTTTAAACTAATTAGTTAATTAGATAGATTCTATAAGTACTTTCAAATGTAGCAGTTATTACTTTTTTTCTTCCCTCCTGCTTGGATAGAGATAGTACTTAACCCCAAGTAATGTACTCAAGTTTTATTCTACATAACACAAAATATAGAAATACTCATAAATGTCACGACCGAGATCCTTAAAGCAGAGAACATGCAGATTGGTTTGCATGGAAGCGCCTGTGCTTACAATCATATGCATAAGTAGATCTGTTTTGTATACCTAGATGTCCATAAGAAGCTGAAATCAGATGTGCAGCTTCACTGAGACATGATTTATTGGGAATACAGGCAGACCTCAAATTACAGCAGTTCAGTTCACGACCGTTTGAAGTTACAACAGCACTGAAGAAAGTGGCTTCCTACCATTTTTGACACTTACGACAATTGCAGCATTACCCCACAGCTGGATTAACACCTGTCTGGAAAACTTTGGAATCAGCAAAAATATCTGTACATTTTTGAAAGCAAATATGCAAAAATGGAAAACTGGGAAATGGAAATATAGTGAAAGCATTAGCAAAGGATGATGGTTCGAAGTACCTAGGCACATTGGAAGCAGATAACATCTTGAATAGAAAAGTCAATGAGTCAACACAAAAGGAATACTCAGGAGGGTCCGCAAAATATTAAAATCAAAGCTGAATGCTGGAAACATAATTAAAGCCATTAATGCATGGGCAGTTCCAGTGATACGCTACTCAGCTGGAATCATCAACTGGACTCTGGCTGAACTGGAAAACGTGGACCGGAAAACTTGCAAACTTTTGAATATGTACCACGCTTTACATTCATGAAGTGACATTGACAGGTTGTAACTGCCAAGAAAAATAGGGGGCAGGGAGCTATTGCAAATCCATCAAACTGTAGAAGAAGAAAAATGAAGTTTGAATGATTATGTGAACCAAAGTACAGAAAAATTGCTCCAGGCTGTTAAAATGGAGAACAGCATAAAAACAATAGAAACAAAGGCAGAATATAAGGAAAAACAGCTGGATGACAGATTAAATAGATGGAAAACCAAAGCTTTGCATGGATAACACCTGAAAAACATTGAAGGAAAATGTGATGACAACTTGACATGGACATGGCTTAAAATGGGAACTATCAAGAAAGAAACAGAAGGTTTAATACTGGCTGCTCAAGAACAAGCACTACAAACTAATGCCATGAAAGCGAAGATACAAAAATCCACTGACAACCCAAACTGCCGACTTTGCAATAACAAAGTCAAAACTGTTTCACATTTAATATGTGAATGTCGTAAAATCGCACACACTGATTATAAAGCTAGACATGACCGAGTTGCTAAATTAATCCACAGGTCATTATGTAAAAAATATGATTTACCTGTATCCAGAAAGTCATGGAAACATAAAGTGGAAAAAGTTATCGAAAATGAGAAGGTGAAGATCTTGTGGGACTTCCGAATACAAACAGATCGTCATTTGGAGCACAACACACCAAATATCACAGTTGTAGAGGGCTGAAGTATACAGTTTATTGATATTGCTGTTCCAGGAGATACCAGAGTCGAAGAAAAAGAACTAGAAATATCGCGACCTGGCCATCGAAACTACACGACTATGGATGAAGCATGTAACAGTGATACCCATTGTCATCGGGGCACTTGGCACCATGTCCAAGAATTTTACAAGATACACCAACAAATTGCAGCTTCCTGCAATAACATCAGTGAAACTGCAAAAAAACCTGCACTACTAGGAACATCTTATATTTTACGAAGGTACTTGGTTGATACCTAGGACGCTGGCAGCAAACCGTATCAACTATTAGCACCAGTCAATGGTATTTGTGATGCATTTTATGAATGTTCAGTTGGCTGAGTTTCATGTTTAATGAATGAAGTATAAATAATAATAAATATTAGTAGTAGTAGTAACCTATTATTTATAATAGGTTTAATAACCTATTGCTTTTTAGTAACCTATGACTATCACTAAGTGTTGCATCTTATGATTCTTGATTAATGTATTCTATTTTATTTTTCTTTATGTACACTAAGAGTATATGCACCAAAGACAAATTACTTGTGTTTCCAATCACACTTGACCAATAAAGAATTCTATTCTATTCTATTCTATTCTATTCCATTCCATTCCATTCCATTCCATTCTATTCTATTATCTTTTGATGACAAGCAAGTCAATGGGGAAACCAGATTGACTTAGCAACCAAGTTATTAACTTAACAACCGCAGTGGTTCACTTAGCAACTGTGTCAAGAAAGGTCATAAAATGGGGCAAAACTCACTTAATTAATGTCTCACTTAGCAACAGAAATGTTGGGTTCAATTGTGGTCGTAAGTCGAGGACTACCTGTACTAGAGTACTGTGCATTCTTTATTTTTGGGGTTCCTCAATAGGTTTGTTTTTCTCTCCAGTGCCTGCCAGAATAATTAAGTAAGCCTTTGGTATACTGTATGTGGTTTTGGGTAACCTTCTTATGAGGATCCCGCTGGAAACTGCCCCACCTTAGAGAATCTGTGGTGGATCTAGAGGAGCATGGAGATGGTATCTTCCTTCTTTTTATTGCCCTGGATGGAACAAGCACTCTAAACAATTAATTTCTTCTATCTCCGCTTCTTCAAATCCTGCAGCACCATCTCCATTTTCAAAAATGAAGAGGATCAACAATCTTATTCTATGTTTTCATCTTCTAAACAAACGAGAGCAATCTGCTTCAACCAATCTAACTGTTATTTGGGATGATTTTCCTCCCACTTTAAACCCAAAGTCACAACTAGAAATTATTATTTTCAGCAGAAAACCTTCAGGCTGTTATCTTTTAATACAGTTTAAATCTGGATAAGGATTTCCATTTAAATAATCCAAATTACTTTAGCCTCATTCTGTTGTACTTCCATCTAAAATACAGATTATAAAGATATATATAAAAATGGTTCCTAAAGAACAAAGTTTTCATTAAAAAAAATTTTTTTAATTTAAATTTTTTTTAAATACAAACCAATATAAAGGAAAAAAGGGAAAGGGAATAAAAGGGTAAAGTTAAAAAGTGACAAAGAAATACATAAAACAAATTTAAAAATCCCCAACCTTTCCAGTACAGAGAAAAGAATATAATCTTGTTCTAAATTTAATGAAATAACAATAATACTTAAAAACTCTTTAAAAACTAATAATCAATGTTAAAAAAAAACCAATATTCATATTATGTTCTTAATTCAACTTTAATTTAACTCATACTAACTTGTCAACTATCAATAAATCATAACCACATAAATAAAATCCACAATATTTCTCTAATCAAATCAGATCTAAGCCTCAAATCCCAAAATCAAATCTTCATTTTTCTCCTTTTCTCTTAGGAAATCTAACAGTGGTTTCCAAACCACAAGAAATTTAATTAAGTTATTGTCTCTAATCAAAGGTGAAGAACAAAGCTTTTGAAGGTTGAAGTGTTCTCTGTGTGAGCGTGTTCACAGAAACTGGAATCTGATCTGATTTGAATCATGATTCTATATTATAACAGAAAGGTGGATGGTTTACAGGAAATACACATGAGATTAGCATCCAGTTAACTACATCAGGAAAGAAGTTAAGGAGCATGAAATCTGTTTGTTTGTGCCCAGAAAGAAAAGGAGGAGGAAGTGATAATTGCAAATTCTTAGAGAAAGAGCAGGCAAAGTTATAGACAAAGAGGAGACACAGAATAAATTCTTAACTCTGGACATGAGATTGTCCCCTTATGTTGATTAGATATTGAAGAGTCAGTGCCATTGGCTCAATTTCCTCCAACAAAAGCAAGTTTTTAGCTCTTTGTGAGACTGCATGTTGTCTCTTCCCTATTTACTATACACCTGATAGATACTATTAATATGAAGCAGTTCTCCTACCTCCATATTTCTTGGTATGTTCAGGGATGACTCCTACCTGCGATAAGACACATTTCAATGATAAGATTATCTTCTTGCACGAGGGAGACTTCCTTCCTCATTTATTGAAGTGGGTGTCAGTTCAGTAGTAGACATGAGCATCCTGCCTTCATTATGCTTTCAGTGTCGATGTGGAGTAGGACAGCTCACATAACTTCTCACATCTCAACATTCTGAATCCAACTACTGCTCCAATCTCTGGTTATTGTAGAATGTCTTCTTCTGCTGATCTTCCTTTGTGTATATAGTTCATAGGGTATTATAGAGTATTCAAATACTCTAGGTGCAATCCAGTGTCTTCCATTTTCTGAAGCATTTAGAACACACACACCCACATACACACACACCCACAAAAGTCATATAGGAGCATTGAGCCTAGAAAAGTAGAATATAGAAAATTGGTTTCTACTGACTCCATCCATGTAGCTCAGTGAATGATGTTGACACGGAATAGCACTGATTCTCCATACTCCTCTGAGAGAGGAGTATCTCTTGTGCTCTATATCAGTAATAGGGAATCTATGACATGTGCATCCAAGGCAATACATTACATTTTGCTTGATGCACCGTGTCAACAACTATCCACTTTTGTGCAGTGTGCAGAGGCTGCAGAGGCTGTGAAAGAGCATTCTCGGAAGCGGCTTCAAGACTGGTGGCCTCATGCAACTGGAGCAGCCCGGGATAGACCACAGGGGCTGGTCAACAGAAAGCTTGAAACTAAGCGGCATGCAGCAGTTCCTGGAGAGCACTGGGCTGCGGGAACAGTCATGCCGCCATGGGGAACAGGCTTTTTTGAGTTGCTGCATTTGCATTAGACCGGGAATTGAGGTTGGATGTTTCCACTGATGGCCTAAATGTGAGAAAGATACAGAAATGTTTCTCTTTTGTTTGGTGTGTGTGTGTGTGTGTGTGTGTGTGTGTGTGTGTGTGTGTGTGTAAGAGAGAGAGAGAGAGAGAGAGAGAGAGAGGGAGGGAGGGAGGGAGGGAGGGAGGGAGGGAGGGAGAGAGAGAGAGAGAGAGAGAGAGAGAGACCCCAGCAGAGTCTACTTAGGCATTTTCTGAATTTTGGATATGCTAAGCCCAAAATTCATCACCATCACTACCTTCATACTAGAATAGAATAAGCAATGTGGCAGCTAAGGTTCACAGTAACTTTTTTGTAGTCCACTAATTTCTCTGTTTCCTCACCTAGTATTTAGACATTTAAAAGATAATCAGAAGCTGGCATTCTGAAAAGCAAAACCCCAACTTCATTTACCGAAGAACCCCTTTAAAACAACTATGGCAAATTACAAGGGATGAATTTATATAGAACTAAGTTGAAATAAGCAAAATATACCTTAGCTTGCATGATGAGTGAATCCAGCAATTATCTCCTCAGATTGCTCATTTTTAGTTATGAGGAAGACATTGCAAAACAAAAAAACGTAAAAGCGAGGATGTATAATATTTGCATATGTTAATTTATACCCAAAAGTTTTAACTCAATGATATTAATTACAATTTAAACTAAAAAAAAAAGCAAGTCTCACTATAACACAAAAATGCCAACTGTGCCTGGGCAGTTTGAAGACTCTTACCTTTCCCTTTGCCTGGTTCTTTTAAACAAGAGAAGAATCAGAGTTGATATATTCTTTTGCCACCCCAAAATAATCAATGAAATAATTATTATTTTCTCAAACTATACCTTCTCTGCATTTGCCAGAATTAAACTTACTTACTTTACCAGATTCATTGCAAGTCACGATCATTGTTCCATACCCTGAGATTAATGTACTTAGTTTGTGCTCAGAATAAGACGATGGCTATAGAATTAGAATGCTTTTTTTTTCTGGCTGAGAATAGATTTTTACCTGTAAGAGGTATGCTGTCCAAAGTCACCAGTGAGCTTCCATAGCTGAGAGTGGATTTAAACTTGGCTCTTCCAAATAATAAGGATTCCAACACTAAATCACCCTGGGTCTCATAATGTTAATATAATGAGTTTGTAGTCATGCACTCCATAATTTTCTTTTTGAACATAAAGAATTATAAATTGACAGCAGCATTTGGAGCTTTCACAGAGTTGCATTCAAGATCTTTGAGAGTCCTATACAGCCTTCACACCTTAGATTTTGCATCTATGCAACTCTGCTATAAAAATAATGGAGCTTACATGAAATATGGGTAAATTACTTCCAACCTTAAATTTTAGTTGCCAATTACTCTTCTTCTAAACTTCATTTTCCATCTGCCTCTGCTTTCGAAACATTCATCAACATATTCACTACTTAACTCCTAAATATACTCACTAACAGATTGTGTGCAACAAAAAAAGTAAAAATTATCTTACCTGATTAGATCACAAATTCACAGATGTTGTTGTATTTCTTCTTGGCAGTATTGCAAAGGAATAATAAATCCCTGTTATACAACTACTGTATATGCAGTTCCCTCATAACTTGGGTAATCTTTTAAAAATTACGAATGCTGTTTTCTCGGAGTATTTTGGAGATAGATATAAACAAACAACCACCTTATTTATTAGAAAATAAATAGGCAGGCAAAAGGGGTGTGTACACCTTTTTTTAAAAAAAATCATTCTTAAAAGGAACGTTCCTTGCATTTCAGATGATTTCTAGTAGAATTCATATTGATTTTTCTTTCTCTGGCCAAACCAAACTGCTGATTTATAGTATTTCTTCATACAGTAATAGATATTACACAAATTCAGTTATTTCTTTCAGAGGGCAAGAACCATGGCAGAAAACTCGTTTCTCCTGGGACCCCTCCAGCTGAAATTCCTTAACTGACTGGGTCTGCAGCATAAAATTCCTTAACTGGTGGGGTCTGCAACATCAGTGGGGTGAGAGATGGTTCCTCAGATAGCATGGACTCATGCCATTCAGAGTATATAAGTTCTAAATGTACTAAAGGACAACTCATTCAAGATTATTTTTCATCTACTTAAATTATATGATTAAGAAGCTGTTGTCATCACTGCATTATACTACCCAAATATCCTTAATTCTTCTGCGGAAAAGAAATGAATATTAATCTGCATCTATAATACATGAAGTCCCTTACATAATCTGTAAAAGAAAGTAATTAGAGGTAGCTCATTTAAAGCTTACTTGTAAATCTGCTGTAAAAAATAGAGTTGCGTTTGAGCTAGGTTGGAACATTTACTATGAACGTATATGACATTTATCTCGACAAATATAAACATAGAAAGAAAGAGAGAAACATTAATCCATATGGCGTGAATGTATGGCAAATGTGAAATATGAAATGTAATTATTTCTTCTTATGTAATGTGGAAAAAGGGAGTAGAAGAAGATGTTTTCAATACTATATAACATTGCCCCCAGAACACTTGGGAACATTCAGTGGTGTCCTCTCCCATGAGCTCAGATAAAGAAACTCGATACCTTGCAATCTGTTCATGTTCAAGAACATACGCTGATGTTGAAGAATTCCCAGCTAAGTTGGAAGGAGAGGTCAAGCAAGAGCCTAACCTGGAATCATTGTGCAGCTGCAAACTGCATAAGCTTGACCTTCCCCCGCCTCCCACCCCCAACACAAGACATCAAGCTTTATCTGGTTATTCCCAGAGGAAGGAAGAAATTCTTGTAAAATAAGTGTTAAACAATAAAGCAACTGACTGATGCTATTCACCAATGGCTCTGGGTGCTTGCGCCTGACAGTCTTTTATGCAGGCTAGGAACTCTGGGAATTCTAGTCAAAATCACTCGAGGGCACCAGATTAGGAAAGACTGGTGTGTGTAGCCTTTGATGTGATTTTGTTCAAAGTTTGCACATAATAAAAACAAAACAGTTCCAGTTCAATAGCTTGCGGAAGATGAAATAAAATATTATCTTGACTGCTGTAAATTTTTTAATTTTTGAAGAACTTAAAGCACTTCCTTTAAGTGATATCTAAGGAAGACATCAAGATTAATTTTTCCTGCCCTCCTAAAAACATAGTTTTTCCCATTGTATTACAGGTCTTTTCTGTAACATCAGTTTCTGTGTACTACCAAGAACTTAAATATATCAAATCCATGATTGAGAGAATAGTTTCAGACTCCAATTGCCTACACCCAGACATGTTCCATTAAACTCTTCTATCATTGAAATCAGGACCAGCAAAGAGTTAAATTGTAAAGAGCTGCTAGTAAACGCTAACTGCTACTGCTCCAATGTTTTGGTTTTTTTTAGGAGAGAAGGGTTTGACAGGTGGAAATTATCACTTCTTTGAAAGCTAGTTTAAATTTGCATGAATGAAACTGTACTTGCAATCAAGATCAAATTATTTTTAAACTTTGTTTTGGCCCTAAGCAGCATGATTGTAGAGAATTAATGGACTTAAAAACAAACAAACAAACATGGCAGCAATTAGGGGCTGCTACTCCAGTGCTATGGGCTGCAAAAACTCATGAACTCATGATAGATTAGGATCTATCTTCTGACATATTTCTACAACTCTCTTTATGATAACCTTTAAATGGGCATCATAGGGGAGCAAATTTTGAACCAAAGTTAACACAAATGGGCTAATTTTCAGAATCCTGGGATCCATTACTCCCAAAAGAATGAAATTTGGGAAGCCACTCACACAATCCCTTATTCCCTCCCCCATCAAGCAGCAGACACATACCTGCCTGATGGGAAGGGGAGTGGAGAGAAAGGAAAAGATGAGAAAGAGGGAGGGAAAAATGAAAGGAAGGGAAGAACAAGACGAAGAAAGAGAAGGAGAAGGTACCCTTCTTGGCCCATGCTGCCCTCCTGTGTGCCTTCCCCAACCTGCATCACTCTCTCACGTGCCTTCCCTAACATGTAAGGCACTTCTTGTGAATGCCCACACACCTTTTTTGATGCACATGGTACCTCTTAGCTATTTACCTGCCTGCTAGCCACAGAATTACATCTTCCTGCTAGCTTCCCCACTGACTTTCTCTCTGCAAACTTCCCACAAGCCAAGTAAATGGCAGAGCTGGCAGGAATTTGAAGGAGGGACGGAGAAAGGAAGGATGGAAGGAAGATTTCTGATGCTCTCTGCCAGTTTCCCACAGGGAAACTTAATGGGGAAGCTGGCAGGAGATTGCTCCTATTGCTTTTTGCCTGCCTATGGCCATTCTGATTCTCTGTTTAGTAAGAAATATCTCTGAAATAATGATCCAGTAGGATACTAGTTGTCTAGTTCTCTCTATACTTCTTTTTATAATGCTGTATATGTGTTCTATGATCATGTTTGGCTACTACTTAATGTTCTAATAGCTGAGCTACTTTGTCTGGTAAAAAGGAATACAGAAAAGCTGAATTCTTTGCTACTATCTGATAAGTGTCTGGATTTTCTTAATCTGCAGTACATATGGTAGCATAGTACCTATTCAAAAATGGACTCCAGAGGATGATCTATATATGCAATGCACTTTTGTTTACTGCATTTGAGGACAAAGAAGCACATCAAGCATTCTAAAGAAGCATACTACATTAATTAATGAGTGATCTGGGAATAGGGGATTTAGATATTATTCCCCTGTCATGGTCAGATCACTCATGTCTCCGTCTAGACTTCCCTGGCGCTACCCCCCACCGCGAGGAGGCGGAGCCAGTTTGTCCAAGCTGGTACCGCCCCAAGCACCTGATGGAACCGGATAGGTTCCAGACGGAGCTTGGGCCACTACCTGTAGCCCTGACCCGCGCTCGGTCGGAGGACCTAGTGGCCGCCTGGAATAGGGCGATGGCTGGGGCCTTGGACCGGGTTGCGCCTTTGCGACCTCTCCTACGGCAGCGACCCACCCGGGCTCCTTGGTATACCGAGGAGTTGAGGGTGATGAAGCACCACAGGAGACGTCTAGAGAGCAGGTGGAGGTCCTCACGCTCCGAGTCTGACCGAGCACAGGTAAGAGCCTATTTACGGACCTACCTTGTGGCATTGAGAGCGGCCAAACGCAGACATTGTGCCGCTCTCATTGCGTCTGCGGATAACCGCCCTGCCGCCCTGTTTAGGGTGACCCGCTCCCTCTTGTCGCAAGAGACGCGGGGGGCACCCTTACAGGGAAGAGCAGAGGAGTTTGGGGAATATCTGCAGAACAAAGTCGCTCAGATCCGAAGCGGATGGGCCCCCTCCAGTGGACTGAACGGGCTGTCAACAGCGAGTCTTGTGAGACCACTCTGGGAGGAGTTTGACTCTGTTGCCCCCGAGGACTTAGACAGGTTGCGTGGACGGCTGCGACCCACCACATGTTCAATGGACCCGTGTCCCTCCTGGCTGGTACTGGCATCCTGGGAGGTGACACGAGGCTGGCTTCTGGGCCTGGTGAACGCCTCATTGGGTGAGGGATCCTTACCAACTGCCTTGAAAGAGGCGGTGGTGAGGCCCTTACTCAAGAGGCCTTCACTTGACCCAATGGAGCTAGCTAATTATCGTCCAGTCTCCAACCTTCCCTTCCTGGTGAAGGTTGTTGAGAATGTGGTGGCGCAGCAATTTCCACGTCACCTCGATGAATCCGACTATCTAGACCCATGCCAGTCCGGCTTCCGACCCGGGCACAGCACAGAGACAGCCTTGGTCGCGTTGGTTGATGATCTCTGGAGGGCCAGAGATAGAGGTTGTTCCTCTATCCTGGTCCTATTAGACCTCTCAGCGGCTTTTGATACCATCGACCATGGTATCCTATTGCGCCAGCTGGAGGGGATGGGAGTCAGAGGCACCGTTTTATGGTGGTTCGGCTCTTACCTCTCCAGCCGGATGCAATATGTGTTGACAGGGGGGCAGAGATCGACCCTGAGGCCACTCTCTTGTGGGGTGCCGCAGGGGTCAGTCCTCTCGCCCCTTCTGTTCAACGCATATGTGAAGCCGCTGGGCGAGATCATCCGTGGTTTTGGGGTTGAATATCATCTGTACGCTGATGATACCCAGCTGTACATCTCAATCCCAAGCCACCCCAACGAGGCTGTCGAAGTGATGTCCCGGTGTTTGGAAGCCGTCGGGGTCTGGATGGGGGACAACAGACTCAAACTCAACCCTTCCAAGACTGAGTGGCTGTGGCTACTGGCACCTCGGTTCAGCCAGCTGACTCCATCGCTGGCCATAGGGGACGAGCAATTGCCCCCTGTGGAACGGGCGCGCAATTTGGGCGTCCTCCTAGATGCCCGGCTGTCAATGGATGACCATGTGGCAGCCGTGGCAAGGGGGGCGTTCCACCAGGTTCGCCAGGTGCGCCAATTGCGCCCCCTACTGGACCGGGATGCCCTACGCACAGTCACTCATGCGCTGGTGACGTCTCGCCTAGACTACTGTAATGCTCTCTACATGGGGCTTCCCTTGGGACGCGCCCGGAGACTGCAGCTAGTCCAGAACGCGGCCGCGCGGGTTGTCATGGGGAGTACCAGATACTCCCACGTAACACCACTCCTGCGCGAGCTGCACTGGCTACCTGTGGTTTTTCGGGTGCGTTTCAAGGTTCTGATCACCATCTTTAAAGCGCTCCATGGCACAGGACCTAGTTACTTGCGGGATCGCATCCTCCCACATACATCCCTGCGGCCAATTCGCTCTCACAGGGAGGGGCTTCTCCAGGTGCCGTCCACTAGGCAATGCCAGCGGGCGGCGCCAAGGAGTAGGGCCTTCTCTGTGATGGGCCCAACCCTCTGGAATGACCTCCCCCCCGATATTAGAACCACCACGGACTTCCGCTCCTTCCGACAAAAATTGAAGACTCACCTGTTCCGATTAGCTGGCCTGGCATAATTATAACTGTTATAACTGTTACCTCCTGGAAATATACTTTTAACTGGTATTTTAAGGGTATTGTTTTAAATTTAATTGATTTTAGGGGTTTTAAAGCCATATTTATATTCTTGCTGTACAGTTCTTTTAATTCTTTTAACCTCCTCCATATTTATATTTATTCACTTATTCATCTGTTTATCTATTTAATGAATTTTACTGTGGATGATGTATTTGCTGTGTGGACTGTACACCGCCCCGAGTCCCTTTTGGGAGAGGGGGCGGTCTAGAAGTGCGAAGAAATAAATAAATAAATTAATTAATTAATTAAGGTATACTAGACGGCCATTGCTGGCATGCTTCTGGCTGCTCATAGGAGTAGGTTGTACTATGTAGAGATTCCAAACAGTGATATATGGTGCATACCAGGGTTTGGCCTTTACAATTACGTTTAAAATCAACATGAATACCTTGTATTATTCAATATGCAGTTGATAGTTACTGATCTCTATTCCAAGTCAAGCAGGAGGTGCCATGGAAGTCTTAATATGATGCTGTACAGTAGATGGAAGATACCATAGCATGCATAGGGAGAAACAAGATCAGGCTTAACTCAAGCAAAAGAACAGAAGAGCTGTTAATTCAAAAATTAGTCTATTCTACAATTATAACATTTACTCAACACTCCCCTGGGGGGAAAAAGGCTTTTAATTTGGATATACTCCTGGATTTTCAGCTACTGCTCAGTTTCAGCTAATGCAACAGTTGTGGCCTTTCCTGGAAAAGGAAGCACTAAAGATATTTAGAATCCTTTATGTCTGGCTATAGTCATTTATATCCTGGCCATCTCTCAAAGGAACTACTGTAATTTGTTCTACTTGGAGGTTCCCTTGAAAACTGCCTGTAAACTTTAAGTGGTACATAGTGTGGCTGCTTATAACAAAACTTGCTATTCTTGTGTCACATATTTGTTATGGAAACTGCATTTTGTTATGGAAAATGCTATTTCCCATTGTCATTGAAACTGCTACTGGTTTATGAATGCAGTTCAAGGTGGGTAATAAATTCTTAAAATGCCATTATTTTAGAATCTGATTACATGAGACCACCAGTGATGGGATTCAAAAATTTTTACTACCAGTTCTGTGGGCATGGCTTGGTAGGCATGGCAAGGTTTGGTGGGCATGACTTGGTGGAGGTGGCAGGGGAAGGTTACTACAAAATCCCCATTTCTTCCCGATCAGCTGGGACTCGGGAAGCAGAGAATAGGCGGGGGTGGGGCCGGTCAGAGGTGGTATTTACTGGTTCTCCGAACTACTCAAAGTTTCTGCTACCGGTTCTCCAGAACTGCTCAGAACCTGCTGAATACCAACTCTGGAGACCACCTATTCCGGATCTTGTAGGATTAGGGCATCCTTCAAGTCCTGTCTTTACAGGGATGCCATAATTAAGGATAACAAAGTTGGGCGTTTTCCATTGCTGCCAAAACTGCTGGCATTTAGAAAAGCTGGCAAGCCCTGACAATTGTGAAAAGTCTACAGGGATTTATATAACAGTGGATTTCCTCTGTGGTTTGCCATTAAAATGTTATTGAGAGTGATATTCTTTATGATGGTGGAGATATAGTTCATTATTTTGTTTCTGCACCATATTATTATTTTAATCTTTCCGCTGTATTACAGCATTGCCCATTTGTATGCAAATGAAGTGGCCTATAACCATGAGGCAGGGAGGGAAGAAAGAAACTAATTAACCAATTACTGGCTTTGTTCATGAAGTCCAAAGAAAAGAAAAGAGAATCTATATAACACAGCATCCAAATAATTTCTCCAGGAGAAGACTTGCAGACACTATACAGTTTCACTTTGGCAGGAGTTCTATCCACAAGCAACAAAAACCCCACAAAGTCACCCTGAAAATAGCAACTAAGCTATTTGGGAGACTGGAGACGTGAACTACAGCCTTTTCTATGTAAATTAAAAAGAATACAACCCCACTTACATATTTACATAACAGAAATCATGTAGTATTCTAGATATATGGGAGGCAGCGAATGTCGCAGGTCCTCTCTCCTCAGGAGCTCCATCTGCCAGAACCCGAAGAAGGGCCTTCTCTGTGGTGACTCCCTTAGTTTGGAACATTATCCCTGGGGAGATAAGATTTGACACTCTTTCACAAGGCCCTGGTTTTGCCAAAGAGCCTGAGGAACCCAGAATGGGATGGAGCCCATCAAGTGGCTTGTTTAATTGATTGTCGCCAGGACAACAGGATTGTTGTCGCGGGAGGGTTTACTGCTTTTATTGTTTGCATATTGGATTTTTATTTTGGTAAGTCAGCCAGTCACTGAGAGTGAGTGGGCAGCCATATAAATTTTCTTAAATAAAAAAAAAAAATCTTAAAAACACAATTGAAATCAGAATTTGTTACAGGAGGCGATTGATAAGTGAATTTTACAACCATTTCACCACGGTTATTAAGCAATAACTTTGTTAAGTGATTTGCATGGCCATTAACTGAATCCGGTTCCTGTACTGATTTGGCTACCAAAAGTCAGCTGGGAAGGTCGCAAGTGACGATCCCATTACCGCAGGACGCTGCAACTGTTGTAAATACAGTTGTCAAGCACTCAAATTTTAATACATGACTGGGAGATGCTGTGCCAATTGTAAGTACAATGATGGGTCGCAAGTCACTTTTTTCAGTGCTGTTGTAACTTTAAATGGCCACTAAACAAAAGTTCTAAATTGAGGACTATCTGTACAAGAGAGAGAATTTCTAATCTCAAACCTACACACAAAAAAATTATGTTGACATTCCCAGCTCAGTTTCAATTTGGGATATATTGTAATCTCTTACTTGTGGTGTAAGTTACTACAGCTTCATTATATCAATGTATACCAAGTATAGCCACCTTCAATTGTGTCAAGACTTGATAGAGAGAAAAAGATGGGTCTTATATTCTGATCAATCCTAGTCTCTCTATGCAGTGGCGGATGCCAATTTTTTTTACTACTAGTTGGGGTGCGCTCCCATGCGTGCGTGTGTGCGTGGGATGCTTCTGCGCATGTGCAGAAGTGTCCAGGCGTGTGGGCGGTGCTTCCTGCCGCCGCTACTACTGGTTTGCCTGAGCTGAGCTGAACCAGGAGCAATCTGCCTCTGTCTCTATGTGCAAACCTGGAATTGGAAGATCTGTACATTCATATTTACATCTGAACCTCTGTCCGCAACACACTAAGTGAAATCTTAGCACTTAAGCTAATGCAAGAATGCAACTTTTCTTCACAATGTGAGTTGAATGCACAGAGATCAGGAAGAACAGGAAGCAGGCTGAAAATGTGGTCCAGTTCCCTGTCCATTTTCAAGCCTTTTCGCATGTTCAAGCCAACAGCTTTTAAAGTTCAAAAGTCCTAAATTCATATCAAGGAAATGAAAATTATGTTGATTTAGAAGGAAACTTGAACAGTGTCATGCGCTGTGATAAATATTTACTAGCTGAATGTCTAGCCCCTAAGGAATAAAGGCTATGTGAGGTTAAACTTTTTCAATACCCTTTGAAAACAAAGTTGCCATTAATTCATAGCCAATACTTGGCTGGTCATATTTCTGTTGTTTTGCTGAAAAATATTTCTGAAGTGAAAATCAGTTAACACACAGCTTTTTGTGACCTGGTGCCCTCCTTATGTGTGATAGCAGCTACTTTTTTTAAAAAAAAATGCAATGGGTGCCAAGTTGGGAAAATCTGGTATATAAGAAAAAGGAAGAGAAGAAAAATACAGTTAAGAGGACACAAGAACAATTAAAAGTACAATTAAAAGTTACAGTACAACATATATTCCTGTCTGTGAGTTTTCCTGCCCTAATAAACTAGCTGTTGGAATAAAAGAGGGTTGGATTTGGTATGTATCTGATCTCCCAAGACAATTTTAAAGGGATTTTAGTAGGCCTACACATGTAGGTTTCAAAAATCCAGATGATGACTAGATAGCAATAGCAATAGCACTTAAGAGTTCTATACCGCTTCACAGTGCTTTACAGCCCTCTCTAAGTGGTTTGCAGACTCCAGATATTGTGCACAACAATCTAGGTCCTCATTTTACCGATTTCAGAAGGATGGAAGGTTGAGTCAACCAGGAGCTGATGAGGATGGCAAGGAACTATCTCTCTCTTTCTGCTATCATGTGGTGGTTATCCAGGAACTTGCAGCCCAATTTATCAGTCACATTCGGAAAGCAGGAATGCCTTCTGGTTCTTCCTCCTGCAGAGAAACATTCAAAAGAGGCAAATAATTAAACAAAACAGTATCGCTGTAAAACATTTCTACAAGCCCATAGTTTCCATGATGAAAAACAGCCGTATGGCTTACTTCATTAGCCACCAAAATAGTAAGAGAAAGAGCATGCTCACACTCCCCTGGTTCATTTCCAGATGATAATCATCTGACCGGGCAATGAATGAAAACTCTGTCCTAAACACAGACTTGAGTTACAACTGAACAGAACAAAGGAAATAGACTTCCACCAAGAATCAGACTAATTGTCATCAGGCTCTGTGATAATTTGTATGAATGGTTTATTTTTCAATTTGGTAAATGTCATGACCTTTAGCTAACTAATACATTTATAGCATTACTATATAGCTAATTAATACATTAATACATTATAATACAATCCAGTACTGCCAGGTGTACCTACTCCAATGTCCTAGGCCTGCTGAGTATCTAAAATGTAATAATATGTAATCATATTGATACCAATTTAATTATAATACAATCCAGTACTGCCAGGTGTACCTACTCCAATGTCCTAGGCCTGCTGAGTATCTAAAATGTAATAATATGTAATCATATTGATACCAATTTAAGTTAAATTAAGTTAATAAATTAAGCATATGACTTTGCTCTTGATTTCACCTACCTTTTTATTCTGACTTGTGTGTGCCTTTATGTGCATAACACTCTCAGAAACCTAGTGTGAAACCTTCAATCTGCAAAAGGTACTCATTCTTAGTAAATAGGACTACACAAATTAATTCATCTATTGGAAAGACCTACTGACAATAACTTCAAAATGTTCAAGGTCGTCACAAATCATACCTGTAATTAGACATGATTCGTACAAAAATAAAAGGTTGCAATATTCAAAACTATCACGCTTTCCTTTTTTTTTTTCTGCTTAACTTGTGGGTTTTGTGGAAAAAAGAAAGATGGAAGCGTATTTTACAAATGCTGAAAAACACTTCTGCATAAAATACAGGAGAGAATTCTGCTGAACCTTGGCTCACCTTGAGACTCTTGAAAAGGATTTTGTTGCAGTGGTTGAAAACAGCATTATTTCAGCTGCTTTCATTTTGTGAAAGGACCCAATTACACAAATCCCATGAATCATAGAAGAAACTTCAGAAGTAGCTCATCCTTTGTACAGAAAAGATCCAAGACTGATCATCAGTCACCTGTGAGAATTACAATTCCTAAATTAAGTGACAAAGGCTTTTTGGAAAATAAAAGTGATATAGTCATAAAAGACAAACTATAATACACAGTCATGGTTTACTGTACATACAATTTTATTGCAGATAATGACTTTAATGTTTGCATATTTCATTATTTCTAACACACTGGTCCAGGAAACAAAAGAATAACGTTAAAATACAGTTTATTTAGAGATTTTCAAAGTTGCAACGGCACTGAAACAAAAGACTTATTTTTCAGAGTTATGACCTTTGCAGCGTCCCCATAATGATGTGATCTAAATTCAGATGTTTGGCAATTGGCTCATATTTATGATCATTGCTGGTCCAAGGTCACGTGAACACCTTTTGTGAACTGACAAGCAAAGTCAATGGGGAAGCCAGATTCACTTGATCACTTCGTTACTAATTTAAAAACTGTGATGATTCACTTAACAACTGTGACAAGAAAGATCATAAAATGGGGCAAAACTCACTTAGCAAATGTCTCACTTAACAACAGAAATTTTGGATTCCATTGTGGTCATAAGTCGAGGACTACCTGTACCAGTCTGCCTGCTCTAATCCTCAAAATAATGCTACCTTGCCATTGGTTTTCCAGAGTTTGGGATAGTTTCCATGCATAAACTGAATCATTCATGTCAGATCTTGGACATCATATAATATACAATCTTTTCAAGACACAGCTGAAAAATAGAGAGTTTAGCTAACAACCTAATATGGAAGCAATGGTTTTCAATATGTTTCACAAGCGTCCTATCCTTTGCATGGAATAAAAGTGCCACTCATTAATTGGTAATGACCAATTAAAATTGTTCTTTATAAGAGCAGTGATGGTGCAGTGGTTAGAATGCAGGATTGCAGGCTAACTCTGTCCACACTGCAGTTCAATCCTGACCTGCTCAAGGTTGACTCAGCCTTCCATCCTTCCGAGGACCCAGATTGTTGGAGCAATATACTGACACTATAAACTGCTCAGAGAGTGCTGTGAAGCACTATGGAATGGTATATAAGTCTAAGTGTTATTGCTATTAAATGTTTCCCTCCAACCAAACCTCCCCCAATTTTAAGAATTAAATTAACCACCATGTCATGGATTGCTCTTCAAAAACCAATATGTTGCAGCAGCACACAACTGAAGCTATGCCAATTCCATTCTTTTCTTTGTGTTCCAGTGTGAGTTTGCATTCCTATATCTGGGTTATTTAAATATTAAGTTAGCGTTGTAGGTCAATGGAATAGTATGACAATGAATTCTAAACATTGCTGGAAATAGAGATACATTCATTCTTCTTTTCAAACAAGTGCAAATATTGAAAGTGAAAAATGAAAGTACACATCTCTGAAAATGATAAGTGTTTTGTACACAACCACATCCCGCCCCTGCCCCTGTGTATACCCATACGCACACAAGAAAGAATGACTATTTCACTATATTGGGGAAGGTTGCAAAGCAATTGTCTAATTTTTTCATGGTAGGATATACACAAGATCTTCCTATCAAATATTGAAAATACTCTATGGACATCAGGCTTTTATTACAAATAGCTGTTTGATATGATTGTCATACATATCTTTCCTAACAAATGTATAATGTTATAAATTATTTTTAAATGATCAAAACAGGAAATTTAAACAAAAGCAATTCCTGCAGACATTTGTAAGATTCCATTTCAAATTACTTTATAATATAATCCTATATGGGTTTACTCAAAAATAAATCTCATTAGTGTCCTCTCTCAGAAAAAATAAACACTCTTTTAGTTTTGCAATCAAACTCAACCACGGATATATATTCTCTTAATGTTTTGAACTATAAATCCTGCAGAAATTCTCCTGCAAAATTAGTATTTTATTTATGTGTGTGTGTATATACATACACACACATCAATTAATATATATTTAAAAAACCCACTCAACACATTTTAATTTTAGGAAACTGCAATGAATACACACACACACACACACACACACACACACACAAAATTGATATATAATTTAATTTTAGCTTGCACAACCACTTCTCCATAAAATGGAGCATATTTCTGAGACAAAAAAAATCTGCACTTTATGATGTTGTAACATCTTGGTAAATAAATTAAAGATTAGACTTAGATGTTGTTTGATATGATATTTTATGACCTTTATTCCAAATTGCAATTAGGCTCTGATTGATAGAAACGTTTATACTTTTGATTGATAAAAACATTTATACTTTTAATATGTCACATGCTTTCTTTTAACTAATTTCAAAAATCTTCATATTACATAGGAGAGAAGTAGAGCTGGAGGTACAGTGTCCGTTAATAATTAAATCACTGCCCTAAGAATAGGAATCAATATTAGTAATTTACAAGTTCAAAATGTATTGTAATCAGATCAATTAGTCAATATAAATATTCTTGAACTTCCTATTTTATAAATATCCACTTTACATTTTTTCTGATAGTTTTTATTGTGATTTTTGTATCATAGGTGCAGTCTAGAGAGTTTTCGTACTGGATTATAGCTTTAGAATAAAAAAGCCGATATATTGTTAAATATATAAGGAATAATTGTATTAGTTGTGAATTTATTTACTTGTCCTAGTTCTGATCATATTTTTTTCTTCTAATTTCTCCTATTTTTCTGAAGTGTGTCCTTTGCCATATAACTGAAAGGTCAATCTACACTGACTGAGTTTTTAATCTATTATAACAGTGACCATACTGGATAAATTCACATGCCATGCACTTTAAATGTGGCTGGCTGGTTAGTGACATATATTAAAACCATATATTAAAAACATCACTGAACAGCATACCAGCCACTTTGCAACCAGCCGCTCTCCAAACAGTTGCTTCCAGCTATGGTAGGGCCATTTGTCTCACAAGTTGCATGAATCACCAAAAGTTGTATGGATCAGCACCATCTTAATGGTGCTAAAGGAAAGGTTTTCCCAAAGGGAAGGGGTTGGAATGGGACAACTTGCCACAGTCCACTCGCCCTGGCCAATTTGCTCTGGCCCCCTCACCATGATTAACTTGTCCTGGTCAACTTGCCCCACAGGGCAACTTGCTGTGGGACAACAGGATAACTAAAGAGAGGGACAAGTAGAATTGCAGCTCGAGGACTTCTAATTGAAGCAAGTTCAAACCTAAATCAAGACAAGGTCCACTGCAATTCACTTCTCCCTCTCCAGCTATCAAGCATCGAATTGTCCTGCAGCAAATTATCCTGTGGTGAGAGTTGGCTGTGGCGAATTGTCCTGTGGCAAGTCAGTCAAGGTGAGTCAGACCAGGATAAGATGACTAGGGAGAGTTGACTGGGGAAAGTCCTCACTGTGAGTTGTCCTACACCCTAAGGGGGCTGCCTCTGGGTTTCTTCCCTTCAATATCTTGGGGCATGGGAAAATCCAGTGGTGAAATTCATTTTTTTTTACAACGGTTCTATGGGCATGGCTTGGTGGGAATGGTGTGGCTTGGTGGGCGTGGCTTGGTGGGTATGGCAGGGGAAGGATATTGCAAAATCTCCATTCCAACCCCACTTCAGGGGAAGGATACTGCAAAATCTCCATTCCCACCCTACTCTGGGACCAGCCAGAGGTGGCATTTGCCAGTTCTCCAAACTACTCAAAATTTCCGCTACTGGTTCTCCAGAACCTGTCAGAACCTGCTGGATTTCACCCTTGGGAAAATCCTCAGCATATCCTATAAGTCAGATGAACAGGTTCTACTTAGAGCAAACAGTTCTGAAGGCAGCAAGGATCTGGGTCATGAACACAGGTTGGGCCTACAAGCTAACTGGCAACCAATGCAGTTCAGAGTCATCATCTCATAGTGACTCTGGGCAGTGTACAAATCCTGAGACTGAACATCTGCTCTTTTAGGGGAAATGCCATCTATGCACAGCTGAATTTGCAGCTAAGATAGAACCAGAGAACTTCTGGACAAGTGGCAATCTTATCTTGCTGAGATTTATTCTAAGTCTAATCTTTTCTATCCAGTTCTTTACAGCTTCTAGACATTGGACCAAGTCTTGCATCATCTGTCTCCTGCTCTGGAGATTTATAGTGATAGTGGAGATAGAGATAAACCCTCATCTGAAACCAATAGTTGAATCCTCCTAACAGTTTAATGACAGTTTAATATTTAAATAATTAATTCAACCATTAGTATGTGTACACAAAAATACTCCATAAAACCTAGTTTCTAGTTAGGAAAGAACCTTGTATAGTAATATACCATAGTATATATGTAGAAATCTAGAGTTCTGGAACTAATGCGGGAATGGGAGAGAACATCATTAAATGTTTGGGTTAAATGTGATGACAGTCTGTTGCTGTGCTTGTGTGTGACAACGCTGAACCACAAAGTAGATAGCCTCATTTTAGATATGCTGAGCAAATCCAGCCAATGTGACTGGTACTGTATTTTATGCATATAATTGGGCTAACAGAGAATATATCGGTGACTAATTGCTATAATCAACGTGAAGAGCTATGATCCATTTTCTTCGCAAGGTTATCTGTCGCTTCAGGTTGTGGCCAAGCAGATAAAGCTGCTATCTGAACAACCTTGGCGTTTTTGTGCGTGTTTGTGGGTTAGTGATGGCGGCGGCCAGCTGCACTGCATTGATAATCGCTGAACCTCGGACACATTTCCACGGGGTTCCAAGCACGCTTTCACCAACTTCTCCTTTTTAATAGCCTCCAAGTCAAGAGACTCGAGATTCCGCCCGGTCTTTCCCGCCGGCAATTTCGAAGGTTTGCCCGCTTTACTTCGCGCTTTTATCTCGCTTCCGTTGTTTGTTTCTTTTCTCTCCAAGGTAGGAAAGTCTGCAGTGCAGGAAGGGATCATTGCATCGTATCGGCTTCGGGGTCGCGTTTAGCATCTTAGGGAGCTGTCGCCGTGCAGCTTTTTTTTTCTTTATTTTTCTCTCCCCATACCCCATTCTCCCCGCAAATGGATGTCTTAGACGCTTGAGAAGCCGGAGCAGTTAGCAGGCAGGGTATGTTTTGCATGCTGCCTGCTTGGCGGCGGGACTCGAGATTGCAGATGCTTCCTGCTCGGGCAGGGTGTTTTACACCCGGCGATAAACGGTCTTAACTCCCTCCTGCCCCTCTCTGGGACTCTTTCCGACTGCACTCCGGAGAATCGGGGACGTGCTGCCGCTCTCAAGTCTTTTGGGTCCCCCCACTCCTCCAGGATGGTCACACGCCGGTCCAAGAGCGAGTCCTCCTAGGCCGGAGCTGGACGCATTCTCGCGTTACAATTAATAGAGCCACCACCAACACCCCCCCCCACCTTTTCCCTTCCGTTTTTTGCAGCGTTTTCGGCATTGGTCGCTCCCGCTGACGGTGGGTAGTTTGCAGACGCTCCCTTAGTTCCGGCGAGGCTGTTTTGTTGGGGTCCCCCCCTCCCGCTCTCTCGCGCCGCAGTCGGAAGAGCGAGGCGGCTGGGGAGGGAACACCGCGTCCGGTTGGCTTTGTCAGGGGTTTCGCTGCGGCAGCTTGGCTGAGCTCGGCCCTCAAGCGCCGCCGCCGCCAGCGAGCGCCGCTCCTGCGCTGCTCCATGTCCGGCCTCCCCGCCACTTCGGCGGGGGGGGCCAAGCCCCGGCCCCCGCTCAGCGAGGGAAAGAGAGCGCAAGATGGAACGAGGAGGAAGGGTGGGGGAAAGCGGGGGTGGGGTGGGGAGTCCGCCTCGCCGGCGACGCCAAGAAAGCTGGTAAGAAGCTTTTGCTCTCTCTTGCTCTCTCTCCGCGCGCCCTGTTTTCCGAGCAGGAGCAAGCAGCATCCGCGAGCTCCAGCAAGAGGAGGGGGAGGCTTTCCCGCCGGCGGCGGAGCTCGCGCCGTGTGAGGGCCCGCTGTCTACCGTGGTGTTGCTTGGCGCCTGTTGGGAGGGAGCTGCTGACTCCTCCCTCCTTCCTTCCCTCCCGGCTCTCGTGCCGCCGCTGGTCTCCACCCCCCACCCACCCCAGTTGTGCGGTCTGCTGGCGTGCTGGGTCGGTCGGTAGCAATGGAAAACCCAGCAGTTTCTTTTTCCTCGCCCGCATTGACGAGCGAGCGTCTTTCCTGTCGGAAAAGCCCCGGAATAGGTAGGTTTACTCCTTTCGCTCGCCTGCATGCCCGCCCGCATGCCTGCACGCATGATTTGCCTGTCGGGTAGGAAGCGGCGTTGCCTTCTTCCTTCTTTCTTTCTTTCCTTCTTTCTTTTTTCTCCGTTTACCTCGCTCTTCTCGCAGAAGCGGGCCGACGACCTGCTTTGTCCCTTTGGCGTTTTGCGGGACACTTCGACAAAGTCGTCTCGCCCCTTGGTGGTTTTTTTTTTTTTTTTGACGGGACCGCTGGAGGCGAGGCGCTGTGGCGGCTTCTCGCTCGCCCGACCCTTTTCGTCACCTGCTGCTTTTGTCTTTCTCCTCCGGTGAGCAAAGGACCTCGGTGCCTGTGATAATTCTCTCTATCTGATGGTGTGATTGAGGCAAGGCAGAGGCATTATTTTTCCCTTTGCATGAAAGTGTTTTCTCCCACCCACCCCTTCCCTTGGCCATAGATACAGAGCAGGTTGCCACACCTGCTTTTCCCCCCTTCCCCTTCATTTTTCGAGATTTTTTTTTTAAACGTTGTGATGCTTTTTCCTCGCTTTGGAGAGAGGTGGCTGATTCTCCGTGGTAATAACCATCATCTGCTGCCCGGTCTCCTTTGCTTGCTAAAGTCGCTGCTTGCCTTGTTTAAGAGGATCCAGGAACCAATATGACAGTCTTGCCGGTTGTGTCTCAGTTATCAGGAGGCGCCTCTGTGCCTATTACTTGCAGACGACCTTCAGTGTCATGTTAGTACTGTTTTTCTTCCAGCCTGTATTGTTGCAGACAGCTGTTATTTATTCCCTCTGAAAGAAAAGAAGCTTTTCTCTCTGCTCCCTATCCCATTAGCAATGATTCCGCCCCCCCTCATGCCCATTTTTAGAGGATAACAGCCCCATTTTAAGGGGCTAGCTTAGGATGCTGTGGATAGCCTTGAGAGTAAAGACAACAAACAACAAAACCACTTGTTGGCCTTCTCTTTGGCCTTGTTCTGTGCTGCTTTGCTGAGATAGTTCAAGTCATAGTATTTTCCCTTCCTGGTAATAGTGGTAGGTAGGGTATTGAGTTTGGGGGCTAAAGTATTAGTATTGAAAATGTGAGCAAAAATGTTATAACCGGTGTTTGTGCTTTGAGGACCTCTGTTGACTGATCAGTGTAGTCTTATGGCTAATATTACTGTGGGGAGTAGCATATTAGGAAAATGCAGCAATACAGCAATGTTGACATGCCATTGTTGCATTTACATTTTATGGTATTTCAATCAATCTTTATTACAGTTAGTACAGACCAGCAAATAAAAACATTAAAATATAATAGTAAAAAATAAAAATAAAAGACACATAATATAGTGTGATTGGTTGTGTATTAGGAGTGGTCAGTTAAAGTTTGCCTAATTTATAAACAGCACAGCAGAATTTGACCACATTCAAAGAAACTACTTCATAATGATCTGATAACAGTATATAAAAATATAAAAAAGATCACTGTTTCCTGGATATTTTATGAGGTAAAGTGTTATAAATTGAGTCCATGAGTCCTTATAGAACATGCAGTATAACTATAGTTTCCTGTTATTATTTAATTTGTCAGGCTTGATAATGTGACTGGTACCACACAAAAGAGTTTTCATGATGTGGTTAATACTTGTTATGCTAAAAATGGGGAAGATGGAATCTGAAATCTTTTGATTAAAATTCCCAGGCCTGGTCTAGCATGATGCCATTTGTACATTATTAATACAAATAATACATTTGTACTGAGTTGAAAAAAAAATCTAATCTGCAGAGAAATTAGATCTCATTTAGCAAAAATAGCAGTAAAACTATGTAGGAAGGGCAAATTACTTACAGTAATCAGGTATAAGATGCTATTATCATGGGCAAAGATTGCCAAAGAAGGTTTATTGTGGTTTTATAAGAAATGATCTACAGCAGATGGGTCCAATCTTTTGGCTTGCTTTGGCCGCTCTGAGTGAAGAGGAATTGTCTATATAAAGTATATAATTTATATATATATAAATAATAAATTTCCTTTATTTGTGGGGGGGTCTTGTGGGGGTCTCATTACTAACTTGTCCAGGGGTCATATTTGGCACAGGGACTGCAGGTTCAACATGCCTGAAAGGTTAAATTGTACCATTGAAATCAGAAAGACCTGTAAGTATTGATAAACCATTTTTATAGAATATGCATTTAAACTACATCCCAAAGTTATTCCAAAGTCATGTTTATAGCATATTCAAAAATGGTTAATGTTATTTTTTGTCAACATGTTACAGTTGGTATTACCAAAGTTATTTGATCAATGGTCCATTTTGGAATGCATGATGTAGCTCATTGATTCAGGCTGGTTTTTCTAGTCCTCAGAAACTGGCTGGGAATTATGGACCCAGCATATTTGAGTTTTAAAAAAATCCTTGAATATACAATTTCCCACTAATATCTGCAGGAGTCATGATCACCTGTGAGTAGTAGTAGTGCATATAAGTATGGTCCTGTCAAGCTTAAATAACAGTGGTTCTTAATATGTAAGTATATATAGAAATGTGATGGATTTGTCTCTTAAATTGTTTTTTAAAGTAACAAATGTATAGAAAATGTATATTTTATAAGCACTCATTATCACACTTGCTTAAATTAGATTCATTTTATACTACAAGTAATCCTTGAGTTATGCACCACAACTGAGCCCAAAATTTCTGTTGCTAAGCAAGACATTTGCCCCATTTTATGACATTCTTGCCACAATTATGTCAGTCACTGCAGTTGTTCAGTTAATAACATGGTGATTAAGTGAATTTGACTTCCCCATTGATTTGGCTTATCCAAGGTAAAAAAATGTTATCACATGGCCCAAGGACACTGCAACCGTCATAAATATGAGTCAGCTGCCAAGTGTCTGATTTTGATCACGTAACCATGGGGATGCTGCAATGGTTGTAAGTGTGAAAAATGCGTATCAGTAATTTTTTTGAGTGCTGTTGTAACTTTGAGCAGTCACTAAGCAAACAATTATAAGTTGAGGACTACCTGTATCAATTTATTTACCAAACATCTCAAAAATATTCTGAAGACAGAACAAACCTGTTGTGCTGCCATGGTTCAAAATATCTAAATTCCAAAGTTATTTTGATTCATTTGACCTCACACTAAACTTCACGATACTGTAAAAGTTATGAATGAAAGTTGTAAAAAAGGCCGTTCTTTTGCTCAGGTTTGATGTGGGAAGCTTCTTTAGATATGGCAAAAATGTGGGAGAATTGTCATTCTTCCCCATGTCTTCCTGTTAAGAGAGTCTACTAAGTTCCTTCCCATTGCAGTGAGTAGGAGGAAAATTAGGTACATTAGCACAAATTCTTCTTTATGAATCTGGGTGTGCAGTTTTGTTTCTTTGAGTGGTGGTGGTTTTATAGATACTTGCATAGATATTTGTTTTTTGGGAGTTGCTCTTTTAACTTTGTGAAGCTGCCCAGAGTTTGTTGATTTGAAAACATAGATGACTTGAGACATTGTTCTATCTAAAATCTGACCATTATTATGTCAGTCAAGTCTTTGATCAATCAATGTCTTAGCTTGTAACCTGGAGATTAAAAATTTAGGGTAGGATATTCTGCAGGGTTTGAAAAGAAAGAACCAAGATAGAATATCTTTTGTGGGAAGGATTCAAGATAGAGAGATATGGTATATATCCTACAGGCAATGAAATCCCATAATGCTAGAGCATGGATCTGTAGAAAGAAATATTGTTTCATACTCAAGCCACAGTTTTATAGTTACAATTCTGTATTTATTTAACTGGAGAAAGCTTAATTGGTGTGCATGGGTCTTATTTTCTAGTAGACAGAAATAGAATTAACTAGTTATCATAATAAATAACTTTTCCAGCCTGGATTCCCAAATTATGTCAACTTGTATACAAATTACTTGCCTGGGGTCTTGGATAACTGGCTAATCTATTTTGGATTGGGGTTGAAATTAATGGTTTAAGATAAATTTCAATTTTATTCAGACACAAATAATTACGTAACTGAGGCAAAGGTTTGTTTTGTTTTGTTCAGATTTTTATTTTCCATAAAGATTGGGATTGTTTAATTCAGATAAACCTTATAAGCTGCATGAGTGAGATGGATGTCTTATAAATTGCTTAAGAAATAAAGTCATAATTAATGCTGTTCAGTGAATCCAAGGAGGACAAAATATACAGGTAGTTTTCTACTTACAATTCATTTAGTACCTGTTCAAAGTTACAACAGCACTGAAAAAGTGACTTTTGACCATTTCCCACACTTACGACCATTGCAGCATCCCCTGGTCATGTGATTTATATTTGGATGCTTGACAACTGACTCGCATTTATGACGGTTGCAATCTGCCGGTGTCAAGTGATCCCTTTTTGCAACCTTCTGACAAAGTCAGTAGGAAACCAGATTCACTTAACCGTCTTACTAATTTAACAACTGCAGTGATTCAGTTAACAAATATGGTGAGAAAAGTCATAAAATGGAGCAAAACTCATTTAACAAATTTTTCTTTTAGCAACATAATTGGGCTCAATTATGGTCATAAGTTGAGGACTATCAGTATAAGTTTCTATTTTCTCCTAGGCGCTGCTTGGAGTGTCCAAGCATGGGTTAACTTCAGCTTGCTGCTCAAGGACTGAGTTCAAAGATTGTGTAGCCACGCCGCCTGCTCCCCTCAGAGGCTCAGTTTAAAAAACTCAGTGGCCCTAAAAGGACACAGTTGGGGAACTCCAGTTCTTGGACAGCAAGTTGGACTCTCCAAATAGCTTAGTGTAGCCTTTCTTATTTTTGTGTTTAGAGTGTAGATTAGGAAGCTTATTTTCTTCCTTCAATTGAAAGCTTCCTTCCTATAGCCTTCTGAAGCGCGGAACAGGCAGCTTGGAACGCGGCTGCCTTCCGTAACCACCGCGGTCGAGGCACTACTGGGAGGCTCATCAGCGGCCGCTGGCGAGCTCTGGGGGCAGGTAGGTAGGTAGGTTAGGATCCCCCAAAAGCTTTCGGAGGACTGTTTTTAGCCCTGGAGGCTCTACTGAGCCCTCCGGATTGCCGACAGCTCCCCGGTGTGCTCCAAAGCTTGTGGTGGCCATTTTGAAGGGGGAAAAAGTGGCACGCTTTATTTTTCAAGCTGTTTGAATTGCCGCAGCCTGGTTCCACAGCAGATCGCCGCTGGCAGGGCTTCTTAATATTGGGATCTCACTCTGGGGCTCCAGGCAGGTCCCCCCCTCCCCAGGAAGACTATTAAGAGCGGCTGCAGGGAGTTTGGCTTTTCTCTGGCCATTCCCTGCCTTATTCCAGCGCAGATCTGCAGCGCCTTGGGACTTCCAATTTTGGCGCCAAAAATATTGCTCGCTGTTATTGGTCTCTGCCGAGCCCCATTTCTTCAGGACTTGGACTGAATTAAAGGTGCCTATTATCCAAAGCTATATCACATACAGGTACTAATTACAACCAAGCTGTGATAGGGCTGGAAGTGTACCATGGCCAGCAAGCGTGTGGCTGAAGTCAGGGATCAAACTGAACCTACCTCTAAGAAGCGCAGCAGGCCCAACCCTGCTGCTAAAGGGGACAGTGCAGGATGCCCTGCAAAAGGGAAACAGCCCAAAGCCAGGAAGGTCTCAAAGGCTGCAGAAAGGTCGGCTGAGAGGAGACAGAACATCCTGGAGAGACAATTGCAAAAGGCAGTTAGTGCCCAGGCGCAAACTGTTCAAGTCAGGGAACCACCACCAGCTCAGGTTCCTGCAGACATCCCCATAGTAGATATTCCACGGGAGGGCTCTCCATCTCTGGCGGACGAAGGGGACTTTGGTTTTTCTCCCAACCCTTCCAGGACATCCCCCAGGTCTCTTGATTTCTCCCTGGAAGAGGTGGACATGGAGGAAGACTGGTCTCTAATGGGGGAGGAGTCTCCCCCTTCTAGCCCTATTTCTGGGACCACTCCTGAGTTATCTCAAGTAATGCAGGAGGTGGTTGCATGGGAGATATCACAGGGGATTGCAGATGGCATCCAACAGCTGGGTGTCACCTTGCCCCTCCAGAACAAGGCCAAAGCTAGGGTGCAGGCCACAGGAGCTCACAGTCAATCCACCGGAGCCTCCCCTCCTGCTTCCTCAGCTGTCAGCAAGGTGTTTTAAGAGGAGGGGGGTGGACAGGACGCCCCTGATCTATCGGAGGATGAGAATCCAGTCCCTGATGGCCCCGCCTTCTCTGGCTTATTGAAGCCTTCGATGTTTAAGGCCATTCTGACCTTCAATGTTTAAGGCTAGGGCTTCGTCCATCCAAATGGGACTCCCCGCCCAATCCGACAAGACTGCCACTGAACAGGGTAGCAAGAAAATGGTTGGATCAGGGGATCCAGGCGCAGGTCTCTTTAAGGAGACCACCCCTCAGGAGCTGGTTCTGGCACCACAGCTGTTCCTGGATCTTTTCCAGCAACAATGGGTCCAGCCTGGGTTGATGGCTAATCCCAGTGGGGTGGATAAAAAGCTCTACTCTATGGAGTAGATGACCCCATAGTGGCTCTAACCTCCAACTTGGTTCTCCCAGCCAACCTACTGAGGGACTCAAAGTGGAAGACAAGAAGGTGGAGAAGGCCTGTCATAAGACTCACAAGGCCACTGAGTGGGCCATGAAGGCCTCCCCCTCCTCTTCCTACTTCAGCAGGGCAGCCCTATTTTGGCTCCGCAAGCTGCTAGCCAACCTCCCTGCTGGAGACACTAGATCGCGCCAAGACATCAACAAAATTATTGCTGCGGTCGAATACTCTGCCGACGCTTCCCTTAATGCCACCAAATTTTCCACTAGGGCTATGGCATCTAATGTGACTACACGCCGTCTGCTGTGGCTCCACCACTGGCAGGCAGACATGAAGGCGAAGTGGAAGTTGGCCTCGGCCCCTTTCAAAAGTGGTAAGCTCTTTGGTGAGGCCTTGGACTCAGTCTTAATTGAGTCCAAGGACAAACGCAAAATCTTACCAGCAGTCACCAAGAAACCGGACCGCAAGGGTCATTCCTTTTTTCGTAGGCAGCCCTTTCGGAATACTGACTTCCCCTCCACATCTAGGGGATTTACCAGATCTTACCCTCAAACGCAGGACCGCTCTCAGGATAGGACATCCTTCAGGGACAAAACCAGACAACAGGGTAACCGCAGGTCCTTTCGAGGAGGATTCTCCAACCGCTCCTTTCGCAGATCCAAGTGACTGTCACCGGTCGCCTCCCATTGTGGGTCGATACAGCTCTACGCCGCCCAATGGGAGGAGACAACGATGGACACTTGGGTACTGAACACGATCTGTCATGGCCTTACCTTAGACTTTCTTTCCTTTCCTCCGCGGACCTTCATCCACTGTCCTCTCCCAAAATCCACCCACAAGCTACAATTGATGCAGGCAGAGATCCGGCATCTATTGAACATAGCGGCCATAGAGCAGATGCCCCGGGGTCAGGAGGGCAGAGGATTTTACTCAATCCTCTTTCTAGTCCCCAAAGCCTCGGGAGGGGTGAGAGCCATTCTGGACCTCAACATCCATATAGCGTACAAGCGCTTCAAGATGCAATCACTCTAGACCATCTTGGGTTGCATCAGGCAGGGCGACATCCTGACATCAATCGTCCTGAAGGAGGCATACCTGCACGTTCCCATTCATCCAGCGCAATGCAAATTTCTAAGGTTCCAGTTTGCAAACCATCATTATCAATACAAGGCTCTTCCCTTCAGCCTATCATTGGCTCCCAGGACGTTCACCAAACTTCTGGCTGCTGTCGCTGCACATCTCAGATCTCGTCCAGTAAGAATCGTTTGTTATCTGGACGACATCCTGTTGATGTCGTCGTCCAGGGAGTGGGCATGTCGAGATCTCAATGTCACCATCTAGGCACTACAGCAACACGGCTTCTCCATCAATCTGGAGAAGAGTCACTTGGAGCCTACCTCCAGGATTCAACACCTGGGCACTGTGATCGACTCCAGAACTTGCAGGGTGTTTCTCACACAGGAGTGGAGGGACAGCATCACATCCCTTGTGCGTCAGATCAGGAGATCCAGGTCAGCACCTCTAGTGATTCTATCCCAGCTACTGGGGAAGCTGATCTCGTACATTGCTGTAGTTCCTTGGGCACGGCTGCATGCACGGGATATTTAGTGGTTCCTTCTTCCCATTCAGTGGCGCAAGGCCAGCAACTCCAAGAGGGTGGTCAGCATTCCCCCAAAGGTGCTCCGGTTGCTTGGCAATCTTCAGTGCTGACGAGGGGGTCCCTCTTCAAGGAACCAGAGTGCCTGGTCATAACAACAGACGCCAGCTTGTACGGCTGGGACGCCCACCTACAGACACACGTGACGCAGGGCAGATGGTCACAGGCAGAGCTCGCCCACAACATAAACTGGCTGGAGCTCAGAGATGCCAGACTAGCCCTGCGCCACTTCTGTCAGTTCATCAAGGGTTCCCATGTCCTCATACTGACGGACAACATCGCCACCAAGGCCTACGTCAATCATCAGGGTGGAACTCGATCAACGGCCCTGGAGGCGGAGGCCATAGGACGATGAGCGAAGCACCACCTCGAGTCCTTGAGAGCGGACCACATCTCGGGGGAGGACAACGTGACAGCAGACTGGCTGAGCAGAACGACCATCAGCAACTCGGAATGGCAACTTCATCCATCTCTGTTCTACCAGCTGACCCAGAGATTCGGTCTTCTGACAATAGACTTGTTTTCCAGTCCCGAGAACACTCATCTCTCCTGGTTCTTTTCAAGATTCCAATGCTCTGGCACGGAAGAGACGGACGCTCTTCGATGCTGCTGGCCTCCCGGACTGTTACACGCATTCCTGCCCCTCTCACTGATACTTCAGGTGATCAGGAAGATCTTACTGGAGGGCGCTGAAGTACTGCTAGTCACCCCGCACTGGCCAAGGAGGTCCTGGTTCACCGACCTTGTCAGCCTGTCAGTGACCAAGCATTGGCGCATACCTCAGAAGCAGGTCTCCCTCAGCCAGGGGGCCATACCTCACCCGGACCCTCAATGGCTTCAGTTAGCCATTTGGCACTTGAAGGGGACCTCCTGAGGAAAGACAGTTTTTCTGACAAGGTCATTCAAACCGTCCAGGCGATCTTCCACCGTGCAGATCTATGATGCTACTTGGGCTATCTTCTCCTCTTGGTGTCAGTCCCATTACATCGATGCCACAGCAGCGACAATCCCACAAATCCTAGACTTCCTACAGGAGGGGTTGGACATCTTCCACCATAGGACATTGGCTGCGCGCTTGCATTAAGCTGGCTTACGAGCAACAATCCAGACCTGTTCCTCTTCGTATCACAGCACACTCCACGAGGAGCGCCGCAACTACGGCCACTTGGGCTACTCAAGCGCCTATTGAAGAGATCTGCAGGGCGGCTACTTGGTCCTCGCTGTCACCATTCATTTGGAATTACAGACTGGACTCCTTTGCCTCTGCAGAGGCTTCATTTGGAAGGAGGGTTTTAAAGCGGGTCCTTGCGGGTCCTGCTAACCAAGACATTCCTTCTTCCCACCCTGGGACTTCATAGCTTGGGTATGTCCCATGCTTGGACACTCCAAGCAGCGCCTAGGAGAATGACTGTTGGCTTACCTGAATGGTTGTTCTCTAGGTGCTGCAGGAGTGTCCAACCCCGCCCTCGGGTCGCCTGAGGGTGCGTGACTTATCACCTCTATGGCATAGACTTTTCTCCATACAGCATCCTTCTGGGTCTCATACCTTCGTTTTTTAAACTGAGCCTCTGAGGTGAGCAGGAGGCGTGGCTACACAATCTTTGAACTCAGTCCTTGGGCAGCAAGCTGAAGTTAACCCATGCTTGGACACTCCTGCAGTGCCTAGAGAATGACCATTCAGGTAAGCCAATGGTCATTTTCTTTACGAAATGCTGTGAAGTCTGCCATGAGAAGAAACTTCAGAACAAGTTCCAGCTTATATTTTGCTTATAGCAGAGATCAAACAGTTTATGTATTTCAAAAATGTGTGTTCTAAAGGACAGGTCTTAGATATGAAACAGATGTAATAGCAGTTCCAATTATCTAACATATCATGTGGAAAGATCCTAGCTCGCCACTAGAGCACATGCTTTATACATGAAATATATCTTAACTTTAGGCTTTGGCATCTTCATTTGGGACTAGGAAAACTGGTTGGCGGACCTCGTAGATTTGCAAGCTACATTTTGTTAATCATAATGAACCACATTTGGCAGGATTCACATTTTATACTAAGCCACGAATAATACTTTAGAAACACAAAGGCTGATTCACATAATTTGCCAAGCCAATGTGAATCTACATTATGGACTCAACAGATATCTTACTTGAAATCTTGAATGCTCATAAGGCTGATGCATTGTATTGTATCAGCCTTCTTAATCAAGTCTGTAGTATTGGCAATCTACAGAATTTTCAATTTGAAATTTTTGGCAATCTGAAGATCAAATTTGGAAAGAACAGTAACAGTACTGAGTCAGATGTTTGACTTAAGACAGCTTTTTGTGTGTTTGCATCTGGCAGTGTGAGTGAGCTTCCCCATCTGTCAGAAAGTTCTGTTATTGTATCTAACAACTGTGGTTTATGGATTCTAATATCGATGGACAAACACAATATAAATTCTGAGTATAAGAAACAAAAGTATAGTCCATAAAAAGATACAAATAGATTTTTGTCAGCATGCATTATACACGATGTAGAAAGTGAAGTTTGCATCCAACTTAATCCAACTTTTGTTGTAGCAACCTTAGAATTGACAATACAGATATTGAAATAGTAAATACCATTTATATTTTAATATCAACCATCAACAGTTAAGAAATATGCTGTAGACTAGCACTTGGTACATCAACCTTGGAAAAGATATTCAAATGCTATGGTGTGGTCTAATGTGAGGCGCAAACCATCAGATCCACATATGAAGAGTTGAGTTAGCTACCGTATTGCTCGTGCCTCTTATACAGGATTACTCTTATTTCAGATTGACCTTTTTAACGTAGACCAGACTAGATGCAGTTCAAAAGTATTCGAGGAGGATCAGACTTTGCCTTTTTTGTGCCTACATAAAGACTAAGCTAATTGCTTCTGGACTTCTTCCCTTGGCTCAGCCAGTTTCTGTCTGGCATCTATACTTAAAAAAGATCAGAATTGTGGAAGTCACAGTATTCCCTGTGACACTCCATGGAAGTGAAATTTAGACTTTAAAGAAGTAGGATAGGAAAAGCATTGGTCCCAAAGGTGCTTTTTCAAAAGGCAGCTGGACTTTCTGTTTTTTCTTCTCTTCTTGAAGATGTTTCACTTCTCATCCAAGAAGCATCCTCAGTTCTGACTCAATGCTAGGGAATGGAAGGATTTATATTTCTTGCCCTTGTTAGCGCTTTGAAGGTGGGTCATTAGTTCTTTCAGTGTCATTGAGGCCCCTTAGGGGATCTGTGCCCTCGAAGTCATCTGAATCAGAATGGCTGTGGAATAATCTTGGAATTGTTGAAATGACTGTGTTGTAAATAGGAGATAGTTGGTGTTGTATTCCACCCTCTCTGGTAAGAGAGGGCTGTTCAATTTTAATGGCCTTTTTTAAAGCCCTCTTTCAAACCAGTGGTCTTCTCTGTTCAGATTGTGGACTTCACTGTCTTCAAATGAGTGACCTTTGTCATTCAAATGCAGATGGATTGCTGAATCTTGTCCTGATGGGTTTGTTCTCCTATGTTGTGTCATGTGTTTGTGAAGCGGTTGTTTTATTTAAACCCCAAAGGTGCCTCAACAACTCTCAGAGAGCTACTGACCCACCTTCAAAGTGCTAACAACAAGATCACTGCAAGAAATATAAATCCTTCCATTCCCCAGCATTCAGTCAGAACTCAAAATGCTTCTTGGATGAGAAGCGAAACATCTTCAAAAAGAGAAGAAAAACCATAGAAAGCCCAGTTGCCTTTTGAAAAAGCACCTTTGAGACAACCCTGACCTGGTGCATGACTTGAGCGTCTCCATAGACATTGAGCATTGATGCTTTTGAACTTCGGTGTTGAAGAGCCCTGAGAATACTATGGGCAGCCAAGAAAACAAATGGATCATCGAACAAATTTCTTACTTGAGGCATAAACGACCAGACACCAATTATCCTAATCTGGATGCATTATGCGAAGACTCAGCTCTTTGAAAAAGGCTCTAATGCTGGGAAAAGTGGAACTGAAGAGAGGAAGAGGATGACCAGCTGCAGGGTGAATGGAATCAATCACAGTAGCGCTAAATGAATGTACCATTGGGAGACATAACAGAACATATAGGGAGTAGATTATCATGGAGAAAATGTTTTCATTTTAATTTTTTTTTTTTAAAGTTTGTTATAAGAAATAGAAATGAGGAAATAGAAATAAAAAGGAAGATAAAAGGGAAAAAAAGGTGTAAAGAGAAAAAAAGTAGTGACTTCTGGCTTTTTTCAGTACAGTAAAATACAAAGAAAGTCACAGCTATTTCCAAATAAAAACAAAACTAGATTGCTGCTTAACTTTAATTACAACAGTCAGTTTTGCCAACTCCATCACCTTTATCATCAATTTCTCCATGTGGGAATTAGTGTGTATTTCCATCTTGTTGCATATAGAATTATTGCAATTCTTAATATATATAGTAACAAAGTTCCAGATTTTCTTTCAAAATCTTTCTCCATCAAACCTAAAAGGGAAGCTTCTGGTTTCTATTTTATACTTATTTTAAAAATGTATTAAGAATCTTCTGAATTAAGATAAAAATCTGTTTCCGATTTTTGTTTGCTTTATCAAAGCTTGCAAATGATAAAAGCTACCCTTTGTACAGTTGTATTTCCAGCATACATTTGAAACTTTCTTATACATCTTTGACAATTTCTCAGGTATTAAATACCAACGATACAGAGAAAATCTATTGATCACTAGATGTTGAAAATGACTTGATGGCACATAATCATTTTTAGTTGATAAAATATTCATACAATAGTTGCTATCTCTACAAAAAAAGAAGAGCTAACAAATCATGAAAGAAACATTAAGTGGAAGGCAGCCATGGCTTCCCATAGCCAAGGTGGTGTTTGGATTAATATTGTGATTGTTATTGCATGTTTTTGTTTATATGGTTAATTGAAAATAATACTATTGCTGTAGTCAAGATTAAAGATTAATAATTAAATATTGCAAATAAATAAGCATTTTTTCTTAGCAGAACCACATGCCTGAAAAGAAACCACTTTAAAAATATATCCTAATCAAAAATACAAAATGTAATAAAACATTTGAAGCTTATATAATTGTATTTAAAAATGCAATTTTTATTATAAAAATAATAAAATAAACATTTCCAATGTTTATACATGCGCGCACACACACACACAAGGTTGGCACAATTTATAATAGTTTATTTTATAAAAATGATGCAAGTTTGCATATACCTTTCGGCTAAGCTAAAATAAAGCTGAATATTTACGATTCAAACTTTCTGGTTATTCATTCATTGACATAGGATGTTATTTTATCATATTACATGGTGAATTGTTTAATTACACATAGCTTATAGTCTGAACAAACAATTCTATTTGTTAAATTGTATATTTTATGAGAAGTAATTCCTTAATATTTTGCATGACTCATTTCTTTCGTATGCTACCAATAACAAGTTTTCTCTAGTGAAAAAGACTAGCAAATATTCTTACATAAGATTGTCTTCTATGCTTTTGGTCTTCTGAATGGCTGTTAAAGATCTGACTGTTTCAGCAGGGCCTTAGCCTTGAAAAATGGGATACTTTATACTTCAAGAAATGTTCTTGATTATTGAACTTCCCATAGCCAAGGTGTTGTTTGGATTAATATTGTGGTTGTTATTACAATTATGTTTTTGTTTTTAATCTGGCTTGGAGCTATGTTATTTGAAGGACTGCCTCTGCGTAGTTACATCTACTTGGCCAACCAAATTGGGAAGACAGTGCATTATGGGTCCCATCTATTTTATTTTATTTATTTATATTCAACCGTTATTCTTTTTACACACAATTGTTATTTAGGACAAATGTACAGATCCAAAGGAGTATTTGGGGATTTGAAACCATTGGTCTTACCTTCTGAGGTGGGAGAATAAAATATCTTTAACTATGGTGAAAAACTTTGTACATTTCTCTGATATTTCTTCCTACTTTGGGGAAGTTCAATAATTAACAAGCAGTGAGAAGCAGCCTTCCTTGCTGGTTAATTTCCAAGCATGCTGAGTCCATGGTTACAGCCTCCTTAAGCTTCGCCCTACTCTGGTTATGATTTACCTAGGCTACATTTAAAATTTCCAGTAGAAGTACTTGATTTCATTTTGGTATGACTCTTAACATTTGCTGATCATAAAATTACTAAATCAATTTTAAGATAGAAAGATAGAATAGAAATAGTATTTTTAAGAGCCAATTACCAAGAATATTTTGTCTCATCCTATTCATACTATACATCAAGCCATGGTCTCTGTTGCTTAGTGCCCAAGTACTATTAAAGATTCACAGCAACCAAATTACTATATTAATAATTACATTACATAACACTGTCAAATTATTTACTAAGACTGTATTACTATTATTCTTCTCATCCTTCCTATTACCTATCTCTTCCCACTTATGACTATAACCTTGTTTGCTTGTATCTCTGATTTATATTATTTTATTAGTTTTATTTCTAGTATGATTTGATTACTTATTAGTAACCTATGACTAGATTACTAACTCTTATACACTAAGTGTTGTATCTTATGATTCTTGATGAATGTATATTCTTTTTTTCTTTTATGTAAACTGAGAGCATATGCACCAAAGACAAATTTCTTGTGTGTCCAATCACACTTGGCCAATAAAGAATTCTATATTTTATTTGTATGGCTGTGATTCTCAGGGAAGCTTTCAGATTTACACATAGTAACAACTGGTTTATATAATAGATACGTCTGTTATATTAGTAACATATTCAGCAAAACTGAAACTCCATTTCAGTATTGCTTTGTAACTTGTGTGTAGGAAACGTAACTACATAATTGACAAAATATACTTGGCAGCTAGACAGGGAAATTGGGTTGTGGTAGCAAAGTGATGAAGAATTAACAAATGATCAAGCCTTTACTTAATTTCCTCATTTGTTTCCTGAGAACTGAGACCATTAAAATTTGCTGTGAGAAAAATGAGTTCATGGATTTTAGACTTCATTTTTTCCCTTCCTGTTTTTGTCAAGTCCAATTTTTTTGAAGATAAAATTCAAGAAATCGCTGCTCTTATCATGACTAATTGAGGTTTGTGCAAACAGTAGGAAAATGTTTTGTATCTCTTCATGCAGTTAACAATGAAGGTAAATATACATTTGACATAGTTTCCTGTAATTTTCTCCTGATTATCACAGATGGTTTGCCAGGTAAGGTAATTTCACTATTGTATGTCAAGCAATAGCTAAGCAGAGAGGGAATATTCTTTTCTCTCTTTCAGTCATATCTCTGGCTTGTTATTATTAAATCTGTCTAATTCCTTTTAACTTCTGCTTCCTGTCTATAAAAAAAGCAATGTTTTGATAGCTTGCAAATAAATTTGCAGATTATTTCAATGACTATAGTTGGCCCATTAAAGAGTACATTAATTTAGAATTTTATGATGGTATTTTAGTAGCATCATATTTTGCTTGTATTTTGGATAAATAAGCTGGCCAAAGTGCTTATCTGTTGCTGTATAGTAAGGGTAGTCTTTTTGTAATTATATTATCTTTCAAATTTCCACTCTCACTGGGAAATGCTGGAACTTGAATCAAGATTGGGAAAAGCTTTGTTTTGATTAGATCCAGGTTCATCTTGTTTGTCATTCAGCTCTTAATTGTAGGCCAGAGATTTCCGAATTATAATATTTGAACAGTTTGGATATTCCTTATTACTTCGAAACCTATTTACTCGAAAAAAAATCCCCCATAGAGATGTTATGTTACAGTATTGTTGAAAGAGAAATGAGTTACATATTTTACTCAACCTGTTCTAAAATTAGCACTGTACATTGAACGATGTAATATCTGAAGTAGCCTTTTGGAGATACTGTATTACAAAACTGTTTCTACTATCAAAGAATTGTACAGATTTCTGTATCGGGGGCACATGGTTACTAAAATTAAAATAAACAATACGTCATTATAGAGTTCAGACAGACTGAGTGTTGACAAGGAGTGAAGCTGGTTTTCGCTGAAGCTGACTGAGAAGGAAGAACAGATTTATCAATTCATTGCCTATTATCCAGTGCTCTGTGTTTGTGTTGTGTGTGTTTAATTAGTTTGTTTGTTTGTTTGTTCAGTTTCTATGGCCGCCCAACTCAACCAAGTGACTGGATGGCTTACAGCTCTAAAAATATAAAACTATGAAAACATTAAAATAAACCATCCACAAAATAAGTACAAACAGCAACTGTGATAATTAATCAGCTAACAGTAAAGCCAAGTAACTGGGCCTTTAACATGTTCCAAGCCCCAGGCCCCAATAAAATAGCCTTGTTTTTAAAGCTTTACAAAAAGCCAACAGGGTTGGGGGTATTTTAATCTCTGAGGAGAGAATATTCCACAAAGCAGGGACTACATGTAAATGTATAATTATTATTTTTTATCTACAAAACGACTCTGGAAATAAGTCACAGTGTCATGGACCAGGCAAATTAGCACTGCTAATATGGTGTCTATTTATATGCAAGACCTATAATACTCTCATAGTTATTTAAAGTTACAGTATGTTTAACATTCTAAATTGGAAGCTAATAAATTGTTTACTGGTTGTCTTTCTGTTATCTTTGTCCTCAGTTTGTGGCAAGTGTTTGGTTGACTTCATTATTGGCAACTCTAGGAAAAGACTAAAAAAGTTGATATAAACCTCCTACCTACATCTTTAATAATATTTGTGTGACACATCCAGCCTGCGGACTGCCAGTTTGACACTCCTGCTCTATAACAAGTCTGTAATTTTAATTGAAAGAGAGTGACTGGCTCTAAGTCAGCCTGATTTCAGTTTTTTTTCCTTGCATTATTTTTTTGTTTGTACATAGCCAGTTTGGTTATGTTACTACTAGGCTAGAAAGCTAGAAACTCTGAGTTCTACTCCCATCTTACCCATGAAGTCCAGCTGGGTGTCCCTGGGCCATTTCCCTCTCTTAGCCCAATTCAACCTTATTAAGTAGTTTTGGTTTTGCATTTTACAAATAAATGAAGGAATAAATAAATGAATAAAATTTTAAATTCTGTGTTTTAAATGGCTCTCCGTCATCGAGATCTGATTTTATCCTTGTGGTTGTTTGTAAATACATCAACCATGGTATATTTGAGCCTTCAGTAAGTAGTGTTTTCAGTCTATTTGTAGAATCTGAGTGAACTATATCTGCATATGTAATTACATTTTTCTTGCTGTAATTATCTTTGACATGAAAAACATTTGAAGGAGAAACTAGAGGTAAATTGTTAGGTTTACTATCCCTTTGCAAAATTCCATACTTTTACGAAAGGTTGTGCAATAATATGTCCTCTTAAGTTTTTTTCCTCCTGTGTAACTCTTAACATAAATGCTTATGAAGTCCATTGGCTAAGCCAGCTTCTAAAATTGTCATTCTGCTATTTGGATATTTTATCTACCTGTTAATGTGACAGGAAGCTTGTTTTGTACTATATAAAATTTGGAAGGGCAAGGTCCACTTGTCTCTGTGTACAATGTTTCGTTTGACTCTTCTTCTGCTCCATATGAATATGCAGGTAGTCCTTGCTTAACAAAGATGATCAGGACCGGAATTTTCGTTGCTAACCACAGCGCTCCTAAAGTGTGATGTCATTTGATTACATTGCTTAGCAGTAGCAATCTGGCAGTCACTGTTAAGTGAGAATTGCTGTTTGTTAAGCAACAACCTCACATGACTGACTTGTGACATCCTGCTGTCTTCCAACAAGCAAAATCAGTGGCGAAGCCGATAGGAAGTTACAACTCCCAGGCAGCTCATAAGCCGATTGTATGAATTACCATAGAGATACCTGGACAGCATCTGGGCAGAAGAGGGGTGCTGCTGCACAGGCAGGAGACTGCTGATTTGTGAGTGCTGACATGGCCAGGTGGGTGGGCGGGTGGGCATGTGCTGTGGAGTGCGAATGGAGGGTATGTCAGGCTGGCATGTCCTACAAAGTATGAGAACACTGTACCATGTTTCCCCGAAAATACGACAGGGTCTTATTTTCTTTTTACTTACAAAATATGGTCTTGGGCTTATTATAGGGGAGGGCTTATTGTTTTGGGGTTGCCGGCCAGCTGCTCCCTTGCGAACGGGCTCCCGAAGAGCCAGGCACAGCCTCAGGGGCGAAGCAGCCATGAGGTGACCAAGCTCACAAGCAATCGTCTGGCAAACCCCCTTTCCAGCCGGGCAGAGCGCCATTCACTGACTTAGGGGGTATACCTAAGGTGCCAAGCCACGTGGCCCTCTGCCCGCTCCCCAGCTCTGCCTGGCTTGAGAAGGGGGTTGCGCGGGCACCTTTTCCGCCCCCAGCAGGCATGCCTCCTAGCCTCAACATGTCCGGGCCCAGCCCTCCCTGCACCAGCCGCTGCCGCCGGGCTCCAAGCATAACGTCTTCTCCGGTTCCAAACTCCCAAACTCGGCTGCCGAGTCTTCCAGCAGCGGTCGCTCTAGGAGTGTGCTCCGTGGTTGTGGGCTGGCTGCTGGAAGACTCTCTTTGTCCGGAAGACACTCTTACAGAGATTTCCAGCAGCCAGTTGTTCCAGCAGCCAGTTGCCGCCCGGAAACTCCCTCCTCCAGCAGGCAGAATGCCACTCCCCAACCTAGCTGTATCCCGAAGGCGCCAAGCAATGTGAGCGCCTTTCTCCCCCCCGGCTCCTGCGGCTTGGCACCTTCAGGATACCGCTATGTGGCAAGGCTTTAGTTTCGGGACAGGTCGTATTTTCAGGGAAACATAGTAGTAGTAGGGCTCTTAAGGAGGAAAAGCAGCAGGGGCAACTTGCAACCTTCCCTGGTGGCTTACCCATTGACTTTGCTTGTGGAAAGACAGCAGAGAAGGTTGCAAATGGTTATAATATGAATCCAGGACACTACAACCCTTGTAACTGGATGCTAGTTGCCAAGTATCTAAATTGCAATCAGCTATCTGCAGGGGGTGCTGTAATGGTCAAAACTTTGAGGACCTTTGAAACTTTGAGAACTCTCAAGTACTGCTCGTTTAACACCACCACAATTTCAAACTTGCTGAATGAGTTTTTGTTATGAACCTGTACTGACAGTTTCTTGTCATTTATGCAAAATTCTCTCTGAAATTCTGATTGGTGCCATTTGAAATAGTTTCTCTTGGGTAGTACATTCATGTTGATAATTGCAAAAGATCCTAACCAAGAAACCTTTAGGTTCCTCCATCTCTCAAGCTCTCTCTATGAATTTTAAAACCTGTTGCTTCTTTATTACTTGTAATTTTTCTGCCAATATTTCTAATGCAGCAATGAATGTTAATAAGAGAGTGAATTGATATCCTTGCCTTGTTTTTCTTTACTAGTTTCATGCCCATTTGGATTTCATGTCCTGATTTCTAGTCCGGTCTCATTTTCGTAAAATATTTGAGGGTTCATTTACTTTTGCTTGGTGCCTGATGAAAGGAAACAAAACACAAAATACTAAAAGACTGCTGTGTCTTAATCATTTAAATCAGAAATAACAAGAAAGTTTGTCTTGTTCTTCAAAGAAGATTGAATAAAATTATAATTAAATGGATCACTTAAAATATGCTTGAGAAAATAGGCTCCTTCTGTTATAAATAGCACATTTTAACAACTTTGTAATTTTTAAACAGTTATTACATATTTTGGCTGGAAATTGGCTCAAAGAGGGGTTTTCTGATTGAGTAAAAGAGGTAGCTAGAACAGTTTTCCCTCTTGGTATTCTGTTGTTCTGTTGAGGCTGTGGTTGCAGTTAGTGCCCCTCAGGACTTTTTAACAATATCGCTATGGTTATTATGCCCAAGACATTTTATATTTGTTTTGAATATAAACTAACAAGGAGGAAGTTGATTTAATAAAATGAGGTTATTTAATTGTATTCTGCCACGTGGTGTTCTCTGCTACTTTATCCATTTCTTCCTTGAATAAAACAAAGTTTGAATAGTGAGAACAGAGCAAAGATGCACATATGCTTTAAATAAAACTATATATGTGGTTCTGATATTAGAGGAGATAGATGTAAAATATTTTACAAATTAAAACCCAACAAATATGCAGAAATTATCTGCTTTGTTTATTGAAGTGAAAAGATGTACAGCTGCCCATTTTAAACACTAGGGGCCTTATACAGAGTAATAACCAGATCTTCAAGGCTTTCCAGAAGGCTGCAAATGCCAAGGAAAGGTGTTCCAAATTAATTAATTGTAAGTAATCAAGCAAACATGCTGTAGATATCAACAGTACATCAATTTGACCTATGAATTTTTTCTGACCAGAAAGGGGATAGCTACTTAGGACTGGAAGAAAAACTAGAATATATCCATAAGGGTATCTTCCGCTTTGTGGAAAAACAGAACATTTTTTTCCCTTTTCTGTTTCTATAAAGGTAAAGGTTCCCCTCACACATATGTATTAGTCGTTCCCAACTCCAGGGGGCAGTGCTCATCTCTGTTTCAAAGCCAAAGAGCCAGCGCTGTCCAAAGACATCTCCGTGGTCATGTGGCCGTCATGACTAAATGCCGAAGGCGCACAGAAAGCTGTTACCTTCCCACCAAAGTGGTTCCTATTTTTCTACTTGCATTTTTTATGTGCTTTTGAACTGCTAGGTTGGCAGAAGCTGGGACAAGTAACGGAAGCTCACTCCGTTACACGGAGCTAGGGATTCGAACCACCAAACTGCTGACTTTTCTGATCGACAAGCTCAATGTCTGAGCCCTTTCTGTTTCTTTAGTCATTTCTGAAAACACATAGAGTTTCAGATATACTGAATTATAGTTACTGAACAGTTTTGTTTTTCTCCCTAACATCTAATTCTTCTCCACAAAAAGCATGAGATGGTTTGGTAATTATTAAAAATGTTATTTGGTTCTCTCAAATAACAATGGTTCTACCCCATTGTTTTTGAAAGACTTATGGTTGAGAGCTACTGGCTTGAAAAACATTAGAGGAACTAGTTAGTCGTGTTACATTCTTCTTAGAACCTAAGCGAGTGCTTGGGGGCATAGCAGATGTTCTGAGAGTTGTATTTTACTTGTGCTTGCCAATGAAATAAGATATATAAGCATGGATCTTTGTCAACTTGAATAACAAATGTGATCTTTTTTTAACGAAACATTAAAAATATTAATGGCGTTTTGTCTGGATTTTAATTACTTTTTATGGAGAAGATTGCTGCGCATAAACATATTTCTCATTCCTGTTAGAAATAGACCCTCTTAATATAAGTTAATATAGAGAAATTCATGGAGAGAAATTTTCTTCTGTTTGTGTTCCTAACTGAGCTTTAAAAGTTCTTTTGGATGGGACGCAGGGTAGCTATTAGGGGGAAACTGATTCTAACGCTTCTGTAAATTTATTTTAAGATTAAAACCAAAGTTTTCAGGATCCATGTCAGCTTTGAATGCTAGAAAAAGATTTCCAAAATATAAATGGAAGCACAGAAAATCTAAATATAATTACTAGAATTTCTGAGTATAAGTAGCTTACACATACATGGAAAGAAGCCAAAGAAAGTGGTTGAGGAACATATTAGTAAATGAAGTGCAGCTGTACATATTGATTAAATGAAAGTGCCTGGGCTATTTCAACATTTTTGGTGACTCAACTTAATCTATAGCAGGTTTCACATAGCTAAGGCATAATTTCTGTTAATTTGACACACCTAAGCCAATCTCTCATTCCTACCTGGAACACAGCCAGTACCAATTTTATTTTTATTAATTTCCAAAAGTGTATACAGAATTCTAAATCCTAATTGAAGCTTTCCAGAATTGTATGTATCTGTATATTTAATATATCTCAAAACACTTTTCTATGCAGATACAGTTCATATTTATTGTTATAAATATATATGCATGCATGTATGTACACAAAACACTGCAAAAACACTAAATGTTTTATTTAAAATTGAGGCAAGGGAAATAAAAAGACAACCATTCACATAGGTAAAACCTAGGTAAAAATATTAGTTTTTGTCAGGGTTCCAAGTAATACTCCTAATGAAAGAAGACTCAGAGGCTTGAGTTTCCTCAAAGTTCCATTTTATTAGAGATGTCAAATTGGCACATCTGGGAAAACCTGAATCTGAAAGTTTCCAAAGTTTTCCCCACCCAAATGAAAGTTCAAGTCCCTGCCCAGCACTCATATGTCCATCACATGATCCAATCAGGCACCGTCCAAAACTCGAGATGCCTCCCAGTCACACCATTGCAGCTGCAGGGTGCGATTTCTCTGAGAAAGGAATGTTATTTTGACTATATATCACCCATACTCCATATAATCCCCTCTCCCATTTTCCCACAGTAGAAATTGTGGCAGGCCTGAAGGCCCAATGTAAAAGATGGCTTCCAGGTCTGACAATTTTCAGTAGAAGGCTAAAAAAGTTGTCATAGGAGACACCCATAAGTTATTTCCAGACAGCAAGCACTAGCACACAGAATAGCCATGTGGGGATAACTACTGCACAAGTTGGCAGGAGAATTTATTTTGTTAGGGAATTACCCACAAAATTTGTAACGAAGTATGCAATCTGTGTAGATGCCTTATGGGATGCAGTGATCATCTTAATATCACTTAAAGTACTTTAATGATGCCTTGTTCACTGAACATTGAAGTATTTTATAACACTGAGTTAAAACAATTACAATGAAGGAACATCGCTGCTGACTTTGCAGTGATAACTGGATCACAATAAACTCGGCTGTTTCAGAAACATTGCAGAGATACAACAAATGCAGAGCTGCCACTCACAGTGTGGAAGATAGTTAAAAGGTTGCTTTGAAGACCTGTGGAAACTGCTGGTCACATGTATCCTGCAGTTCTCTCTGTCATTATGTGCTCTCAGATCTCTTCACTTAGAAGAAACAAACTCTCTAATATGTGGCCCTCACAATTAAGAACTTGACATTAAATTGGTACTATTGCAATATGCTTAATTAACATGAACTTTAATATACACTGCACACGCCCTTATTTAGACCTCTACATAAATCTACCATTTTTCTTTTTCTTTTTTTTACAAGCATAGTGGGAAAGAGAATTAAAAATATAATTGCAGAAGATAAACTATACACTGGAGTAAGATTCAGAATTCAAAGAACATGAGATCTCATCTCTCAAAAAAAAAGATAAATGGTGAAAAAAAGTCAGATTTGTGTAGATATGAAAGATATGTCATATGAAACCTGTAACAGAATTTTTTTGTCATCCAGAGTTTTGGCTTAGTTTTCACCAAAAGAGAAAAAGCTACCCGGTAAGCCAAATGTGTTACAGTCATTGCCAAAATCTTGTAGGGTGGTAAAATGTTATCTAAATTTGAAGTACAAACCCTGAGATAATCATACCTTTCATTCTGATAAAATCTAAGATGAAGATTTAGTTGCTTAGAAAGAGATGCTTTAAAGATAAGACTGATATTTCATACTCTTATGGTACATAATGCTTAGATTTGTACCTTTGCCAAACCATGATGTGTTCAGTTGTGACTTATTACATAAACCACAATTATTTAAAAAATCATAAACCACTGTTTGGAAATCATAATTCATACAGTATACAGTACTTAGTGACAAAAATTACATTGCATTTTTCAGTGACTGAAACCCATCTACAGATTTCGTTTTTTCCTTCGTAGAAATAGATGTGTGTTTTATAGCACGGGTGTCAAATTTGTGGTGTCACGTTGCTGTCGTGATGTTTTGTGCCATTTTGCCGCTTTGCAGAGCTGGCATGGCTGTGGCCTGCGCATTTTGCATCCGGCCCATGGGCCGCCAGTTTGACACTCCTGCTTTATAGCATATTTTTGTCACTGCTTCAGAAACGGCCAGAGTGTTCATTTATTTTGTCTCATTTACCAGCTCACAACAGTTCACAGTATAGATCTAAAACAATGACAATAAATTTGATAATCAAATACATTTTACTACATCAGATCTATTGCAATCTTCATAAATTGATCCATAGCTGGGTGAATATACATAGCTCCAATCTTAAAATATTCGAGCAGTAATTTTAAGTAATATATTATGTAATATATTGGGTGGTTGTGGAAGGAAGCTTGGATATAAAATGTTTTTTAGCTTCTTAAAAAAAGCAAATCAAGAATGGAATAGTCTGAGCTTCTAGGGAGACAGAAATCCATAAATGCACTGAAGCTACTAAGAAAGTTGACCCTTCTACTAATTTTCAGGTGAACCTCTTTATGGCTTGGCAGGATTCAAAGCATTAAAGGATTTATGTATCAGGCTTCTTGAATTTGAACAAGAACAAAATGGGAAGCTATTATAGTGTTGACAGAATAGATGTTATATGCTGTCATTGGGAAGCACTCAACAGAAGTCTGGATGACGCATTCTGGACCCAGTGTAACTTTTAAGTTTCTTTCAAGGATAACCTGCTTTACAGTAATTTAATCAGTCCTTGCATGCACAATAATAGCCTGATTAGAGCTAACCAAGAAGAGCGGTAGTTGTAAGCCATAAAGAGGTTAGGACTTCTGTACCCCAATCAAATCTCTCCAACTAGTAATTTGTCTGGTTTCAAGTTTTATACCTTCTGCCAAAATTCAGGATCAACCAGGAGTCAGCCCAAGACTTATTTGATAAACATGGAAAGGAGTAGACTTGGGTGGTCATCTACCTATAGATGGTATTCATTCCCAAAATCCTTAAAGATCACTTCTAGCAACTTTATACAGATGCTAGAAAATGTTTGTGATATCCTGTAACTCAAAAGTTGTAAAGTGGAATAATAATCACCTGAACTACAATCTGAAGCCTTTTGTCCAGGAAGGAGTAGAACCTCAAGAGATATATTTCCATCCCCTAACTTGGAATGTCACGGTGGATGGTATCAAAAGCTGCATAGAGATTGAAGAGTAATTACATATCATATAAGCAAAGCCTTCTTACATTGTCATGTCACCATGTGGCTATCAGATGAGATCATTCCTCACCCAGAAGGAACTGCAGGAAATGGTTAGTTTAAAATGTTTTTATTTGGTTTTGAAAACCTTTAATGCACCAGCCCTCTCTGTAATTTTAAGATGTATCCAAAAATAAAAAAAGTTCTCTAAAATTAGTAAATGTGTAGGACTCTGCTAAGTGGACTTAATAAAATTAAGACAGGCAATGAATGTATTTTTTTATTTGCAGTAAAGTAATATGAAAATCTGTATTATAGAAGATTAATAATAAATTAATAAAAGCAATACTAAAACAAGATTCTCAATCCATAATTTCAAAACATTCTGATTCATAAAATTTTTGTCCAACATCCTTATGCATTATCTGAGAAGCATAAATTCTTAATTTTTCTGAAACTTCAATTCTGTTGAATATCTGATCACCAAGAAGTCACGAATATGTTGGACTTATTACTAATCTTTCCATGACTTCTGAATCATTGCTCTTTTTTTTTTTTGCAATGTACATGATGCCATTTTTGTCTATGTTGAGTTATTGTAAGTAATTGCCTGTTTCTAAACTATTTTACTGCCCAACTATTAATTTTCTGCAGCAGGATGTGTGGTCTTTGAAATGTAAGTAACAGAGAAAATTTTACCTAAAAGAGTTTCAAACACTAGAGAAACATAGTAAACTGGGTTGATGATATAGTAAATTAGCCAATGTATAATTCTATGAATATACAGAATATTGAAACAACAATTACAACAAAAAGTCCATGATTAAGGGGGGACTACCAGGGAAAAGAATATTTTTTTCTCTGAACCAGTGTTTCTTAAAATGCTATCCCCTAATTCTTTTTGGGATTTTAGACTCCACCACAAACTGCAGCTACAATTCCAGTTGGCAGGCATTAATGTAGGGAAAACATATGGGTGGTGGTGTAGGTATCTCATAGGGCTTTTCAGCCACTCAAATCACAGCCAATTCTTAAGGACATACAGTTCCTACATCTCTTAACACAGATTGTATCAAAAACCAAAATCCATATCAATGATATGTCTAGAATGGAATAGATAACTACAAAGCCAACCATACTTTCAACCACTAATTACTTAAGATTTTCCTAATGCCAAAGGGAAATGTTATTCCAAAGAAAGATTGTCATAAAAGTCAATGTGAAGGTAATAGTTTCTCCATAGTGACGGGGAGGAGTATCCAGGATGGATTGATCTTGTCCTCTCTTGATTGGACTGAGTCAGATAAGCTCTTTGGGCCACGCCCTGGCCATCAGGTACTACCAGTTATCAACTCGGTCCATCAATGGACGGTTGTGGTCATCCTGAGATCCTGAAGAAAATTAAAGAAATATCTCGATAGCAATTGCCTCCATGCTGCCTGAGCAATCACTAGAGGCCGAGGAAACCCCCGGCAGGAGTAGAAAACCCATGCAGCAACTGCTAAAGCGGCGCGCAGCCCAGGTCATAGAGTGAGACCCAGAGCACTAAGTGAGAACCCTCACCGGAAAGCAGGCAAGCGAGCTCCGCAGAAGCCTCTGCAGCAAGAATCACCCGAGGAGGCTCTAAAGGCGCCGGACGCTCCATCACTCCCCTCAGGGGTTGAGTGAAGAACCGCAGTGTTTTAAAGAGCTGTGGAGCACCCGCGCCAGCAGGAGCCTTTATGAACTGTTTCTCTTAAGTTTTTTACACTTAAGGTGGCCTTTTTGGTGGCGATCACATCCGCCAGGAGGATATCCGAGCTGCAGGCTCTCTGCAGATAAGATCTCTGCGTGTTCCACCAGGACAGGGTGGTGCTAAGGTTGGACCCCTCCTTTATACCCAAGGTGTGCTCTTGCTTCCATCGCTCACAGGAGATGATTGCCCAATTTCTCTCTGGACCCTTCTCACCCATTAGAGAGGAAGTGGCACACCTTGGACGTGAGGAGGGCTCTGCGGATTTACCTCAGAAGAACCAGGCCGCACAAGAGATTGGAAGCCCTATTTGTCTCCTTCCAGCTGGGGTCCCTGGGGAACAAGGTGACATCTACCACTATAGGCAGGTGGTTACGAACCTATGTTGCTGATGCCTATCAAGCACGGCGTCTGCAAACACCGAGCTCTATCACAGCACACTCTACACGAAGCGCCGCCACATTGACGGCCTCGGCCACGCAGGCTTCATTGACTGAGATCTGTAGGGCAGCCACGTGGTCTCCCTCACCATTTGTGAGGATCTACAAATTGGACTCCTTTGCTTCTGCAGAAGCCTCATTCGGATGTAGGGTGTTGCAGGATGTTCACAGGACGGGGGAGACGCCTCACCAGGCATAACTCAGGGCAAATATATACATATATATAAAAATGTGTAACCCCCCCTAGGGACGTGTAGGCTTTGGTACGTCCCATCCTGGATACTCCTCCCCCTCACTATGGAGAAAGGGCGTTGATACTTACCTGATATGCCTCTTCTCATAATGGGGGAGGAGTATCCAGCCCCTCCCTGATATTGTTATGTAGCAATTCGTTATGCTGGTTGTTGAACTGTTCTGTTGAAGGAATAATAATAAAGGTTTGAAACTAAAAATAAAGTCGAGTGGATGACACAGCGAGTCGGATAGAGTTCTTCGCTGATAACTGGGTAGTACCTGGTGGTCAGGGCGTGGCCCAAAGAGCTTATCTGACTCAGTCCAATCAAGAGAGGACAAGGTCAACCCATCCTGGATACTCCTCCCCCACTATGAGAAGAGGCATGGTAAGTACCAACGCCCTTTTTCAGCTATGGGGCATGGAGAGAGTGCTCTGCTTGACTTGCAATAAAGGTCGTCCTGCAGATATTCAAACATGCAGAGTGTTAAAGGTGATGTCCAGCAGCTTAAATCACGTACCCTTGTATTAATTATCAAATCCTGCAATATTCTTTAACAGAGGACTCTGAATTTTTATCTTTCCTCCAAACTGTCTGGAATTGCTTTTTTTTATAAAGGAACACTGCAGATCTGTGCTCCCACCCCACATAAGGTTACCAGCCCTTTCAGAGATTAAGCAACAGTCCCAAGTTTTTCTTTTGAAAACCGTCAGTTTCACATAATGGTTTTGCCAAGAAGGGATGACTTGAATGTGCAGTTGAGCAACACATGTATGTATTATGTAAGAAACAAACTCTGTTCAACCAAAATAAGATGCCTTGATGTTTACTAAGAGAACAGAAACTACAGGGAATATTAAAAATTGGTATGCACGTCTTGCTGTATACTGTAATATGCCGTAATGCTGTTTTGGTAAAGTAGGCAACAACCAGTTTGTGTCACCAAGGTCTTTTTCTTGCTATATCTATTTGTTTACAATATTTTCATATTGAGTTGGCAGCTGCTTCTGGGCTGCTGCTGCTGTTTTTCTTCTTCTAATATATTAGGGATGCAAAGACAATTTCAAACGGTGGAATGGTTTGGGGGAGGTGAAGTGAAATTGTATATATGCTTCACAGTTAAAATATTATAGCTGGCAAGATAAATTTCAGCTTCCAAAATTACCTGAAAGCAGTACTGGAGGAGAATATTTTGAAATGTACTGTATGTTTACCTGCAGGAGGTTTTTGAAATAATTTGTGTTCAGAAACAATTTGGTGGAGGAATATGCATATTTCCAATGAAAGGGACTTGCTTTTTAAAGAAGAAATATCCTGAAGTCAGCAGTTTTGTATAGTTCAACTTTCCTTTTGATGTTCTTTCCCAAAGGTGGTAAAAGTTTTTATTCTGTGTCTCATTTTGATGTATAGACTTCCTTATTTTTCCCTATGAGCTATAAATACTAAATTACAAAATCAGTTATGGTCACATCTACCCAGTTATGTCTTAAAGAAAGCTTTTTAAATATTTAATGTTTCTGTTTCATTGTACAGTAGTGTGATTATGGGAAAGAGAGAGATTATATATAATTTAAGGTAACTAAGCTTTTAGGAATGTAAGTGAAATGGAATAGAATAGATATCTGATCCTAAGTAAATACTTACAAGAATAAAATATATGCAAAATGCTACATGTTTTTTTAACTAAATATGAAAAATGAATCTGGTTTATAGATGGATAAGTTGAAAGTATGTAAATAAAGCTATTGTAAGTTTATTTTTAAAGTATTATTTCATAGGTTTAGAAAATTTTGACTCTTCATGTTGGTTGAAATACCATAATCTGCATTAATTTTTAGTAAGAAGGATTTTAACTTCATATAAGAAGCAAAAATTTTAGAGCCTAAAATACAGACTTAACCATCATTCATCACAAATCTCATTTAATCGTAGGACTCAAGCATGGCTTGGCTTCTGAGAAAAGAAGGCTAACATACCAGCAAGAAAAAAGTTAAGAAAAATTGATCTTGTACAGATGGTCCTTATAACTGCATTTGAGACTAGGATTCCCACTGCTAAGCAATGCAGTTGTAAAGTGCAGTACCATGTGATCGCTTAACAACTCACTTATAATGATAGAAGAGAAGATGAGAACAGAAGAGAATAACAGAGTTGGAAGGGATCTTGGAGGTCTTCTAGTCCAACCCCCTGCTTAGGCAGGAACCCCTATACCATTTCAGGCAAATGATTGATCAGTTGAAAGTACTGTGTGCTTGCAATTAAAGTGAGATGTGCTCAATAAAGAAAACAAAAATCATGACCATCGTTTGAAACTGCTAGTGAAAATACTCTTCATATTACTGATGAATAAAAAGATATAGCAGGCATATTGTCTGTGTGTTTGTATTTGTAAACCACTATCTTGAATTACTGAAATGAAGATTTATTTTTGTACCAATATGTCTTTCTCTACATTATGGAAATTTCTCCTATTTCCATTGGTTATTTTCTCTATAATGTAATTTTTGTTGCTATTTTAACATTCTATTGAGAGTACTCAATAGAAAATACCACTTTATGTCAACCAAAATCTGTTCTTATACATGGATTATAAATGCCAAATCCAGCTTCTTTTCCTTCCTTTTCTTAAATTCCTCTTTGGGATTGAAAAAAATGAATGGCTATCAAAGGTTAGCTAAGGTCTTTTTATACTAATTTGGAAGGGATTAAATAGGATTACAAACCTTTATCATATTGAGCTACCCATGACATCAGAATGAAAGGAAGAAGTTCCTTTCATGGGTAGCTACTCTCAAGGTAGCCAGTTGTGTGTTACAACACCTCTACTCTGGTTTGTTTTTCTTTGTTGTGTTATCTTTTGGATCTGGGAAAGTGCATGTTTTTAAGATGAGGTTCTTCTACACACAGCCATAAGACATAGAAATAACTAGGCAAAATGTTTCCTCAAATTTAAAATATCTCTATCCTGCTACAGGAAATGTTCATAATGAGAATTAACAGGATGCTCAGAAATATAGGAATAAAATGTTAAGTAATTTGAATTCTTGTACCCAGGAAATAAGAGGGTTTGGTGCCTTTTATTTTGCTCCCTCTCTGCTCTGATTATATGCTACTTGGGCTGAGTGCCCATAATGAAAATTCCTTAATTTGTCGACACACAAATTCAACCACAATTCCAACTGAGAAACTTGATATTTTACACCAACACAAATCTCCAAATTCTAGGAAATCCCTAGAAGTGGAGCATTCACATAACTCAGCCAACAGCAGAAACACAAAGTAAATCTCATTTACATAATGAGGTTTGTAGCATTTGAAAGATGCAACCAAAAGTCAATGAAACAACCAGAGGTGGTATTCTGCGGGTTTGCCCTGGTTCGGGAGAACCAGTAGTGGCAGCGTTGGGAGCTTCTGGCCACCCGCCCAGATGTCATCAGAAAGTTCTGCGTATGTGCAGAAGCACCCTTTATGGGCGCTCCCAGTTTCGAACCAGTAGTGAAGGTGATAGCATTTCATGCCTCGAAACAACCCAGATGCATCCTTCCTAGCAACAACAGCCAAATAAGCAGGAAACAAAAACAGATAATCAGTTAGGGTTAGGAATAATTCCTTGATCAAGTCAAGGAAGAAACCACACCCCAGTCAAAACTGTCAGGGCAAAGTATGATACATTCCTGTGTGCTGATGAGTGGAATTGAGATTGACATCTCATATATCTGCCCCACCTAATTGATACAAAAATTGTATCTGTGTGTCTGTGTCTATGTGTAAACACCCACATAGCATTCTTTTATTGGTATTTGTATCTAGAAAACACTCTAGTTTAAATGATTTTTATTTTCAGTGGGATGAATTCAGATCTTTTTCAAAAGTAAATAATATTTCTCAACATCATTAGATTTTAATAAGAGCCATATACAGGTAATCCTTGCCTTACGACCACAATTGAGCCCAAAATTTCTGTTACTAAATGAGACATTTGTTAAGTGAGTTCTGTTCCATTTTACTACCTTGCCAAAGTTGTTAAGTGAATCACTGCAGTTGTTAAATTAGTAGTACCGTCCTTAAGTGAATTTGGCTTTCCCATTGACTTTGCTTGTCAGAAGATCGTAAAAGATGATCACGATTCCAGGGCACTGCAAAGGTCATAAATGTGAATCAGTTGGCAATGGTCTGAATTTTGATCACATGACCAAGGGGATGCTGCAATGGTCATAAGTGTGAAAAATGGTCATAAGTCATTTTTTTCAGTGATGTAACTTTGAACGGTCATTAAATGAATTGTTGTACTGCGGAGTATAAGAGGGTGAAAATTTGGGTGCTTCTTATATACTGAATGTAGCCCCACCCACCCACCAGTCCCAACCCTTTGGCCTCTGCCTCCCAGCAATTTACCTCTTTGCAGCAAACTGAGGCTTCAATAAGCTATAGCAATCCCTGCAGCCTGTAACAGCTGATGGATCGGGAGAAATTGAAAATGAAACTTGCTGTTTGCTGATGGCAAATTGCTGGGAGGCAGATTTTTTTTCTTGTGCTAATCAGGCTGTTTGCTGCAAGGAGATAAGTGAACAACTATAAATGCCTATAGAATATTCAAGTTATTAGACTTATATTTTTTAATAAATTTTTTATTGTTTTAATTAAACAAAAATACAGAAAAAACATTCTTCATTACATCTTGTAGAAAGCATGTCGATTGGTTACAAATGAATTTCGTGCGTTACTATACATCCTTCATATTTTTAATTTACAATTTAAAATCGAAGATCTTTATGTATTTTACCATCAATGTACCATCATTCTCATTTAGCTATAATTATTTAAATATGCTTTTATCTAGAATCATTTGCACTTGAAGACACAACCACCTACTGGCATTCATTAGCTATTCCTATAAACCTCCAATAATTACCCTTTTATAGCATATTCCCTTTTTTTTTCCAACTCACTATCTAAGGCTTATTTCTAATTGCTTTTATCAATGCCAAGACATATAAACTCATTAAACATTATCCATTAACATTTTCTTATTGTTATTAGTTATCTAAAGAAAAGAAAACAGAAATTTTTTTTTGTCATTTATATCACATCTCCTCCCCACCGACCCAAGAAAAATTACATCTTTATAATAAAGTCTAAACAAAAGTTTGTTAGTAAAGTTTATAAGTGCCCAAGAAAAATTATTTCTTTATAATAAAATCTAAACAAAAATATATTAGTGAAATTGATAAATCTTTTCCCCAGGTCTCAATTTACAGTTTATATCCAAATTATTTTTACTAATTGAGATTATTACTTCATTATTATTATAATGAGTTATTAATTAACAAATAAACATTTTAAAGAAAACATTCTAAAAGTGTCTTAAGAAATCCTACTTATTAATCACCAAAGGTTAACTAAGTTTTGAGTTATCAACCTTCATCATCAGCATGTGTCTTTCCAGGAACAAAACTGTCTTATCTCTTTAGCAGTTGTTGTGTCAATTCTCATAAACTTCTTTATAAAGTTTTTAGAAACTTCTCTCTGCACTTTTTTGCTTGAAAGATCTCTCCTATAGTCTTGTTGCCCTTGAACTGGTATTAAAATTGACATGTCTTTAATTATCCGATGTCTTTCTAAAGCTGTTTCTCTTCTTAATTCCATCATCAAATCCATATCTTGACAGGGGGGTGGGGTAGAGCTCCAGATCATCAGGTATATAATAATAATCAGATTCACTTTTCCATGTTCCCTCCTTTCCACTTTCACTCATAGGTGCTCCATTATTAGGTTCATCTGTTATCTTGTCTTTATCTTCTATATCTTCACTCTCTTCTTTAATTTTTGAGGCTCCAGTCCCTTCATCTTTTATTGAGCCAGGCAATAATCTATCTAACTTCTTATCAAACCTCTCAAATCCTTCCAATATCTTTAGAATTCCATCCAAAAAATCCTGGTAGCTTAGGGTTTCTTCTTCTGTATATGAATGCATATTTCCCAGAAAAAAAGAAAAAGTTTAAAATCCACTGCCACTCTCACCTTCAATATCTCTTTTATGTATAAAAATATGTTTGTTTTAAATTTGCTTAACATAAGCTCCTTTTAATTTTTTCAAAAAAAAAATGAGGGTTCTATCTTTCTTTTCTTTCCCTTCTCTTGTCCAAAATATTCCACAAAGACACCTGCAAGAAAACAGTTCGTGTCCTTGAGCCGGTATCAGTCTCTACAGACAAGCTGCAAACCTTCTAGTTACAATGTCAACAAAGTCAGAGAAAATAGAGCAAAGGATACTTTGTTTCAAAAAGAGAAAAAAAACCAAGCTCTGGCTTCCGAATGGCAGATTCAACTTTCTCTTATTCGTATCAAGCTTAAGGAAAACAAAAATCTCTAAGTGTCTTTAATAAAATTTAATAATCAGTAAGAGGAAGAATTATTAAAGTGAAAAATTTTTTAGATCAGCCAAAAAATAAAGGTAGCACAGAATAGGAGAAAAAATCAATTCATTCACTTAAGAGGAGAAACGGGAAGCATTCCAATCACTTCAATCCACAAAACGCTGTTACATAGAAGAGGGGGGAAAAACTTTCTAAGGCAGTCCAATAAAGATAAATTTCGCCGCCTTATTCTTTTGCTTAAAGGACTAATTTATCTTTTTTTAAAAATTTCTTTGGGCAATCATTCTCAAAGAAAAAAATCTCACCAGCTGGACTCACTTTCACTGCCTTCTTTCCAGAGCCGTCTCCGACTTTGTCAGCCTTGGGGCTGTCTGTTTACCCCCGGCTTGGAGAACTTCCCTTGGGTCAATCAGTGACTTTGCAGTGTCCCTGAGACCAGCAAGGATTTGTCTCCCTGTCACTGTCTCTCCAGGACGGTTTAGGTCCATATGGACCGTGCAGCTGGTAAAAGGATCAACGGCAGTCTCGGACTATTGAGACTGCACATTGTGTCGTTGCGACGTCTGGCTCGTTCCTAAATTATTAGACTTATTTTTTAAAGACTGTTTTATTATTATTCTAGACAACTTAACAAAATAAAGAAGCTTTTTAAAATAAATGCTTGATCTGAAGAGGCCCCGTGCTATTGTTTTAAAAGTGATATTCTTTTAAATAGCAGAGAATAACTATACTTCCAGAAAGCACATCAATTTTAACAGCATCTGTACAAGTATAGTCTGAAATATAACACTACAAATACTGTTTGTTGCAAGGAGGCAAATTACTGAGAGGCAGATATTTTTCCCTTGTTTTGCTCCCTAAAATATAGGTGTGTCTTATACTTCGGATCATCTTATACTCCAAATAATACGGTAAGTATTTACCGTACTAACTGTAGGAATTGTATCTAACTGTAGGAATTGTATCAAATCTTTTAAGCTAAAAGTCTATACATTTTTAATGAAAATAATATCACTGATGCCATTGAATTTAAAGACAATATGCTTTATGTTAATGTGAGAGGACATAATGGAATATAACTACAGGATCAAAAGAATTTAATTAGGATTCTGAATTCTATAATGTTTCATTTTGTGTAAATCATTTTTTGCTATATAGGACAGTTGATGCATATGCATAATCAGGTATTTTTGTTATTGATTAATAATAAAATTAATACAATAAACCCATTGATTACCATTGATAGAATGTTTTCTAGAATAATAGGATGCCTTTGTTCTTTGCATACCTCACTGATACAGATTTTTAAAAAAAATCTCACGGTATAGTAGCTATTACATTATTTCACTTGTATTCATCTGCGTTAAGAAGAAGAGTCACAAAAGGTAGACGTCTAAATGGGAGTATTTTGAGATTTTAAATATACTTGCAAAGTAACGTCACAGATTTTGGAAGTTATTTAAAGAATGTGGTGGGTGGCAAATAGTAATGATAATCTTGTTTCTGAATAGTGCCAAAATATGCAATTTTACATATTTTATAACTCACTTCAATGGAGAATGTGACATACTGATTATCCAGGCCAATTAATGGCTCCAGGTATATATTATTAGCTTTATTTCCAGACAGATGTAGTACTCTGCAGAATTTATACAAGTAAAACACTTCATATGTCAGTGTTACAAGGGAGTCATAAAATGCAATGGGTGGAAGAGACCTTTAGAAATCATCTAATCCAGGGGTGTCAAACTCGTGGCCCGCAGGCTGGATGCGTCACGTGCTGGTCATGCCCACCCCCAGTTTAGCGAAGGGGAAAAAGTTGTGATACATCATGTGACGACATGATGATGCACTTTGACACCCCTGATCTAATCCAACCCCATCTAGGGAACCATGGCTATGGCACTCTTATTAGATGGCCACTGAGCCTTTGTTTAAATATCTCCAATAAAGAAGAGTCCATCATCACTTGAGAAATTCTGTTCTATTGTCGAACAGCTATGCCACATGAAACCTTTTGTGATGTCCATTCGAAATCTATTCCTTGTAACTTTTAGCCATGGTTGCTTTCTATTTCTTCTGGAACAACTTTGAACAATTCTTCCCTATCTGCTACATGGTCATACTTCAGATACTTGAAGCATTTATGTCTTCCCCACAGTCTTTTAGGCTAAGCATGCCCAACACCATCAATCATTTGGGACTCTCTTCTGAGATGTTTTTTTTCCCCATCTTTCTGGTTGAAGAACACAATATTGCTATGATATTATACCCCAGGTTCCCTCATTTCCAGGGAAGTAATAGGGGACTGAAGATGGCTCCTTAACAGCAGAGCCAATGGCTACAGAAGAAAAGGCTTGCTGCCTAGGTCCCACCAAATGTAGATCCTTACAATCAGAAACTGTAACATGCACTCTCCACTGGATGTGGTGAGGCAGGCAGGTAAAAGGGGGGGGGAGATGGTCCCTCAAAACAGCCAGCACTATGCCATGCAGGACTTTGAAGGTCAATACTTGTCTAGAAGGAGAAGAGTTATTTCTTTACCTTACCTTCTGTACCTTCTCATTCTTACAGCAGATGGTTAGTGTGCAATACTTCAAGCTAATTCTCTGCCAGCAGTTCAATCCTGACAGGACTCAGGGTTGACTCAGTCTTCCATCCTTCCAAGGTTGGTAGAAGAAGACCCAGATTGTTGGAGGCAATAGGCCCGTGATGGCGAATCTATGGCATGCGTGCCATAGGTGGCATGCAGAGCCCTCTGTGGGCACAGGTGCCGTCGTCAACTGCTCTTCCAGGTTCCGTCACAAGCATGCATGCCGGACAGCTGGTCCAGTGCCCATGCGCACTGGCCAGCTGCTCTCTTCTGGATTCCGGTGCACATGCCCACAGAGCAACCCAGAAGAGAGCAGCTGGATAGTGCGTATGCGTGTGACTGAACCCGGAAGAGCAGCCAGTGACTGCGTGCGTACCCCAGAGAGTTGCTCACTTCCAGTTTTCTCTCTGGGCATGTGCCCCAGAACCCAGAAGAGAACAGCTGGCTGGTGCACATACTACTCTCTGTGGGCATGCGCACCGGAACTCAGAAAAGAGCAGCTGCTGGTGCGCATGCACGCTGGACCAGCTGTCCAGCATGCATGCACACAACAACCCAGCAGCTGGCTGCCACGTGTATGCGCATCGGCCAGCTGCTCTCTTCTGGGTTCCAACATTCCAGTTTCAACACTCTGTGCCGAAAAGGTTAACCATCACTGCAATAGGCTGACTTTGTAAATAGAAAGGCCTGTAAAGCGCTATAGTTTTTTTCCCCTTTTTTCACTTTTTTCTTTACTTTTCAAATGTTTCTTAGCTTGCTTTAAATCTTTTATCTTTGCATTTGTAAACTTTAATAAAGTTTCTTTTTAAAAAAACATGATACTGTACCCAGGAAAGTAGGGATCATTATATCTTTTTCAGCTGTTGGATTTAATTGTTTAATCTGATTTGGGGAGTTTTTTCAGACACGGTATATGAGCATGGTGATGTATTGAATTAAGTACCACATTATCGTGTCATGTAATATAATATTATAGAGCGAGACAGTATGGATTTGGATTTTGTGTCAATATTTAGAATAATATTTGATATCCTTATATTTTCAGCAGCAGCCAACTTTTAAAAGTACTACAGAATCTTTTTTTCTTATTCAGAAGTAAGTGTTAACATAACCTTTGAATTCATTCTATGCAGTCTCTTTATCAGGCACATTCTCAAGGTTGTACAAGAACAGTAGCCACAAAACCATTTTTATTTTACAAGATAACACAATCTGTTGATTTCTCTCTCTCTTCCTGAAAATGATGGGGATTGCATATTTTGAATACAACGGAAAATGTAATGGACCATATTGTATAATCTGGATGTGCCACATCTTATGAACAGAAATCAACAATGCCTCTGAGTTAAACTTTATCATATTGGAATAGAGGTTTTATTTTCAGTTGTTGGAAGTACGTGGAAGTAAAGCTTAGGTTGCTGGTTTTATTGTTATTCTTGTATACCATACTCTTTATTTCCTTCAACAGAAATAAAATAAAAATCAATAAAAGAAAAGATGGGAGTAGTGAGGACCTTGTCTTTTATTTGGAGTACACGTAGTCCTCTACTTATGACCATAATTGAGCCCAGAATTTATGTTGCTAAGTAAGGAATTTGTTACATGAGTTTTGCCCCATTTTACAACTTTTCCTGCCACATTTGTGAATCACTGCAGTTGTTAAATTAGTAACATGGTTGTTAAGTGAATGTGGCTTTCCCATTGACTTTACATGTCAGAAGGTCACAAAAGATTATCGCATGACCCCAGGACACTGCAACCATCATATATATGAGTCAGTTGTCAAGCATCTGAATGTAAATCACGTGACCACAGGGATGCAGTCATAAGTGTGAAAAATGGTCACATCACATTTTTCAGTGCTGTTGAACTTTGGTCATTAAATGAACTGTTGTAAGTCGAGGAATACCTTTATAGTCCACTTATGAATGTGCCTAATAAGAGAAGGTGCAGTTTTGCTTATATTAAAATAGATACAGAGGTGGACAGTGTTATTGATCTATTTAAAAATATGCGGTGATGTATTTTTAAAATGTTTTTCAGAAGAGAATTTAGACTTGTGTCACTTCCCTTTCATAGTAGAACTATTTTTTTAAAAGCTTGTTTATATGTTTATGCAGTTGTACATGTTTATACAAGCATATAGTTGGAGACTGATGAATAAATTATCTTTCAGTTTAGAAGACGTTTTTTGCCACTGTAAAATAAACTTTAAAGGTGATTAATGATTATTTTGTTCTACAAAATCAGTGTGGTGAAGGCAGAGAGCTGGGCTTTCCAACCACCTTCACCTCAAAAGCAGAAATTACGATTTTGTTCAAACCTTGTTATTCATTTCTATGAGTCATTAATGCTTAGATGCAGAACCAGTTCCTGTAAGTGAGACATGTTATCATATACATTTTAATATTCATATTTGTTGGTGGAAAGTTACAAAGCCGATCATTTGTAAAAGGTGACATCAATAGATTTTTTGGCTACTGATTATTGCTTTGAAAAATGTAGAAGCAGATTTCTTAAAACACCCATAAATCTGCTTTGGACTGGAAGGCATTTTGGTAAAAATTGAATAATTGAATATATGTAAATATATATAATGACCATTAGGAACGACCTTTCTTTAAGGCCGCATGTTTTGCTAGTGCTGTATTCATAATAAATTCTAATATTGCACCAATGGAAGCTGTTGAGAAAGGGATATTTTCTGTAATGGTCTATGTACCTGCAGAGTGAAATTGCTCTTCTGCTAGTGGGAATACATGGAAATGAACAGGACCGGGCTATAAATGTTAAATGAGGTTGCAGAATTTTGCACTTAAGGAAGCAGAGGCTCTGTTATATTCTGTTAATGGACTGTTCTTTGGTCTGAGAGGAGCTGAAAATAAATGTAAGCTTCTTGTTAAGTGCTGGTTGAATCAATACATTTGACATTTGTTCAGAAAGAACGTTGGTCCTTACTTGAACGTTTCTTTTCAGTAGACGAGAGGGAGTGGCGACTCCTGGGATATTCTCACAGCCTGATTGGTCCAGTAGACTGAGGGAAATCTCTTTTAACCTCTTAGAAACCTTTTGACAAAGGGGTGGTGCAGCAAAGATGAGCGATCTTCCCCTATTGTTTTTAAAGATCAAAACATTTAATAAAAATTATTTATTTAAAAAAATGAAGTGGTCTGCCTCCTCTCCGCTATTGGAGCCACTCACGTGTCCTGAGGGTGCCCAAAGTCGCAGCCGGTGCAAGGGCCTTGCGGGAGGATGGATTGGGCTGCTGAAACTAAACTTGCCTGCCCGACATTGGCCACAATGCACGTGATAATTTTCAGGGCTTACAAATGGCTGCTTCCATGTACGTGCCTCCAAAATGGCTGCCCTCACATGCAGCCAAAATGGAAGGCTCCACGCGGTGCAAATGGCTTATTTTCTTTAGCTGTGGCTTGAAAAGGCTTGCCGCGGCTCGTTAGGACCAGACGTGGCTTGCAGAACTGAATTAATAGCCCGCAGCCTGATCATAGCCTCTGGCCAGCAGCCCTTCCCATGGAGCTGCAAAAAGGAGAGCCTGACACCCCCGGAGTTCCAGGGATCGGTCAGAACTCCCTAAGAATACAGGAGGAAAGCGGAGCCAATTTGCTCTCCCCCCCCCCCCCCCCCGCTTGCTGCGAGACGGAGGACCCTGTCTCTGCAAGTAGCAGCTCAGACAATTTGGAATTTAGAATAGCCAATATATATATCGAATCAATTTAAATTTTTACTCACTCTGGGAACTCAAACAGTGCTTGGACCAAAAGACATAGAGGAACTGGGAACCCCAGGGAAAGAAGGAGGTTCAAAGATATTTCCCTCAGTCTTCTGGACCAATCAGGCTGTGAGAATACCCCAGGAGTCGCCCCTCCCTCAAGTCTACATCTCTGCAGACACTAGAAGAGAAGTAGTATATAGAGGGCATGATGAGATTAGAGGATCTGATCAATAGTATCCTGAAGGAATTGAATGAAACAACCTAAGTATGGGTAGAAAGTGTCCAAATCGCCACTGTAAAATGATAGGCTATTATGGGTACCTTCATTTGTTTTTTCTAGAAGATTTTCTAGATAGTTTGCGTGTTGGGTGAGATTTTAAGGCAATGTAATTTTAGAATAACAGAGCAAAAATTAATGAACAGTATTAATTTCAAGTAACTGTCTCCAAATCAAGTATTTTTCTTGAAAATGTTTTGGATTCAATTGTTGTGACTTGTCTAAGACAATCGTACCATTGATTTTTGTATGCTCAGATGCATTGGGCTTAATGCACAGCTTACTTTTTCATTGTAGTATTGACAACTGAATGACTGAAAGATGAAGACCTTTCTTCATAAGAAATAGATTTAAAATGAAGATAACTCTGTAGCTCAAGTATGATTTCAGCGTATCTAATTTCGGTTAGAAATTTTTAATGACCAAAAATTTCCTTCAAGTTGAATCAAGTTTCTGATGACTTCATGTGCACAGCCATGTAGTATTTTTGGCAGGAGTATAGAAGTGATGTTCCATTACCTTTGTTGTGAGCATGTTTTTTTAAAGTTTTCAGTCTAGCCTACAACTTTGATATTTTCTGGAGATCTCCCTTTTAAGGTAGTAATCGGACCCAACTTAGAATGATTTCGTGTCTCAGACCAAGATTGCTGCCACCTGTTAAAACCAAGGATTATAATAAAAAATAATCAAGGATGAAAAATCTGGTTTTATATTTCCTTTTTGCTATTCCGTTCGCAGGAAGCCCTGTGTTTTACAGAATATAATAAGGCATTTGAATGAGGTGAATTATAAATTGAAAATCCAATTGTTTTATGAGCAGCTTTGAAGCCCTAAGTGGGACATAAGTATTCATGTCCTATCTTCCTTGCAGCAACAATATCAATTAAATGATTGTTCCTATGGCCTGTGTTCAGATATTTTTATTAACATAATAGATGCTTCATCCATTCAGAAAACATAATCTGCCCTCATTCTGTTGAATGATGACATCATTGTCCAGAGAGCAACGTGCAAGAATCATAAAAAAAATCTGGTTAGTTCCCAAGCAATGATTATAATGCACTATATAATATTGTATCACTCTGAATAAGTGGACTCTCTTGAGTTTCCTCCTTGGAACAGCTCTTGAATGACTCTTAACAAAACAAGTTATTAATTTTCCTACTAGTTCATTTGCATCATGTTTCCCCACCCCCCTTTTTAAAGAATGCATTGTGGTTTTCCTCTTTTTTAGAGAAAAAACAACAAAGCTTGTTGTTCAGATCCTTGTTCAGAAATTTACTATTTTTTCTCAGAGGTCAAATGGGTTTTGCCTTATTGTTGTACATGAAGCAAACATTGGTTGAATGAAACCTACATGCAGTATAAAAAAAGAAGGGGAGATGAGTTGGTTTTGATTATAATTTAAAAAAAATTCATTATCATATTCACACAGCAGTAATGCTAGATATTTATGTACCAGTGTTTGAACAATTTCTAAATATGCTCAGACTTGTCTTCTGTATAATTGCTGTTGATCACATTCGTTTGGTCTCTTAAGTCTTATCCAGGTGGCCCTGCAAAAATTCCTGCAACTGTATGTTTTCTGTTTTCTTCTCCTGCAACTGTTCCTTATATCTTGTCAACACATGAATAAAGAAGAAAGAGTGATGATAGATATGTCTTTGCTGTTAGACAGTATAAATGGTTATTGCAAGTTATTAGAAGTCATCTGCCCTACTATTTTCCTCATGCAGTGAAAAAGAGATCATGTGGATGTTATTCAACTTAATTTATAAATGTTGCCCATTATAGTCTAAAAATTCAGCATATCAGAATTGTATTTCATATCTGCTTAGATCAATGGCACAGCACCCCCTGAAAAATATTTGGCTGTTCTGCAGTCTCATACCAGTTTTTCTTTGAAACTGTATGAAATGCTATTCAAGGCCATTTCTCCTGTGCTTTGTTTTCTGCTGGTAGCTGCCCATCATACCCTTTGTTTCCCAGCTCATGTTTCATACTCACTCAGTTAGCTTCTGAAAATATCTGTGATCAGCAGTTGGGGAGGATGAAACAAGGAAAAAGTGGGTTTGGTTTATGCTATGTTGGATATGGCTTCCAATTCAAACAGATTGTGCAGTGGCAGGATTCCAAAAGTATTAAGAGTTTTCAAAGAAAAGACGGGTTATTTTTAAATTATAAAGTTTTATCAACAGCTTTCTGCTTAAAAAGTAAGTACTGTTTGCTGAAAAAGGAATTGGAAAGTGTCTCGGAGGTCTTCTGGTCCATTCCCCCTATCCTGAGCATGATTTCTCTGATCATCTCAGACATATGGATGTCGAACCTTCGTTTGAAAATTTACAGTAATAGAGCACCCAATTTTCTAAGAATTAGGCTGTTCCTCTGTGTAATAGTCTCACAGGCAGGAAATTACTATTAATTTTGAATCCACATCCTCTTCCTGTAAAAGTCCTTCAAGCATTGAGAGACTGCTATCATGTCTCCCTTCAGCCTTTTCTTTGTTTTAGGCCAGGGGTGTCAAACTCATGTTGTCACAGTGACCTCACGACGTATCGGGACTTCCCCTCCTTCATTAAACTGGGCATGGGCGTGGCTAGCGCATCAAACTCCCAGCCCCCGGGCCGGAGGTTTGACAGCCCTATTTTTGGCTAAGCATAGACAATGATTTTAACTTTTTTTCATATAATTTAGCATTCAAGCCTCTCACCATCTTTGTTGCTCTTTTCAGTACTCTTTCCAGGCTCTCAGCATTTTTCTAGTATTGTGATGATAACAGCTGGATACAATATTCAAGGAGCAGTCTGACCTGACAGCATAGAAAAGATTATCGTTTCCTATGATCTCAACATTATACGTCTGTTGATGGAACCCAAGATTGCATCAAATGTTTTTTAGCAATGTTTAATTATGAAAATCCTTTTGAACAATGAGTCAGTTTTCTGAATTGTTACGGCTGATTCAATTATGGCCTGTTTTGTACCTGTTCACCTGATTTTTTCTACCTAAGTGTGGAAACCTACATTTCTCCCCCTTGAATTGAATTTTGTTGAAAAATGTCAGTGTTTATGGCTGTCAAGATCCTTTTGAACCTTCATCCTGTTTCCTGAATTGTTAGTAACTATGCAGATTTGCTGAATATCCCTTCTATTTCCTTTTCTTACGTTATTTATCAAAATATTGAAAATCAGTGGGGTCATGACACTGGATCTGAGGTACCCACTATGTATCTCTCTCTCTATGAATACATAGCTCCACTAAAGACTATATGTGGGGTAGGGTTATTCAGGTAGCTGTATATAAAGGACTCCTCAGCCATCTGATTCCAAAGTGTTCCTCTATATCTTCTATTTGGTTAAGTAGGCTATGGCACACTCCCACAAAAGTTCATTGTTGTTATTTCTTTCTTAATAACAGTCTCTCAGATTTTCAGCAACATTTTTACCCTTGTCAAATCTACTGACCACCATCTCTTTAATCTTCTTCATGCGGAACAAATGCCACTACGAGAAAAAGACTAGAAATTATACCAAAGGCCTATGAGGATATAGAGGGGAAAGAGTTTGGACCACAAGTAGTGTTTTTGTCCATAATTCCAACTGAAGGTCATGGCCCAATAAAGGAGCAAAGGAGTCTAATGTCACTCATTGGCTCAAGTTGTCATAAAATTGAACTTTAGATTCTTGGACCATAATCTATACCAGTGATGGCTAACCATTTTTGGCTCTTGTGCCAAAAGCGGGGGTTGTGCATGGGCATGCCACACCCATAATGCTATGCGTGCGACCCCCTGCGTTTTGGTGCACTTTTTTCACCCTCCCCAGGCTCCAGAGTCTTTCTAGGAACCCATGGAGGATGAAAACAGCCTCCCTAACGCTCCCTGAGGCCCTCCGGAGGCTTCAGGAGCTTCTCTGAAGCCTCTGGAGGGTGAAAAATGGCCCTACGGACAAACTGGAAGTCACTTCGACCAGAAGTCACCGTTCCCAAATTTCTGGGTTCCCCGTAGGGCTGTTTTTCGCCCTCCGGAGGCTTTAGGGAAGCTCCTGAAGCCTCGGGGGGGGGGGGGCGAGGGAGGCTGGTTTCACCCTCCCCAGGCTCCTAGAAAGCCTCTGTAGCCTGCGGAGGGCGGAAAAAGTGCACCAAAAGCGAGGGCTCGCACACATAGCATTATGGGTGTGGCATGCCCACGCATGACCCCCCTGCGCTCCCCCCGCTTTTGGCACAGGAGCCAAAAAAAAAGTACCTGCCACTGGAGGTTCCCTGTACCTGCCACTGGAGGTTCCCTCCCCAGGAGACAAAGGGGGGATCAGGTCTCTCCTCACCATCTGCCATCCTTAATCAGCCACCCTGCCCTGCACACAGCGTCAGGGCCTCTCCTGACTCAGCACCCCGACCTCAGCAGCCTCAAAGTCCCCCAGGTCACTCACAGGCTCCACATGTCTTCTGCAGCCTCCAGTAGACCTTTCTGGTCCCTTTTGCAAGCGGCGCAGCTGCCGGCAGCACCATGCAGTCTGCCACGCGTCTCCTGAAGTCCCGCTCCACTCCGAAGCCTCCTGGCTCGTACTGGGCCTGCAGAAGCCTGCCCCCGCTGCAGAAGGGATTGCCCCCCAAGGAATCAGGATGAGTGCGAAGCCCCATAAAAGCCTCTGCCTCATCTACACGGTCGGCAAGAAAACACAAGGCCAAAATGGCCACCAGAACAGCCCCTGAGACCAGCCTCTAACAGCCCCCAGACCAAAAGCCAAGGTCCTTATCGGTGGCCAGGAGCAAGCCACACCAAGGACGGCTTCACTAGAGTCGGAGGGAGGCAGATGGGGAAAGGCAGGGAGGAAGAGAAGGCAGGATGGGTCTGGATTGAGTAATGATGTCTAAGGAGCCAAAAGCAACTCGTCCTTCTTAGGCCAGACAGAGTTGAAACTGGGAGCCAGAAGCAAGGAGCACAGAGGTGTGGCTTCAGTTTAACTCTGTCTCGAAGCCAATTGGACATCATAATACCCAATCCTGGCTAATCCTGCAAATTCTTCCGGAAAATATTTTATCTGCTTCTGCTGTGACCACTATTTTGGTTTTATTGTAGTTCTCCTGAACTACATATTAATGAGACTGAAAATGTTGACACCTTGTATAAGCATATTTCCCTGAAATGTAAAATTCTGTGATAGCAATTTGCATGGGTTTTGTTTACGGGGGGGGAGGCCTCCTTGCTCCTTCAGTTACTTTGATTGCTAACAAGGAAGCTAGCAAAAGGTACAGAATTTTATACTGTATAATCCCTGGAATCTCTATCTTTGTGGAATTAGTGGAAAATATATTTCTGTAAAGTAAACTGATGACATTCTTAACAATATATTGTTTTAGTTTAACTCAAAACATTGACCTTGGCTTTAATTATTGTACTTAAAAGTACAATGCACATTCCACTGGAACCGTAATACCATTTTAGTGACTGATGTTACTTTTAGGTACCAATTAAAATCTATTTCAGAAATAGATTCTTGAGCTGAATGAATCACTAGCTAGGGTAATTTAAATAAGGCTTATAGAGGGAAATGAACTGTAGAAAAAGAAATTTTATTGGAGAAAGCTATTGATGAAAATTAAGTGAAAAGATGAGGAAAAATTGAAAGTGCCCTGTGATCAATATTAGCATTATTAATGAATGCTAGTGGTTTAATGGATAGAGTAATGCTGATGCTCCTCACAAAACCAATTTTTATGAAAAGAAAATAGATGCTAGCAGTGGATAAGTTTGCAACTTTGGGCAAGATTCATGCAGCATGGAGAGTGAAAGCAGCATGCTTTGTTCACATTGAGATTTGTCCTCTAATATTGTACTACTTATCTTCACTATGACCTGATTGTGTCAGCTTCCCAAAAGCTATTGTTGTTGGTAAATATGGCAACAGCTATGCAATGTTAATGAGACAGGAAAATGGACCTGTTTTCCTTTTGCAACTTCAGCAGACTATTTATCAGCGTTGTTTTTTTACATTTTTAAGATAACATGTCTTGATGCATCATAAGAGAAAAGCAAGTGAGCAGACTTGTAGAGAGAAAAGTGACTACTTAGCATAAGATTTCAAAATGTATCGATTGCTAATGCAAATCAATAATCTTTGCGCCAAAACTTTGAATAGATTCATGATTCTGAACTGTCATACATAGTTTGTTACCAGACTATGAAGAAACTGGATATAATTATTGCGGTTTTAGGCCTCACATATACAACCCTATAGCACCAATAATGTTTTTTTTTAATTTATTGAATATCTATACCCTTCTTCAGGAGAAATTCATGCTTTTGTCCCATAGTTGGAAATACTGAATTATAACTAAGTTATCTCTAATAAGAGTACCACAAGAGATAAGATTGTATTTTAGCTGCGTCTATATTATCACTGCTGATGACAAATGAACTTTTTTTACCCATAGTAACTCTTTCATATCTCTTAGTACTTCTGATTATAGATTAATCTTATGTTGTTCCAAATGGGATTTACAGCTATATATTTTACGTAGATGTGGGAGGGGAGGTCTTCACAATTAAAAATAATTTACAGACATAATACTGTGTTGAAACCTATTTCAATACAATGACAACTGAATCTAAAATAGCAAAATGTTTTACAAATAAGTTTCCGTAATCTGCTTCATTGATCTAGATCAGTGATTCTTAACCTTTTCTTCACCATGGACCCCATTTAAATATTTTTGTGACCCTGCATCATGTCCATGGACCCCCAGGACTTAATTCAAGATTTAAATCATAACATTTCTTCACGTTTTCATCGATCCCCTGTGACAACATTGCAGCCCCCCCAGGGGACCGTGGACCACGGATTGAGAAATACTGATCTAGAACATAGACCTAAATGATTTGGGTTGTAGATCAACACGTCGGGATATAGAACAAGGCAGGTTTCATAGAATATATGAGAGAAAGAAGAGAAGAGGTGATAGCTCTGATTCTCTTACAACAAAAGAATTCTTGGGGAACCATCTCATAACTGATTGGCTAGTTGCTAATATACATTATATATTTTTTAAAAATTCAGTTCTTGTGTTAGAAGATTAATTTTCTTGGTATGGACTATTTACAACATTTTGGCAAATTACAGTTCACAGCGTTGCAAGCTTTCATGTCCTGTAGTGAGAGACATGATACAAATAAAGTTCAATTTTTGGATAGCCACAGGCTCTTCACACTTAACGTAATATTACCATTTGATTGGTATTTTGATTTTGAAATCATCCTTAGTCTTTTAGCATTGAATTCTATCTATGTGGGGTAATTTTGAAACTTTGAACTGTTACCTTCTCTCTACTGTATGGAACTTTCCATATTTCCATTATTTCAGATGTGCATTTTAAAAATTCCTATGTTCATTTCAGTAAACAAAAAAAAACAGTTAAACATTTCCCCTTTTCATTAATTTCATCTTTACGCTAACTGACAAGCTTGCCCATTAGGATAGAGGCATTATATTTATAGATTTAAAAAAGGGGTAATAATTTTAAAGAAAATGTAGTGGTATTGAACAGTGATCAATATTGAGAACTGCAAATTAACCATAACAGGATTGTAGATTGAAGAAGATATTTTATTCAGGTGCTAATGTGTAATTTGACAAACTAGTTGTGAACCTAAACTCTAGACCACGGGTGTCAAACTCATGGTGTCACATTGCTGTCACATGACGTTTTACAACATTTTTTCCCTTGGTGGAGCTGCGGTGGGCATGGGCTGCATATGTTGCATCTGGCCTGTGGGCCACCAGTTTGATACACCTGCTCTAGAGGGTAAACAACAGTGACATAAGAATACCTTTCTTGAATTGGTTGACAAATTCAACAAGGTTCCCTTGTATACAAAGCCAGGGACAGAAAGTGCCAGAATCTCTGAAGTGGTTGACAATACTTCTCATCTGTTCTATTCTGCCTGTTGGAAAATATATGCCAGAAAAAAAATCTTTTCTTTTTAAGTAGAAATAGGCTTCAACTGTCTTGTGGGAATCAGATAGATTTTTCTCTCTCTCATTCTCTCAATTCCCCCTCAGGCAATAGGCATTTTTAAAAATAACTTTTATTAAAAGGAGATTTTACAAAGTTTTTAAAACTGCAAACATGGAATAGAAAAACAAAAAGATTTTATTAAAGGGTAAAAAGAAAAGCAAACAACAAAAAAGCAATAAACAAAAAAAATCTAAAGAAGCAACTTTCAATCTTCATTGAAGCAGTTACAAACATAGCAATTACCATCCCCAACCTTCCATATTGCATATTTATTTTATTTATTATTAAATATATATTGCCGCTTATTCACCCATGACAACTCAAGGTGGCTTACAGAATATAAAAACCACATCTATAAACAGTAAAACTAATAAAAAATCAAATCAATTAATGTCATAAAATCACCCTCCCACCTCTCCCCCTTCCAACAGCTGATCACACAAGCCATTTAATAGGCTCCATCCCACTCTGGGTACCGCAGGCTCACTGGCAGAACCAGGTCTTCAGTGTCTTCCAGAAGAGAGAGGGCTGTTCTAATATCTGGGGAATGATGTTCCAGAGAGAGGGAGCCACCACGGAGAAAACCCTTCTTCTGGGCCCCACCAGGTGTATTTTCCTCGGGGATGGAACCCGCAATACTCCAGACCTTCCCGCTCTGATGGTCGGGCAGATGTGACCAGCAAGAGACAGTCCCTCAGATAACCTGGTCCCAAGCCATGAAGGGCTTTAAAGGTGACAACCAGCACCTTGAATTGCACCTGTGCAAATCGGCAACAAATGCAGCTCCCGCAGGAGAGATGATACATGTGCACACCAGGGTCTGCACAACCATAGTTCCCTTCTTTCTATAAACATACTTTTTTAATCAATAAATCCCAAAATCAGCAGTTCATTTTTATTCACTCACAGTAAGATTCTACAAAGTGTTACCACTGTTTTATAAAAGTTGCTGTAATTCCTTCCATGAGCCAACATCAATTTAGCTAATTCTGGAAATTCAGCCATCTTCTCAATCCATTCCTCTTCCGTAGTCTTCCATCTTCGTGTTGCACTTACCATATAAAAAACCAATTGTCTATGAGTCTTTTCTAGTTGAGTGTCCATAAATCATAATAAAAGAAGATCCAGTTTCACGTGAATGTTAATTTTTAAAACTCTCTGCATCACCATATGTATTGATATCCAGTATCTCTTCACATTTTCTCAAGTCCATTATAAAATGTCCTTTCATATTTCTCACATTTCTAACAGGGATTAGAAGTATCTTTATACATCTTAGACAATTTCTGTAGTGTCATATACTAATGGTACATCATTTTTAAACAAATCTCTCTTAAATTATAAGACAATGTGAATTCAGACTTCAAAAAACGTTTTTCCCATTAAACCTCGTGAATATTACAACCAAAATTCTTAACCCATTTTACCATATACTATTTAACTTATTCTTTTCCTGTTTCATATCTCAACAAAAGTTTATATGTTTAATATATTTATATATAATCACATGTTCATCATAATTCATTTTTAAATTACATTTTATTACATTCTGTTCCTGTTTTTTTAATCTATAATAAAACTTTGTCTTAATTGTGCATATGTTAACCATTGAAAACTAATCCCCTTTACATTCAGTTGTTCTCCTTACTTCCCTATTTTCCTATGCTAGTAAATCTTTATATGATAACCCTTTGTCTGCTGCTCCTTTTCCATAAAATGCTTCTTGAACTGAAGCCAGTGAAGGTATTTTGGAGCATAACCTGGGTTTGTATTCCATAGTCATTGTAATGCACTCTTAGTAAAATTACAATATCAAACCATCAGTAACTAGATCATCCAAATATGACCCTCTAAATTTAAAAATCTTTTATTTCTTAATAACAGCTGTTCTTTTGTCCAAAGAAAATCATGTAATCCCAGTCTTCCTCTTCCCTTTACAGCTTGAAGGATCTTATAATTAACTCTTTTTTTAATCCTGCCATATGCATTCTACTTTTTTGGCCATTGTAAATGGTGCATCAGTTCTGAAAACAGGTATTGCCTTAAATAAGAGCATTCTAGATAACTCATTCATTTTTACCATAGAATGCATTTTCTCAACAACAACAATTATAATTTTCCCATCTTAATAAATCCTTCTTAATTTTATTCTATATTTCAACATAATTATTAGCTAACGTTTTCACTTTCTCTCAATATGAAGACCAGTTTTCACAGATAATTCTTTTTGGTCTTCCACTTTAATATTCTTTGTCAGTATCTTTGTTTCTCCTTATTAATTTTAAATTTACACTAAATTCTCTTAGTTTTTTCATTAATTTGTCCTATTTCTCCTAAAGACTTCTCCAAAACAAAAACTAAATTCTTGGCAAATGCCCTTAATTTTTTAACTTTTTACCTTTCATTTCAGCAATAATTTCATCTTATGTCTTAAAAACTTCAAGAACCAGAATGAATAACAAGAAGTTGGACAAATTTGCGTCTGCAGAGGGGTCATTTGGGAGACGAGTCCTTCAGGGCATTCATACTAGCGGAGAGACCCTGGACTCGGCAGTTTCCTGCCCTAATGACATTTAGCTTGGGTATGTCCCATGCTTGGACTCTCCAAGCAGCGCCCAGGAAAATGACCATTGGCTTACCTGAAGGGTCATTTCCTGGGTGCTGCGAAGGAGAGTCCAACCCACCCTGGAATAGCAGAAATTCTATCTCTGCTGTTTGTTGCAGAACTTTTTACTCTGGCCATATGGACATGGTTGCAGACTTATTTTGGATTTATTCTATGGACTTCGTTCTTTGACTTCTCAGCGCGCAACAGTTCCACGCCTTCATTGAAAAAAACTGGAGACTGGTCAGCACCAGAGGCGTGGTTAAAAGTTTCAATTCAGTCCTGGGCAGATTGGCTGTATTTAACCCACGCTTTGACTCTCCTTCGCAGTGCCCAGAAAATGACCCTTCAAGTAAGCCAATGGTCATTCACAATTATTTATGCTTTTTGTGAAGTACATATTGATTTCACAATAAAGTAGTAAATTTGCTCTTAAACCTCCAAAATTTTAAAAGAAAAGACCAGTTTAAATTGTCTAAAGTTTTCTCCATTAAGAAATGTAGAGGAAGTTTGTTTTTCACAGTGTTATTCCAGATATTCTAATACATTAAGAACATTTCTAATATAGGTAGTTCTCGACTTACAACGGTTCATTTAGTGACTGTTCAACGTTATAACGGTACTGAAATAAGTGTAAAAATGCTATGACCATTTTTCACACTCATGACCATTATTGCATCCCCATGGTCACGTGATTTACATTCAGATGCTTGACAACTGACTCATATTTACGACAGTTGCAATGTCCCGGAATTGTGTAATTCTCTTTTGGGAACTTCTGACAAGGAAAGTCAATGGAGTAACCAGAATCACTTAACAACTGCGTTACTAATTTAAAAACTGCAGGGATTCACTTAACAAATGTGGCGAGAAAAGTCGTAGAATGGGGCAAAACTCAAAAATGATCTTGCTTAAAAACATAACATTTGGGCTCAATTGTGGTCGTAAGTTGAGGACTACCTGTAGTATCTTTTAATTGTCTCGTAGGTTAAAAATAAATAGATCTTCGTAATTAAAATTTTGTGAAACGTTTTTCAGCCTTTCGGTTAAAATCATCGTAAACTTTTATAATCGTTATTCAGTCATGATATTAGCCTATAAGTTTATTTATTTTGGGGGGGGGGGATTCAAATCTTGTCTTTTCTTAAGAATCAATGCTATCTGTAGCCCCCTGTCCAACTATCCAGTAGCTTTCCATTATCTAAAATTGAGTGCATTGTTTTTTCCCAAAGCAATAAAAGCTCATCTTCAAACTATTCAAAACAAATAATCCATCTGGACCCGGAACTCTTAAATTTTTTCACTTTTCTTTACAGCATGACAAATTTTCCTTATTGTTATTAATAGATCATTTTACATCTATTCATTTTGGTAAAGTTTGTTTCTTTAAATATTCATCTGCCTTTATTGATTAATCCCCCCCCCCCGTATAGCATTGTATAGTATTGATAAAATTTTGTTTGAATCCTTATATTATCAGCCTTCATAGCTTTCTGATTTTGTAATGTTAATACCATTTTCCCCATTTTCTTTCTCAGACTGAAAGCCAGCCATTTCCCTAGTTTATTTGCTGATTCAAAGTTCTGTTTTTTGGAAAAAAAAATCAATTTTATTTCCATCTTTCTCACTATTAACATAGAAAGTTGACAGTGCAGGAGTTTATTTTTTTTTTCTCCCCAGAGATCTCATTAGTTTGTCCTTTTAAAAAATCTTTATATCATTTAGAATCTTTCACCTATAATTCTGGTTCAGTTTATTGTTCTGCTCAATGAATTGTCCTCTTATTAATTCTCTGCTGGCATCCCATTCCATTTTAATATCAGTAACCTTACTGAGGTTATTCTCTTTAAATATATATATATATTCTTTTTCCATTACGATGGTCTGTTAAATCAAGCTGTAGTCATATTTCACTTGGTATCCATCTACAACTTCTAAGTTTTTTCTTGTATATTAAAGTCCCTGAATTATGGTCACATAAAGTCTATGACAATATTTCAACTTTGTCGACACAGGTGGCCAAACTTTTGGAAATCCAAAACATGTCTATCCTGGAAAAAGAACTAAAAAATAAGTACATTCTTTAGAGTCACCATTTTTATGTCACCATATATCAATTCATTCAAGATTATCCGTGATTTCAAAGAATATTTTGGTAGCTTGCCTTGCATTATTTTAATTCCTTTGGTTAATGTTGTAGCTTGCTGTGGGCAGACTACTTCATTACAATCTCCCATTAGGCACCAATTTTTATATGATAGGTCCATTAATTTTCCCATAGATCCATTGAAAAATGCAGATTTATTTCTATTGGAGCATAAATCCACTAAAGGATCAATCCTTTATTAAAATTAATCTCCACTCCCATATATCTGCCTTGATCACAAAAAAACTTTTTTTAACTTAAAGCAGCTGAGCTCCCCTCCCAAGTTTTCATTAATAAAACGTTTTTTAAAAATCTTTCTTATATGTGTTTCTTGCAAACAAATTACATCCAATTTTAATTTCTTCAAATAATAAAAATGTCTTCTTTGCTGGGAGGTGTTAGCTCCATATATTTTGCAAGTTAGGAATTTAATATCCATGTTTATTGTATACATTTCAAAAAGTCTATTTGTGGCATCTAATGTAGTGGTATCTTCCCCAGCTTCTGGAAACGCACATGAGCTAACTTAGATACGAATGAGAATAATAAGTTATTTTCAGAAATCATTTTTTGAATAGTTGCAACTTTCCCAGCCAGCTTCTAGCAAGCAAAGTAAATAATGGGAGCTGGATTCACTTAATGCCCACGTGATTCACTTAACAAACATAGCAAAAAAGATCATGAAATCAGGCACAACTGAATAAACAATCACCTTGTTTAGCAATGGAAATTATGCTCCCAATTGTGGTTGTAAGTCAAGAACTGTATTAACTTTCTCCAGTGAGAAAGGATCTTGCAATAAATGATAAGCCACAAGGGTAAAATATTGGTTTATTGCAGGCAGTGTAATGTCAGTGCTCAGCTACTTTCATACATGTATTGATGAGTGCTCATTTCTCCATAGTGAGGGGAGGAGTATCCAGGATGGGTTGACCTTGTCCATGGGCTGAATCAGATAAGCTCTTTGGGTCACGCCCTGGTCACCAGGTACCACCCAGTTATCAACTCAGCCGCTCAACGGGTGGCTGTGATCATCCCAAGCTCCTGGAAAATTTTAAAGAAAGGATTGAACTCACTGTTAACTTGATTGCATTCGCTGCCTCCCTGCCAGAGTGAGTAACTGGCTCTTGGCTGATTCCCTGGCTGGGAAGAGAGAGAGAGAGAGCACACGCAGCAAGCCCTTCAGGGCAACGCGCAGCCCAGGTCATAAAGAAAGACCTAGGGCACTAATCAAGACTGCGGCCGAGGGGACGCTCCCCTGGAAGCCCCAGGAAGACAGTCACGTCGGAGAGGCACAGCCGGCATCAGAGTGTTCCACCACTCCCCCCCAGGGGGTCGAGCAGCAAACGGTGACGTTTTTAAATGCAGCATAGCGTCCGCGCCTGCCTGCGAGTGCTGGAGAGAGATAGTGGCCCGCAGGAGCTCGTAAAGCTTGGAAGAGAGCAGAGGAAGTGAGAGAGAGAGCTCTCCAGCGGCAGCGGAAGCTGCGCAGCCTCACCAAAGGCACAAGCTGCTTCCACGTGTTCCAAGGGAGAGGAACTTTTTGAATTTGGAGCTGGTGGCCATTTTAGAACCACATGATCCAAGATGGCGGCACCCAGCAGCACAGAGGATGCCGGCAAGACTCAATCCTCCAGCCCAGCAGCCTCACCGGAGGAGCAGAGGAGCAGCTAACCAGGTCAGAGACTGCTACAGAGGCTGCTAAGGGAGGAAGAGGAGGCAAGGCAAAGGCAAAGAAAAAGTCCTCCAAGGGGGCCAAAGAGGCAGGCTGCAGCTCCAAGCCCCCAAAGCCTGGCTCCAAATACGAAAGGCAGAGGCACCAAGCCTTGGAGCGCATTTGCTCAAGGCCAGCAGCAAGAGGGCTACCCATGGCCAGTAACCTGGGGAAGGATTTCCAGGGATTCTTTCTCCTGGCAGGTGAGGATTCCCTTTGATACTTTGGGCATCTGGGGGGCTGCACAAGGATGGCAATCACCCCCGCACCCACAGCAGCGGGACCCTCACCACAGCCGAAGGCGGAAGACAAAAAAGCTGACCTCACCTTACAGAAGACGTATCAAGCAGCGGCCTGAGCGTGAGAGCAGCCACCACCGCCTCCTTCTTCAACCGATCTTCTCTGCTGTGGCTGCAAGACCTGCAGCAACGAATTCCCATTTCAGATGGCAGGGCCCACGAAGACATCAACAAGCTGGTGGCCACCATCCAGTTCTCTTCAGATGCTACCTTAGCTGCAGCCAGGTTTGCCTCCAGGGCGATCGCCTCATCTGTGGCATCTCGCAGGCTGCTTTGGCTGAAGCAGTGGCAAGCAGAAGTGTGCCACAAATGGCGCCTGGCCTCGGCCCCCTTCACTGGAGAATTCTTCTTTGGAGCAGCCCTCAACCCATTCCTGGTAGAGAACAAGGACAAGCGGAAGGTGCTCCCCACCATTCACAAGAAGTCCAACTTCAGGGCGGCGCCATACCCTAGATGCCCAACTCCCGGGGGCAGGATTTCGGGTCCTTCTGGGGTCAGGATTCCTTCCAGCGGTTGGAGTTTGGGTACTCGGGCCCCAGGCAGTACTAGGGAGATTTTTCATCCAGGCAGAGATACCCAGATAGAGAGCAGAGGGGCAGGCAGCAGAAGAGGCCCTTTTGAGGGGGCGGAGGAGGAGGCGTGCGCTCCTTCCGCAAGAACTAGACCTAGACCTAGCTCACCTCCCATTGGGGGGAGGGTTGGCTGACCGCTGGGACTTAACCTCCTCCGACAAGTGAGTCCAGAACACCAGTCAGTATGCTCTCTCACTCAAGTTCCTCTCCAACCCCCCGAGTTCCTTTTGGAGCTGCCCTGTCTCAAGCAGCCCAACCCGGAGGTTGCTGATGCAGGAGGCCATCCAACACCTGTTGGACATCAGGGCCATCCAGCCAGTGCCTCTAGAGCAGCAAGGCCAGGGTATTACTCTATTCTCTTTCTAATTCATAAGGCCTCGGGCGGCTGGAGAGCGATTCTTGACTTGAAACGCCTGAACTGTTTCATCTGCTAACGGAGGTTTAAGATCCATTCACTGCATTCCATCCTGGAAGGGATTAGACAGGGAGATTTTCTCACCTCCACAGACCTCACAGAGGCCTACCTACATATACCCATAGCCCCGGAACACCGTAAACATCTCAGGTTCTGCTACCTAGGGCACCACTTCCAGTATCGAGTCCTGCCTTTTGGGTTATCATCCGCCCCTCAAGTTTTCATGAAGGTAATGGCGGCATTGGCAGCTCACCTGAGGCAGGTTCCTGTTCGAATTCAATGTTATTGGATGACCTGCTATTGCAGTCGTCCTCCTTTTAGGATGCGCTACGGGATCTAAACACTAATATGGCAATCCTGAGAGATCGCGGGTTTTCGGTGAACCTCGCCAAAAGCCACCAGAGGCCTCCAATGGTTCCTTTTGCCTTTCCAGTGAAGGCGCATGAGCTGCTCCCAGACCAAGGTTCTTCTGCCCACAGAAGTATCCCGCTCACTGATTTGGTGGACATCCCTGGCAATCTCCAAGGGCGAGATCTTCAGAACGCCAGACAGGGTGACAGTAACAACGGACGCCGATGGGGCTCCCATCTGCAGGCTCAGATGGTGCAAGGACAATGGAACCAGGTGGAACTGACTCACAACATAAACTGGTTGGAGCTCAGGGCGGTCCTTCGGGCCCTCCTTCAATTTCGTCACTTTGTCATGGGCAGGCACATCTTAGTCCTCACAAACAACATCACTACCAAGGCTCAGATAAACAGATGGGGGGACCAGATCGAAGGCCCTTATGAAGGAGGCCAAACGACTGGGGCAGTGAGCCGAAAGGAACCTTCTGTCATTGACTGCGGAACATATAGTGGGGGTGGACAACATCAGAGCCAACTGGCTCAGCCGGACTGAAGTGGACAATTCAGAGTGGAGGCTGCAGCCAACAATATTCGAGGAAGTGGCAAGGCACTTTGGACACCCGGAGGCCAACCTATTCGCCACCCCTCTCAACGCCCAACTCCTGAGGTTTTATTCCAGGTATCAGACACGGGGGGGGCAGAGGGGGTGGATGCTCTCCGCTGCCCATGGCCCCGGGGGCTCCTCTATGCCTATCCACCATTACCCCTGATTCCCAAGGTCATACAGAAAATCCTGCGGGAGGGGGCGGAGGTGATGGTGATTGCCCTACACTGGCCCCGGAGGCTTGGTTTGCCGATTTCCAATCTCACTGCACAGGCCCTGGAGGATCCCCCAAGAAAGGATCTTCCTCAGCCAGGGATCATTGGAGCACCCGGACCCTCAGTGGCTTCAGTTGACTGCTTGGCACTTGAGCGGAGCATTCTGAGGGAAGGCCACTTCTCCCCCAGGGTGATACAGACTATTCAGGCGGCTCATAGACCTTCCACAGAGCGCATTTAAGGCACTACATGACATGTCTTTTCAACATGGTGCAGCTCCAGGGGCCACGATCCGGTTTGAGCCATGATCCTGCAGGTTCTGGACTTTCTTCAGGCGAGCCTGGACAGAGGGTTCCCAACACGATTAGATTAGACAGATCTCGGCCATCTCATCGGTACTTCTGTGCAGTAGGTCTCAGACCTTGACTCACTACCCCATGGTCAGGCGATTCCTCAAGGGGGCATCTAATCTTAAGCCACCCACGGTATACAGGTACCCCTCCTGGGACTTGCATAAAGTGTTGGGCGCTCTGACAGGCCCTCCTTTCGAACCCTTGCAAACTGTGTCTCTTAACTTTTTGACTCTTAAAGTGGCCTTTCTGGTGGCCATTACCTCAGCCAGGCGAATATCCATACTACAGGCACTGTCGGCCAGGGAGGATCTCTACATGTTTCACCAGGACAGGGTGGTACTAAGGTTGGACCCCTCCTTCAACCCTAAGGTGTGCTCCTGCTTCCATCGCTCGCAGGAATTTATATTGCCCAATTTCTGCCCAGACCCCTCTCACCCGTTAGAGAGGAAGTGGCACACCCTAGACATAAGGAGGGCTCTGAGGATTTACCTCAGAAGAAACCGGCCGAAAAGGAAGTCTGAAGCCCTGTTTGTCTCTTTCCAGCCAGGATCCCTGGGGAACAAGGTGACATCCACCACCATAGGCAGGTGGTTACGAACCTGTATTGTTACCGCCTACCAAGCACGGAGTCTGCAAACACCGAGCTCTATTACAACGCATTCCACACGAAGCGTGGCCACTTCAACGGCCTGGGCCACCCAGGCCTCATTGACTGAGATCTGTAGGGCAGCTATGTGGTCTTCTCCCTCACCATTCGTGAGGAACTACAAACTGGACTCCTTTGCCTCTGCAGAGGCTTCATTCGGGCATAGGGTGTTGCAAGCTGTGCACAGGGTGGAGGTGACGCCTCACCAGGCATAAAGTTTGTATGAGCTCTTAACATGGGTAACCCTCCCAAGGGACGTGTAAGGTTTGGTACGTCTCATCTTGGATACTCCTCCCCTCACTGGAGAAAGGGCATTGGTACTTACCTGATACGCCTCTTCTCATAGTGGGGGAGGAGTATCCAGCCTCTCCCTGATATGGTTATGTAACATGAACATTATGTTTGATGGTTGAGCTGTTCTGTTGAAGCAATAAATAAAGGTTGAAACTAAGATAAAGTCTGGAGTGGATAACAGAGCGAGTCGGATAAGGTTCTTTGCCAATAACTGGGTGGTACCTGGTGACCAGGGCGTGGCCCAAAGAGCTTATGCAATCAATGAGAGGACAAGGTCAACCCATCCTGGATACTCCTCCCCCAGTATGAGAAGTGGTGTATCAGGTAAGTACCAACGCCCTTTTTGTGTTCCTCTTTAAAAAGGAATAGTATTTAATCATGGTTTTTAGTCAATTTTTAAAATGTCTGTCTAGTGTATATTTTTCTTAACTCTCCAGTATCCTTTTCTTAATTGTCAATTTAGTTTTGGACATTTGAATTTGTTAATGATGACGATAAACTTAAGTAGTTAAAAAGGAACAGTGGATAATTAATGCTTAATTTACCTATTTTAAGAATATTGGCTTTTGATTCTGGGAAACGGCTTTCTGTGTTCTTGAACAGAGAACCATCTTAACTATATCTGACACCTTTGCTTGTATTATTCTGTGTAAAGCAACATGCATTGAAAGCAAAGAAGTCTCCAGAATAAGCATCTTATTATAAGAGTGGTAACAACTGCAGCATTTGTTTTGAAGATAAGCTTTGACCCCTGAGATGTAATATGCTGTTGTATGTAAATTTTGATCTCCTCCTTTTGAAAAACCATTTATTTCCTTTTTGAAAAAACCTTCAACACTATTATTTTGCTGTTTGATTGCAAACCACAGGACTTAAAGGCATAAGAAATTTGAGGACTGAGCTGCAGGTCTCTCTGCATTTAATTGAAGGCTGTGTAGGAAATGTTGACTTTTAGAGAGAATTCTGTAATATCTGTTCCTGCATGTAAAGTTTCAGCCAAGCAGTAATGAATAGCTTGTGCTGAGTATTGCCCTCACCCATCTTGTCACAGAACAATAACACTTAGAAGTAATAGATCTGCCTATCCTCTGTGTTGTTGAACTGATTTACTATTTCTAATGTCCAATTCTAGTCTAATGTTTTCTGCCGGGGTGGGTTTTAGCTGGTACGCACCGGTATGCGCATACTGCTTTGTGAAATTTAGCATGCCTTTCCATACCTGAGCTTCCAGAGGCCCCATACCAGAACGCTCCCTCCCCTGGCCTGCACACACCCACTCGCTCACTCCCCACGCATGCACACCCAGTTGCCGCTCGCTCACTTGCCCCCCCCCCCCGCCGATCCACTTCCTTTGCCAGAGCGGAGGATTGGGAGAAGCCCACGTGGCGCATGCTCCCTTCTCTTTGACAGCTACCTGGTTCCCAATGGGGATGGGGAAGAAATGCATGCGTTTTCCTCCCTCTGCATGGATTCCCCCCTCCCCATTGGAAATAAGGCTGCTATCAAAGAAAAGGGAGCAGTGTGCCATGTGGGCTTGTCCAACAGCCGAAGAAGGAACGGGAGGCAAGGATTCGGCTGTTGTGAGAAGCCCACATGGTGCACGTTCCATTCTCTTTGACAGCTCCCTTCTTTGACAGCCGCCATGTTTCCAATGGGGGTGGGCAAGAAATCCATGTGTTTTTCCTCCCTCTGCATGGTTCCCCCCCCATTGGAAACATGGCGGCTGTCAAAGAAGGGAGCAGCGCGCACCAAGTGAGCTTGTCCAACAGACAAATCTTGGCCTCCTGTTCCTTCTTCGGCTGTTGGACAAGTGAGAGGGGGGGGGGAGAGAAAGAGAAAGTAAGAGAAATAAAGGAAGGAAGAAGTGGGAGAGATACACACAAGGAAGGAAGGAAAGAATGGAGGTAGGAAGGGAGAGTGAGAGAAAAGAGAGTGAGACAAAGAGAGAAAGAGAAAGAATGAAAGAACGAAAGAAAAAGGGTGAGAGAGATAAAAGGAAGGAAGGAAAGAAAGAAGAAAGAAAGAAAGAAAGAAAGAAAGAAAGAAAGAAAGAAAGAAAGAAAACTTCTGACCAAAATTTTGGTTGCTAAGGAAGAGTGTTGTTAAGTGAGTTTCACCACAAATTGGCCATGCCCACCTGGTCACATGACTGCCAAGCCACACCCACCCGGTCACATGACCGCTGAGCCACTCCCACAAAACAGGCCACAACTACAGAATAGGTTCTAAAAATTTTGAAACCCACCAGTGGACCAGGGTAGGGTATTGTGGGATGTAGCACCAAATGCATAGCAAACATCTGATCTTTTTTTTTAAATTATTATGTTTTATTATTCAGAACAGAGCAGACAAAATTTATTTTAAAACAATAACACAATAGCCAATTTTTCTGGAACCATTAAGTCAGGGTCCCCAACCAGCACCAGTGTGCAACTGCCAGAAATTGGACCGCGCAAGCAAGCAAAGTCCCATCCATACACACAGGATCCAGGCAGCGCACAATACCACACACCCCGGTTCACAGAAAAACCTTCCACCATGGAACCAGTCCCTGGCACCCAAAATGCTGGAGGCTATTGCTTTAGATCACGGGTGTCAAATTCATGGCATCACTTTGCTGTCACTTGACTTTTGTGATTTTTTTTTTCCTTTTGCAGAACTGGGGTGGGCATGGCTTGTGCGTTACACATCTGGCCCCCACCAGTTTGACACTCCTGCTTTATATTATATTATATTAATTTTATATTGCTCTGGAACATTTAAAATCACTATAGGTAGTCCTCTATTACGACTAATGTTTCTGTTGCAAAGCAAGACAATTGCCCCATTTTTACCACCTTTCTTGCCAGAGTTGCTAAGTGAATCACTGCAGCTGTTAAGTTAGTAACAAGGTTGTTAAGTGAATCTGGGTTCCCTATTGAGTTTGCTTGTCAGAAGGTTGCAAAATGTAATCACATGACCCCACTACACTGCAACCATCATAATATGATTCAGTACCCAAGCGTTTAATTTTTGATCATGTGGCCAAGATCAAATGGTCATAAGTGAGCAATGGGCATAAATGTGCAAAATGGTCATAAGTCTTTTTTCTCAGTGCCGTTGTAATTTTGAACAGTCACTAAATGAATTGTTGTAAGTTAAGGACTATCTGTACCATACACATTATTAGGTTATTATTTGAATAATAAGCAGTTAAACGTTCCAAGCCATTTTCAGAATCATTTTAGTTGCTGTGCAAACCCACAGGGATCTTCCAAATCCTATCAGTGATGGTAGCACTTGTTGTCCAGGCCAAACTGCCCATCCTATACCAACTTTACATCAGTGGTTATGTAACACTATCGCTAGATTATGTGAGATCAAGTCCATCCTATTTGAGGATACAAAATTGGGGGGGAAAAACATTCACTTGCTGCCCATGCAATTTAATTATATAGTACTTTGGAGACACTAGAACCCATTGTCCTTTGAGCAAGAGATTACTAGTGGCTCTTATTTAGCTGTTCCTTTAATGATATCAGTTTTCCCAAGCACTTCATTATATAATGAAGTAAGGTATGAGACAGCATACTTTGATGTAACTGATTATGCTTCTTTCAAATAATAGATGAAGATTTCCTAATCTGTATGCTATTTGATTTCTATGTTTTTAGTACTCTGTATTTCATTTTTGTACTTTCTAAATGCTTACAACAGTAAACCTATTACTTGAGGATTTTATGTGTTTGATCCTATGTTGTTCATTTCATCAGATTCACAATGCATCAGAATTGGAAACGCTCATATACAGTTATAAGTAGTGAAATTGGAGTTGCTGAATTGTGGAAAAGTACAGTATATGGTGATGATTACATTACTAACAATGGCCATTTCTCCCCAAAAAACAGATCTGGAGATATTTGACATCCTGACCATAATAAACTACCATAACAAATAAACATAGCAAAAACCCTTTTTTATTTAACTTAGCAAACTTACATCACTTCAAAGCTTTAGTTGACTATATTACACGTTTAATGAATTATAGTTAAGAGATTCAGTTATATTATTCAGTTATTTGATGGTTGATTTTTCTATGTCAGATTGGTGTCGAGCTTTGTCTACTTGTTTTATGTAGCATGCATTAAATAATTGATGAGAGATAATATATTTTCTGTTGAAAAATACAATAGGTGTATAATCTTTTAGGAGTCCCTGCAGATTTAACTTCACTAACCGTTGCTGACTATAGGGGTGGTGCTTTAAAACAGGTTTTAATTTTAATTTAATTGTTCATAAGTAGCTCAGCAGAGTATGAGGATCAGTTTGGTGCATCAGATTAGAAACCAAATTCTAACCCCACTTTGGGCACAAAGCCAGCTGGGTGACCTTGGGCCAGTTACTTTGTCTTATCCCTAAGAAGGAGACAGTGGCAAATTACTTCTGAAAAAATCTCAGGACCTTTTAGATAGTGTCCAAGAAAAAAGTGTAGATTATGTAAGTAGAATAAAAGCAGCCATAATTTTATGACATGCTATATGATACAACAGTTTAAAACAAAGATCATCTAGAGTAAAATGTCCATCTTATAATATCGCGTTTCTCTGAAAATAAGACAAGGTTTTACTTTCTTTTGACCCCCAAAATAAGCACTTGGCCTTATTTTCCGGGAGGTCTTATTATTTTTGAGGTGCGGGAGGCGGCGAGCGTGGTCACCTCATGGCTATTGCTGTGTTGCAATATTTTCGGGGAGGACTTGTTTTGGAGGGAGGGCTTATGTTAGCACATGTGCTCAAAATCCCGATTGGGTTTATTATCCGGGGAGGTCTTATTTTTGGGGAAACAGGGTAATATAAACACCCTTATATTAATAAATAAAAGATATAGGACAACTTCACAGGGACCTAAGAAAAATAAGCATTCGTAGTGCTTTTCTAAACTTAAAGAGATCTGACTTCAAATATAATTATAGTGGAAGTTAATTCCAAAAATGAGGTCTGTCAGCAGTGACTCTCAAAGCTTTGTAGCACATTACACATTACATATTAAATGTTTTTGCTATCTTAATCCAGGGAGACCTTGGCTTCTCTGAGCTTAGTTGTTTGTTTCCAGACATTTCATTATCTGATGTACCTGTGTGGTGTGATGTGATATTATATATATACATACATACATACATACATACATATATCCTATGGATTATGATAGAAACAGAAAATCAATGGACTATTTCCCTGTTCTGCACCATATGATCATAATATATGTTATTGTATTTTTTTTAACTAAAAAGGAAATCTGTGATGGAAATTATTAAAAGCTAAGGCACATCAGGGGTGTGATCATGATAAGTTTCTTGTCAAGCCCTTAGAAAGACATGCATTTCATATATGTGAGTGAAACCACATCGTGGAATATACTGTAAAGTAGAAGATGAATGTTTGGCAAATTTTAATATCTAAATCAGGGGTCTCCAAACTTGGTAGCTTTAAGACTTGTCCACAAGTCTTAAAGCTGCCAAGTTTGGAGACCCCTGGTCTAAATCAAAGCACAGCTAATGCTGAACTGCTTGTTATTGTAGTTTTTGAATGAAATGTATTCCACCTTTAAATTCTCATTTCATTTTGGTTTTAAAGATTGAAAATATTACTGCTCCACCAACCTGTATGACTAACAGCATAAAAATAAAGAAAATTTAGTAATTTAAACATTGTGGAAAGTGAGGCATATGCTGATTGAAATGCCTTTATATTGTCATCCTAGCTTTGATTTTAAAGATAAATCACTCAATTAACTTTGATTAACTGCAAATTTAAACCACACTAAGAATGATTTTAAAAATAGCTTGCAGCTCCATTTGTAGTCTGAAATCATGCTACAATGCAGCTACACAAATAATTATAATATAAAGTAGATGCTGAAGAACCTAGTAAATTCTGTTGAATAAGAAATGAAGTCTAAATGCTCCCCAAATTTAAACACCACTTTATAGATTAATTTTAAGTGTGACCATCATAGATCTTGCCTTAAACATGATGGTGGTATTAAGAGTAAATAACAAGCAGTTTGGGAGCTGAGCAATTATGACAATAAGAAGACAAGAATGATCAAAATCATAGAATATACCAAGGATGCAAAAACTTGCCTTTTAATGAATGGGTGCATTAATGTCTTTGTTAGAAACAATGCAGAGTTTAATTGTAAGAAAGCTCTAAGTTGGAGTACTTTTTCAGAATTTTATTTAAGAGTGATTATGATGGTCGCCTGCTGATCATCCAGATGAAACTCTCTGGTTTTTTGTTGCTAATCTGATTAGAGACTTAATTTAAGGGTCAGTTTAAAGTGGTTTCTCACCTTATATAACCGGCAGTAAAAAAATATCATTTCTATTCTGAGCTAACTTTCCAAATATACCATGAGCCAAAACTAAAAAACACTTGGTGCAATTTACCCAAAAGGAAGCTTTTTTTCAACAGGAAAAGATATAAATAAAATGCACTGACCTACCTTTATCCCAATTGTCTTTTTCCAGCTGTTCTGTTGCATATTCTGCAGATCACTTCTATATTTCAGGTAGATGATGTAAGAGGAGTTTTAGTCACCTTTTTTTTTTTGTTTAAAAAAAAAGACATTTGAAATGTTTATTTATAAGACTTCTCCACCCTGGTGATGTCCAGTCTTCAACTTTCCATACTGTAGTCTCAGGCATGGCCAGATTAAGGAATTTTGTGAGTTTAGGCCCCCACACTTGAAGGGGTCCCAAATCAGATAAAACTCTTTGAAAAATATCGATAGCATCTTTTAATTCCTGGATAGGGAATCTTTGACCCAGCTGATCTTGCTGAACTATAGCCTCCGGCATCCTTCACAATTGCGCATGTGAGTCCCGAGAGAAATATTTCAGAAATATCTTAAAGAAAAAAGCTTTTTTAAAAGTTACAACTGTAATCCAGAGAAATTTCAGGAACTTTGCTAAGGAGTTACAATTTTTTTCAGTGTATAATGGGGGTCAGAGGAGCTACTGCTGCAGTACTAATGGCTTTGATCTAATCCTATAGTATTTTCATAAATTACTATATTATTTGGACACTGGCAATTGTCATCTGTTTGCCTTGTAATTTCTTGAGTGAACTGACTCTGGGACATTAGTGACAGTATGGTTGGATATGTATGCCCCACCCAGTCTGTGGTTTGGGTCTAATGAGTAAAATGCAAGATTAGTTAATCCCCCTGCTCTGAATTATAGCTTCACAAATTCTTTTCAGTATCTGTATACTCTATATTCTGGGCAAAGTTTTCTGTTTTGTAGTTGGGGCCTCTTTAAGTTAAGCTTTTGCAACCCTACAGCTAAATAGTTGCAACCTAATATGACTGCTCTACCTAAAATCCTGACTCCTCCTCCACATTAACTTGAAGTACATCCAGATGTTAAAATTCAAATGGAAATAAAACAGATTTAGCTTTACTTGTTATGGAGGTGTTTTAACCTAGATGAAGGGAGAGCACCTGAGAAAGGTATACTCTCACTTAGCTACTTTATCTGGGAATATTTCTTTAAACAGCAGCCAAACCAGTTTATATCTTGGCTTCATTTAGTGTAGGGATCATCTAATGTGAAATGGTCTTTTATTATCCTGGACTTAAAGGACAGTCATTAAAGTTGTACCATCTAACGAAAGCAGGGCATCTTTTACTTTAAAAGCCAAGACGGTTATGAACACAATAGGACAAGTGCTTTGTGATGGATTCCATTTTGTAGGGCTCAGCGGTATAAGAAAATGCATTTAGCAGAAAATTGGAGACATTTCAAAATACATAGTGCAGCTAAGGAGTTGTCTATACTTTAGACGATTGTTAAATACTATTCCCAAAAATGAGATGGGTTTTTTCTTACAGGAAGTGAAAATTATTAGTTGAAGATACTATATTTTATTTCATTTCATGTTTAGATGTCTGAGTCCTAAATGACCTGATGTCTTAACAACTAAAAACCAACTCATTAAAAGAAAAATACTTCAAACAAGGAGGTTCAAAAGTTGAAAAAGCAAAAATTTAAAAAATCAAATCAAAATACAACAAAACCATAAGGAGGCTCCATATTTGCCCTGTTCTTGAAGCCTGGAGAAAATTGGATTTCCCCCAATTTTTTTCTAAGCTCCAGGTCTTCAACAATTTCCTAGTAACATGAGTAATATGGATATTCCACACAAATGAAGGGCAGACAGCAAGAGATAGGCTGCCCCTTAGACAACTAGGGCCTACTTCATGAAGGGGATTAAAGGCAATGACTATCATCTGAAATTGTATTTAGAAGTCAACAGGCAGCCTCTGCAACTTTTCTCCATTGTGCTGGGCATAGAAGCCAAGCTATGGGTTCCTCTGCTCTTCTGATCCTAGACTGAGTCAATCAGATCTTTGGTCACACCTCTTCCGGCTGCACCTGCCCCATTTTTTGACTCAGTCGTCAATGGAAAGATGCACAGAAGAGGTGCTGGAGAAGATTTTAAAGACAAAAAGCATCAAAAAGCAATCAATCTTCAAAAAAAGGTCTCTATTAGTGATAATCTGTTTATCACAGCAAAGATGGTTTTGTTTTTGTTTTTGGCTTGGGCAGCAGTGGAATGCGAGGATCTTCTGCAACCCAGAAATTGACTTATAGGTTCACCTAGAGATTCATTATGAGCTGGACAGCCATATGAATTCATTTAAATAAACAAATAATATACCCAAATGACTCCTTCACAGACCATTGCAGCTATTTACATTTATGATATGAATGTATAATTTTCCTGAAATGTAGGTATATTATATATTCTTGTAATTATATTTCACAGTTAAGGAGTGTACATTCAGTCTGTAAAGCTGAAGCTTAGAAAAAGATTGCGTAAATTGGGGGAAACCCAAGATTCATTCCGAACTTATTTTTAGAGAAGTGTCAATAAGATTTTTAAATATTCTTAACTGAAATTTAAGAAAGGATATTAAGGAAAATTTTCTTTTATTATAATTGTTTTTCCTTTTGAAAGGTTTGCTGAAAACCTTTTTTTGATATGCCATTGTTCTTAACAAAACTTCAGACTTTTACAATGAAAATGAAATTAAATTGAATGCTTTGCAGTCATATCCTTCTAAAAATATGCCACTGTGTTGCTATCATGTGAAAAAGCTCTGCGCAAGTGAAAACTGAAAACGTTGTTAAATTGATTTCAAGTTCTTGAAAGATAGATTCTACAATTAGTGACACACATCTTTTGATGCCATTCCAAATACGGTCTTGACTCTTGATATTCTTACTCATGTCATAAAATAGGGAATTGCAACAACTGCCAATTCACTGAGGAAATATATTGTGCTACTCAGAGGTGGGGAGTGAGTTAAATAAACAAATATAAAGCCAGCTGGGGAGGAAGGGATTTTATTTCTTTAAATCACCATATGCTTCTTTTCTCTTTCAGCAGCAGGATGGAATTGAATGGAGAAAGCATGCTGACTAACCAGCCAGAATTTGTAACTTCAAAATCGTGATTTGTGTAGCCTGCCCTGGGAGTTTGAGCTGCAGAATATTTCCAAGGGACTCCAGAAGTGTTTAAACAGTCATGGCACTCTTCACTCCATGGAAATTGTCCTCTCAGAAACTTGGCTTCTTTCTGGTGACTTTTGGCTTTATTTGGGGAATGATGCTCCTGCATTTTACTATTCAACAGAAGACTCAGCATGAAAGCAGTTCAGTGCTTCGTGAACAAATACTGGATCTTAGTAAAAGATACATAAAAGCATTAGCAGAAGAAAATAGAAATATAGTGGATGGACCTTATGTTGGGACAATGACTGCATATGGTGAGTAGGTTTGCGTAGATTCCTACACTGAAACTGCAATATTTCATGCCTTATTCAGTATCATCTGGCTAGTCAACTCATCAGCCTATATATCTGGGGTTTAGCACTTCCTTCTTTCCCAAAAATAAACAACATCTCCTTTTAGAACTTATTTCCAGAGGATTTATAAAGTTATTTACAAAGGATTTTAAAAAGCATGGTGGCCCAGTGGTTAGAATGCAGTACTGCAAGCTAACTGCTCACTCCAGCAGTTTGATTCTCACCAGCTCAATGTTGACTCAGCCTTCCATCATTTCGAGGTCGGTAAAATGATGGCCCAGATTGTTGGGGGAAATATGCTGACACTGTAAACCACTTAGAGAGAGCTGTAAATCACTGTGAAGCAGTATATAAGTCTAAATGCTAGTGCTATTGCTAAACCAACTATACACATAAAAAGTTGGTCTAAAGTACCCAGGAACACCCATCTCCTCTGATTTAAGTTTATTTATATTATAACTTAATGAAGTATTGCCATGAGCATATGTATATGTTTTTTTTTTTTTTTTTTTTTTTTTTGTAATAAAATTTTATTGGTTTTTCAAAATTTATAGGGAAAAGGGTAAATGGACAGGTATACAAATTTTGGCAGTTGCAAAGTGTGTGAGGCCCCCCTCCCTCCATACCCATAGCGTACATTTATATATAATGCATTAGTATATAATTGATTATAATCAGCATATTAGTTCTATTATTAAATTCAATCAAATTAAACATTACAATATAAAATCCAAATATAATTCCATTTTCACTTTCGGTCAATTTATAATAATATGATTTTCATATTTATTTCTGTGATCTGAGTCTTCTTGCTATTGCCCCATCTCCCTCCACTGGCAGAGCTCTGGCCCCTCCCGTGTCCTGCGTATCCGTTGTAGTGTCTGGTGGTTTCTCTAGGAGTGTTTTATTTTTTTCCATAAAGGCCTGCGCCTCTATGGGTGAATTAATTCTGATTCTTGTCTCCTCCCAGAATATCAGCATACCTTCAGGCATCAACCATCTAAACCACACCCCTTTCTGGTATAATTTATTCGCTAATTGCGAATAATTTTTTCTTTTTTCTCTAATCTTCTTAGGGATCTGCTTCAGAATGGTTATCTCCATATCATGATATGTCAATGCTTGCCCCCTTTGTACACCCAGAATTTCATCTCTTGTGGTTTTTCTAAGGAATTTAATGTGAACCTCCCTGGGTAAATTGTGTGTTCTAGCATAAGCTGAGTTCACTCTATAAACCAGATCTATATCCCACCCCATCTGTTGTTTTTCTTTGTGAGTATAGTCAGCCAGAATGTTTGTCATGATGTCCCTTATATTTTCCCCATCTTCTTCTATAACATTTTGAAATCTAAGATAATAGGACATTCTCTCAAATTCTAATTTCATCTGTTGGATGTCAAGATCTTTGTTCCCTTTCTGCACAGCTTCCACCACCCCCCTCACCTCCTCCACCCCCCCTTCCACAAGATTCAGTCTTTGTGAGTTCTTATATATTTGGGCTTGATTTTCTTTAATTTCATCTTTCATTTCCCTTAACTGTTTCTTGATTTCCTCCTGGCCCTGTAGAATTTGTTGAAGCATTTGTTGAAAGTCCATCTCTGTAGTCTTATGTTGCATCAGTTCTGTTATCTTTGACTGTGTGGCTGGACTGGATGTTGCGGATGTTGGAGCAGAAGTGGCAAAGCCAGGTTTTCCAGGAGGGGGTCTTTTAGATGCCATCCTTTATAACGTTAAAAGTTCAGTCCAAATATGAAGTAAGCAATTAGAAAAGAAGGGTAGCCAGGTGAATCCGGGAGCAGAATAACCAGGCAGAAGAGAATCTCTCCAATAAGTCTGGCAATAGATAGAAAATTTCCCCTAGAAGGTTAAAAAAATACCAATCCACAAGAGGTTCCTCTGGGAGACACGGAGACAAAGACCGGAAGCCTGAATTTTAAAGGTGGAGTCAGGTTTCAGAGTTCATAAAGACAACGGAAGTGTGCCATCTTGCCCTGCCAGTTTTGGGCACAGAGGCGTAACAAAGTTTTAAAAAGTTCCAAAAGTCCTCAAATCATTGTAATATGTAAAATTAAATTGAAAAGAAAATCATCTCAGCCTAAGTGAGGCTTCATTCGTTGGCTCTCCCCCCTCCTCCTTCCCCGGGGGCTGAGAGCAAAATTGTTTCTTGCCGCTTGTCCAAGGGGGGGGGGGAAAACCCCCCTCCCTCCAGCCGCACCTCCAAAATGCTCCGAAAGTTGTTTTAAAGTTTTAAAAGCTGAATCAAATCTTCATGCAAAGTAAGGGATGAAGAGAGAGGCAACCTCACCGCACCGCAGCTGCTTCCTTCAATTGTAGCATTCTCCAGTCGGCTTGTAGCGAGGCGCGAGGCGTGGAAACGCGATGCGCCCTCCGAGCTTGCTCCCCGGTGCCTTGGGCGCGCGAGAGAGCCCCCGCCGGCTGCCGCCGCTGCAGGAGACCTCCGCGATGCCGCCCCTCCGGCAGGACCCCTCTGCGGGGTGTCCTGTGCCCCCCAAGGAGTGGGGAAGCCCACCGGGGAGCCGGAGCGGGCAAAGAGCTGCCCGTCGCCGCCGCCGCCGGAACCGGAACTCCCTGCATATGTATATGTTAATAATGGCTTGTATATCAAAAGCATGTGTAGAACCCTAGACACAATCCCCAATTTTAAGAAAGTGGGATTAAAACCAGCATCTGCCTCCTGAAACAATCGTGTCAATTGATTCTGGTGGAATAGTGTGGTCCTAGAAATTGACTTAGACCTGAATACCTATTAAAAGCAAGCCCACAGTACAAATGGGATACATTCCTGGCAATGTATGTCAGCTTATAAGTGGGGGCACTGCGTTTTAAAACAACTTGAGCTCCGTGATGGTCTTTAAAGGCTGTCCCATTGGGAGCAGTATTCCAGCTGGGCGGTGATGAAGACATAAATTATACTGTGGCTGATACCTCTGGAACTGGCACATGGGCATGAGTTGTGTAAAAGCCCACGTGGCCACTATGTTTATCATCTGCCTAATAAAATGAGCTTTCGAAGTAGATTCAAGTTGAGGATCTCTGGAGGGCCAGAGATAGGGGTTGTTCCTCTATCCTGGTCCTATTAGATCTGTCAGCGGCTTTTGATACCATCGACCATGGTATCTTATTGCGCCGGCTGGAGGGGATGGGAGTCGGAGGCACTGTTTTGCGGTGGTTCAGCTCCTACCTCTCCGGCCGGACGCAATGTGTGTTGGCAGGAGGGCAGAGGTCAACCCTGAGGCCACTCACTTGTGGGGTGCCACAGGGGTCGGTCCTCTCGCCCCTTCTGTTCAACGCATATGTGAAGCCACTGGGGGAGATCATCCGTGGTTTTGGGGTTGAGTATCATCTGTACGCTGATGATACTCAGCTGTACATTTCAACCCCAAACCACCCCAACGAGGCTGTCGAAGTGATGTCCCGGTGTTTGGAAGCCGTCGGGGTCTGGATGGGGGACAACAGACTCAAACTCAACCCCTCCAAGACTGAGTGGCTGTGGTTACCGGCACCTCGGTTCAGCCAGTTGACTCCATCACTGGCCATAGGGGGCGAACAATTGCCTCCTGTGGAACGGGCGCGCAATTTGGGCATCCTCCTAGATGCCCGGCTGTCGATGGACGACCATGTGGCAGCCGTGGCAAGGGGGGCGTTCCACCAGGTTCGCCTGGTGCGCCAATTGCGCCCCCTACTGGACGGGGATGCTCTACGCACGGTCACTCATGAACTGGTGACGTCTCGCCTGGACTACTGCAATGCTCTCTACATGGGGCTTCCCTTGGGACGCGCCCGAAGACTACAGCTAGTCCAGAACGCAGCCGCGCGGGCTATCATGGGGAGTACTAGGTACTCCCACGTAACACCTCTCCTGCGTGAGCTGCACTGGCTGCCTTTGGTTTTTCGGGTGCGTTTCAAGGTGTTGATTACCATCTTCAAAGCGCTCCATGGCACAGGACCTAGTTACCTGCGGGATCGCATCCTGCCGCACACATCCCTGCGACCAATCCGCTCTCACAGGGAGGGACTTCTCCTGGTGCCGTCCACCAGGCAGTGCCAACGGGCGATGCCTAGGAGTAGGGCCTTCTCTGTGATGGGCCCAACCCTCTGGAATGACCTCCCCCCCGACATTAGAACCACCACCGACTTCCGCTCCTTCCGACAAAAACTAAAGACTCACCTGTTTCGATTAGCTGGCCTGGCACACTCATAACTTTTACCTCCTGGCAGATATATTTTAATTGGTATTTTAGGGGAACCATTTTAAATTTAACTTTCGGGTATTTTTTAGGTTTTTTTTTAAAGATTGTATTTTAAATACTTTACTTTAATGTACAGTTCTTTTAACCTCCTCCATCTAAGTATCTAAGTCTTTAACTATTTATGTATTCTATGTATCTTTTATGTATTGACTGTACACCTCCCCGAGTCCCTTTTGGGACAGGGGGCGGTCTATAAGTGTGAATAAACTAAAGTAAAGTAAGTAAGTCTCCTACTTCAGGCCTTACAAAAAGTGCTACAATGCATTAAAATAATAATTTTAATATAAAATGAAAAAACTTTATATAATAAAAACAATAGGGTTAGAGATTTCCCAAAATTCTGTGAGGTCATTTACAATTGTTATTATAACTAAAACCATTTTAACTAAATTTTGCAAGAAGCAATATCCAACCTTTCATATTTGGTGCAAGGGCAGCTTCACTCTTGTTTTGTAAGCAGGCTTTCAGAATTTAAAGAAATAATGGCATCCAATCTCCCAAAATTTAAAGAGATAAATCAGGATGGTATCCCATCTCCCAGACAAAGGAAAAATGTGTTTCAACCATTGATTTCTCACCCATCTCCCTTGTTTGGAAAAAAATAGAATAGCTGCAACCAGAGCAAATGTAGCAGATGCCTAGAAATTTTAAATGTTAAGTTGCCCCTCAAGCAAACAAGAATTCTACTCTTTCTGGATGTAGCATTGGTTTTCTTCCTTTGGATTATCAATGTTTACAGCAGCCTGAATAGCGCATTCACATCATTGTAGCTCATAGCAGCTGTTTATATTTATAATGTATACACAAGATTTCCCTAAGTTTGATTTTAGACTTTCGAAATTAAGGAAAATTGTGTGTTGCAGTAATTATATTTCTTTGTTCAGAGATGAATTTCAGTATGGAATTAAAAGCAGGGGGGTGGGGGGGAACAGTAAAAGCTAGTAAATGCCCAAGATTTAGACTGTAACCAACTTACTTTTAGAGAATTATCAGTAGGGAAGAGCAAGACAAGACAAATTTGTCTCCAGTTCCTTAAATGTTGGTTTAAGTGGTTGTCCATAACAGGAAAGAAGAACCTTGCAGACTCTTGTGGATATGATGTTTCATTTGTTTGCTATTTTTATAAATAAATTTCAAAGTTTGGGAGACTTCTATTTAAAAGCTGGCAGTGAGCAGTATGAGCTCAGCCTTTCCACTACATTAAAAAAAGCTTAAGATTTAATTTTGGCCAGAGAACTGTTGCTTTAAAAAAAAATCTTCCCTTTCCCAACCATATTGTATAATAGCAGATACATGATTAAATATGGTGCTAGGACAGCAGCTAAAAATACATCACATAAACAGCAAGAAACGTTATCTATTTAACTTCTTCCCCAATTGCTTTTATGTACCTGCTTATTTAGTGAATGTAAAAACAGAAATAAAAGTGATACAACAATAGTACACATTATTTTGGGAGGAGGAGCCAATGTCGTGATGATACGGACGTGCGGTCTCAATGCTCCGAGACCGCAGCTGATACTTTTGCCGCTAGGTAGTCCAATTGGACCTAAACTGTCCCGCAGAGATGGTGAACAGTAAGAAGACGTCTTGCTGATCTCAGGGATATCGCAAAGTCCCTGATTGATCCAAGAGAAGTTCTTCAAGCCGGCAACAAAAAATACAGCCATTAGGCTGATGAAGTCGGGGCGGCTCCAAAACGGAAGGATACGGAAAGAGAAAGTGTTTCCAGCTGGTGAGGAATTTTTACCGTTTTAAAAGAGACTGCCTATAAAAAACTGAAAGTTAATTTAAATTTGAGAACAGAAGAAATAAGCGGCGGAATTAAGCTTTGAATGGTTTTGGACAGTGGGTTATCTTACTTTTTAAATGTTATTTTCATGGATGGAATTTTTGCAAGCCTTTTAAACTGAAGGGATTAAGTTTTCTTCTTCTTTTTTCATTATTATTTTTTGCAACCTAAATTACTAAAATTAGGACTAAAATTATCCTTCATTACTGCTTGTGTTTTTCCCTTTTTCTTCTCTATTTCATTCAAGAATTTGACTTTTTTTTAAACTTGGAATTTAAAAAGATACAAAAAGCAACAAAGACAGAGGGAAAGACGACTGCTACTCGGAGGCTGGAAGTTTGTGTATTGGAAACAAAACACTTACTTTCCTCACTGATTATTCTGGCCTGGCACTTCAAGGTCTCTCTGTTTTGTCTATAGAGAGTGATAAGAAGAAAGGCATACAGGTGTTCCTTTGAAGTACATCTTTAACAAGAGAAAAGTGAAAATAAGACATTATGGTGAATTTATGCTTAATCTTGTAAAAACCTTCAGGATTCAGTGTTATTGGAGGATATTAGAAATAGCAAATGAAATGCCAGTATGTGGCTATGTTTTAAATCTTGATATATTTTATGATGAAGGATGTTTAAACAATTATAGTCAAATGAAAATGGAGGTATGATGATGGTAATATGTATAAATATATCTGAGTTAAAATACTTATGTTAATATGAATTATGGTTGATGACTATGGAAGAGATGCATGAAAGTCTTTTGTAACCAACTGATACATTTTCTACAGTATGTAAAGAGAGGATTCCTTGTGTTGTGTCTGTTTTGAAAATAAAATATATATATATATATATATTTAAAAAAATAGTATACATTATTTTCAGAAAGCAAATGTTTATACTATACTGACCTTCCCTAATTACGGATAGTCCTGAACTTACAATCATTCATTTAGTGACCATTCAAAATTACGACACTGAAAAAAAGCGACTTGCAAACGTTCATCACACTTGCAATTGTTGCAACATCCCCATAGTCACATGATCAAAATTTGGATGTCTGGCAATTGGCTCATATTTATGACACTTGTCATTTATGACATTTATGCAGTGTCTTGGGGTCATATGATCACCTTTTGTGACCTTCTGACAAGCAAAGTCAATGGGGAAGCCAAATCCACTTAACAACCATGTTACTAACCTAACCATTGCAATGATTCACCTAACAACCGTAGCAAAAAAGGTTATAAAATGTTGCAACTGTAACTTAATAACTGTCTTGTTTAGCAATGAGGATTGCTCAATGAGGATTAAAGGCTCAATTACGGTCATGAGTCAAGTATTACCTATGTACTCGAGAACCTTGGTTAAGACAATACGGCCTTTTAAGTAAGAATGACATTTAAGAGAAGGCTAATACGCAGTATATATTTCCTGGGGAAAGCCCCTCTTTCAAATACGGGGTTTGACATCATAAACACATACTTTGGCTCTCCTCCTCCAGACGATTATAATCTTTCAGATACACTGGTCTCAGACTGTTCATAGTTTTATCAGTAAAATCCAGCGCCTACGCTTTGGTTTCATACCAGTTGAAAGATAATTATTGATCCAAACTAAGATTATGTCTTCTGCAAAGCACATGTCTGCTAACGTTGCCCCAAAGGTGCTTAATCAAGAGGCAACTGGATTTCTGGTTTTTCTTCGAAGACGTTTTGCTTCTCATCCAAGAAGCTTCTTCAGCTCTCTTCTACTTGGATGAGAAGCGAAATGTCTTTAAAGAAAAACCAAAAACTCCAGTTGCCTCTTGAAAAAGCACCTTTGGGACAACCATGACCTGGATGACTGAGAATCTCCATAGATACCTGCTAACATTCTAGGTCAGGGGGTTTCCACCTTCACAAGGTCCCTATATGGATTTTAACTCTCAGAATTCTCCATAGTGATCATTCTGGTTGTGGAATCCTGGAAGTTGAAGTTCCCAATCCTGGAAGATTTCTAGATTGGGTAATGGTCACATTTTGCTCTGCCTGACTTCTCTGAATGCTTTTCTGAATGGGTTTCTATAAGGGTATCTTATGTTTATATCATTCATTCATTCATCCATTCATTCACATGCTGCCCATTGCTCATTGTCGAGTGACTTTGGGTAGCTATATCTGCTTTTTTTCAGGAAGTGTACATCAGGTAGCCTATCTGATGTTGGCATCAATATTAAGTTTTAGTTTGTTAATCTATATAACAGTCCCACTCTGCCCAGAGGCAGGGCAGAATTTTTACCATCTCTTTGAAATTTGTTGAATTGGAAGACTTCCAATTCCATTCAGTTTTACTGTATGTTCTGCTCTAAATCTCAGGTGATATTTCCCCATTGTTTCATGCAGAGCCTAAACACTTATAGGAGTAATCTCCTCAAATAAATAAAAGATGAAAGAATTCTTTTTTCCTGAATGTTAGGGCACGTTGCCTCCCATAAAGATGCCAGTGTTAACCAAATATGTTAAGAAGCTTTTAGAATGAATAGGAATGTACTGTATTCATTTTGTCCAGTTCCTGTAAAAATTATTTTACCAAAGTTGGTGTAACATCAAAACATTTCTGCTATTTTAAAGACTTATTTAGTTTAGTATGGTATGTTTGCCATCTTGAGTTACGCATGAAATTAAGGGTGGAATTAAAATATAAAAAAATATTCAAAACATTTCTGCTGTTCTAAAGACCTACTTAATACAGCGTTTAGAGTCTGTAAATAACTACAGAGATGACCTTAGAGAAATTATATGATGATTGTTAGTAGACATCAGTGTAACTCAAGAAAAAAAGAAAGTGTAAGAAAGAAATATAAGATCATTCCGCTTTATTGTTAGTTACGCCTTAAAATTTTTACGGCCAGAGTTGAGCCCAAAATTTATGTTGCTAAGCACGACAGTTTCTGAGTGAGTTTTGCCCTGTGGCACAATCTTTTTTGCCATCATTGTTAAGTGAATCGCTGCAGTTGTTAAGTTAGTAACATGGTTGTTAAGTGAATCTGGCTTCTCCCTTGACTTTGCTTGTCAGAAGATGGCAAAAGATGACCCCGCAACACTGTAACCGTCATAAATATGTGCCAGTGCCAAGCACCTGAATGCACAACGTCATCATGGGAATGCTTCAATGGTCATACGCATAAAAATTGGTCATAAGACTTTTTTTTTAGTCCCATTGGAACTTCAAATGGTGACTAAACGAATAGTTGTAAGTCAAGGCTACCTGTTCTATGGCTTATTTCAATAAAGTAGAATTCTGAAATTCTAACATCTCTATTACCTGACCTGGCTATGTCAAAGGGCTGGCAGACTCCAACCAGATGCCAATGGATCGTCCCCAAGCAGGAAATTAATAGAACATTTGCACTATAAGCAATGACCTCTTCATCCAGATTCTGTCTGATTATCCTAAAGAACTTTGAAATAAGCCAGTGATGGACTTTATAATATATAAGAAGCTTTCATTTCACATATTATGGATAGCACAAAACTAAAGTATGAGCAATAAAAAAAGGAAATTAATGGCTTTGAGCAAATAGAAGGGCTTATCCATTATTGAGGTAAGAATTGGAGAGTAGAGCATTACATGGATTTATTTAAATCAATACACACCACTTCGATGATGTGACTATATAAATTGGTGCAGACGACATTTGTGTAATGAAGTTGTGATGCAAACTGCAGTAGAAATATGCTCTGCTGCAGGAGAAATCTGTTGCATTGAAGCCTAGTAAAATTAGGTTTCACTGGATAATTTTTTACAAAACTGCCAACTCTTCAAGGTCTTTATAAAGGATTCAGGTTCTGCAAGTAATTTCCAAATGAGAAATTATATTTAAAAGATCCATAGTCTATCAAATAACAGAAGTAGTTCCTGGATAAAATCATTTTGTTAACACACAGCATTCAACAAAGTTCTGAAAGTGTAGGAGGATGTTAGAAGAATTTTGAAACAATGTCCTTTCTAGTATTAAGGCGTTGGAGGATGCATTACAAACAATGAAGTTTAATTACTGTTTAAGTATCCTCTTGTATTCTCCCTACATATTTTATTTTGCTCTCTGCATCTATAAAAGAGTTTAGGAGTTAGTTGGACACACACACATTATATCAAAACCAATAGTAATAGCACTTAGACTTATATATCGTTTCATAGTGCTTTATAGCACTCTCCGAGTGTTTTACTAAGGTCAATGTATTGCCCCCAACAATCTGGGACCTCATTTTACTGACCTTGGAAGGATGAAAGTCTGAATCAACCTTAAACCAGTGAGAATCAAACTACTGGCAGTCAGTAGAATTAGCTTTTAATGCTGCATTCTAACCACTGTGCCACAACGGCTCTAGAAGCAGATAGGTTATTTTAATAGTGGAACAATCTTTAGTTGAAATAGTTCAATACCACAGTTTGAGTATTGCATGAAGAAAGGTCCACATTCTGTCCTAATAGTTTGATTTATGAAGCGTAGGAAAAAATCATATTCATAATTGTATATAAAGCAAAGACAGCCCTTTTATCTTTTTATATAAGTTTTTAAAATAATTTTATTTAATTCCTAATATTTGTCAACTGCATATGCTATTTATCATCTTTATATTTTTATGTAGTCTATTTACTTCTTTAATTAATAAATTTAATAAATCAAAGTTTCCCTTAAGTTCATTTAATGACCGTTCGAAGTTACAATGGTACTGAAAAAAAGTGTCTTGTGTCTGTGGAAAGAAAGGCCATAAAATGGGACAAAACTCACTTAACAATTGTCTCACTTAAGAACAGAAATTTTGGGCTTGATTAAGGTCGTAAGCCGGTGAGGATCGAACTACTGGCAGTCAGTAGAATTAGCTTTCAATGCTGCATTCTAACCACTGTGCCACCACGGTTCTAGAAGCAGATAGGTTATTGTAATGAAATATTACCTAAGAACAAGAAGTTTTGCTTTCTGTTGCGGCTTAAGATAATTTTAAATAAATTTGCTCCTTTACTGGAAAAAAGAATTGGGAGAGGGGGGGGAATAAATATATTCATATATTATACTGAGCCATAATCATTCATAGGAGGGGTGAAATCCTCCCGGTTTGGCCCGGTCCCGCCCGAACCAGTAGGAACGATTTTCCTTGGTTCTGAGAACCGGTAGTGAAAAAAATAGATTCCGACGATCGCATACCTCAGCTGTGAGCCACGCAATCGGTGGAAGCTTTCCCCCCGCTTTTTAAAGCATTTTTTTCTTGCCAGTCACCAGAACCGGCAGGGAAAAAATGCTTTAAAAGGTTTTTTAAAAAGCTTCCAACAATCGTGCGGTTCACAGCTAAGCTGCGTGATCGTCGGAAGCTATTTTTTTCACTTTTTAAAGCATTTTTCCCCTGCCAGTTTGGGTGAACTGGTAGAGAAAAAATGCTTTAAGGGGGGACGGGTTGGCCATGCCCACCCAGTCACATGACCTCCACCACCAAGCCATGCCCATAGAACCAGGGGGGGGGGGAGATTAGATTTCACCATTGATTCATAGTCCAACTTGGAAAAAATGCTTTCCTGCTCCTGAATGGGATCAGTGCTTCTTTATATAAACTGTCCTGGATGTTCCTCTTGCTATTGGTTTTCACTTTCGAACCTTTCTGTTTATTTTGCCACAAGGCGCCTGCCTCTTTTTAAAAACTAAAGTGGCTCCCCTTGTTTTCTCTCAACAACTGCTCTTTATTTCCCCCACCCTATCTTATCATCACGAAATCTTACTTATTTGGCAAAAAGGAAAGACTGCAACATCCCTGAATAGGCCTGCCTACAGGTCAGGGCTGAACCTTGTTTCCTATCTTCCTAAGTATCTTTTTCGCCTTCTCTGTTTAGAACAAGTGCCCAATTGCTGCTTTGTCCCTTTTGTCTCATTTCCTGAGAAGATTCTGTGACCGTTGTGCATGCATTTGCTTGAAAGGTGGAGGTCACGGTCTGTGGAAGCAGGCCGCTCGCACTGCTTTTGTCAACTGTAACATTAATGCTTGTTTTGTAAGGCATGGTAGAGCCTCCATGATACTTTGTACCAAGACTAACATTCTGATTCACCTATTAAATATTGCAGATTGGCCAGAATTTGTGCTAAATTGTCCTTGAAGAGAATACACTTAAAGACTATTGATGTGTCACGTTTCTCTTCACAAGGATCCATAATGTATTCTTTTTGAACCTGAAAAGAAATTTCAGTAGGATAGCAGATGCTTAAAGGCTGTTCTGGACGCAAAGGTTTTCTGCCTTATTTCTGTACGGCAAGGGAAACCAAATGTATTATTGAAAATGACACCCCGTCTATATTTTAACTTCATTTGCCTTGTGGTTTATTTAACTATAATTTGGTTAGCTATAATTGTCAAACTCTTGGCTCTGCAGAAGTTTTCAGTAACAGGGAACGTGGCAAGAAATTTTGCTTGTTAGAAACATCTCCTTTGGGAAATTGCATTTATTGTCAACACTGGAGTTTCTGTAGGGGGAAAAAATCATTTCAAAAATGAAGTCATTTTTGTCAAAAGCTTTTAAGAAAATCAGACACACGATCTCTGCTATTGCCATCATCCCTGTTATTGTAATGCACAGCGGCACTGTACAGGTAACCCTCACTTAACAACAATAATTGGTACTAAATTGCTACTAAATACAGTCATAAAACACAAAGTTATATGATCCAGCTGCTTAGTGGTGGCAGTTCTGGCAAGTCTCATGTTACCGTCATTAAGCAGGAACCATGCATGTTGTAAAGAGAGGACCTCACGTTATTACACTTTCCAAGTTTATGTTGACTTCCCCATTGACTTTGCTTGTGAGAAGTCAAAAGGCAAGGGCACAAATTGCAATCACGTGGCCATGGGATGCTGTAGTAGTTGGTAAATCTGGGCCTGTTGCTGAGCACCCAGATTGTAATCATATGTCCACAGGGTTACTGTGATGAATGGAATTTCAAGGACCTTTTTAACTACCACTGATTCAGCACCATCCCAAATTTGAACAGTTGCTGAATGAGTGATCGGTTAAATGGCCACCTGTATTACTATCCACAGTTCAGTGGCTAAGTCGCTGAGCTTGTCAATCAGAAAGTTCGGCGGTTCGAATCCCTAGCGCCGCATAATGGAGTGAGCTCCCGTTACTTGTCCCAGCTTCTGCCAACCCATCAGTTCGAAAACATGTAAAAATGCAAGTAGAAAAATAGGGACCACCTTGGTGGGAAGGTAACAGCGTTCCGTGCACCTTCCATGTTTAGTCATGCCGGCCACATGACCACAGAGACGTCTTCGGACAGCGCTGGCTCTTTGGCTTTAAAGCGGAGATGAGCACCGCCCCCTAGAGTCAAGAATGTGTGCGAGGGGAACTTTACCTTATTACTATCCACTGGATTTCTTTTGATTTAATTACTAGATACAATTAAAGGATCACAAACTGGTAGTTCACTTGAAAATAAATGAGATTAAAAGGTGATTAATAACAGTTTTATGTTCAGAGACATATCTATAAGTAACTTGTCTACTAGGGCTGTGTAAAGCCTTCGAAAGAGGTTCATCATTATTATGAGAGCATAAATAAAGCCCTTTTGAATTATGAAAGCAGCCGCATTTTCTGTAGTTTTAGCTGACCTTCACTTTGCTTTGAAGAAAGCCAAGCAAAGTGGATGCATGTTTAGAGACAGCTGGAGCTGTGCAAAACAAGTGCATGCATGAAAAATAAGGAGCTGTTTTTAATTATTAGAAAAGAACTGCTTCATACATACTCCTGCACATTCTGAAAAACCTCCTCCAAAAACTTTACACATCCCTCTTATGCACATATCTGTAGTAGTCCTGCTACAAAGTAGAGTGAAACAAGTCACTGCAGTTAGCATGATGAATGGTTTGGTGTTCAATTGTATAGTAAGAAATGGTACTATATTTGGTTCCGCTTCAAATAGCAAAGCTATGATTTTTGTCATGATACATTCACTTGTCATGATACATTCACATATTAAAAAACACAGGTTGCCATAAGTGCTAATGCTGTATGCACATGATATATCTTTATCCTTACATTACTTAAGCAAATGAAGTCAATTGGGGATTTCTAATAATTTATTTCAATGATATGTAGTATCATTGCTTTGAACAATTTAAAATATTGATTAGCTATTTGTTTTATATTTTCTTTTGTAATATTAATTGATTTCCTTTTCTTTCCTGATTTAGATTTGAAGAAAACTCTTGCAGTCTTACTGGATAATATATTGCAGCGTATTGGGAAGCTTGAGTCTAAGGTTGAGAACCTTGTAATCAATGGCACAGGTGCAAATTCCACAAATAGTACCACCACTGCAATTCCTAGTTTGGGGACAGCTGAAAAACTGAATGTTGCAGGTAGGTCTGAAAACTCTTTGTTTCTACCCTTTAATTGTGAACTATATAGCACAATATAAAATAGTCTAAAATAGATGTTATTATTATTATTACTTTAAAGATTCAGGGGAGGAGAGAGGAGAGGAAGCAAACTAAGAATAGTTCCTCAATTAGCAACCATCAAAATTACAATAAAACAAAAGGAAGGGAGTTACGACCTGTGACCAAAGTTACAGCTGCTGCAGCACCTCACAGTCACATGATAAAAATTAGGATTTTTGGTAGCAGGATCTGATGCCAACCAGATCAGCCTTCTCTGTGATGATCAAGTCAAAAATAAAGGGGAGGGGCTTACTAAGATTTTCCTATGCCATTTCAGACATAATGAAACATTAAGAGGAAATACCTCATATCTATATTTCATGACAACAAAGTGTTCTAAAACATTAGTTTAAATAATAGTTTTAAGTTAAAGGATATGCTTGCTTGCTTCAGTTTATGTTTGGATGGCCAACCCTAACCCTTTACAGTTATACACAAATTGTAAGCTTTTTATAAGCAAACTATGAGCAATTCCTATCTTCAGGTTTGGAATTAAGCCAATGTAAAGATTGTTTTTTTTAAAAAAATCATTTACCTGCAAATGTAGTCTATTAGTTCTTGGCCTTAAATTCAGAATATATGTTTTATAAGCATTTGCTTCTGAGAGACTTTTGGAAGTCAAATATTTATCTTTGGTTTAAAGGCATAACAACGCCTCTAAGTAAAGATTTATTCTGCTTGTTTGAAGTTGAATTTCCAACTAAAATATTAGCCGTTTTTATTGTAGATTCTGAAATACAAACATTTGCTTTCTTTTTTGATGTTGTTCAATGGTCTTTATCCTGTGTTAAGTGGCAGATGCTCCTTTTAGGCAGTAATTGTTCAAAACTTCTCAAGCCAAAAGATGAAACTATATTATGAAATGCTTTCCAATGTAATGTGAACCTGGCAGCTGTGTGGTATTGCTTAAAAAAGTAATAAGGGCGTAATGAATGAGTAACATTTTCTGTTTTGCATTGTATTCCCTCAGGGCTATCTGTTCTGAGCTATATCCTGACAGCTGTTACAGCTGTATGATTATTTAATTTATATCCTGCCTTTCATGTAAGATATAAATGTGGTGGGGAAATACGTTTTATTCTCTCAGCAACTTTGTAGGTTGGTGTAAGAAATGGGACGTATCGTAGTGACTCATGAGTTTCATGATTGGGTGGGCACTTGGGATTGGCTATCCCTTGTTACAATCCAACATCTGAACCACTATGTCACATTGGCCACTGTCTTTATTTGCTTTTCCTTTCCAGCATATGTGACACAGGATAAGATAACTCCTTCCTTGCATATTCTTTTTTCCTCCACTCTTCTTATCACTCCTTTTATCTGTTATGGAATCAGGCCAGAATGACAGTATCAAGATCAATCATATTCCCATTCCTCATGCACATTCATTGAATACTGGGTAAGGTAAAAGTTACCCCTGTCCAATTGTGTCCAACTTTGGAACGCTGTGCTTATCTCTGTTTCTTGGCCGACGGAGCCAGCATTGTTCAGTGACATTTTCCATGGTTATGTGGCCAGCATGAATATATGCCAAAGGTGTGTGGAACTCTGTTAAGTGGTACCCTATTTATCTTCTTGCATTTGCATGCTTTTGAACTGCTAGGTGAGAAGGAGTTGAGGCAAGTAATGGGAGCTCACCCCATTGCACAGCACTCGGGTCTCGAACCCCAGCTGTCAGTTTTCCAGCTGACAACCTCAGGGTCTTTAACCACTGAGCCAACACGCCTCCTGGTCTGGGACCAAATCATGACAGAAAAATAAGTCTTTTGCAGACTTCTCTTTGAATTGCTTACAGATCATCTACTGAGTGACAGGCATAGAGCGCAGCCAAATTAGTGATTGTATATAGGTTTCCTGTGTTTTCTAAAATGTCAGCTGTCCAGATTAAGTTAATTAGGCACAGGCTTGTCTTAATTACTGTGATAGTCTTGGCAGTTATCATGGCTTGTATCAAGCTCTGCCTTCTCTTCTTCCAAGGCCCTTGTTCTCATAGACTTCTCCCTTTAGTATCCATAGATTTGTCTTTCATAACCTGCATATCATATTGATGTAGCAGTTGCCAAAAATACTAAAGTACTGTGATTCTGCCTAGAAATTTGGAAGCTGCAGTGCAATCATATCTGGGTATACCAGGTTGGACTGTTGTCAATCCCTTCATAACTCTTCCATTAGGAAGTAATCCATTTGTATCAGCAACTTGAACTTTTTTGTATCTATGTAGTAAATAAATTACATTTGCACTTAAGATGCAAGCATGTTACCTTCTTGATTTTATTTCTTCTGCTTTTACATTACATTCACTGAGCACTCATGGTGGTTTAATACCATATAATAAAAAAGCCACATAACCATAAAGTAAAAGTAGCGTATGATTAAAAATGTGCATTGGACATAATCAACAACAGTTATTTTAACTGTTAAAATCTTTTTTGAACGGTTCTGTTTTCACAGTCCCAGGTTATTTGGAGATAGGTTGCTGTTTGGCTTTCTATGGAGAAGTTGTTCCAAAGGGTTGGAGCCATAACTGAGAAGCATTTTGCTTCAGTCTTACAAAGTTTCCTGCAAAAGGAACTCTTGATATTCTACACAGGATGTCCAGAATAGGTGGACAGATACTACTTAAAAGAAATAATCCTGCAGATATCGAGGCACTAAGCCATATAAGAATTTATCGATCGAAAGCCAATACAGGTAGTTCTTGACTTACAACAGTTCATTTTTGAACAAAGTTACAGCGATGCTGAAAAAAGTGGCTTACAACCATTTTTCACACAACCATTGCAGCACCCCCATAGTCACGTGATCAAAATTCAGATGCTGGGCAACTGGTTCATATTTATAAAAGTTGTAGCTCACTTAGCAACAGACATTTTGGGCTCAATTGTGGTGGTAAGACAAGGACTGCTTGTACTTTGAATTATATTGTGATAAAAGTGCACCAATGCATTAACATTGCATTGAAATAGGAGCTCTCACAGAGCTGACTGCTGCATTTTGCATCTTCTTCCAAATAACACTATAAAGTCAGTCATGAGACATTGCAGTATGATCAGAAGTAGCCAGGGCATCTCCTCCAGGAATGGATGCAGTAGATAATGCCAATATGGCTTCCTATCTGGCAATAGGCATGCGTTTAGGAGGCCTGCCAAGATCTGGACTTGCTCCATCAGGAAGTCTTCAGTTTATGAATTGTCATCTTGTTCCTGTTGCAAGTTCAAGATAGTAGAAACACCAAGGAAGATGCATGTACATAAATTCCTTTTAAAAGTGTTTTATTATAAAAATAAGTTTTTTTTAATTAAAAAGAAAAATGACTTAACACTTTTTAGTTCCACAGCTATCCTCTCTTATCTCTCTAACCCATGGTATTTTTACATAAAGCCTAAAATGTTTGATATAGTTAAGGGAAATCAGGAGCTTGAAAAGGTTATTTCAAATGTTTGGGTTGACATTCCCATCCTAAGAGAGTTTTCATACTTCAGTAACTGCCAACAAAGCTACTATTAATAGAGCAAGCCAAAATTAGATATTACAGGGCTACAGAGAAAAGTTCTGCTGAAAAAAAAACTATTTTAAGAATAGAACTGGATGTAGAGAATTACTGCTCCTTTACTGTGGTTATTGCTACACAAGGATTGAAATAGTCTTGTCTGCTTTAGTTATTATTTGCATCACATTTTATGTCTGAGTTCAGACCACCTACTACCTACTGGTAGGTTCCACCCCATTATATGATTTTTCAAGCATTCCTGCTAAGCAGAAGGGTACATGGCTATAAGCTAATCATGCCTACTCCGAACTCATTTCCATATGATGCAAATTAACAGAATCCATATGATACAGATTGAGCTTTATCATGTGTAACAAACATGTCAGCTAAAAACTCGCCTACAGCTCTTGAGGGCCCATCAGATTATATCAATGTCCAGTGATAAATCATTATAATAGATTTTTTTCTTATTGTCAGGCTAGGGGGCGAAAAGAACTGTTTATCTAAATGAACTAAATAAAATAAAGTGGTCTGACTGTGACAGTGGGGTCAACTTCCCATTACCTCACTGTAAAATGTTTGCCCAGTCAATGCCAATACAAGAGTGTGGCACAAAGTATACATTGGTTTACAGTCTTGTTTGTTGTCATGGCAACCTTGAATTCCTGAGCTATTCTGGTTAAAGTTATCATAACATGAAAGTTGCTATGAAAAATTGTTAGCCTGGGAATCTTCAGCACGTCCAACAGGTTGCCAAAATTTTGGAATCCCATCTAAGTTGAATAACAAAATGAGAGAAAGTTTTACATCCTATGGTTCTCGCTAATATCAATTTCTGTCTGATTTTACACATGTAATGAAGTGTTTTAAATGCATGTATTTGTTGGAAAACCCCATTTTAATTTTAACAGGTTTAGAACCTTTATCTACTTTTCTTACTAAAATTGTCGTTCAGACCTTTCACTTCTATCAGCTAATTTAATGATAGCTGTATTTTAGTTTCACGAATAGGTTAATTGTATTTCTGGTTAAAAAGTTAGTTGTGCTTAATTATAAATGATGAACAATTATTTCCATTAATTCTTAATAACCTCTCATGTCTGAGCACATTTGATCCACATTCCATTTATTATTCCCTGGTTTCATGGCCCTTTTCCAATTTCCCAGCAGAGAGATGAGGAAGAAGACAGCGCTGCATTTTCAGAACTCCATTTGTACCTCAGCAATGATTCATCCTCACAGTCAGCTGAGGTGGAAAAAATGCTAATATATTCTCATGTGTTTAATATTACGTATTACATTGTGTTAATTTTTCTTCTTCAGATCTCATTAATGGAGCCCAGGAACAGTGTGAATTGCCTCCTATGGATGGTTTTCCGCACTGTGAAGGCAAAATAAAAGTAAGTGTCATCTGTTACACCATTTATTTGTCTGGATGTATTCATTCTGCAACAGAAAATGTTCTAATGCTCCCATTTCATTTGACAATTTGTTAATTGATCAAAAGACCAGGGGTCAAAAAAAACCCACAATGTTCTCTTAGCATGTGACATACTACTATGTGAGTATGATAACTGAAGCAAAGTGTCTAATAATTCATAAGGGGTCGAGTAATGGATAAGGCCTTGATCCAGATGCCAAAAATAATGTATAAACTTCTTCTTTATGAAGAAATTGAGTAGTAAAATGTTCCGGATTGCAGTTATATTTGAAGGACAAGGATAAAAAGAGCCCTTCTGTGAGGAGATGGGCCTCGTAAGAATTTTGATATAAATATATAAATAAAATATTAGAGGTTTTTGGTATCTTTTACTGAGATAAACCTGTTCGGATGAACTCAATATAAACAATGTAAACTTCCTGCCACCGATGTGGGTCATGCACCCTATAAATGATAGCAATTATCTCTTCCTGATAACTGAAGTTTGCCTTGACCTTGTTGATTTAAAATGCTATTACAGCAGCTTCCTGAGAATTAATTAATTGTTTACTTAATGTTGCAGTCTAGGTTCATAAGAACCCAAACCTGTTGACTGAAGGCATATTTTTTATTATTATTATTATTATTATTATTATTATTATTATTATTATTATTATTATTATTATTATTATTATTATTGCTTTCCTTTCTAGTGGATGAAAGATATGTGGAGATCTGATCCTTGTTATGCAAGTTACGGTGTTGATGGGTCCACGTGCTCATTCTTTATTTACCTCAGTGAGGTCAGTAAATTTTCATTTCAACAAATATATTAAAGTTTAGTGAAGTTTTAGAGCATCACAAGTCAGCCACTCTCCTTTGCCTGCTAAAGTTGTCTTAACCAACCAAAAGTGTCAAGTGGAATAACAGTAATTCTTGACTTATAACCAATCACTTAATGACCACACAGTTACAACAGACCTCCCCGGAGATATTTAGAACCTGGTTCCAATGAGCGGACAGAGGAACAATCATGTGACTGCATTTTGGGCACTCAGCAACCAGCTGCCAAACCCAAGGACCCAAGAACAACACGAGGAATTACTTCATTGTAATTTCTTTACCGATGATCCATTACAGTCCTAAATTGAGGACTACCTGTATAAGCACACTTTCCCTGGTCAGTGGCTGCTTTTGATGTTGCTAGTTGTATTAAATATGCTCAACTACAGTGCCAGAGTCAATACAATTCCTTTGTTCCTATTACATTTTAACCAAAGCCCAATTTAATTCAGGTATATTATATTGAATAAAAATAAACACAGTTATTATTGATTTGTTAATTATTGACTTAGTATGTATGCACAAAGTAATAATTAATAATTGATAATAAATGAGTCAGAGTTAATAATTGTTACTGTAATTATTTATGACTCCTGTCTGTCTGTGTTTTTTTTTACTTCGGTCATTGCAGTGTCCTATTAAAGTATTTTAATTTGTTTCAGATAATTCCTTGTCCTTTTATTATACTATATAAAACCAATGCTCTTCCCGTTGTTATGAAACTGCAGAGGAAGGTCTGGGACAAGTTATTGCAAGTTCCTATGTGTTTTGCAGACCGGCCACTTCTGTTTTGAACAGTGTTGTACGCTCATTTGTTCCCAGTTGGTATCCCTGCATGTTACAACAGGACAGAGTTAATGCTTCAATTTGTTCCAATTCATACATAACAATTTGCTGTTAGCTGTACACAGCACCAAGGTTCTACTTATGAACAGAAAAAGAAAAGGAGAAGGGGCAAAAAGTATTTCAAGCAGATCTTACTTGAAACTGGTAAATGGCCTCACAATTTAAAAAAAAATATGTTCAGTCAGTGTGAGATTGTGCTGAAATGTAGTCAAGAGTGCTAGGTAGCTTCTTCCCAGAGAGCAAAGATGCAGTGGAAATTGGAACAGGAAGAGAGTAAAATGGATTCTTCCTAGCAGTTCACAGAGTATATCTATAGTTATACAGATAGTTGTTTTAATCCAGCAAAATTGTACGTGAACAGCAATAAAGAAGCTACTCAGAAGTAACTCCCTTGTTCTTGGTTTATGGGGCCTGATAAATGTTTTATCAGTCAAAAGTCTTACGCTGATCATTGTCTAATTTAAGCAGTGTAGTTCAGTTTATTGCAATGTATAGTTTTGTAGGTAAACATTTTGAGCAGCTGCTATCTGGATGCTGCAATGATTCAGAGATCCCATGTAGTTCAGTGTGAATTGACTAATTATCCATGATGGATAATAAATCATTGGTAGTATGCTGAATGGCTTGTGCCTTCTGTTTCTGTCCTGCACTTATTTTGGTAGTGGGGCAAGGTAATTTTTTGTTGCCTTTCGTCACACTCCACTCTAATGATCTGAACAGAGGTGGGTTTCTGCTGGCATTACTGATGGTTCGGTGCGCACCCAATATAAATAGGTCTGTGCATGCATTTTAAAAGGTCAAAAAAGATGTTGCAGTGATCAGGGAACCGGTTCGGGGGCATGGCGAGCATGCCGTTCCTACCGGTTCGGAGACCCAGTTGCCATTTCCACTACCGGTTCAACCGAACTGGTGCGAACCGATAGGAACTTTCCCCTGGATCTGAAGCCAGAAGAAGCAATAAAGTCTGGAAGAAGGATTTTCTATTTTATTTTCCCCCCACAATTAAATGAAGGAGGAAAAATGGTAAAAACAAAACAAAAGTTTCTCCTTTTTCCTTCTAAATTCTAAGGTAAATGGTTCTTTCCTAGTTTTGAACCATTAGTTGCTGCATAATCCATTTCAACTATTTGTTTTTTTGTTGGTCCATACACTATTCTTCATTATATAGGTCAGTGTTGGCGAACCTTTTTTGGCTCGAGTGCCAAAAGCGGGGGGAGCGCAGTGGGGTTGTGCGTGGGCGTGCCACACCCATAATCCTATGCACACGACCCCAGCACATAGAGGTGCGTGCATGACCCATTTTTGGCGTGCTTTTTTCGCCCTCCCTGGGCTCCAAATGGTTTGTAGGAGCCTGGGGAGGGTGAAAACAGCCTCCCCCACCCCCAGAGGCCCTCCGGAGGCTTCAGGAGCTTCCCTGAAGCCTCCAGAGTGCAAAAAACTGGCCCTATGGGCAAACCAGAAGTTCTGGTTTGCTCATAGGACTGGTTTTAGCCCTCCAGAGCCTTCAGGAGGCTTCCCTGAAGGCTCCGGGGGGCAAAAATGACCTATGAAGTGAACGGAAATCACTTCCTGTTTGCTCGTAGGGTGTTTTTTTGCCCTCTGGAGTCTTCAGGGAAGTCTCCTGAAGCCCCCGGAAGGTTCAGGAGGGCTAAAACCAGCCCTACGAGCAAACTAGAAGTACATTCTTGTACTTCATTTAAAATTTTCGTACTTCAAGGAAGCGGAGGGCAAAAAATGGCCTCAAAAGAAGCATATGCACGCTGGCCAGCTGACAGGGCAACGCCTCACGTGCCCTGACAAATGGCTCTGCATGCCACCTGTGGCACACATGCCATAGGTTCTCCATCACTGATATAGGTAGTATACACATGTTTAACAAGGACAGTCTATGACAGTGATGGCGAACCTTTTTTCTACGGCGTGCCAGAATTGCGTGCACGCTCGCTACTGCACCCCCCGCGTGCCCACTCAATTCCCCACACAACTGCGCATGCGCACGTGACACACACACACACACACACACACACCGTGCATGCACCCCCTCCCCCATGCTCCGGAGGCTTTCATTCTCTTTGAGAGCCGCCTTGCTTGCCCCGGCGCCAGACTAGCGCTGCCGGGGAGAAATCAGCAGGAGGGGGAGAAGAACACAAACTTCTGCTAGGGATGCCTTCTCCCCCCCTCGCCTCCCCCTGATCTCTCCCTGGCAGCGCTCGCCTCACGCGGCCGCAAAGTGTGCGTGTGCATTTGTGTAATGGGGTCTGGCTGGGACCGATCAGCTGAGAGGCTGGCAAAGAAGCGGCGCTCGGAGGAAGAAGGCAGAGATGCTGGCTGGCATTCGCTTCCCTTACTTTTTGCCGCCGCCGCCCCGGCAGGACGGAGCATTACCACCCCCTCCCTGCTGGTTGCAGCCCAGGCCCTGCCTGCCTTGCTTAGCTGAAAGTGGCGAGGGAGCAAGTCGCGATGAGCAGGAAGGGAAATGAGCGCTGGCCACTATCCCTGCCTGTTCGCGGCAGTGGGGAAGACTTCTTTGCCAGCCTCTCAGGTGATCGGTCCCATCCAGCCCATTACACACACACACACACACATACCGCTTGTTGCCGCGCAAGACCAGAGCTGCTGGGGAGAAATCTGGGAGGGGGAGAAGAAAACAATCTTCTGCTAGGGATGGTCTTCTCCCCCCTCTCCCCCTGATTTCTCCCCAGCAGCGCTCACCTTGCACGGCAACAAGTGGGGTGTGTGTGTGTGGCTGGTGCTCATTTCCCTTCCTGCTCATCGCGGCTTGCTCCCTCGCCACTTTCAGCTAAGCAGGGCATGCGGGGCCTGGGCTGCAACCAGCAGGGAGTGGGTGGTAATGCTCCTTCCTGCCGGGGCAGCGGCGGCGAAAAGTAAGGGAAGCGAATGCCAGCCAGCATCTCTGAGTTTGAGTTTGAGTTTTATTAAATTTATATACCGCCCCCCTCTCCCCGCAGGGACTCGGGGCGGTGTACAGACAGTACATATAAAACAACAAAGCAGGAACAACAAAACATTAGACAACCAACATAAACATACGGTCTGTATAATGCCCGAACTCATTTCTAGTTAAAAACGATCTAAAACCAAATTAAAACCCCAAAATTTACAATACTAAAAAAGCCATCCAGGAAGGTCAGTAATAGATTGTACTTGTGATTACAATTAGGCCAGGCCGGCTAGTCGGAACAGGTGGGTCTTGAGTTTCTTACGGAAGGAGCGGAGATCAACAGTAGTTCTAATATCAGGGGGGAGTTCGTTCCAGAGGGTTGGGCCCATCACAGAGAAGGCCCTACTCCTGGGCACCGCCCGCCCGCATTGTCTAGCGGAGGGTACCCGGAGGAGACCCTCCCTGTGTGAGCGGATTGGTCGTAGGGATGTATGGGGTAGAATGCGATCTCGCAAATAACTAGGTCCTGAGCCATGAAGCGCTTTGAAGATGACAATCAACACCTTGAAACGCACTCGAAAAGCCACAGGCAGCCAGTGCAGCTCGCGCAGAAGTGGTGTTACATGGGAGTACTCCCCATAATTGTCCGCGCAGCTGCATTCTGAACCAACTGGAGCCTTCGGGTGAATCTCAAGGGGAGCCCCATGTAGATCTCTGCCTTCTTCCTCTGAGCGCCGCTTCTTTGCCAGCCTCTCAGCTGATCGGTCCCAGCCAGACCCCCTTTACACACATGCACACACACACTTTGCTGCCGCGCGAGGTGAGCGCTGCCAAGGCGTCCCAGTACCAGGGCTGAAGGGGTGGCGGTGGCGAGGACGGGCGGCCAAGGGCTTCCCTCCCTCCCCACCCAAGCAGACTTCTTGCACGGCTACAGCCTGCGGCTCTGATGAGGATCCACGGTCCGGAGAGCTGCTGCTTCCAGCGGCATATATTCTGCCAGGCTCTTGGCGGCGTCTTTTTGCAGTTAGCTCGCCCCCCCACCAGCAGCTCCTCTGCCAGCATCCCGGCTGGAAGCAAAAGTGCAACAGCCGCTGTTGGGGAAGGGAGGAAGGGGTGGTGGTCACCTGTTCTCGCCACTGCCACCCCTTCACCCCTGGTAATGGCAACTGTTGCACTGCTGCTTCCAGCCGGGATGCTGGCGGAGGAGCTGCTGGTGGGGAGGCGAGCTAACCGCATAAAGATGCCACCAAGGGCCTGGAAGAATATATCCCGCTGGAAGCGGCAGCACTCCGGACCGCGGATCCTCATCAGAGGCACAGCCTGGAGCTGTGCAAGAAGCCCACTTAGGTGGGAGGGAGGGAAGCCCTGGCAGCTATCACAGTGCCACTTCTGGCTGGTGTGGGAGTGGCTGCAGGGACCGGCTGGCCGCTCCTGCCCTTCCCCTTGTGGCTGCCGCTGCCGCTGCTTTTCTGAAGTGCCCGAGCCGGCCAAGCCCTTCGGACTGCAGATGAGCCATGGGCTGGAGGGCGAGGGCCACGCAAGAAGCCCACTCGGGCAGGGAGGGAGGGAAACCCCGACCACAGCTCTGCTCTACTAAGCGACGGCCGGGATCCCCTCTCCCCGTCTTTTGGCACGCGCGGCCCTTGCTCTTCCTGTTGGTGTTTTTTGCGTGCGCATGTGCACACTGAAAACAAGGTCATTTTCCTGGCGTGCGCATGCGCACCGGGCGGCTCCTCTTCTGTTTTCTGGCATGCCAATGCACGTAAAGACCAGCTGGATGCTGCGCCCGAACCCGGAAGAGCAACTGGTGATGGCTCCGCGTGCCAGGAGAAATGGCTCTGCGTGCCACTTCCGGCACGCGTGCCATAGGTTCACCATCACGGGTCTATGATTTGTTGTCTACAGAGGAAAAAGTCTTAATATAATTGAAAAGGCAAAAAATGAATGTCTGTGTGAAACTCTCTTGCGTTTTCCGTTATTTATTAAATAACTCTAATGTGATCAAGTACCTTTGTATCTTGATTTTTTAAAATGCAAACTTATTGATTATTGTATCAAATAATACAATAATTTGATATTGTATTATGCTGAATAAACACTTGTTTGTTTCATAGTTTTTATCTCCTGATAATTTATCAGCCTTGATTGTAGATGACACAGAATAGTGTGTGCAACGTCTATGTGTGTAGCTGTTTAGTTACTTTATTTTTGTACGTTTTGTGTCAGCCTTCAGTAGATAAGAAGTTAGCTTGTTAATATCTCCCTCATCAACACGTATTCCTGGCATGTAATTGTAAATCTTGTTGTCAATATCTTTTTACAGACAGCCTACATAAGCATATTATAGAGGATACAATAAACCTTGTTCACCAAAATACCTTCAAAAGAAATGTGATTAAATGATTTATTTAACAACTCTGGCAAGAAAGGTCATAGAACATGGAGCAAAAATAACTTATGCTTGCAACAAACATTTTGGCTCAATTGTGGTTGTAAGTTGAGGACTATCTGTATTTGCTGTAGAATGTCATAAATAGTGCCCATATTAATGTGATTTTGGGGCCATGCCAGGCATTCTTAACTGGGTATTTTTGTAATTTTTACCGATATATTTAGATTTAAATAGACAACCAATATAGGATAATCATTTTATGTTTTATAATATGTGGTGTTTTATTGTTTGGTTTTTTTTTATTTTAATAGGTTGATAGTCCACATTGAGAAATTTGGTAATTGGCACATTAACAGTTGTAACAGATAATAACAGCAATGGCCAAAAAATTAGCTAGTGTTAGAAACCATTACTTGTTTGACATGTAGCCTACTTTGCCATACGCTCTGATAGACTAAAACTAATTAGCGATTGGAAAGAAAGGACTAATTAAATTGTAATCAGTTATGTTGCATTTGTTCTTTTGTATCTTTTATTGGATGGTAGCTATTCTATCAGATAGATTAAGTTCATAAAAATGCTGGAAACCTAGTTCAATGCTATGTATGGATACGGTTCTTTTCCAAATTAATTTTTATTAAAGAAGTCTTTAACAGAATAAATACAAATGTAAAGAAAAATAAAAGTTATAAGTAAATAAGAAATAAATAAAGAGGAAAAGAAAGAGGAAAAGGAAAAAGATATAAAGAAGTGGATCCCTTATGTTTTTTATTGTGAATATTTACAATTTACAGAAGTTACAATTTTCCATAATTTACAGTTGTCTGTCCATTAATCCCAGCAATAAAAGTTAATCTTTAAAATTCTTTGTATTGCTGTATGTATTTAAACCCAGAATTTTCAAGCTTTTTTACAAATGCACCAAGCATGATAAAATGATGCATCATGTTTTTCACATTGCCGTGTACAAATATGGTTCTAAGTGACTAATAATGCCTGCATTAATTTCACAGATCCATTATAAAACCCATATTAAGTATTACTTTATCTGTTCAGTAGCTATCTTCTGGTAATATGCTGTTGATCTACTGGGCTTATTTGGAATTTTAAAAATATGTAGATACCCTTCCAAGATACAGTTTTTGCAGGAAGACAGTACATATTTATTTGTACTACAATATTTTAATAGATGAATGAATGTTTTAGTAGTATATTCCCATCCATCCATTAGGAAGTATGGGCCTAACTTTGCCATTTCATACTTCAGCTTTGTAAAATTCATGTTATTTTCAGTAAGGCTTAGATATATGTATGTATGTGGGGCATTTAATCCCATTGGGCATAATTTTTTATAAGCCCCTTTCTTGTAGAATTCAGGTTTTTTCTTTTTTTCTTTTAGCAAAGCTTTGTGCTTTACTGCTAGTGTGGTTATGAATGAGAACTAATAATTTTGAAAGGCTGCCTATTTTTCTTTCTTTCTGAAATCTACAGTACTAGCTAGAATATTAGATGACTGATGTTCTGGCTAAAAGTCAACTCTTGAATTACAAAGGGCTCATACATTTCTATATTGTTCAAAGGTACTGGGTCACCTGGCAAAAGATTTGAACTTCTGCTATGGGAAACAAAGAAGCGCCATCAGGATATTGATCACAAGTTATTTGGCATACATAATTAATCCTACCCTTCATGTTGCGGTTTATGCTAAGCATCTATAGATGAAAACTTAAGTATTAGAGATTGCAAGCATGAAAGGAAATTTTTGTATCCGTTACAACAATGTGGTTATATGAATTAGTCTTGCTAATGAAAGTCACTTGGAATCTACGTTTTTATAGGATTGTTTGTTAAAATGGACAGTGGTGGAGAATTAACTGTTTCTGATATGGCTGAAAGCTGAATGCTAACTGTTGTGGCTACGTCTAAAGTAGTTTGGGAGAATTAGAAACAAATGCAAGTAGAAATTTTTATAGTAAGAAGTTACCGTGTTTCCCCGAAAATAAGTGCTTGACCTTATTTTCGGGGAGGTCTTATTATTTTTGAGGTGCAGGAGGCGGGAGCATGGTCACCTCATGGCTGCTGCTGTGGCAGCGCAACACAGCTGCTTGTCAGCTGGATGCTTTTCAATCAAAGCACCGCTCAGCTATAGGAGTAAATGGTGGTAGGTAAGGCATGTCACTGGGCCTGCCGTTCTTTTTGTGGCGGCCATTAGCGTGACAGAAGAGGCACAGTGGCTAGGGTTGCGGGAACAGCCATTAGGTAAGGTTGTGTGGGGTATGTTCCCCCTCTTTCCCCTCTTCTGACTTCACCTCCTCACCTCTTCTTGTTTGCGCAGCAAGAACCAGAGGAAATGGTGGGGACTGGCTGTGCATGCGGTTAAATATTTTTGGGGAGGGCTTATTTTAACCTGTGTGCTCAAAAGCCCCTTTGGGCTTATTATCTGGGGAGGTCTTACTTTGGGAAACAGGGTAGATATATTAAGGGAAATCTAATTGGGAAAAAAAAATATTATTTTATTTTCAACTTCATCACTGGTGGAAATCTTCCGAAGATAGGGGTGCCACACTGTAGCTTTTCATTTAAAATATTGAAAACATATTTAATTGTAACATTAGCTTGACTATAACTCTTTTCTGCACTGGTGCTGTGCCTACTTAGTTTTACCAAGACACAGGTATCAAACTCGTGCATCACGAGACATACCGTGATGTTTTTCCCCTTCGCGGAGCTGGGGTGGGCATGGCCTGCATATGACGCATCTGGGCCATAAGCCACCAGTTTCACACCCCTCCTCTAAGACATAGAAGAGCTGCATAATGATCTGGTATGATGGTTGTACATGCAGTTTATATACATCAGAAAAAAGTTGCGTATGGTTCAAGGAGATGCATCTGTGCAAATAAGTGCCATTATAATATTTTAATATATGAAGATTCTTTCTTCAGGATTAATCATTTAAATTGGAACAATTCAAAAGCAAACTCACTGATACAATTGATGAACAATTGCCCATTTCAGAATATACTTTATTTTTTGTTCTATTTTTTTAAATTGTGGAAATACTGATGATTAATTAATTCTAATAAAATATGCAGGATTGGATTCTAGTCATAAAATAATGTTATATGAGTATTTTTAATACTGACTTTGTTCCAAGTTACCAGATCAGTATCTCTGCCCCTCTCCCAAATGTTTCTCAATGTTCTGATGCTTGTGGACTACGTCTCCAAAATATTTTGGCTATCATTTTTTTTTTACACATAAGAACATTTTCCTTCATTCAATCTTTGTGGAAACATTTCCAGTGTGGACACTGCTCAATCCAAGGGTATGCTTGATGAGAAGAACTTTTTAAAAAAACAACCCACCCCAGAAGTAAAAAGTATGTGAATGTAAAATAACCCTTCATTTAATCTGGAGTGACTTTTTTACTGTAATCTGGAGTGACTTTTTTTAAAAAAAACTTTCTTTTACTTTATAAGCATTCATGGGTGGTTACATACCTTCCATTTCAGCATTGCCACCCCTGTATTTTATTTCCAGATTGGTTTATCCATTTTCAGCATATATACTGGTAATCACCTACTTCTCTAGCTTTTAAGTTTGAATGTGTTATTTTCTGGATTTTTTAAATATCAGGATGAAAGGACCAAAGGAAATTACTTTAATTTTTTTTCTAGGAATAAGCACTCCAATAAAGAAATGCATTGTGTTAATATTGGTCTGCATGGCAATTGATATTGAAATAAGCTGAAATAATTTTTGCACAAGGCCTTTTAAAGACTCAAAGGGCCAAAGGAAGAATGAATATTCATTATTCTCTCACACACACAATTCTTCCTCTTATATGTAGCTTTTTCTCTTTTTCTTTTGAAGTCAGGTATGAGTGAAAGCAAACCCAAATATTGAAATAATTGAATGGAAGGAAGTACAATGTTTAATATCACAGCAATGATCCTTTCAAGTTCTGAACCATGTTTTGAATGGTCTTTTTCCACATAGCCCAAAAACTCTGTATGTCTCTTCCTCCAGCATGTGTATACTGAGAAGGTGAACATTGATAGTGAACAGAAGCATTGTTTAAATATGACATTTATTCCCAAGTAGTATGTTTGTTGTTCTATCTATCAGGAATTAGATTATCTTCTAATGATTTCTTACTGCATGGTAAACAATGTATATTTGGAAGTCCTTAGGCCTTGGTGTGTAGTTTCATCTTGTGGATAGCATTTTAGACATTATTTGATAACTGAAAGCCAGCAACTAGTTTTTGAATTTCAATACTCATCCCCAAAGCAATAGAAACTGCATGAGGGTGAGTTCTCACATGCTCAAAGAAGTTAACCCAATATCACATCTTGCTGTTATTGTAACATGACAAAGATTGAAACCAGGCCGCCCTCCCCAAAATAGGGGAGCAGTCAGCCTTATGCACAATTCAGGCAACAATAAAGAATGGGAAAATGGAACGTTGCTGTCACTTTTTATAAATCTTGTATTGGATGCATGCAAGTTACTGGAATTATTTCATAAGGACTTCCTTGCTCTCTTCAATACAATTCCTTATTAGAATTTCCTGGGTTCTTATATGCTTAATTGGCTCCAGTTTGGCCTGCCAAGCAAAAATTTAACTATCTATGATGCATCATGTGATGAGTATCATATCTTCATTTCTAAAATTTGTAGTGGCCTGGAATGAACCTCCCCAATTTGGTGCTATTGGATATTCTGCCTGGGAATTTAGAGCATCCCTCCCCCACAAAAAATATTTAAAGAGCAGCTAATCTGGGGTCTGTTCTGTCTTCCAGGCTAAGTGAATATTCTGATAGTATTTCCAGATCTTGAGAACTATTGTTTTTATGTTACTGATATGACCTCCTAATAAAAGGTAACCAATTTATTGAAGGACAGAAACCTTTAGAAGTGAAGCTATTTCCTGTATCTTTTGAACTTCTTTGCTCTTTTTGCTAACTTGCTAAAACATTTTTGTCACCTGCTGAACTTTAGGGTTGTTATGTGTGCTATTAAATGAGGATGGAATTACATCAGCAAAGTACACAGTTGGTCATTTTATTGGATTCTGAAGCTTAACCTAACACTTTTGCAGGTTGAAAATTGGTGTCCTCGTTTACCCTGGAGAGCAAAAAATCCCAATGAAGAAATGGATCAGAAGACAACGGTAAACCTTACTCCAATTTAAAATTGGCTTTGGAATTGTTTTAGTTTTTATAAAATAGATTTCTCAATGTTTCCACTAAGAAAAATAAAGTATAGAGAGTAACACAGAGAATTAGTCCAACTGCATCATCTGATATTCTGATAATGGCTTGCCCTATTATCCCCCCCCCTTTCGCCCCCTTATTACTATGGAAAATACCAGTATGTTGGAAATAAGTTTTGAGAAAAATAAATTAAAAATTAAACCACTCAGCAAATATTTATGCACATGGCTCAATTTGTAATGACTGGATTTATTGAATTTGCAAAAGGTATTTGAGATTTAAGTTCAGAATCTTTATTTGGCAGTAGTCAGTGAGCTGTGTTTGGATGTAACATATCTTTACCAGAATTTTGATAAGTAAGGGAGCCAAATATGATAAATCGGAATTTTTCAAGGATCCCCAAGTGCCATTGCTAGATTTCAGAAATATCTTGTATATCTTTGTATAATTGTCCTTCTATTGTCATATTCAATCAATTAGCAACTCAGTTTAATTATCATGTATAAAAGTGAATCACAAACCTCTGCTTCACAATCTCTCCTTATCAGTTTCATATTTGTCCATATTCCATATTTTAACCTTTATTTATCTTTCCATTAACATATTCAATCAATTAGCAACTCATTTTTATTGTCACATTTAGGAGTAAACGTCTTATCTCAGCTTTATATTTTCCCATATAACAATTTCTAGCTGTCTGATTTTTTCCTAGTAAGTCTTTTGTCCCACTTCTCTATTCCTGCCTTCTCCCTTTTCTTTGTTTTGACACGTCCACCCTCTTCAATTTTTCCCAAGCCAAATATATTCCCCAAATATAAAAGAATATATGTAAGAGAAATCTTTTATATTTCCCTCTATAGGGGCGTAACCTCCTTCTTCAAATTTCCTTATGCCACTGACAACTTCCGAAACCTCTTTTGTCTGCTTTTTATTTCCTTTTGTTGGGACACATCCCCCCTTTTCAATTCTTCCTATACTATTCCCAAATCCAATGGAGTTTTTTGTCTGCTTTTTATTTCCAACCGTTTCTACTCCTTCATTATCTCTCCGCCCTTCTTCCTTCTCTTCTTCTTTAAATACCTGTTTCTCTGAGTTCAGAATTCTATTTAGGCTTGATTTTAATAGTGTATGCATATTTTTATAATTTCACATAGTTCTTCAAATTCCCAGCTTTCCATAATGTCCAGTTCCAAAATTACAGTTAATTATACAGTTCTTATTTCAGAGTTCTGGTCCACCTTAAATTTATCTAATTCATCTGCTGTGGAAAAGAGCGACAGGAACCATCTTGATCTTTTGTTCTTCCTTAATGTCCAGTTCCAAAATTGCAGTTAGTTATACAGAACTTATTTCAAAGTTCTGGTCCACCTTAAATTTAGCTAATTCAACTAATGTGAAAATGGAAGAGAAGCTGGAGCCATATTGATCTTTTGCAGAAAAAAAGAAGAAAAACTTCGTATTTTCCCAGTTCTTGATTTTGTTATTATTTTTTTCCCTTGCTACTTTCCACCTCTCGTTGGTTATAGTTGCTCAAAATATATTAATTGGAACAAAGTTGCATACAGCCAAACTTGGGTATGTTTCTCTTCGCTCCTGCTTTTCCAAGTTCTGATTTATGGCAGTTGGTTAATTAAAACTTCCCGCACAGGCAAGATTAGGTTATCAGTTGTCAGTAAGAAAATAGTGCTTTTTTCTTGAACTTTTTCCCTTGTTGCATTCCATCTCTCATTAATTGGAGTTGCTTAAGATATATTAGTTGGAAGAAATTTGGGTGAAGTAAATCCTTCGGAATGTTGGTTTCTATTTCAAATCCAAAACCAAATTTAGAGTTTATATTTGAGTGGGTTTGTTGCTTCACTGCTTTCTCCCTTTCTGTCCAAATTCTTTCAAACAAATGGCTTTTTGGGGGACTTGTGTTTCAACCTTCCATTTTTCCTTTCTTTCTTTCCTTTTGCCAAAATTCAGATCTGTCTATTAATATTATTTGTGCTCTCAAGATTCTTTGCCTTTTCCAAGTTTGGATTTATGACTGTGGGTTAAATGAATTTTCTTACCGATCTTTCATATCATCCTCACACTCCTGTTCAGTTGCTTTGGCTGAAAGCCAGGTTCTTATGTTGCCATGCTGCCGCCCCAACTCTGATTCAGAGGGAAAATCTCCAACCTGCGGGGGACCTGTTGTCTCCCCCTGGGTCTGATGAGACGCTGCCCCTTCTTCGCCACCCCTCCAGGGAGGTTCTGACTCAAAAAGGGTCTCAGAATTGGTTTGTCAGACAGGGTTCATGTGAGGCTCTTGAAAACTCCCCCCCCCCCCACACACACATCTGTTCAGCTGGAGAACTTCCAGTCAAACGTATGTTCCTTAAATTTAATGAAAATGAAACTACAACCTCTCGCTTACACAAACACACAGAGAAATTTTGATTTTGCATTACCATTGATTTTTTAAATGTATTATTTAGTTGAAAGCTGAAATCAGAACCAATTTTGATTTGCTGTATAAAATGATGTCAAGACACGAAGAATTCCGGTGGATGGTGCTGCGAATAAAAAGGATGGCTGACACTTGGATAGAAGCAATAAAATCACTTGCTGAAAAGCAAAACTTGGAAAAGAGAAAACGAAAAAAAGTGAGTTTACTACATAAAAAATATTTTATATTGTTTAAACTTGAAAAGCACATTGCAACTTCATATACCTAAAAGGGAAAGCCCCCTTGAGTGGAGCTCTAGTTCTGTTAATGAGATGGACAGGTCTACGTAGTTTTCTTGACAATAACTCAGTGCCACAGCCCATGGTCTATCTAGATCAGGGATTCCCAATATTTTCTATACCCCGCGTCGCTAGAACGCTTCTGATATATTCTCGCACCCCTTAGAAAAGTAAATAATTTTATGCATATAATTATGCATATACACTATAATTTTGAAACTTCTAAACCCAAGTTTTCACACCCCCTGGAATATCGTCTCACACCCCCAGTTGGGAACCCCTGATTTGGAAGATAGTGCTGAAATTCTTATGTCTGTTTGATACTTTGCAGCCTGCGAATTAGGCAAAATGCTGCATGCAGCATAACTTTGTCCATACAGATACCGCAGGTGGACTAACTTACAAAAAATAAAAACCCATTACACCCAAGGGACTGAAATTTGAGAAAGTAGTTGCTGCTTCAGTTCTGAGGAGCTGTTGCTACTTCAGTGATACCTTCACACTACGGTCATGTGACCCTCACATTCACCATTTCCTGATACTTTTAAGATGGACACTTGCACAATCCTTGCTTTCTTTCCCAGCAGCTGTTTACCTGCTTGCTTAGAAAGGAAGCAAAGGGGAGGAGGAAGGAACACTGAGGATCCACAAGATACCCTTCTCAGCCCACTCTGTGCCCTCTTTGACCCCAGCTACCTCCTATGCAACTTTTCTGACCCAAGCTGCACCTCTTATGCTCCCTGTTCCCCCCTCCCACACAAACACCCTTCCTAAACCGTGTTGCTTCCTGCACACCCTCCTTAAGTCACATGGCATCTTAGCACCACCATGTTGCCTTCCAGACTTGGGCACCCAACTCATGTCACACACACAAACACACACCAGGAGCTTTCCCTGAGTTATTTGGCCCTTTTCGGGCACCCATATATAACCACACAGCTACATCCTATGCACTCTCCCATGTGACATCTGTCTTGCAGTCTAATGCACCCAAACCATGCTGCCCCCTGCAGACCTCCCCAACTCACATGGCAGCTTTTGTGCTCCTGACCTCTGCAGCATCTCCATGTGTCTACCCCAACCGATGTGGTTCCTCTCATATACACCTTTCCTAACTGATACCACATACCTTTTTTGATCCATGCCAGAAGAGAGGGAGGGAAGGAAGGAAGGTTTCTGATGTTCCCTGCCAGCTTTCCACAGGCAAACTCAATAGGGAAGCTGGCAGGAAATTGGAAGTTGCTCCCATTCTCACTGCTTTTTTTGCTCACATGCTGCCATTCTGTTCCATTGTTTAGGTGAGGAAATATCACTGAGATTAAGACCCAGTGAGTTATGGGCTTGCTTGTTAATTATAGCTCTGAATTTTCCTGGTGGTTTTGTCTGTATGTGTCCACGTATGTGGATTATTGCAATTTTCTCAACATGGAACTAACTTTGAAAACCACCCACAAACTGTAGCTGGTACAGAATGTAGCAGTTTGTGTACTGACAGTGTTGAAATGCTCACTTGTAATGCCTGTACTGCAGAAACTAAATCGGTTACCAATTTATTTCTGGATGCAATTAAAGGTGCTGGTAAAGCTTACTTACGTTTTACAGGCCATAGGATTTAAGTTTCCATGAGATCACTAGCTTCAATTAAAGACTGCCTGTCCAGTTTGGGTCAATAGAGAATAAACCACTTTGAGGAGCGGAAAGAACTGATTTGAAGAAAATATATTTGTGGCTAAAGCTTTCCCACTGTGGAACTCTATATACTTAGAAATATGAAGAATAAATAAGAAGCATCTTATTTATTTATTAATACTGCCAAAAATAATTATTTAATAGAGGTACAAGGATTGAATGGGTGTGAAAAACTAAAACATGGATGATCCTATTTTTGTGGTTTTATGAAGGGTGAAGTATGCAGATGATTGGACTACTGTCTAATTTATATCATGATATTATTTACATTTTTATATTATTTAAGAGTTCCAGTTTAATATAGTAGTTAAGGCATCAGGTTAGAAACTAGAAGACTATGAGTTCTAGCCCTGCCTTGGGCACAGAGCCAGCCAATTCTGCGCCAGTCATTTTCTTTCAGATCAAGAAAGGAGGCAATAGCAAATCAGTTCTTTAAAAAAACTTCCTAAAAAAAGGGACGTGTCCAGGCAATCTCCAAAGATCAAACATATTTGAGAAGGTTCTGACCAGTTCTGGAGAACCAATAGTGGAAATTTTGAGTAGTTCGGAGAACCAGCAAATACCACCTCTCACTGGCCCACCCCCATCTATTCTCTGCCTCCTGAGTCCCAGCTGATTGGGAGGAAATGGGGATTTTGCAGTAACCTTCCCTTGGAGCAAGGAAGGAATGGAGATTTTACAGTATCCTTCCCTGCCATGCCCACCAAGCCATGCCATGCCACACCCTACCAAGCCACGCCCACAGAAACAGTAGTAAAACATTTTGAATCCCAGGACTGATATGTACATTCATAAATATGGAGCTATAGTTTTCAATGTTTTCAGCCAACATTGTTGTAGAACAACATTTGGGAAAACTTAGAAAATTAAATCCTGTGACAATCTATGTTACCTCACACGGTGATGTTTAAGATGAAAAATAATAAGGAAAACCAACTTATAAAACATGACAGTTAGTCCTTGAGTACAAGTAGTCCTGGACTTACAACCACAATTGACCCCAAAATCTGTTACTAAGCAAGACAGCTGTTCTGGAATTTGTCCCATTTTACAACCTTTTTTTGTCAATGGTTACTAAGTGAATCACTTCAGTTGTTAAGGTAGAGAACACTGCAATAGTTGTGTGAAAAATGGTCAGTTTTTGCAGTGCCATTGTAACTTTAAACAGTCACTTGATGAATGATTGAGGACTACCTATAGTAGAAATGAAGAAATATATATATATGGGTTTATCACTAACCAAAAGTCTAGGATAGAGTCATTAAATTATGCTTATGCATATTAAAGGAAATTCATGCTAGAAATTTTCAACAAATGGTGCCAAAATTGTTCCTCATTGTGTCTTCCTTTTGCAGGTCCTTGTTCATCTGGGACTCCTCACAAAAGAATCTGGATTCAAGATTGCAGAAAATGCCTTCAGTGGTGGCCCACTTGGGGAACTAGTCCAGTGGAGTGATTTAATTACCTCTCTCTATTTATTGGGCCATGACATAAGAATTTCGGCTTCCCTGGCAGAACTCAAGGAGTAAGGAGTTATAATCCACTTTAAAAGTGAAGCAGCAAAACGATTCTTCCCAAAGTATTCATTGTACAGCCTATAATTTTGAGAAGGGAGAAATGAAAATGATAAATCCCCTAAACAGTGATAAAAATTATTTTCATAAGTTAAATACATGCATCGTGAAACAGATAGTATACTTTGTGGTTGCTTCCTCCTGAGTTTTGAGTAAATGTATACTAGATCATTTGAGTTTTGAGTAAATGAATACTAGGCTATGCAGCTTTATTCCCTATCGTTACAGGTGTGCTAGACATCTGCAGAAAAACTAAATGGGCTTAATTTGTTGCCTTTCTTTCTTAAATGAAACTTTATTTCTTAATAAGAAACTTGTTATGGATAAATTGACTGTAATTTGTATGAAAATACTTCTTTTACTATGATTTTGATCTATTTTGACAGCCTTATTGCATAAGAGCTATAATTTCTAAATTTAATGATTTAGAATATTGCATTGGAAAGGCCTTGAGAACTGCAGATTTTCTTGCATTGCCCAGTTTCACAGCAGAGGCTATTTAATAGAAGAACTTTGTTATGTCACATCAATGACTATTGTTGTAGGTAAAAGGAAAAGGGGAAGCCACATTAGATAGTGTCATTTACACAATGAACTTGAACTGGGGCAAACTCTGGGAGACAGTGGAAGACGGGAGTCTGTCACGCTGTGGTCCATGGAAGAATCAAACGCGACTTAACCACTGAATAACAACAAATCAATGACTATTACTGATAAGGCCACAGAACTGTAGAGTATTCACACTCTATTAGAACAAACCTGAAAGTCATTATATGTTGCTTTCCTATAAAACAAGCAAGACTGTAGCTGTCACTAAAATCTGTCCTGCCTTTGATTATATAGAAAGAGTAATGAAAGCAAGTATCTGCACCGTTGACTTGAAAAATTATACACCTGTTGACATTCTTGTATAACAAGAAATTTGGTGTAGTGGGTAAGGCAGCAGGCTAGAAGCCAGGAGATTATGAGTTTTAATCCTGCCTAAGGCATGGAAGCCGGCTGATTGACTTTGGACTAGTTCCTTTCTCTCAACTCCACTCATCTCACAGGGTTGTGGTGAAAATAAGAGTACTGCACATTGTGTATTTACCACCTTGAGTTATTTACAAAAGAGAGACAGAGACGGACGGACGGACGGACGGACGGACGGACGGATGGATGGATGGATGGATGGATAGATGTTCTGTCCGTAAAAAGAATTTTCCTTAAAATGTGTTTTACTCTTTTTCTTCCTCCTCTTTTTCCTCCTCTTCTTCTTTTTGGCTAGGATTATGAAGAAGGTAGTTGGTAACAGATCTGGGTGTCCTACACAGGGGGATAAAGTGGTGGAGCTTATTTATATCGACATTGTGGGACTCACTCAGTTTAAGAAAACTCTTGGGCCATCCTGGGTTCATTATCAGTAAGTATTCATCCTTTACAAAACAATTCTCTTTATAGGTAGTCCTGAACCTACAACCATTTATTTAGTGAACAAAGTCACAACAGCACTGAAAGAAGTGACTTATGAGTGTTTTTCACACTTACAACCATTGCAAGATCCCCATGGTCACGAGATCAAAATTCAGGAGCTTGGCAACTGGCATGTATTTATGACGGTTGCAGTGTCCTGGGGTCATGTGATCGCCTTTTGCAACATTCTGACAAGCAAAGTCAATGGGGAAGCCAGACTCACTTAACAATCGTGTTACTAAGTTAACAACTGCAGTGAGCCACATAAAAACTGTGGCAAGAAAGGTCATAAAATGGGGCAAAGCTCACACCTGCCTCACTTAGCAAACAGAAATTTTGAGCTCAGTTGTGCTTGTAAGTCGAGGACTACCTATTTGTACTCACTGTAACTTCTTATTTCTTTCCATACTTAACTCTTGATCCTGACATTTTCTCTCTGTTCACAAGCAGCTTTCACCCAGAGCATTTTGAGACAGAACAGACAAAGAAAGCCTCTATTACATACCTGGCTTAGCACTTGATGTATATTTGCTAAGCTTAGACAAAGGAATCTTTATGGATGAGCAGCTGTTTGCACACATAGGCGTCCCTTTGATTTGAACATTCAGCTGCACAGATGGCTTTATTCTGTGAAATTGTAAGCTGCTTCCATTAGAGATACTCAGGTGGAAACTACGTCTACTGCTTAAAATATTTTTATTAAAAGTAGTGGACAGAGGTTTTTAAAGTATAAAGCACCACAAGTTAATACCTGTTTATCTGATTCCTCATTTATCTTATTCTCAAATTGGATGAAAACAATCTTGTTTAACTAAGCATTCATTGGGAATGTTGAGTCCACAAATTCTAAAATTCCCAGCCAGTATAACTGAAAATTTTGTAAATTGGAGTTCTATCTCACTGAAGGCCATAGGGCTGGAGAACTCTATATTCTCCAACAGCTAAATTGTTCAGATGTTGGATATAAATGTTATACTTCATATAAAGTCCATGCATTATTTTATTATACCTTCTGTGGTCTGTATTCCAAATAACCATTAAATGAGAAAAAACAACAAAATGTTTAAAACCGTGTTTAAAATTAGATTTTATTTTAACTTAACCCAGATCTAGGAGCAGCTATAAAACACTTTCTATATCATCTTTTGCCTTCGACTGTTGTCATTAAATTTATTTTACAGATTTAAAAAGCTTATAAGTAACCAGAGACTTATGACCATTTCCCACACCTATGACTGTTGCAGCATCCCCATTAGCACATGATCAAAATTCAGATGCTTGGCTACCTGGCATGTATTTATGATGGTTGCAGTGTCCTGGGATCATGTGATCACCTTTTGCAACCATCTGACAAATCAATGGGGAAGCCAGATTCTCTTAACAACCATGCTGCTAACTTAAGAACTGCAGTGATGCACTTTAACAACTGTGGCAAGAAAAGTCATAAAAGAGAGCAAAACTCACCTAACAACTGTCTTTACTTAGTAGTGAATATTTTGGGTTCAGTTGTCATAAGTCAAGGACTACCTGCACTTGTTTTCCTCTCTTTTGGACCATCCATTCCTCCTGAGGAAAAAAATACCTTCCGGCTACTATACTCTGCTGGTGACTGCAGAGCTCCAAAACACATCTCTCTTCCCACACCTGTGTCAAGGTTGCACCTTTATTGGCAACTCTGCTAGGCTGATGCTGGGGAAAAGGAACAAATGGAGAAGGGGGTTAAGAGAACACAGGTGCCTGCAATTTTGTGCAAGCACCTTGCTGTTCTGCACAGCACTTTTCCGCCTTGAGCCAACACAAATTACATTGTGCTTCGTTTTTATAATATACAGTTTATAATATATTCTGCTGGGATTATGCTTTGTTTTCCATTCCAGGTGCATGTTACGGGTGCTAGATTCCTTTGGGACCGAACCAGAGTTTAATCATGCTCACTACGCCCAGTCTAAAGGCCACAAAACACCATGGGGGAAGTGGAACCTTAATCCACAGCAGTTTTATACAATGTTTCGTAAGTTAGTCTTGTCCATAAAATTAATTCAATGTCACTCAGGATTCGTGCTTGTCTTAGGAGGATTTTTCATGCTGTCTTCAAAATTAAGCCAATAATTAAATTATTAACAGTAGCAATATCACTTAGATTTATATACTGCTCCATAGTGCTTTACATTTCTGACTGATTTATAAAGTCAGCATTATTTGCATGTTGCCCCCAACAATCTGGCTCCCCATTTTACCGACTTTGGAAGGATGGAAAGCTGAGTCAACCTTGAGCCCCATCAGAGTCGAACTCCTGGCAGTGGGCAGAGTTAACCTGCAACACTGCACTTTAACCACTGCGCCACTAGGATACCTTTGCCTCTAGTTGGAATTTTGCCCCAGCTAGTAATTTCTTGCTTAAAATAGCTGTTATTGCTTGGGGAAATAATGCACTTAATCGACTTTTGGATAAGGAAGACTATTTTTTTTAATTATTTAAAATATGCACTTGGGAAAGATGTCTTTGATTCTTGGATAATATGATATTACACCAGCAGATCTATGAAATGTCCCTTTTGAGGGGTGGAAAATAGATTTAACTTCATGATGCTTCCTTTGTTTTGCCACATTGCTAATTGTTGTGAGTTCATCTAGAGAGCATCTTAAGGTTTACACCCTTCCCAACCTCTCATGGTTTACTTTAATGTGAACCCCAGTGGCAAACATAATTTCAACCTTTCACTTGAAAAGCTTATGTAATAGGATAATCCCAGGTATTGTAAAAGTAAGAGAAATATGTTTTTAAAATAAAAGGGGGTCTCCCATAATAACTAGCTCAGTCTAAAGAGTTTGTTTCTAAAATATTTGCAGAAATAAAAAGCAAGTTTGATTTAAAATATAATAGAATAACAGAGTTGGAAGGGACCTTGGAGGTCTTCTAGTCTAACCCCCGCTTAGACAGGAAACCCTATACCATTTCAGACATACGGTTATCCAACATCTTCTTAAAGACTTCCAGTGTTGGAGCATTCACAACTTCTGGAGGCAAGTTGTTCCATTAATTAATTGTTCTTAGAACTAACTGTCAGTTCTGACTGTCAGGAAATTTCTCCTCTGTTCTAAGTTGCTTCTCTCCTTGATTAGTTTCCACCCATTGCTTCTTGTTCTACCCTCAGGTGCTTTGGAGAATAGTTTGACTCCCTCTTCTTTCTGACAGCCCCTGAGATATCAGAACACTGCTATTATGTCTCTCCTAGTCCTTCTTTTCATCAGACTAGACATACCCAGTTCCTGCAATTGTTCTTCATATGTTTTAGCCTCCAGTCCCGTAATCATCTTTGTTGCTCTTCTCTGCACTCTTTCTAGAATCTCCACATCTTTTTTACATTGTGGCAACCAAAACTGAATGCAGTATTCCACGTGTGGCCTTACCAAGGCATTATTTGGCTCAGTGTATCTCTTAACAGCCTAGTCAACTCATGCATTGTTGCTGGATTCAGATGTTCTTCCTGCTCCTGATATTGCACAGTAGTTAGAAACTTTAGAGGAATTAATTATGGCTCCAGGAAATACATTCATTTTTAAGGGATTTGAACAAGTTTTTTTGTGCAACTTCTAGAATAAGGAGCTTGACATTTTGTCCTGGTTTTCTTTTCCAAAAGAAATAGCATTAGATGATGTTCGATTAATTTCTTATGACTTTAAAATAAATGCTATACAGGAAAGAAAAAGTTCTTTATGTATAAAGACACTGGAAGTCTTTAAGAAGATGTTGGATAGCCATTTGTCTGAAATGGTATAGGGTTTCCTGCCTAAGCAGGGGGTTGGACTAGAAGACCTCCAAGATCCCTTCCAACTCTGCTATTGTATTGTATTGTATAGTATTGTATAAGAGACAAATCAGATAAATAAGATCATAAATAAAATTACAAATATTTCCTGTTGAAAATGTAACTCAACAGTTGAAACAAACTCATATTTGAACTTGTCAATGCATCTTCCGGACATTTACAGGCTGTAAATTGTCCAATTTTTTTGCATATGTTAAAGTGAATGATGCACTAATACACTTTGGTTGTTAAATTTGCAGCTCACACTCCAGATAACAGTTTTCTTGGATTTGTTGTGGAACAGTATCTGAATTCCAGCGATATCAAACACTTCAATGTCATTAAAAGGCAGGATCAATCACTTGTTTATGGGAAAGTTGATAACTTCTGGAAGGTGAGTGGCCAGGTTAAGCAAATTTGTTTCAGTTGAGCATAACACAAGTTGAAAACTTTTTATTTGATGATACTTTTTAAGACTTTTACTGTATGTCCAAACTGGTTCTCAAAATATATAATATTTTTTATTTATTCACTTATGGTCCAAAACCAAATCACAGAATTTAAAATTATTAATATATGCATAAGTAAGTTTATATAGTACATACATATATAAAAGGGGGAAACCATACATTTGCAATTGCTTATATCTAAAAGATTTAGATACTATGTCACATTATGCTTTGAAAAAAGTTATATCTCCTTTTATTTATTTGTTTCCTTCTTTGTTTGTAAAGACTGATCATTGGCTCTAGCACATCTATCAGTGTCCCGTCTGTTTAGCAGTTTCTTCCCAAATGTCATCTAAATTTTCCCTATTACATTTTGGGAAAATATATTAGATAGTTTTATCAGCTCAGTATTCTATAGAGTATATCTGTTAATTTTGCTAAAATTAATAAATTACAAAATAATCTTTGTTGATATATTACAGTAAGTCTTAATTATTTTATTGCTAAACGTATTTAAATTATTAGTTTTTCCTTCCCCAAATCAATCTACCCTATTTCTGTAACAAAGAGGAAAGCATATAAAATTATGGTTTTATTAAAATTATTCAAAATAGTCTTTTCTAACCCATTCTCCAGATGTAGTGTATTTCAGTTTCTATCATTTCCTTCCAATTCAGCAAGTATGGAAAGTTTCACATTAGGTATCTGATGTAAAAACATCCTTCTGTTAAATCAATTATCTTGCTTTAAATTTTGTAAAGAAATGAAAGATAGGAGGGGAGCTATATACATCATATTATATTATAACACATCCTAAGAATGTTTGCACAAGATTTCATCCAGCTGATACTTGTGGAAAAATGGTATGCACGCACGTTTCTTGGAAAATATTTTTTCCAGAAACTGTAGTATTGCTCTAGAAAGAAAGAAGCAGATTTGAAAAGTAATGCCATAAATGGATTTAGACTTGAGCTTATGCCCTTATGAGATTTTGAAAATATGTTATTAAGAGCTATAATTAATTTCTCTTTATACTCATCTTGCTGCATTAAATGTGAGGAAAAATATTTTAATCCATATTCTGCTATTTTTAATGTTTATTTAATCTTCAACCAACCATTAGACCTATATGACTTACTCTGTAAGATTTATTCTCTGTAAGAATAATTATAGAGCAATTGAGGACATACAATTACCATATTGGCCAATTCCAGCTCAAGTCACAATGCTGACAGAGTGTTAAGTTCTCTCTAAGCAAAAGGTGAAGAGAACTTTGGAATGATATCCTTACATTTAGAATGGATTATGATTACTTTAAAATTCTTGTCCCCGTTTCTCCTCCAAAAATATGTACCTTAGTTTTTAAACCTCTTTCCTCTGGGGAAAACACCGAATGATCTGATTGGTTTGTGGTTTTTTTTTTTTTTTTAAGAATTGGCTTCTAGGTAAATCATATAAATAACATAGCATGCTTACAAGCTAAAAATATACAAGGAAAAGTTTCATCCATCCCTTTGTCAATCCATTATGATTTTACAACTTACTGATACTGAATTTCCAATTATCATCTTTCTCAGGATTATATTTTTCTGTTAAAATTGCCTTTGAAGAAAGAATTAAAAATCCCTTTCAGCCTTTCAGTCAACCAAAGAAATTTTATAAGAGGCATTTTTAAGTATAGTGGAAATAAAAAGCATGAAATAATAACAATTGCATACATGATAACAAACAAAAGAAATTTTGGGAAATGGAAGTTTATCATAATTATCAAGAATTGACAAGGCAGATCTAGTCACTGCTGTTCTGTGTGTTTAGTATTGGAGAATTGTTTTTTTAAATCTCACGCACCTAAGCAATATGGGTATTTCACTGTTTTGTGAATACAGGTAGTCCTTGACTTAAAACAGTTCATTTAATGAGTGTTCAAAGTTACAACGGCACTGAACAAAATGACTTATGACCATTTTTCAAAGTTACAACCTTAGCAGCATCCCCTGATCATGTGATCGAAATTCAGGTGCTTGGCAACTGGTTCATATTTATGACTAGTGTCCCAGGATCATGTGATCACTTTTTGTGACCTCCTGACAAGCAAAGTCAATAGGGTAGCCAGATTCACTTAACAAACTGCAGTGATTCACTTAACAATTATGGCAAGAAAGGTCATAAATGGGGCAAAACTCAATAAATGTCTCAACAACAGAAATGTGGGGCTCAATCGTGGTCATAAGTCAAGGAGTACCTGTATACTAGCTCATTCTCTGTTTCTAACCAACATGAGTCTAAAGAGTTTCTTGTGTTCCTGGTTTTTTTTTTAACTTTCAGTAGTGAAAAAAGACCCCAGTTCCTTAAAGTTCCCTTAATTCTTGGTTTATTATTTGATTCTTCACTGAACAAACTTAATCACACTCAGTTTTTTGGGGGTTCACTAAGTCATAGTGTTGCTCATTTAACATTAATGGACTTCAAATATGGCACCATTCAGAAATAAGCAATCTAGTGTGGTTTATGATATATCAATTTATGAATAACTGATATAGTTCCACCTCTTTTTCATATATATATTTTCAAAACAGACACAACACAAAAAATCCTCCTTCTTTGCATACTGTAGAAAGTGTATCAGTTGGTTACAAAAGACTTTCGTGCATCTCTTCCACAGTCATCAACCATAATTCATATTAACTCAAGTATTTTAACTCAGATATATTTATACATATTACCATCATCATACCTCCATTTTCATTTGACTATAATTGTTTAAACGTCCTTCATCATAAAATATACCAAGATTTAAAACATAACCACAAACTGGCATTTCATTTGCTATTTCTAATATCCTCCAATAACACTGAATCCTTATGGCCTATTCTGGCTAAACATCCATAATATTTAGTAACAAAAATTTCTAATCCTCCTTTCCAAATCACTGTTTACAATTTACATCCACTTTCCTTATGTTGTATCCATGCATATATACACGTTGTTAACATTATCCCCCCTTTATTTGACTGTATCCTTTATTATAACATTTTCCTCCCTAATAATCAAAACTTAACTAAATTTAACTTAGTTCTTTTTATTAACCTTTATATATAACCAAAAAATTTCTAATCTTCCTTTCATAGGTACCATTCAATATTCATATCCAATTATTACTTATCATAGCAATACGTATGTATACATTATTATCATTATCAATTATTTATTTAAATATATCTATTGTCACTAAATTTCACTACGTTTAACTAGTTTTAGATTATACACTTTCATCTATCAACCTGTATCCTTCCAGTAGCATAACAATCTCATGTCTTCTGCCATTTGTGATATCAGTCCTCTAATCATCTCCTTAATCAAATTTGTATGGACTCCTCTTTGCAACTCATTGCTTATTAAGTCTCTCATGTAATTTTGATGCCCTTCTTCTGTTTCCTTTATCAGCTTATCTTTAATTGTCAGTGATGTTTTCAATGATGTTACTAATAAAATTTCTCTCTTTAAATCCATAAATTCTTTTATTTTTTCTTCTTCTGTATCTTGCCATCTGCGGTAGAGTTCCCCTCCATTTAATTCCTCTTTCTGTATTCCACTCTTTCCATTTCCAGACACAAACCAATCACCATAGATATCAGTGGGTTTAATTTCTTTGTGGTCATTTTTCTCTTCGGTTTTTAGGACTCTAACCACTTTTTCCACTTGATAAACATCTCCAACTTCTTCATCATGTTTTACTGGTAGATGCTCTAGATTTTCCAACTTCTTCTCCATCCCCTCAAATGTGTTTGATAATTTCTGAATTTCTAACAATATCTTTTGCAAACTTAGTTTTTTCTGCTTTTGAGATTGCCATTATCTCCAGCTGACAAACACTGCTGCTCTGGCTTGGAAGGTTTTTACAAGATTAAGCATAAATTCACAATAAGGTCTTATTTTCACTTTCCTCTGGTTAAAGATATACTTCAAAGGAACATCTGTATGCTTTTCTTCTTATCACTCTCTATAGACAAAACAGTGAAACCTTGAAGTGCCAAGCCAGAATAATCAGCAAGGAAAGTAAAAGTGTTTTGTTTCCAATACACAAACCCCCAGCCTCCAAGTAGCAGTGTCATCTTTCCCTCTGTTGTTACAATTTTCTTTGTTGCTTTTTGTATCATTTTTATTCCAATTTTTTAAAAAGTCAAATTCTTGAATGAAATAGAGAAGAAAAGGGGAAAACACACGCAGTAATGAAGAAGGAGAATTTTAGTCCATAGGTTGCAAAAAAAAATAATGAAAAAAAGATAGAAGAAAACTTAATCCATTCATTTTAAAAGGCTTGCATAAATTCCATCCATGAAAATAGCATTTAAAAAGTAAGATAACCCACTGTCCAAAACCATTCAAAGCTCAATTCCGCTGCTTATTTCTTCTGTTCTCAAATTTAAATTAACTTTTAAGTTTTTTATAGGCAGTCTCTTTTAAAACGATAAAAATTCCTCACCAGCTGAAAACACTTTCTCTTTTCATATCCTTCCGTTTCGGGGCCACCCCGACTTCATCAGCTGTGCTTTTGTCGCCAGCTAGAAGAACTTCTCCTGGATCGATCAGGGACTTTGCTATGTCCCTGAGATCAGCAGGACGTATTCTTCCAATTCACCGTCTCTGCGGGATGGTTTAGGTCCATTTGGACCACCCAGCAGCAAAAGTATCGACGGGGATCTCAGAGCATTGAGATCGCACGTCGTCACGTCACGGCTTGTGGCTCCTCCTCTCCCAGTTCCACCTCTTTTTTTTACTCTATTTACAAATTTGATAGCTTAATCATATTTTTCTGCAAATCACATCAGAATGGAAAAATTGTAATTTATGGGAATGGAATAGAAAATGAGGCAGACTACAAATGCATGATCAAGTTTGGACTGAGAGTGAATTATCAAATCAAGAACATTATGTTATAATCAGTCCAACTAATTATTCCTTTGTCTGTGTTCTATTGCTTCATTAGGTCAGTAGGTATTTTTGGATATGTTGTGAGGACATGCTGAGAATGCCATAATTATGATGTTCAGCTTCTGCTGCATTCATACATAATGAGCTTCAAAACTGCATTATGGTTTAGAAATAAAATTATCTGTTTGCAGTTTCCTCCTGTACATTTTCAGAATTCACCATTTCAGAGCAGGGTACAGAAATGTATTCTGTAAGTGTGGAATTGTTGTCTCCTGCCATATCCTCCCATTAAACCATGGTATATTGAATCTACGAAGTATTTATCTAGCATCCATTAATCAGAATTTTGCAACTCAGCTCAAAGTATTCCTAAGAACTGCCTTATGTAAAAAAAACTATCCCAAAAGGAGATTAAAGGGTACTGTTGTATAAATAATCAAGGATTTGACTATCAAGTATATTGATTTTTAAAGAGGATCCTGCAAAAACAAATCTGGAAAGTGCAGACAAAATTGTATTGTTCTTCTAGTGAAGAGCTGCTTTTGATACTTGTCGCTATACAGTATAATCTGAACACGTTTTTAATATAAATAATAGGTCATAATTCTAGCTGATAAGATTGAAAAGTATATTACTTTACTGTTGCTACCAAGTCAATATCATTTATTGTTAAGTATTATTTTATACTTATGTCTGTTTTATTTTTGAGGCATTTAAACATAAATTATGGGCACTTGCCATTGTACTCCAAAAGATGCAGGCAGTGTCAATGGTGCAATTATACAGTAATAAAAGAATAGGGATTTCTTAATTCTAACAAAATTCAGTCGTTTTTCTCTGAATAAAAAAAAGAAACATTGTCATAATTTCTTTAAAGATCTTAAGTTTTAGCAAAAGCTAAGACAAAACATATTTTAATATTTTAAAAATGAATAATAACTTTCAGGGATGTTATGATGAAACTGAAATGGTTTATTTTGTTCTGTTGGCCATCCTATCGTTAACATTCTTTGAAAGAACAATCAAGCAGGTCACTGTTGAGAATATTCATGATACATAATGAGCTGACTTTGTGATCCATGAAATCCTAATTTTTAGCAATGATGCTTCCATTTGTTCAGTTATTATTTTTCCCCAGCTGGTCTGCATGGGCAAGATAATTTGTTCTATTTTTCTTTATGTTAGAAGCTGAGTTGCCTTCCAGATAGAAAAGAAAGACCAATGTTCTTCTGAGACTTCAAGAGCCATCTGAAATGTCTCAATTTGCTCCATAGTTCTCGAGCATAGTGCATAGGCTAAGTGGTTAAATAGAGCTTGGCTGTAAATTTGCTGAACAGGAGTATCCCCTTTTTGGAATTACTGTTAGACAGTGACATGAAATTAAGACCGTACGTTTATTTAATTCTGCATGTCTTGAAAAAGCAGTTCTCTGCTTCCTTCTGACTACAGCTAGTCCTTGATTTATCACCACAATTGACCTCAAAATTTCCATTGCTAAACAAGGTAGTTATTAAGTGAGTTTTGCTATCTTTTTTGCCACAGCTGTTAATTGAATCACTGCAGTTAGTTAATAAGATAGTGGTGAAGTGGATCTGGCTGCCCCATTGATTTTGCTTGTAAGAATCTCTCAAAAGGCAATCACATGACTCCAGGGCACTGCAGCTTTCATAAATGCATGCTAGTTGCCAAGTGCCTGAATTTTGATCATGTGTCAGTGAGGATGCTTTTTTTCAGTGCCATTGTAACTTTGAACGGTCACTAAATGAATGGTTGTAAGTGAAGGACTATCTATAATAGGTAAATCACTGCTGTCTTAAACAATTGCACCCAGATGCTCTATGTTGATTCTTCTATCTAATTTGAGTTTCTTTCTTTCTAGGATAAAAAGTCTTATTTGGATGTCATTCATACCTATACAGAAGTTCATGGGACTGTGCACGGCACAAGTGCTGTCCATATGCCCAACTATGTTAAAAACCATGGGATTCTCAGTGGCCGAGATTTACAATTCTTGCTGAGACGAACAAAAGTAAGTTAGCTGGCTTTTTCAGAAGTTGAAATGGGTATGATCCAACTTTACTTTAAATTATTTTAATCGTCACTATTTGGAAGTCTATGCTCGTTGGCTCTATCATATGGTCAGTTCCAAAAAAACCCTCCTTTGGAATATACAGGATGAACTTAGCACATGTCTGCAACTTTTTAAATGTCCAGCAATCACATCACCATTTTCTGCAACTATACTGTGTGATCTTAGGGAGGAGGTGATTGCTTTAAATGTGGTTCCTGCAGACAGAGGTTAATTTGTGGGCCTTTATGTCTTGAAGCAATTTGGGGAGGGTGGGGTCCTATTCCATAATAACCCCATTTGTATTTTTTTTCATTCTGTCAGATAATGTAGCACTATACTTAATATATACTCAATGCTGCAATTCCATTCAACTGTCTTTTTTCTGTCAGGTGCCTTTAAAATTAACTCCACTTATGAAAGTTTCTTCCTAAAATTTTGATGTTACATTATTAAGGGAAATTGTTTTTTTTTTTTAAATAGCAATAGCACTTAGACTTCTATACCGCTTTACAGTGCTTTACAGCCCTCTCAGAGTCAGCATATTGCTCACAACAATCTGGGTCCTCATTTTACTGACCTCGGAAGCATGGAAAGCTGAATCAACCTTGAGCTGGTCAAGATCGAACTGCCAAATAGCTGGAAGCCAGTAGTCGGCAGAAGTAGCCTGCAATACTGCCTTCTACCACTGCGCAACCATGGCTCCAATTCAAGCTTTCTTTTAAGTGTGCTCAGAATATTGGAATGCTTTGTTTTGAGTTTAAAGGATCCAAACAGCCTGTGGGCACTTGGACCACACTTCATTGGCATCACTGGTTAGCCCAGAATTGGAACTGAAGTTGAGTATTGTCAGCTAAGAGATGACGCCATGTTGACAAATGATCACCCACACAGACAGGCAAGAGACCACAATAAAGACTGACAGCAAGCAACACTCCTTATTAGCAATTATGATGTTACCTAGTTATGATAATGAAGCATCTGCAAGAAAACAAACAAGCTCAGAGACCACCAAGGACATGACACCTACAGTATGTCGGGCAGTCCTGGAGTCTGGGGAAGGTTGAAAAGAAGGAAGGAGAACATTGCACCTTGTGACACACACACACACACACACACACACGCAAAATAACTGAGAAGCTTACAGGTCCAGTCTTTCTCTACCACCAATGACTGGAAGCATCCCATTTAAAAGGAGGAGAACCTCCTGCAGAACAGTATCCATCACTTTCAACTTTCAGAGTGTTGTGGCCCACCAGCGGCCAGCAGAGCTGGCAACAGATTCAGGCAGTAAGGACGTTGGGGAGGAACATGGGCCAGTCCTGGAGTCTGGGGAAGGCTCTGATGAGGTGTGCGCATGCACAGTGTTGCCAGACTAAGGGAACAGCTAAGGAACAAGGGTCAACTTGGGAGTAAAGCCACAGGTGGACCGTGAATGGAGAGGGGTGGTTGCAGAAGACAATTAGTTCATTCCTGCATTCTTGCCAAGTATTGCAGCATCTGAAAGATATCAGCCTGGCCACTCTCCAAGCCTGATAAAGGTCCGTAATTGTGAACTATCTTGAAAGATTGTGGACCGGGACTTTGCTGGAGAGGAATTCACTTTAAATTAAATAAAAGGGGTTTATCGGGACAAGTACTCTGTGCTTCTGGGGAAGCCTAGGTCAGAACACCGGGCAGAAGGATACCATTCAGGTACTCCTCGATTGACAATAGTTCATTTAGGGATGGTTCAAAGTTACACAGCACTGAAAAAAGTGACTTAGGACCATTTTCCATACTTATGACTGTTGCAGCATCCCCATGGTCCCTGTAATCAAACCCTTGGCAACTGACCCATGTTTATGATGGTTGCGGTGTCCTCGGATCACGTGATCCCCTCTTGCTACCTTCTTACAAGCAAAGTCAACGGGGAAGCCAGATTCATTTAATAATCGTTTTACCAACGTAACAACTGCAGTGATTCACTTAGCGACTGTGGCAAGAAAGGTCGTAAAATGGAACAAAATCTAGCAACTTGGCAACAGAAATTTGTGGCTCAATCGTGGTCATAAGTCAAGGACTACGTGTCATTGTCAGTATACAAGTCTGATGAAAGGACAAGTAATATAAAAGGAGCATACACTTCCTATCCTGGTTTCACCACAGATCATCCACCACTGCAGTTGGTGCTATAGCCATATCATACCTGGGCCAGAAGCCTGAGTGAAATAGATCCAGGTAATCTCTCTATTCCTCTGCCCCATTATTTTCTCATCCACCTGAAGATGAAGACCGGTCAGAAGTTACCCAGAAGCAATAGCTGCTTGATAATGAAGCTCAGCACTGCCTTCTTTGGGGAGGAGAGTATAGCACCCCTTCATCCAGTAACTTCTCACCACCCTGACCCACCCTCACCTCTGGAGGTTTTCACCTATCAGGAAGAACAGGATCCATCCAAAGGAGCAGAGCCAAAGCTTCAGAGAACCCCATTCACTTCCACAGAATTCCCAGAGTAAACTTTCTGCCGATAATCCGCAAGACAATCGCCTCCTTGGGACTTGCACTGGGATTGGATCAGAGTGATTTTGTCCATCCAGATGCCTCCAAAACTCCTCCAAGAGATTATATCTCCACACATCCCTATCCTTGCCTAGTAAGGCCTGGGTGGTTTTAAAAATTAGATGCATTAAGAGTAAATATGTATGCATGTACGTACGTACGTACATTCTGCCACTCTGATTAGCAGAGTGTAAGAGGTCAAGTGCTCAAAGACGAAGCAAATGCTAGCAGTAAACATTTCAAATTTCCCTTAGGAAAATAAGATGGTCTTCACAGATGGACGAGAAGCCTCCAGAGTAGCCTCCAAATGAGAAAAACCACTCCAAGTCCACTTTATTCAGCTACTTCAGTTTTGCTTTTCACGCCATTGAGGATCACTGCTTCTATAACTATCTCTGCCTGTTCATTAACGGAGGTTCCTGAAATGTTGTGCAAAATAACCATGATGTTCCTCCAAACACCCTATCAGTTTTCCAAGATGATGGGAGAAAAGGGGTGGGGAACAGATCTCATTGTTTTTTGAACAATTTTGCGTGACATTCAGTATGGCCAGGCACATTGAGAAACTATGAATCACAGATTTTTCTGTTTGCATTAATTTTCTTTGAAATCTTACACTTTAAAGTTTGGAAGTGGCAAACGGATGGAGTTTCTGAAAATCCCAAAGAATTTAGGTCGTTGGACGAATTTGGACCCTGGATAGTTTATAATTTAACCTAAACAGGATCTAGATGAAGTTCCAGTTTATCCCTTCACAGCATGGACATTACTAATAATATTTTGAAGATTTTGTATTACGTAAATTGGCATGGGTTTTATTAATTCTAAAAGGTCACGCCTGCAGCATGACTAACTTTAAACGATACTGTATAAACAAAACCTTTTCATTTAAAGTGAAGTTGTATATCTATGTGGTACCTCTGGCTTATTCAGGTTGACATAGTGAATAATGTAGTAACTTCTAAAATAAGCTTTAGTTTGTAATAGTTACTTAAAGTGACTGAAGAGCATTTGGGTTTGTATTCATTGTTAAATGGTGACGAAGCTCTAGATCTGTCAAAAGGCAAAGCTTCCAGGTTCAGTGAAAAGGAGATTTTCCTTAACATATTGACAGTACAGAAGAGAAAACAATGTCTCTTACTGAAGTAACAAACAAAGAATGTTTATTTAACCAATAGTAACCAATAGTCCTGAAAAGAAGGTCATGCCACATTTTTGGGGTAGGCAAAAATATATGCCCTCCCCCGAACTCCAGCCGGGCAGAGCACCAATCAATCACCCACCAAGCGGCATCCTGAAGGTGCCAAGCTGCACGAGCAGGGTGGAAATAAGCACCTTTTTGCCCCCCCTCTCGCACACATGAGGTTTGGCGCCTTCAGGATACTGCTCGGTCGGTGAGTGGTGCTCTGGCTGGTTTGAGAGGTGGGTTGTGGGGCAGCTGCTCTCTTGCGAGCAGGCTCCCAAAGAGCCTGGCACAGGGACAGGAGGACGCAGGCACAGCCTCAGGGATGAACAGCTGACGAGTGGCTGTGTTGTACTGTCACAGCAGCCATGAAGTGACCACGCTTGCTGCCTCCTGCACCCCCAAAATAATAAGCCCCCTCCTCCAATAATGCCAAGGCCATATTTTGGGAGTCAAAAAGAAAATAGGATCCTGTTTTATTTTTGGGGAAACACAGTATTAATTTCTGTACCTAATTAAAACCAAATCAGCACTGAATTATTGGTGCTCTTTTCATTCCCTTCAGACATATTTCTCTTGCAATTAATATAAAAAATCTCAGGTTGCCTATTTTTTTTTTATTTCAATCAGAAATTTCAGTCAAAAATTCAAAAATGGATAAGTTTGTGTATCACAGTGTTGCTTAAACCATTGTGGAATAGTAAGATACAGAGGGATAACAAACAATTCTGACCCGCTTACCACTCTGCATTTTATTTGGCAGGTATTCTTACAAAGTCTAAATGTCATTCTTACCCTTTTAATAAAAAATATCTCTATTGTAAGACGTCTTAACAATCCTGTGGTTTCATCCTATTTTTTCACTACAAACTTTCATAATATTTTAGTCTTCAGAAAACAGTTTTAAAATGTATTAGAATTCCAGTAATAATTGTTGTATTTCCTGTTTATAAATAATTTTTGTTTTCCGTTCAATTCTCTTGCAATAGGTGAATTTCTAAGAATAGCTTTTTAATATAACTTTCCATGAAGTTGTGCAACTGTGGATAAATTCACATTCCTGTAAACATTGCTGCCACCTACTGTTTGTAGTTGGAACTTTTTTGACTCCTTGAATGATATGAACATTTAACAATCCACAGCGCTAAGGACAACTGTTGACCAAAAAAATGGCTTAAGCAATTAAATTGTAAAATTTGCATTCTATGCATTTGGAGCATTTTTCCAAATACATTTTAAATCAAGTTGCCCTATTATAATCTATTGCTCTTAATTAATTTCATATATGTATTCACACACAACTTGTGAATATGTTCCACCTATTTCCACTTTTGTACTTGTTTTTGCAAAGCTGTTCTTAAATTTACAAAAATATGATTCTTAAAGATCACTTTGGTAAATTATTTGCCAAATACAAACTAAGGAAACTTGTACTAAAATACACATCACACTAATTTCTAATCTGGGCTCGATAGGGTTTAGAGCTGTTAATGAAGGCATGATTCCATCAGTCTCAGCTCTTTAATAACAGTCCTGTTTTAATGTTATTTATAAATGCATTTTAGGGCTATTTTTGGATTGAGCAACTGAAGCTTCTTGGCTGAACATTTTTGTGAAGAAGTTTGAATACTTTAGTAGTACAGGTTTGTTACTTCTCCTGCTTGAGCTGTTTTCTGAAATGATTATTGAGAAAATTAATACAAACAAAGCAGAATTTGTCTTTCTCTTCTTACTGTGTCACAAAAGACAGCACTGTCCATTCTTGGAAGGTTTATTTTTCTGAAAAGATACAGGATCTTCCACTCTTGCAATCAGGTTATTTTCTGCTTGACAACACTCTCAAACTCAGCCAAGCTTAACCTAAATCCTAGCTACCTTAAAAGCCTTTTTTTTTGACAGCAAAGGCGAGAAATTGCAAAAGAGTTTGGAACAGAACTTGCAAAAGATGATGAAAGATTTGGGGAAAGAAATGACTCTTACTTAGTTTTCAGGTTCTCGGTACTGTTCAAAAAGACAGACTTGGGTTCAAGCAAGTTTTCTCAAGATGCAAATGTAGAAAGACCTAACTCGAAAATTTCTATTTTGCAGCTTTTCGTGGGCCTTGGCTTCCCATATGAGGGTCCCGCGCCTTTGGAGGCTATTGCAAATGGATGTGCATTTTTGAATCCAAAGTTCAATCCACCCAAAAGCAGCAAAAACACAGACTTCTTCAAAGGCAAGCCAACTCTTAGAGAGGTATGTTTTTATTTGTAATTACCATTGATTAGATACATGAACAATGTCCTTTGAAACACATCTTCTAACACAACCCTGTACTGAAATACAATCGTGTATTGTTCTTATCAGGCCATGCTATTGACAGAGTTAAAATCGGAGAATGAATCCGAGATAGATAGATATAATTTACTTCACAAATGGTCTGGTTTTTAATCAGGCTGATCCAGCAACAATTCCATAATTGGTTTCCATCCCAATGAATCTTCTTCAGTAGACATGATGGAATTGCTGTTCCACAGTTTTTTGAAAGCTAGTTTTGATCATTCATGCTTTAAAGAACCACTTAAGGCTTAATGCTCTGCCTCAACTCCATTATTAACTTGTCCAGCTATTAAGGCCCGTAGAAGCAGCCTTAATAGGCTGCTGTTTACAGACAGACCTACTTATCAGATAAAGAAAGTTGGCCTGTTTCACCATAAATTAGTGAACAGACTTCCTTCAAAGCTAAGGTTAGCCCCCAATCTTTTGGCTTCTTGGTGACAAAGTTAGGGACGGCAGAGAATGTTCAGGCAGACCATGTCTGTACTTAACACATGTTTTCTTCTGGGACAGATCTAAAAAAAAAAGATATTTTGTAGGTAGAGGTTATCAGGGTGAAGAAAAAAGCAAAAAAGAGTAAATTCTTGGCAACGGTGTTTTTTAAACAGTGACAGCTAAGGGAAGTGACAGCAAGAGAAATTCAAAGAATGTGTTGGAGGGATAGGGAGGCCCAATGCATACATACCACCCTTGAATTCAACCATGGTGACACCTCAGTGGATAAGGAGGCATTGAGCAGATCAGAAACTCACAAGTCATGCACCCTAACCCTCCCCGGGCTCCAGAGGCTTTATAGGAGCCTGGGGAGGGCGAAAACAGCCTCCCCCAGCCCCTCCAGAGGCAAAAAAACCCCGACCCTACAAGCAAACAGAAAGTGACTTCCGGTTTGCTCGTAGGGCCAATTTTAGCCCTTCGGAGCATTCAGGAGGCTTCCCTGAAGGCTCCAGAGGATTAAAAACGACCCTACGAGTAAACCGTAAGTCACCAGAGGGCCTCCAGGGGGGTGGGGTAGGCTATTTTTGCCTTCCCCAGACTCCTATGAAGCCTCTGGAGCCTGGGGAGGGCGAAAAAAGCATGCAAAAAATGGGAAGCGCCTGTCATGTGCACATGCGTGCTGGGTGGGGGTCATGCATTGCATTATGGGTGCAGAACGCCCACGCACGACCCCCCTGCACTCCCCCTGCTTATGGCACACAAGCCAAAAAAAGATCGCCATCACTGCCTTAGAAGATTTCTCTAGCTTTAGTTGCAGCTCAAAACTGGAACAATCAAGATGTTATGAATATCAGTTTGGCTGGGCCACATTCTGCCCAAAAAAGATTCCCTGAACTTCCAGGCCAACCGCAGGGATTTGTCCAGGCAGTCAACCAGGAGTTAAGACTTAAGTCAAAGACACTCTGAAAAAGAAAAAAAGAAAAATAGTGGTTAAAATTGGTTTCTTCTCATCGCTTTCCAGGGTTTCCTAAAAGTATGATGTAATTTTTTGGGGGGAGATATCCAAGATTTCAAAAAAACAATTAAAGCCTTCTGAACTTTGAATGTTACTAAGCGAACATAAACTCTAAAAATATGGCATTTCTCTCCCTTTTCTTTCAGTTGACATCTCAACATCCCTATGCTGAAGTCTACATTGGGAAACCTCATGTTTGGACAGTAAATATCAATGATCTTTCTGAAGTGGAACAGGCTGTGAAAGCAATTTTGAGCCAAAAGGTTAATAAAGATAATTATATCTTCTTAATCAGTGTTTTACAGTGAAACAAAACATGCTAGGCTGTATTGTAAGGGTTTATTATGTGGAAAAAAGCTTTACCAAACAAAGTTAAACATTATAGAAAACTTTTGCTTTAAAAACCCAGAGAAAAGTTGGAAAGAAGTAGTAGCATTAAACATTTCTTATGAATAAAAATATCTTAAGTAAATTAGTAGCAAGTAACATAGAATTTAAATATAATAATTTTAAAATAGTATGAATTATAGGTAATCCTTGCTTACTGGCCATTAATTCAGTGACCATTTGAAATTAAAATCCCCCCCCCAAAAAAATAACTTTACAGACCATTTACCAGCACATATGACTTTTGCAGCATACCTCAGTCATGTGACTTCCATTATATACATTATGCATTATCTTGTACCTGATCTGTGGTGAATTTTTTTTACTTCACCCCTTTCAGAAGAGAGACATTGGAGAAAAGGGGATTGCAAGAGAGTATCTGATCTTCTCCACAGCCCAAAGCTGAGAGCTGTGGGCATGCTACACAAACAGCTTACAGTACTCGCTTGAAAACTCTTCCTCTTTATATTCTCTAATCTGCAAAGGGAAAGGGGGGAAAAGCAGGGGGTTTCTGGAAGCCACCTCTCTTGCCTGGCATCTCCATCCCCGCAGAGTAGGGAGATTGGAGAGATTTCAAGAAAGTACTGCATTTTTCAGAGTATAAGACGCACCGAAGTATAAGACGCACCAAGGTTTTGAAGAGGCAATTTTTTTAAAAAAGTGGGTAGGTAAATAGAGGGATAGAGAGAGAGAGAGAGAAAGAGAGAAATACAGTAGGTAGAGAGGGAGAGTAGTTAGGTAAGTAGATAAAGGGGGAGAGAGAGAGAGAAATACAGTAGATAGGTAGGGAGAGAGAGGGTAGGTAGGTAGGTAGGTAGAGGGATAGAGAGAGAAATTGAGAGGGAGAGAGAGAGAAATACAATAGGTAGGTAGGGAGAGGAGTAGGTAGGCAGGTAGATGTTTCCAGGTGTATTTATCCATGTGCTGAAGAAGGAAATCACTGACAATCTGCAGCACCTAAGACTTTGTTTCTGCTGGCACAACACTTGATCAATGTAATTCTCATCAATCAGTCAAAGAGCTTTCCAAAGGAGGGGGGAGTTTTTGTACTCTGCAAACCTCCCAAAAACGGCTCATTTTTTGTGAAAACAGGCCCGTGGTTTTTTTTTTAAAAGGCATGAATAGCCTTGGGGTTTTTTGCAGAGTACTTCGGGGGGGCAAAAATGAGCAAAAACAGCCCTTTTTCACGAAAACGAGCCCATTTTTTGTCAAAAAAATTGCATGCATAGCCTTATACAGTGCTGCTGGCTGCTGGGGGGGCAAAAATGGCTCGGTTTTTGCTCATTTCTGCCCTCCGCAGCCCCCAGGAGCTCTCTGAAAGCCTCCATAAGGGTATGCACAGCCATTTTGGTGAAGGGGGAGGGACTTCATGAGGCAAAAAATGCTGTATTCAATGTATAAGATGCACCCAGATTTTCCGCCTCTTTTTTGAGGAAAGAAGGTGTGTCTTATACTCCGAAAAATATAGTAAGTTTTTTGTTCTTGCTTACATTGAAAGCAATGTAATCATGCCCACATCATGCTTTCAATGTGTAGAAGACAATAAGTATTCCAAAGGCTGGGGGGATCCCAAATATTCCTAAGGCAAGACAGTAAGTATTCCAAAGGCAATCAAAGCCAAAGATGTGAAACTGACTGGATTTGTCTCTTTCCATTCAGAAAGCCTAATCATGGTCATGTGACTTCCCACTTAGCAACCATTTTGCTTAGCGGTGGAGTTGCAGTCCCAATTATGTTTATTAAGTGATGACTCCCTATACGTATATTAAAATATGTAGGATCAAAACAAATGTCAAGTATTTTTCCGTTATCTGAAGGAGAAGTTGCATTAGAGGAATATGTGGGATGGCTTTTTTTAGTACTCACGTTGATCATTTTAGGGGGGAGGGAATGCTCATCTGATATCACTAAAACATTTTTATGTAACTTCATATATTTCTGCATAGATGTTTCTAACTTCATGGGTATTTAGTTAAGGAAATAGTACTGCATTATGCACTGAAACACATTGCTGCAGTACTGAAGATTAGATACTTGGAATAAGAGTATCAGAGAAAGCATAAAATAGTGAAAGAGATTTTAATAAAAATACTGGATTGCAGATACTGTTGCTGTAATACAGGCAGCCCTCCACTTATTCATGTAGTGAGCATTTGAAGTTACAACAGGACTGAAAAAAATGACTTAAGACCGGTTTTCACACTTACAACTACTGCAGCTTCCCCATAATCATGTGATCAAAATTAGGGCACTTGGCAACTGCAATGTATTTATGACAGTTGATTTTCCTGGCATCATATGATCACTGTTTAGAATAGATTAGAATAACAGAGGTGGAAGGGACCTTGGAGGTCTTCTAGTCCAACCCCCTGCTTAGGCAGGAAACCTTATACCATTTCAGACAAATGGTTATCCAATCTCTTCTTAAAAACTTCCAGTGTTGGAGCATTCACAACATCTGGAGGCAAGTTGTTCCACTGATTAATTGTTTTGACTGTCAGGAAATTTCTCCTTAGTTCTAAGTTGCTTCTCTCCTTGATTAGTTTCCACCCATTGCTTCTTGTCCTCCCTTCGGGTGCTTTGGAGAATAGATTGATTCCCTCTTCTTTGTGGCAACCCCTGAGATTTGTAACCTTCCCAACTGGTTTCCAAGAAGCAAAGTCAGCGGGAGAAGCCAGTTTAGCTTAATGACTGCATGATTCCCTTAAGAACTGTAGTGAATGCTTAACAACTGTGGCAAAAAAATGGGACACAACTCACTTAACTGCCTTAGCAGTGGAAATGTTGGGCTCAATTGTGCTCGTAAATTGAGGACTACCTGTATTTGCTGGGTATTCTGCTTTGTTGGGAACCAGAATATTTCCAATGGGGGGAAAAGTGAATTATACATGAGAATGGTAGGCTTTTCAAACCATGTGCTCTTTAAGTGTATTAGAGTTACAGCTGACATAATTCCCAGCCACATGACTGACAGTACTAGAAAGTGTAATCCCAAGAAATCTGGGATTTACTGGTGTAATCCAATATTACTTAAGTGAACGTTAGCTTTCACGGTGGGAATGCCTTTTGTTATCTTTCCTCTCTTCCCAGTACACCTAAGGTGGTAAGGAGGAATTCCTCCTGTTGGCCATGCCATCAACTCTTGGTGACCACTCAAAACTTGCTAATGAATTTAACCCAGCATATGTTTAACTACTTAGCGGACTTGATGCTCTTTGAACAGTGTGTTCTGTATTGCACAATTGAAATGTATTTATATTACTTACCTAACAGATTGAACCTTACTTGCCTTTTGAATTCACGTGTGAGGGAATGCTTCAGAGAATGAATGTGTTCATTGAGAAACAGGTAAGGTTTCTGTATCAATAGTCATTACCTTTGTCCGTAAGCATGCAACAATTTCACTTCTAAAAAGAAATCAAAATTTTTTTTTAATTGAGTTATTATTCAGAACCAAATAACGATTAGCTTTTAATTGTCTTCTATGAGCAGTTTTGATATACTGATCCTTTCTCTTCCTTTATTTGAGCATACCTGAAGATTTAAGACAGGGATTCATGGAAATTTATTCCATGCCTGCACCTCTAATCAGATCTCTGCCTGGGGTCATACTCACCAATAGAATAATATGCTTTCAAAGCTACTTTCCCATTAAGAAAATGTATACAGATTTTTGATATATTGAATTAACTGATTCAATTTCGCCTATTAAATATTGCTGAATAATTGCAAATATTGAAACCAATTACACACATTATATCCTACTTTAGATCCAACCTTGACTGTCTAGTTAAACTGTTTTTCATTTCAGTAATTATTCCTTAGCTTAGGATGTTACAGTGTGCTGATTTATAGTTAATATTTGTACTGTACTATAGACAAAACACTAATGATTTCTCTGCCCCAAACATTAAGTAGGTTCATTATATATACTATATTTTTTCCTTTTCTTTTTCTTTAGAATCAAATAATATTATTTCTTAGATAATACCAAGAGTCAAAACAAAGTGGACATTGTAAAGCAATACTTTGTTCAATACAATTCCATGTAGGACAATTGGTATCACACCAGTTCTTAGTAGTTGTACTGCACACAATTTCTGCACATGCTATTATCATTCAACCCAGAAATAGAAGGTAGATCTGCTAGTGATTCAGCTCTATCTTGATCTCTGCATTTTTCATATGTGGAAAGTATTGGATTTTGTAAGCAGTCATTCTATAGCAGTGATGGTGAACCTTTTTTGGCTCGCGTGCCACAAGTGGGGGGAGCGCAGGGGGGTCGAGTGCGGGCGTGCTGCACCCATAATGCAACGTGCGACCCCCCCAGTGCGCATGCGCGCACAACGCGCGACCCCCTCCCCATTTTTACATGTTTTTTTGCCCTCCCCAGGCTCCAGGGGCTTTATAGGAGCCTGGGGAGGGCGAAAAGAGCCTCCCCCGACCCCCCCGGAGGCCCTCCGGAGACTTCAGGGACTGTCCGGAGGCTTCCCTGAAGCCTTCGCAGCGCTTAGAACCACCCTCCGAGCAAACCGGAAGTGACTTCCGGGTTGCTCGGAGGGTGGTTTTAAGCGCTCCGAAGGCATCAGGGAAGCCTCAGACAGTCCCTGAAGCCTTCGGAACGCTTAAAACGACCCTCCGAGCAACCCGGAAGTCACTTCCGGTTTGCTCGGAGGATGGTTTTAAGCGCTCCGAAGGCATCAGGGACGGTCCCTGAAGCCTCCGGGGCGGCAGGGGAGGCTCTTTTCACCTTCCCCAGGCTCCTATAAAGCCTCTGGAGCCTGGGGAAGGCAAAAAATAGCTTTTAAAAAGGTGAACTCAGCTGGCCAGCGCGCGCATGCGCGCTGGCCAGCTGACAGGGCAGCGCCTCGCGTGCCCTGACAAATGGCTCCGCGTTCCACTTGTGGCACGCGTGCCATAGGTTCGCCATCACGGTTCTATAGAATTCAGTAGTACCTTGTTTAGCAACAGGAAACCGGTGTCAGGTTCCATTCAGGCAAAGAAAACAAACAAGATGACTAAGCACGTAGTTCGTGGTAAATGTAATCTTTATAAGCCTGTTCCGGTATTTCCAACACACACACAGTGCAAAACACAAGTGAAATAAGTCAAGCATGTAATTCCGTACTTCCCTCCACCATTTAAACCCTCCTATGCCCCGCCCTCCTGTGGCTCGCCCTCTCCTACGTGCGCGCAATACACCCAAGATACTCTGATGACGTGACAGACCATGCTGGTTTACATTGCCACACCTGCACTGGTGCCATTCCATATGAAAGTCACTGCAGGATCCGAAGGTCCTTCAAGCTCTTGGCGTAGCAGGGAAACAAGTGTGGTGTCAGGTTTCCGAAAGATGCCCTAAATGACAGCAGCAATCCAAGTCAAGATACGCCCTAGTCACGAATCTCCCCACTAACGGAATGGCAGCCCCAAGCCGCTGAGAGCGCCAGGGCTGACAACCAGCTTGCAGCAAACAGTTTAGTATCTTGGAGGGAAAACATAGAGAAATGAAAGACTGGGGCTACAGAAATAGTACGTGGCAATAGACTTATATACCGCTTCATAGTGCTTTAATGGTGGGTTCCGGATCCCGTTCCAACTGGTACGGTTGGAATGGGCCCGGCGGCATCCACGTGGACATGCGCAGCACACGTGCGCATGTGTCTTAGTGCCTCCGTGAGCCTCCACGATGCTCCTGCTGCTCCGCAGAGCGTCGCGCAAGCGCTGTACGCGCCATGCACGTGCGTGGAAGCGCAGAAGCTTTAAAATACAGGTAAGGAGCTTGGGCGGGCGGGTGGGCCCTCCAGAGCACTGTACCGAAATGGTATCCGGTGCTCCGGTATGCCCGTACCGAGGCGTACCGCTTGCAACCCACCACTGTTTACATCCCTCTAAACAGTTTACAGAGTCAACCTATTGCCTCCAACAATTTAGGCCCTCATTTAACCAACCTTGGAAAGATGGAAGGCTGAGTCAACCTTGAGCTGGTCAGGATCGAAGGATTTGAATGCCTTGCTGTTGACAGAATTTGCCTGCAATACTGCATTCTAACCACTGCGCCACCATGGCTCCAATTGTATGGCCCCGTTAATTTTTTTAAAAAATCAATAGATTTTTTTAGAAAAACATTTGCAGAGCAGTATCCCATTGAAAGATAAGTGCTGATGAGATCTAATCTGCCCATTATGCAAGGCAGGTTCAATCCTAGAAGGAAGATTGGGACAAAATTTTCTGGCAATTAAAAATAAATAAATCAGGAGGGCGGCATTTGATATTCCCAAATAGTCCTTGGAAACTGGAATAAGAGCCTGCTTCTTTTCTACAGGGATGTATTTGGGCAATTAGAGTACTAGTGAAGGTTTTGCACAGTGTTGCAGATATCTGCTATATTGTCATTGTTGCATTATTCAGGGCAGAAATATTAAATTATTTGCCATATATAGGGGTAGGCAAGACCAATTAAGCATTCATTGCGGATTTTCAGTTAAGTAATGTTTTTCCTAAGGGGATAAAATATTTCAGTGGAATGAAATTATCTCTGTTTTATCCTTCAAATTTCCCAGCCTTTTAGACCTTTATAAGATTGGCTTTGAACTGGGCCAGTTTTCTTCACATTCTTTCCATTTATGTGCTATATCAAAAGGAAAGAGGTAAAAATTATTGACGGACAGAAATTTCAACTTTCTTTTAAAAATTACAATTTTTGTGATATACTGTTTTCAACTATGCTGTTACCAGTGGTGGGATTCAATTTTTTTACTACCGGTTCTGTGGGCGTGGCTTTGTGGGTGTGGCAGAAGGATACTGCAAAATCCCCCAGTCCCTCCCCACTCCACTACCCTGCTTTCCAGCTCCGTTCTCCTGTTCAGGGCAACAAAAGAAGATCAGCTGGGAGGCAGCAAGGGTGGGGCCAGCCTATTTTCCAGTTGTCCAAACTACTCAAAATTTCCACTACCAGTTCTCCAGAACCTGTCAGAACTGGCTGAATACCACCTCTGGCTGTTACTCTATAAGATGAATACCACCAAATGTATCCCCAAAACATGTGTGTGTGAGAGAGAGAGAAAGAGAGAGAGATCATAATTTTTAAAGGGATACATTTGGTAGTATTCTTCTATAGATGAATGATTATCATTTTTAAAATATGCATGCTGGGCTGTGGGATTCTCTGCTGCTAAGCATTGCAGTCTTTTCAGCTTTTTATAGGAGCCTAATAACTCTCCCCCAGGAAATCATGGAAATACTTCTGTGTTGTTTCAGGATTTTTGTCATGGCCAAGTGATGTGGCCTCCGTTAAGTGCTCTTCAAGTCAAAATTGCTGAAACTGGAAAATCGTGTAAACAGGTTTGTCAAGAAAACCAGCTCATATGCGAACCATCTTTTTTCCAGCACTTGAATAAGGACAAAGACGTCTTGAAGTAAGTTGGAATGCAAGGAAAATGCTGAAATGTTTCCTTAATCTGAAATGTACAGTATATTGAGGAACAAAAGTGGTTATGCAAAAGTGGTTATGCATATCATACTAGGAGTGGCCACAAGATTCTCCCGAAGCCCTTGCACTGGTGACATAAGTTCAGATTCACATGCTGTTAGTACCCTGGATCATGTAGAAGCCACCCTGCCTTCAATTGTAGACATGAGTATGTCCCTTTGTATTGTAGACCACCGTTGTAAGTCTGGAGTACCACATAGGGTCAGTTCTCTGGGGACACAGTTATAGGTTAATAAACAGTGTACAGATAGTCCTCGTCTTATAACCACAATTGAGCCCAAAATGTCCATTGCGAAACGAGGCAATTGTTAAGTGAGTTGGGCCTCATTTAAGAACATTTTTTGCCACAGTCAATTAGTGAATTACTGCAGTTGTTAAGTGAATCATACAGTCATTGAGTGAAGCTGGCTTTTCCCATTGACTTTGCTTTTTGGAAGCTGGCCAGGAAGGTTACAGATGATGATCACATGACCCCAGGACAATAGAATTGTCACAAACACATGCCAGTTGCCAAGCGCCTGAATTTGGATCAGGTGACCATGGGGATCCTGCAGTTAGTTGTATATGTGCTTAGATGACTCCATTGTTGAGATTGCCATTTTTATCCTCTTTGCCTGGGAGGTGTTTAATTCATTTTTACAATATTTATTTTTCTGAATTTTTATATTTTTACATCTATTGTTTTTACAGTTGTTGTTTTATTTGGTGGTTTCCCAGTTTCTTTTTATGAGTTGGGCAGCTATATAAATTTGATTAATAAATAAATTATCCTAAAGAGAGAATTTTCCCAATATGCTTAGGTATGACAACCTGCAGGAAGACATTATTCACTTTCAGTTTTAGAATTATCAATTGTCCACTATAATTTATTAATACAATTATATAGAAATTCATAAGGAATGTTTCTGTGTCCATTAAGATTCCCTTTCACTACTCAAGAGTTGTTGATGTTGGAAGTAGAATCGCATGCAGTATAACTGCAATTGGGGGAAAAAGCAAAACAGCTGGCCTCCTTCTACTATTCATATCAGATTGTACAAGTGTGAAGGCCATGGGGTCTTCTAGCAGTTGTTCAGGGGCAACTCCTAGCAGTATATTGCCCATGCTGGTTGGTGCCAATGTGATCAGAGGTGAGTTGCTCCCGATTCAGCCAGGTTCAGGTGAACCGGTAGTGGCGGCCAGAGGAAGCTCCCAGCGCAAACAAGTAGCGCCAAGATTTGCAACTCACCTCTGAATGAGATGTATAGGAAGTCTTTATTGTCCACCCCTGCATATGTGGTGCAGTGCTGCTTCGGGCTGCTTACAATCCTAGAGGAACAATTAACATAACATGATATGAAAATATTTTTGCCATTTAATTAATTAATTAAATCACAGGGTGGTGGTTGTGGGGAAAATGGGAGGAGGAAGGAGTATTAAGTATGTTTGCTGTCTTAAGTTATTTGTAAAAAAAAATTATAAAGGTGGGATACAAGATAGATGATAGAGAGAGAGACAGAAGATGATATAGCTGGATTGACAGACAGCTAGATATAGATAATAGATGGATGAATAGATTATAGCGCTAGAAGATAGATAGATAGATGATAGATAGATGATAGATAGATAGATAGATAGATAGATAGATAGATAGATAGATAGATAGATATAAACAAACATGAGCAAGAATGAAAATGGGCTTTGCACCAATAATAAAATATGAATATTATCCAAATTGTTTGCACTACAATATGTAAAATATAGAATTAGATATCTCATGGGTTTTTTTTCCCCTTCATTTTTCAGATACAACATTCAGTGTCATACCGCTGAGTCTGCAAATGATATTCTGGTTCCATCTTTTGATGAAAAGAGAAAGCACTGTGTTTTCCAGGGCGATCTTTTATTGTTCAGCTGTGCAGGGTCTCATCTAAACCATAAAAGGATCTGCCCTTGTAGAGACTATCTTAAAGGACAAGTTGCACTATGTAAAGACTGCCTATAGCAGGAAGCTAATGTGACTTTTCAAAGTGGCTGGGAAAGAGCCACACTGTGCACTTTGCTACTGCAAACAAAACAGTCATCGAAGAGCAGAAATCTGTCCCGAGGAAGGGCGGATAAGCGATTTAAATGTTTAGGAAAGTAAACCTCAACTTTTTATGTTTTTGTTTTCTGAAGTGAGCTACTTCCAGCCACAGAAATCTCTTTATTTGAAAACCTGACAAATGAAGTCCCGACAAGAGCTTGAGATTGGGGGTTCTTCCCCAGTGACTCCTCATGATGGGCAGTTTGTCAGATATCACTGAACAAAAGATCAACCTGAAAAGATAGGATGGTGCAGAACCGACTTAAGACTTGCCTCAGGCAGGCAAAATGGTGGTGCTGTTCCCGTTGACAAGGCCAGGCAGCTGTTGAATAACAACTCCACACTCATTTTCCGGCCTATCCCAGCCTAAGTCAATGGATTTTCTCCAGCAATGCCATTTAAGGGAACCCTCCAAAATAGAACGGTAGCCGACAGACTGATGGATTCTTTAGGCTTGATGATGGGTTATGGTCGTGGCATTAATCAGAGTTCAAATAGCCACATAAACATTCAATTTGTTTTGTGTTTTTTTTCTGTTTTGTTTTTTAAAAACACTCGTTTTCAACTCTGCATTCCCTTTCCAACTTGTCCAAAGGTTTTGCTTAGGGTGTTAGGAATACTATGTAATCATTGGAGATAGTTTCACAGGAGCAATATTTTATTTCTTGAATTTGCTGTAAGATAGCAAAACAGTGTCTAAAATAATGAAAATAGATACATGGTGGAAGAGTGGTCTGCCCCCCCTCCGGTATCTTGTAACGATTTAAAGAGCAATTATGGTCTGCAAATAATGGTTTATTTTCTGCAGCCCTTGTTAAAAAGTGGATGTGGAGAAATAGGTCATTGATTTTTTTAAATTGCAATTAATGCAGAATATTAAACTTAAACATTGTTCGTAGACAGGATATAAGCTGTTTCTTTTTTTAAAAAATGCACAGTACCTTTTTTAATGTATTTTTTTTAGCACAACTGACACATCTTTAAATGCACTGTTAGTGGGTAGGAAAATAGCATTGAATTGAAAATGAATGTGTTATTCATTTTTTTCAGCTAGATTTGGATGCGGGGGGGGGGGAGGAGACTCTTGAACCATTTGTAAAATCAAAACTATTATTTCCTTCCTTTGTAAACATTGTTATTTCTACTGATAGAACAATATGCCTGCTTTTAATCTTTTGTAATCTATCAACTCATTACTTGATGCATTATTTCATATCTGGAGGTCATTGCATATCTCTTCACTTGCAGAAGACCACAAAAGAAACATTTTTGAAGAAAATGCCAAGTTGAAGTTTTAAAGTCGATTTTTCAAAAAAAAAATCTGATTAAAATAAATTGAAATCTGTGTGAGCATAGTTTTTACGGAAGCCAGTTATTTATGTTAAGGGACATATTGCCAGATCTGAATAAAATTTGAATAAGAAAATTACATTTAAAAAACGTTTACATTGTATATTCAGAAACACTCACTTTGTAACAAGAAATATATTACCTAAATTGAAACATGTTATGTGTAGAATTAAAAATTACTAAGGATTAAATCTCAAAATTAGGATTCAGTGAATTGAATGTCGGATTGTAAACATTACTTTCTTGGTTCTGCAGAATGTAACTCTTGGGATCTAAGCATGTGTGTTTTTTAAGTTATCAAACCTAGGTAATTTTTAAGGCCAAGAATTATATGTATGTATATCATGAGTTCACCTGAACCCACAGACTTAGCACTTCTAATTGCTGTAGCAGCAAAAGAATTTGATATTTGTGCTGTAAATACAACTTTGTTAATGTGTTCAAATTAATTTATCCTGCGTAATGGTGGACTGCTTTAAGTCCAGGATTTCTTTTCCAGAAAAGCTAACAATAAAGCACGAATTTAAAAAATCCAGGCAAATTTTGAAGGAAAGAATGGAAATGATCAGAAATCAGAATCTGCTTAGAATTTTTCCTTCAACATTATTGTGGATTTTATATTCTCATGCTGAATTGTGAATGTGCGCCTGTGTGTGTGTTTGTATTCATAAATTGCTTCAGAGAGTAATAATATATTAACATTCAAACAAACCCTAAAACCTAGAATGAGTTGTTGGTTGGTCAAATCAATAATTATAGACCTTCATTCAGAGGTAGATTTGATAATGGATAGTCTTGTAGTTCAACATAGATATATACATTTGCTGAGAGAGAAAAATGGTTGCAGTTAAAAAATGAAGACGGTTTTTGGAAAAGTAGAATTATTATAGTTCTTATATTTTTGCAGTACTTGTATGATGTCATTGAGAGTAGGGTCAGATCTTCAATAGGTTCATTCCATTATTTCATAGTTTATTTTTTTTATGACAGTAAAATGGTGTTGATCCTTGAAGGAAAATTGCATATCAATTTCTGTTGGAATTACATATTTATTTACTATCCCATTTGGTGGAATAAAAGCAGAAAGTTTCAACCAAATGCATTTTTGTCTGTACAGGATAAATTGACCTGACACTTTTTCCATGGAAAATGTCTATTAAAATGCAGATATTAACAAGTCTAGTTCCATTGAGCACTGTTATATAAGCTGAATATAAAGGAGTTTGTCCAATATGTCATTAAAAATTACATAGATTTATGGATGAACCTGTTAATTCCTTCTTTTTTCTTAAAATAGAAAATATAGAACCAACGGAAGGAATGTTGGGTGGAAGACAAGCAGAAGTAGAACAATTTTATCATGCAAATTTAGGGCTAGATTGATTATTCAAAATAAACATGGGTGAATGAATTGGATATAGATCAAAACATTAAAATTATATGAAAAGATTAACCCTAACCTGTAAATCTTCATATGTCAAGAACATTCTTTATTTTACAAATTTGTTTGAACTGATATTTTTAAAATCTATGAGATTACCAAAACCTGAGATAAAGCATTTGCATAATTTATTTTAAAAATAACATTGAGTTTGCCTTTGAAAAGAATGAATACACTGTTTAAAAATGCCAATAAAAACCTCATTTATTTCATATACTCAAGTTGATTTGTACCTCTCTCTATAGCTCTATCTTGAATATATTTCATATTGTCTCTTATGTAATTCATCAATACACTTAATAGTTCTGGGTTGCATTTGATTTTTCCATGGTGTTATCTAATCTATTCTGTTAATATTGGTGCCTTTATTTTTTATAAATTGAATTTCCAAATAATGGCTAATTGATATATGAATACTACAACTCTACTTGAGGAATAATAGAAATTACTCATCTGGGTTTCAAAGAGGGCTTTCTGGAAGAAGAAGAAAAATAATATTGTGCACCCAGCACCAAAATAAAATATTGCTTATTGGTATGGGTGCTTGAAGGGATCTCAGATTGAATTTCTCAATGTGTTATTTGTATCATGTGTTAGAAAACGAAAGGCATAGAAGCTACTTCTTTGTTTCCCAGCTGATTTTCTGTAGGCTTTGGCGGGGATTATGTTAAAAGTTTTAAGTAGAAAATAAGATGACCAGTGTCAGTCAATTCCAAATATTAGAATAGAATAACAGAGTTGGAAGGGAGCTTGAAGGTCTTCCAGTCCAACCCCCTGCTTAGGCAGGAAACCCTACACCACTTCAGACAAATGATAATCCAACATCATCTTAAAAACTTCCGGTGTTGGAGCATTCACAACTTCTGGAGGCAAGCTGTTCCACTGATTAATTGTTCTGTCAGGAAAGTTGCTTCTCTCCTTGATTAGTTTCCACCCATTGCTTCTTGTTCTACCCTCAGGTGCCTTGGAGAATAGTTTGACTCCCTCTTCTTTGTGGCAACCTCTGAGATATCTGAACACTGGAATCATGTCACCCCTAGTCCTTCTTTTCATTAAACTAATCATTAAAAGGTAGGGAATCATGAACTGTATTTAAATGAAGATGTACAGTATATGTGCATCCCAATAATCATATGCTTCATGTTCTCAGTTGACAAGTTATTTTAGAACACTGGAAATTCAGGAGAAAGCATGGGTCTTTTTAGATCTTGATGGTGCATACACTTCAATTCCATTGTTCTGTGCTTTTGTAATAGTTTTGTGCTAGATAACCTGTAGCAATAACCCAAACAACTAACAGAATAACAGAGTTGGAAGGGACCTTGGAGGTCTTTTAGTCCAACCCCCTGCTCAGGCAGGAAACCTATTTCAGACAAATGATTGTCCAATCTCATTTAAAAGCCTTCAGTATTGGACCACTCACAACTAGGGAAAACTGCAGTGTGCTTTATAAAAGGAAAAAAGAAACGACCACCCAAAATCTGAGCAACTTTTGGCCTTCGAGTTTCATTTATTTTGTTTCAGTGTCAAATCTATTAAGTCACAATTCCTTATCAGCGTTACTTAGAGGATCATTTAAAGCAGGACAATCCATAATTGATAACTCCAAATTATTTCCTGAATGTGCATGGGTGACTGACAGTATAGTTCCATATATTGTTACCAGTTCTTAAATCCACTCAACATTGTTGTAACTGAAAAATAGGAAAAGACTCCAGTAGTACTATTGAAAAAGTGTCGCATTACCTATAAAATAGATACCTTTTCTTTCGTGTATTTAACAACCAATACTTTGGGTGTGTTTTAGAAGACCTGAAACTGAATCAATTCTTTGTAATATACCATGTTTGCATCCAATGCATGCAACTACATTTAAGCAAAATCATCTATCTGCAGGTAGGTAGGTAGGAAGGAATGCTGTCTTATATTGTTGGTCTGTTCAACTTGGTATAGTTGGAATCATTCGTTCTGAGCAGGCACACTTGCTAACCCTGCCTAGATTTTGAACTGAACATTTAGATTGCAATCGCATTTCTTATTACATTGCACAGATTTTCTAATGCAGACATTGTAAAATACTTCTTAAAAGTTATGCCTGGCTCCAAATGTAATTCACTGAATGTTGCTAATAGTTATCAACTATTTTGTCATTCTCAGTTGGAGACCAAGGCTGAAGTCCATATGTTTCATGGCATAGTGCTCATATACTGGTAGCCCTCGACTTACAATTGAGTCCAGAATTTATGTTGCTACATGAAAAAAAATGTGAGTTTTGACCCATTTTACGACTTTTTGCCACATTTGTTAAGTGAATCATGCAGTTGCTAAATTACTGTGTTTCCCCGAAAATATGACAGGGTCTTATTTTCTTTTGCCCCACGAAATATGGCCTTGGGCTTATTATCAGGGAGGGCTTATTGTTTTGCAGTTGCTGGGCGGCTGCTCCCTTGCGAGCGGACTCCCAAAGAGCCGGGCACAGTCTCAGAGCTTCATGCACTGACCTAGGGGTATCCCGAATGTGCCAAGCCATGGGAGCTGGGGGCGGGCAGAGCACCACGTGGCTTGGCACCTTAGTGATACCCCCTATGTCAGTGAATGCGCTCTGCCCGGCTGGAGAGGGGATTTGCTGGGCGGTTGCTCATGAGCGTGGTCACCTCATGGCTGCTTCGCCCCTGAGGCTGTGCCCGGCTCTTCGGGAGCCCGCTCGCAAGGGAGCAGCCGCCCGGCCGCTCCCCAACCTAGTGGTATCCCGAAGGCAGCAAGCAATGTGAGCGTCTTTCCTCCCCTTCTTGGTGCCTTCGGGATACCGCTGGGTTGGTGAGCAGTGCTCTGCCTGGCTGGAGGGGGGCTTGTCCAGGGGGTTTATTTTCGGGGGTGGGCTTATATTTTGCCCACGTGGAAAATGTGGCAAGGCGTTAGTTTCGGGACAAGTCATACTTTCGGGGAAACACGGTAGTAAAACGGTTGTTAAACAAATCTGTCCTCCCCATTGACTTGGCTTGTCAGAAGGTCACAAAAGGTGGTCACATGACCCCAGAAAATTGCAACCATCATAAATATGAATCAGTTGTCCAAATGTAAATCACATGACCATGGGGATGCCGCAATGGTTAAGTTTGGAAAATGGGCATGTCACTTTTTTCAGTACCTTTGTAACTGAACAGTCACTACATGAACTGTTGTAAGTTGAGGACTACCTGTACTGCGCTCTTTCTCAATAATTTAGGACTTCTAAATATCAGTATTATAAACCTTGATTTGATGATTGCTCGTATTTGATTTGTTCTTTGTATTTAACCCAGAAACATAAAAAAAGCAAGTGTGATCAAATAACAAATTGCAGTTCCATTAGCAAAATAATATATTAAGTGAACTGGGCATAAACTAATCCAGAAATGTAGAACAGAATATGCTACAGAAATTAAATACAAACGTACATAAACTGAGGATATAAAGTTATTTAGTTTGTGTAGCCAGCCAGATACTAAAGAAAGCAACTTTGATATAAAAACCAAATTGCCTAGTATTTTCAGTGAAGACAGCAACTGATTGCTTGCATCGAGGCAAATGTCTCCTTGTATCCTTTTCAAAATTGACTTTTCTCAGAGTCTTTTGTTCTTGGTTTTGTAGCTTGTTCCACTCTGACATGTAAAACACTTCTAATAATTCATAATATAAAACCATATGCTAACAAATCTTCTCCATAGCTTGTTTGCCACACAGCCCATTCTGTTTAAAAATCTGTTAAGGCTGCCACTCGTTCTGGAGAACTGAAGTCATAGACTGCAGGGGAAGGGAGAATCGACTCTCAATGCTTTTTTATTTAAGAAATTTGTTAATGGGATGACATTACAGTACAGTTCATTCATTCCATCTTCTGTGTACTTGACCTCATCTCCATTACTCTATTAAAGTTCAATTCCCAGCCTCCTACACAGGAAAGACCTCATAATTGTTCGTTTAATATTGTGAATCTGCTTGAAAGTCTACAATGATGAGACAAACACACATCTTGCTTTAAAGTGGCTTTATCCTTTTTTCAGGTATTTTTTTTAACTTGTATGCTGCCAGACCCTCAACAACTCTGGGTGGTTCTAACAAATAAATTACAATAAAAGGAAACTCTTAAAAAATGGCAAGTGCAATGAAGTGAGAACTGGATGAAGCAATTTGGAAGAACCAAGCAATGTAAATCAGTAAATCTGTATAAATTGAAGAGGATCCAGTTTATTTTCGCTTGAATCTTCCATGTAAACATGTTCAAAGAAGGAATCATAAGAAATTCTAAGAATTCTAGGATTAGCATCTATCACAACTTTGGGGGTGAGGGAGAGATTGCATGGAAAGAATGATTTGGGAATTATGTGTTGATTAGATTGCATGAGCTGCTAGCACTATCTGTCCAATATTATTTTCACTTCCTCGAACTTAAATATTAAAATTGAGCGCAGCTCTAATAATACTTCACAGCAGAAGTAAAGATTATTCTTCAAAGAAAAAAAACAGTGAACATAAAACTTCATGTGAATTTAAGAATTCCATTTTCAAAAATATACACTCCTGGATTTTTCCTATGTCTAACTTAAGCAGGTGCAAATTCCCACATCTACTTGTCTGCATAAAAGCTCAATAAATCTAGCTGCAATTGGAGAAAGCATCCAAAAACAGTCTCTGCAGGCATTAAATACATAGACACCCCACACTGTAAAGCCAGTGATGGAAATAAGGTAGATTGACTTACTTTCACCATTCTGTTCAGCTAAGAACTGGGTAAAGTTTTAGTAAAAAGCCCTAAGTATTTGGATTTATTTGCACATTGCCTCCTACTCAATTTTGTTCCAGAAAATTGTTGCCTGGAAAATACAGATTTGATCACAATATTTTTTTTAAAGTGAACACGCAGGCTTTCATTATCACTAGGAAGCATCTTATTTTCCAATAAATTGTGTAATTAACTTGTTTTCTCTGTTCTGTTCATCACTTACAAGTTGCAAGAAGTTATTTACATTGTTAAACAATACCACTGAGACCCCCACAATGCTAATATTATCATGTAAGTCTCAAATTTAAATTTAATGATACATTGAGTAACTTTGATTTTCTTGAAATGGCATCATGGAAATGTATCAATTGTAGCAGTTCTAATTCTGTTGTGACTCATCTTTCCTGCTCACTGATAATTGATGCTTATTGCACATTTGAGAAAATCGAGATACATTTTTGTAATTATATGCAAATAGGAATATATGCTGCTTGCCTATTCAGTCCAATTGTTTGCAACTTATCCATATGGATACTGCAATTGTGGATGTCAAAGCCGTTTTAAAGGTTTAATGTTTGAAATTTTGTGGCTCTCATAATATTGGAATTTTGACACCTGTTGTCCCTAAAGGGGGTGCGAAGATTCAGCTGTTAAAGACGCTGAGCTTGTCAGCTGGAAAACTGACAGTTCAGGTTTGAGACCTGAAGGTAACATGTGTTTCATATGTCTCAGTCATACTATGTATAGCGTACTATACTCCATAAGCTTTTGGTGGATCATGACTTGCTTTTTCAAAATACACAAAACACCTTTCATGTAGTAATACATTTGTTAGCTTTTAAGTTGCCAGAGGATTTAATCCAGCTATCAATCCTTCTGGAAAACTCAGTAAATTAATGAGCTGCTAGCTTAACTGCCCCTTTGCAGAAAGTTATTTCTATGACCACGCCAAAGTACATACTGGTTTTGAATCATGTTCAATGCATTTATTTCAGAAGACTGCATGGAATAAAAAACATTACCACAAGGCTGGACACTTTTTGTCCAAGGTTATTATGAAGTGTACTGGAGAGATTAATATTCCTATGGAAACACCTTCAAATACCTTCAAGGTAATTGAGATTGCATTGCATCCGATTCAATGAAATGAAATGAAATAAATATTCCTTCTATCAGTTTCTATTTGCATTTCCACAAAAATACATTCACCGCAACATGGTATATAGAAGCAAGAAACCAGTAAATGACAATAGGAGGTGTTATTAAAGATGTCAACTGCAAATTTGATGGCCCTCTGCAAATGATTATTCCACACCAATATACATATTTCCAATAAGCTTTTCACTTTTTGCCAGATATAAAATTACTTTGTCCTCTTTACAAATGCACCATGTTCAAACTAGTGGAGCTAAATAACACATGTGGATTAAGCAGTAAACTTCAGAACATAATTTACTTAACCATATGTTAAATTTGTGCTAAAACATTCCACCTACAAAAAAATTACAGAAATAACCTGTCTATGGAAGGTGCTTCTGTACAGGAAGACTTTCAATTTAATGTACTATATACACCACTTTTTTAAAGGTTAGTTATAGGTCCTTTATAAAACAAGAAACATTTTATATATTTTACAAGATGGGAAATGGATTCTGTAACCCAAATGCTAAATAACATAAAATGAGTGAGCACATGAATATAGAAAAGCCTAACTCTTCATAGTTAGAGAGAGTCTACATTACTGTCAGAATGGAACCATGATTTCCACAGGACACCCGTGTTTTTGCTAGACATACTGCTACATAAGTGCATACTATAAATCAACACATTAAACCTCAATCCTTTTTTGGCTTTTAACTGTACATGAACACTTTGTGCTTATTTTGACTGTGCAGCTTAATATGTGTTGCTTGATATATATATAGAGAGAGAGAGAGAAAGAAAGAGGGAGTGGGGAAAAGGAGAGAGACATATTTTTAAATAATTTAATAAAACTATGCAATTAAACCATGTCCTAAAATTTGGGAGATTGAGCTGCTGAAGGGGGGAACTGCACCTTTTATTGAAACTGTGGCATCTCGTAGGAAGAAAATACTTCATATTTTTAATACTGAATCAATACAAATAGCAAGTCTAATCTGTTGGTAACCGTGTGTAAAACACCCTTGACTTGACAAGACACTAATGAGGTACTGCCCTTCATCCATTGTGGATTTTAGGAGTAACAGAACTAAAAGATTAGTCCCTTTTGCTGGGAAAACTCAAGCTCCATGGTATCTGTCTCTAAATAGTCACAGTCAGACTGGGACTCTTCTTAATTTGGCCCCTTTAAATGGGCAGCTGTCAAGTGACTTGAGAGGCCTGATCACTTAAAACATGTAGCAAAAAGGATTAGAAGTCTTATTCATTTCTATTGCAGCTTGCTGGATTTGGGGGAGCGTATACCAAATGCGATTGCAGAGATCTAAGCAGTGCATGTATTTGCCTATTTGTACAGATTGGTTTCCCCTTGAATGATGATGCAAAAATAATATGAATAACAGCAAAATTCAATCTTGCAAGTAGGACTGGCCCCACTTGCCAGGATGTAGGATGTTTTCAAATCCTGTAAAATGTATTCAGTCCAATAGCTGAGTTGCCTTCATTCAAACATTTCATAATGACGTGTTTGCCGTACACGGGGAACCATATCCAAAAGCAGCCTGAAAATAAAAACAACCCCAGATCAAGGACAACAATTATACATTGCAAAGATCCAGCCATAAATTTCTGCATGTTTTAAAGATTTCTCCTAATCGGTACTTTCTCCAAAACAGGAAACTAATGAGAGGTCTTTGGTGCTCTCTGAGCTTGGGTTATTTATTTTTTTCCATGCAGACATTTATTTCATTACCCAACTAGGCAACATCATCAATGATGTTACATTAGTGACATTATCCATGATCTAAGCTGGCAGTATCATCTCTTTTTTTAAAATTATTATTTTATAACATAAAATTTTCATTTTCAGTTAAACAGTACGTTTGTCTGGGTACAAATAATTTTAGGAAATAATAATCAAGGTGTTTACAACAATGTTCATTGCATTGGTATTAATTCTATAATAATATTTACTTATACATTTTAACAAATCTTCCTTATAACGTTAGTCCTTTTCTTATATTTCCATGTTTCTAACTTCTGTTTTTATTAGCTAACCATTGATAAAATAAGTCCCATGTCAAAAAGTATTCAGTTTCTTTCTTTTCCTTAATTGTAAGTGTTAATCTATCCATTTCTGCACATTCTAATATTTTTTAAAATTAAATTTTCCTCTGTAGGGATCTCTTCGTTTTCCCATTGTTGTGCAAATATGATTGTAGATGCAGTTAGCACATGTAAAATCAAATATGTAGCCTTTATCATACTTTTACGATAAAATGGCCAACAAAAATATTTCTGGTTTTAGATCTATATGTTGCTTTATCATTTTTTCAAATCATGTGTCTATTTTCATCAAATATTTTTTTTGCCTTTGGCCACGTCCACTACATATGATATTACGAACCAGGTATCTGATTGCCTTTCCAACACTTCACGGACATGTCACTAAAGATGTTTGCCAACCTTGTTGGTGAAAAATGCCATCTATAAAACATTTTATATAAATTTCCATGCAGTTTGTATCATTAATTTATGATTCCTATCCCACAATTTCTGCCATTTATCCAGTTCGGCAACATCTCTGATGATGTTACCCTGCTGGGTAATGAATCGTCTGCAAAGAAAACCACCAAACTTCAGAGAGGCTTCCACAATTCAACCTTGAGCTACAAATATTCTTTTCTATTGGTAATAGAACATTACATTTCAATCAATATAGCTTTATAGTAAGAATATAATAAGTCACAGTAATTAAAAATATATATGCAGCATTGAATAAATGGCACATGGGAGAGACTCCTTCTTGCCACAATTATGGAGCAACATACAAACGCAAATGTAAAATGACTTCTTTAAAAAAAGGTTTCACTCACTTGGCACCATAGGCAAATATTGTAAGTCCAATCAGAACTCCTATACTTCCATCCAGGTACCAAACAGAAGCATTGTGCTTAAAAACCTCTGCACTCAGGAGGATGGAAAAGCCCATAATTCCTCCTACCAGAGAGTTGAAACCTACAATGAAATAAATTAAGATTAGGCCCTCCTAGGAAGAACAGGGAATTCAAGAAATAGCCAATGTCAATGGATGCAAGATTTGTACACTGTTATGCCTGATTTCAGAACCCCGGTACCGGCTAGCAGAATTATAACTCCCCAAAGCTTTAAAATATAGCCTGTGACTTACCAAAGCCCACTTCAGAGGTTTTTACAGCTCAGAAACCTAATCTACCATATCATAAATCTTTCTTGTCCCAATTCATACACTGAGTTTTCTATTAACCCTTTGACTGTCCTCATCCTTTGCAACTGCTGCCTTAATACGATCATCCGTGTAAGTCTATGGAATTGGAAGTCTTGTTTTTTAAATAGCCAGTTGCACCCCAACGTAAGACAAAACCATTTATTCCATCAGTGCTGCTGCACTAGAGTTAAGTTCTGGGTCTTTAAGGCAGGGCAGTATCAAATTCTGTGGACTGTATTTGAATTAATACTGACCATCTGCTTTCTAGAAGCTGGAGCCCTAACTTCACTAACTCTGCAGTAGATCCAATCCTGCAGGGACATCATGACAGCTATACAAATATGGGAGAGGAGGAAAATGAAGCTTGCTGCCAAGGAAAGTCTATTCAGTTTTGTAAAACAAACAAACAGCACATTCATGCTGGCTGTGGATGGGGGTTAGAAAACACACAGCCCCAATAGCAGAAACATGGTGCGACAAAAAGGAAAGGCTAGCAGGGTTTGATATTTCATCAGTGTTTATAAAATAATTGCTTGAACTCATTATTGACAGAAAGGCTATTGACAACCCAAAGTTTGCTCTTTTGTTATTTTTTTAATCAATTCTCTTTCGTCCATCTTCCAATGTTCTAGTTTACTTTATTGATTAGCACTTGGGCCATATCAAAGTGCAGAGTTCCAGACATAAATTATTACTAAAATCTGATAAAAACAATTCAAAATCTTCCAATAAACCTCCACCCCATTCCTACAAGATGCTCCTAATTCACCACACCACACAATCAAATATAAAATAGAATAGCATAGCATAGCATATAGAATAGAATAGAATAGAATAGAATAGAGAATAGAGAATAGAGAATAGAGAATAGAGAATAGAATAGAATAGAATAGAATAGAATAGAATAGAATAGAATAGTTGGAAGGGACCTTGGAGGTCTTCTAGTCCAACCCCCTGCCTAGGCAGGAAACCCTGCACCACTTCAGACAAATGGCTGTCCAATCTCGTCTTAAAAATGTCCAGTGTTGGGGCATTCACAACTTCTGGAGGCAAGCTGTTCCACTGATTAATTGTTTTAACTGTCAGGAAATTTCTCCTCAGTTCTAAGTTGCTCCTCTCCTTGATTAGTTTCCACCCATTGCTTCTTGTTCTACACTCAGGTGCCTTGGAGAATAGTTTGACTCCCTCTTCTTTGTGGCAACCCCTGAGATATTGGGACACTGCTATCATGTCACCCCTAGTCCTTCTTTCCATCAAACTAGACCTACCCAATTCAAGCAACCATTCTTTTTATGTTTTAGCTTCCAGTCCCCTAATCCCCTTTGTTGCTCTTCTCTGCACTCTTTTTTACATCATGGCGACCAAAACTGAATGCAGTATTCCAAGTGTGGCCTTACTGAAGCATGATAAAGTGGTATTAACACTTCACGTGATCTTGATTCTATCCCTCTGTAGCCTAGAACTGTTAAATTAGACAGTTCTCACTCACAGCAATTCAAACTCAAACAACACATACAAGGTTTAACCAGCAGGACCGAGGGCTCTATATGGCCCAACAGGTAACAAATGGGTACATTGAATATACAATGATTTGGGGGGGGGGGGGTAAAGGAGAGAGAAAGAGAGAAGGAGAAGGGGGGAGGTTTTAATTTGTGCTTTTGGATTCTCAAGAGACATCAGAGGGATTCTCCAATGGTGATAATTGCACCCAAGAGCTCCATCAGAGTCGTTGAGGAATTCAATACTCCACCAAATTCCCCCATTGGGGGAATGCTAGGCAGTGACTAATAACAACAGAACTCTCAATAAATAAAACTGAAAGTAATGCTAATATTTCAGCCGTTTTTCAACTTCTGGCCATAAGATGTCAGCCTGATCACATCTCTGCCCCACATCCATAAACCCAGATTAGCCACAATCTGATATTTATTATTTATTAAATTTAAACACCACCCACCTCACTGCCTACGTCAGGGGTGTCCAAACTTGGGAACTTTAAGACTTGTGGACTTCAACTCCCAGAATTCCCCAGCCAGCCATGCTGAGTTGAAGTCCACAAGTCTTAAAGTTCCCAAGTTTGGACACCCCTGGCCCTACGTGACTCTGTTATAGGCATGATTAATTCCTTGACACTCCCAGGTATCACCTCTCCCCACTATGACTCTCTCTCACACACACTCACACACACACTCACACACGGCCCTCACTCTTGCCCTTTGGTTGAAGGCAAGTGATTACAATAAAAATCCTCTAAAATTACCAACATTCCCTCTGTTGGCCCCACCTTCAGTGTTAACATATTCAGAGATGTTCTTCTCCAGTACAAATCTGAGTAGGCTGTATTGCATCAATATCTCCCCATATGTTAACTAGGCTTACTGAATAGCTTAATTGACATGTTTAATGGTCTTTGTGGACTTCACGGACATTTTAAATGCATTTCTCCAGAAGCAACTGAAAAATGATAATTCTATAAAGACAGAATTAAAACCTTATTGAAACTAGTAGCATATCCCAGATAGACTGAGTAGCATATTCATGGAGACTTTATATGCTGCGATAATCATTCTCAGACCGCCCCAACATCATCTTGAAATTATACATGTGCCATCTCAAACTTATATATGTGCCGTCTATTTACAAACAACACAAAACTTCACAGCAATCAAAGTGAAAGCCACTTTTTCAACATGTCTACGGGTATGTAATCACCAGGAGCTGAGCTTAACTCGAAAGAGACTTTAAATTTAAATTAAGAATTTTGTACACAGAGATTACCCTATTTTTAATGTCTTGTGAGTGAGATCTTCATTTTCCAGATTCTATTCTATTCAATCTAATGATGCAAAATTAGAGAAATCTGGGCTTAGCTATATTTAACTAAAATAGGTTAAACACATAGACAGCGACTAATTACACAGTTCACTCCTTAATTTTGTTAATGGGGAAAAATAGCAGTGCAATTATCACAAGCATATAATTAAAGGAAGAAAAGGAACATTCTCGGCTATTTGCAAAAACCAGAAGTCTGTTTGCTCTAAGCTCAGAAAATAGGGAGATGCTACAGTATTAATAAAAGAGTTTAACAGGAATGTCAAGAGGGTTTATTTCTATTTACTAAATTAGATTTTTCCATGTAGAACTGTGCTTAAAAGCAACAGAATATTTGTCCCACTTCTATTCTTCCATATGTTATAATGCAACTCTTATTAACCAGATCCATAGTTTTTGCCAAAAGTCAAATTAATTAAAAATTCACGTCAGAAAAGCATTTTCTAATATTATATTATATATTTTGTAATAATGCCTATGGCTCTATGGCACTTGGGAGAATCGGTTTAAATCAGATAAATGAATGTTTGCAGCTGCTCATGTCCAACATGGCATCCATTTCAGAAACAGACTTTTCAGACCGTACCTACCGAACCAGACTCTAAATTTCAACTCTGTCTCCAACCACCATCTCCCACTCCTAAATTTTGTTAATTGAGGGATAATCAAATACTGCTGAAAGCTCCAGCAGGGTTAATAGTAATAAATCCATATCTATTGCAAGTACTTTATGGGCTGAATCACTCTTTCAATCTGTTTCTTTCTCCATATCTGTCTATGATTATTTGTATTTATTTCACATTTCTGTACCACCCCTCAAAGAGGAACTCTGTGATACTACCCCAGGGAGTACATGAAATCTGTTCAGACCCAGTTTCCCAAACACGACAAACTCTCTGACGTGAACGCCAAAGATTCCTTATTAGGAATGCCAGCAGCCCCGGCAAAAAGTTTCTCTCACAGGCTAACAAGTTGGGCTGGAAGATGAATAGTTGTTTGCCACATCTATTCATGTCCGCCCTCTGCCTTTTATCTCCAGAACTAGGGTGGGCCTTGCTAGCAGCCAGTGGTTCTTCCTTCCCCAAGATCGGCCACAGCTTTCCACTGCCTTCTGCCGCATGTGAGGCATTGGACCCAGCTGTTTCTCCTCTTTTTCATCAATCACCTCCAGGCCTGGGGCTGTTGACTCTCCATCTGAGGGCTGACGGATGGTCCAGGCTCCGCCTCTGTCTCCGCTTCTGTCTCCGTCTCTGTCTCTCTCTCTCTCTCTCTCTCTGCCAGCTCCATTCCCTCTTCCACCTCGGAGCTCTCAGGTTGCCCTGATGCTGATCCTGATTCCTACACCTCCTTCTCCTATGATTTAGTTGCTGGAGGGGCCGTGGCCAATAGGCCACAACAAAATCAGAATGCTGATTATAAACCTAAATAGCTTGGGGCTGATATATTTGAAAAGCCAAGACCCTCTTAGTTCACCTGTCCACAATTTATTTAAAAGCATCAGAGCCTCTGGCATTGTCTGCCAATTAGAAAGTCCAGTTTGGAAAATATTCAGATAGAGCATTTTTAATAGCAAAACCATGACTCTAGAACACGGTGACAAACTCACTGCATCGTGTTGCCATCACGTAACGTATCGTGACATTTTCCCCCTTTGCAGATCTGGGCTGGGCGTGGCCTGAGCAGGACGCATCTGGCCCGCAGCCACCACCTCTAGAACAGTCTTAAGGTAAGACTGGCTCCTTTGCTGGTCAGTTTTTAACATGCAGTAAAGACACAGTTGGATTTTTAACTCTATAATGTGGCATCTCTCTCTAAATTCTAATGCTAATTCTCAATATGTTATTTTGTTTTCTGATCAGCCTTAATTTATATTTCATTATATTTTGCCCCAGCTGAGTGGTAGAGCGGGAATAAGATTTATACATTTAATTAAGTAAGAAGGCATGCTCTTCTTGTATAATATTCTGGAAACCATCAGGGAGCCAGAATAATAGAAAAAGTATAAATTGAATAGATCTTACTTCCCTAAAGGCATCAGAAAAGACTTGCATTCATGTCTCCGGAAACCTGCCACAAATTCATTAGCAGTAAAAGCTTCACAGATTTGACAGGGTTAGATCAAATTTACTGTGGAACATCAGACGTAGCGTTGGCTTACCTGAACGGTCTCTGTGCGCTGTGGGAGAGTCCAAGCATGGGTTAATTCTGTCTGACTGCCCTGGACTGAATTGAAGATCTTTAGCCACGCCTCCTGCACCGGCACCTCAGATTTTCAATGAATGCGTGGACCGATAGTCTGTTCAAAAAGTGGTTCCAGAAAGTCTGTTACAAGATCAAGTCAATGGTTAGTCACAAAGCCACAAAACAACACCGTAAATCATCAGCTGGCCTGCTAAGAGCCTAAGGAAACATGTGGACTAAGGAAAGCCAATGGCAATAACGCTGGGAGAGTCCTGAGGGCAGGGTTGGACTCTCCCACAGCGCACAGAGAAGACCGTTCAGGTAAGCCAACGCTACTTCTCCTGTGCGCTGCTTGGAGAGTCCACGCATGGGACATACCCAAGCAAAATGTCACTAGGGCCGGGAGCACTTGCGTTAACGGTCTCTCCAGCTGAATGAATGCCCTGAACTCGTCTCCCAAATGCTGCATCTGCCAATGCAAACTTATCTAACTTGTAGTTCCGAACAAATTGGGATGGTGATGCCCACGTTGCCACCCTACAGATTTCGTCAATGGGCGCTTGAGTCACCCAGGCTGCTGTAGATGCTGCACTCCTTGTAGAATGGGCCATGATGTGACGTGGCACCTGTGTAGATTGGAGCTGGTAGGCAAGGGCGATGCAGGCACGCAACCATCAGCCGATGGTAGCAGAGGTGACCTTGCGCCCCATAGAGGCCAGTTGAAACGATACGAAGAGTGATTCAGACCGTCGGAACGACGCCGTGCGCTTGATATACTTGTGGATTGTCCTGTGCACATCTAGTTTGTGCCATCTGTGCTCCCTAGGGTGTCTCGGATGTGGGCAAAAGTCTGGAAGGATGACTTCTTGGCTCCGATGGAACCAGGTGTTGACCTTAGGTATAAATGAGGGATCCAGGCAGAGCACGACCCTGTTGGGATGTATGATACAGGTCCTCCCTGACAGACAGGGCCACCAGTTCCGAGATCCTTTGCGCTGAGGTAATGGCGGTCAGAAAAACCGTTTTGAACGTCAGGTGTTTCAGGTCAGAGGATCAAAGGGGCTCGAACAGAGTGCCGATTAGTGCCCTCAAGACCACGTTCAACTCCCAAGAGGGATAACGATGGACACAGGAGGTCATAAATTGGTGGCCCCTTTGAGGAAACTGCAAATCCTGGGGTGACAAGCAAGGGAGAAGTGGTTGTTGTAGACCAGGACTGTAGACAGCACTGCCACCTGACATTGAAGCGTGTTCGCCGCTAGTCCTTGGTCCAACCCCTCCTGCAAAAAGTCCAAAACCTGTGGGATGGTGGCAGAAGTGGGATCAATGGTCATTTTAGTGCACCACCTGGCAAAAGCAGCCCAGGTGGCATCGTAGATCTTGGTAGTTGATGGTCGCCGAGAGGCTTGAATAGTTTGAATGACTTTAGTGAAAAGTCTGTCTCTTTCTAGGAGGTCCCTCTCAAGTGCCAGATGGCTAACTGCAACTACTGGGGCTCCGGGTGTGATACAGCCTTCTGGTTGAAAGAGACCTCCTCCGGAGGAATCCTTCATGGTTTGGCAATGGAGAGACTCACCAGGTCGGCGAACCAAGTCTGTCTGGGCCAGAATGGTGCCACTAGGATCACCTCCACCTGTTCCTCCAGTATCTTGCAGACCATGCTGAGAAGGAGTGGGAGACGCGGGAAAGCATAGAGCAGGCCGGGTGGCCAGTGGCAAAGTAGGGTGTTGACTCCTTCCGCTCCTGGGGACCGAAACCTGGAGAAGAAGCGAGGGAGATGGGAGTTCTCCAGAATGGCAAAAAGATCGACGGACGGGCGACCGAACCTCTGCGTGATCTTGTGGAAGAGGTCCAGATGTAGGCGCCACTCTGAATGGTCGATCATGGCCCTGCTCAGCCTGGACATTGCTCACCCCAGAGATGTGTTCCGCTCAAAGGGATGACAGATGTTTCTCCATCTTAATGGCCCAAGCCGCTGCCTGATGTGTCTTATGACATGCTTTTTCTGACCTCTTGTCTCCACTTTCAGACCTTCTAGAAGGTCGGGTGGTAGGACAGAAGAGGAAGTGAGAGCCTGCACCGGTGGATCCACCTGAGGTAATTTTAGAAGATCCTCCAAGGAAGCATCCACCATGTAGTTTCCTGTCGCCATTGCTAGGCGTGGCCAGGATGCCAGGCTGGGTGCTGTACAACATTCAGAAATAATTTGGAGACTGGAACTATTTCCTGAGCAACCATGGGCTCGTCAAAGAGACCCTCCCCGTGCTCAACTATTTCAGAGGTGGCTTGGTCAGGTACAGAAGCTCCTAAGCGGGCAGCCATCTTGGCTTTCTTAATGATAGTCTTGAAGAAAATTCAAATTAGCTGGAAATGGCCGCCGCAACAAGAAAGCCGGTCGGAAGGCTTCCGAAACGCTTCCAATGCGATGGGTGAGAATGCGAGCAGCCGGGCCCTAAACCACTGCCGCTGCGCCCAGAAGACACCAAAACGAGGGAGGCATCAGAACTCCAACCCCCCCTCATCGCCCTTAGTCGCCTGACAGCCGCGCGTGCTCGAGCGAAGCCCAGGACACGTTGGCTCGCAGATCGATGCAGCTGACAGAGAAATTTTTTTTTAAATGCTCACCAACCTGAATACTGTAATAGAAATGGGAAAGAGCTAGTTTGGAGAGTCCAATCAAGGTTATTAATAGGAGTCACGTTATAACACATCCACAGGCTTAGATTGAATTGAAAATCTGAGGTGCCGGTGCAGGAGGTGTGGCTAAAGATCTTCATTTCAATCCAGGGCAGTCAGACAGAATTAACCCATGCTTGGACTCTCCAAGCAGCGCACAGGAGAATGAAGCCTTCTATATACAACAGTCTCAACTGTCTAATCATAGAACTGTCTTCCTGCCCTTTCAAATCTATGAGCTGTTGGTCCATTCTTGTCTGGCCTTGCAAATAGGAGACATCTTCTGTAAGCTGACATAAAGGAAGTTCCAACTGAAGTATCCTAACATAAGGTCACCTTGGGTTATGGAGAAGGAGATGGGTTACAAATACTCCAAAATGTCCAGTTGGGTGATTTCATCATACAGAGCTGCAAGAGTTTTTCCTTCAAAGCAACGTATACATGTATTAATTAAATAAATAGTGAAAGGAATAAGGAGCATAGACCTGGTCAATGTGTCATAGATTTTCTCATATCCAAGTGGAAGGAGATCCTGTAAAATTTGAATCAATAAGAAAGGAGTCTCCCTTCTAGTACGGGAGCATGGTCATCTGGTGGGAAGTATTTCAATTTGCATTTCTCTTAGAGAATTCAGTGAAGATGTCCATAGTGCCAAAGGTGTATTTTTCAGGTTCTGTGGTCTAACAGTAGTGATTAAATATTGATGCTCAACTTGGTATGTCTGATGAACGTCAAGCTTCAGACACTGCTATTTGCCCAAATATCAGTAGGTATCTGAATCTCTATACATCAGGACTGGTAACCTAACAATGTAATTTGCATTTATTTGTATTTATTAGTTTTGTCAACTACAAGATAGCAGGTAAAAATATAAACATGGATATGAATAAAAGAAATGAATACAAATAAATGGGGACAGTAGTACAGGGACAATAGGCATGCTGATGCACTTATGCATGCCCCCGTTATGGACCTCTTAGAAATGGGGTGAGGTCCACAGAAGACAGTTTAAGGTTGAAGCTGTGAGGGTTAGAGGATGTAACACTGGAGTCAGGTACACCATTCTAGGGATTGACCACTCTGTTGCTAAAGTCGTATTTTCTGCAATCAAGTTTGGAGCAGTTTACCTTGAGTTTGTATAGAGTGTTTGCCCGTTTATTATTATTATTGTTGTTATTGTTGTTGTTGTTGTTGTTATTATTATTATTATTATTATTATTATTATTATTATTATTATTATTATTTAGTATTAAAATTGATACAACAGCCCTGTGAGATAATGGCTGTGGCATATTTCTAAACAACTTGTGTGTTAAATTTTGTTATTGGATTACAACTTGTTTCACAGATTAACTTTCCAATGCCTTGGCTCCTGAAGAATTTTTTTTATTTTCATTTGAAGTAGGAAACTTAACTGTACACTTCATAAACAGGATTACTCTTGTCCATATTGTTTGGGAATTCTCTTTATGCATTCAATTATGCTACTACCTGGTTAAAGACCACACATTGTAAAAAAAAAAAATTAAAGCCTACCATATGGACTTGTTTTGTATATGCCTGAGAGACACAGTAAAGTAAGAGTGAAATTATCCCTGTTAACCTCAGACGTAAGTCTCACTGAGTCCAAAGGTTGTTTCTCTCAGATGAGTAAAAATAGGATTCTACCTTAATGTGTCACGCAGAGAAAACACATTTTTCTATTTTTCACAAGAGATACATCAGTTGATGCTTCTTTCAAAAATTTGCTGAAGAAAAAAGATAATGTCGCCAGAATTAAAATTCCCAGTGAGAACCATTAGTCATTGTTGCTGAGAAACACAATAAATGATGTTGGCAACATGGAGAAAATGATGTGATCTTTATAAAATCATAGATGTGATATTATTTTTAAGGATTGTTCTATTGTTGCTGTTACTAATTTTGTTTATTTATAAAATTTATAGGCTGCCAATCTTATCTAAACATAATTCAGTTCCAAACCATAAATATTGTTATAATTTGCAGCTAAAGAACCCAGTTTTTAAATTTGTGCTAAGGGCTTTTTTTATCCAAGTCCTATTTTAAAAGCATTTTAATTTTAAAAGTGAAGGTTAGTTTAGTTACTGACTAAGGAAAAATGTGTGTATAAGTCTGTTGTATCAGTTGAAATAGTAAAAGACAGATTTCTGACAATCCCATCACTGCACACATTAACATGATTTAAGAGTGATAGAGTCTATACAGTATTCCTGAAGTCTGAAAAACAACAATAAGCAAAAGACAAACAGCAATTCCAGGCAAAATGCAGATGGACCATTATTATTGAATCTAGTAAAATGTAGATGCTTAGGGATTTTTTTAAATGTCTATATTCTGGCCAAATGTTGAGTGTGAAAAGTCATTTCGAATGTCAAATTTGACAATAAATTTTGGTACATTGTTTTCATTTCAATTGTCAAATTCAACAATAAATTTTGGTGCATTGTTTTCATAGGATTGAATGACTCATTAAATCTGGCTACTCCACTTCAAAGTTTATTTTTCCCTGTATTTATTTATTTATTTAGACAAACTGTTAGTGGCTTTAATCATGATCATAATTTCAGAGCAACAAGCAACAGGATCAGGTAGTCCCTGGATTACTTCTGTGCATAATGTTTGCTTCTAAATTCATTCATTTTTCGAACAGGTTAGAGAACAAAGGGCTCAGTCAACTCAAAAAAGTTAACCAAATCTGTTATACTTACATTAACCAAGTCTCCTCTCTGTAATTTCATCCAATCACAAAGAACCTTCACTTACCTCTACTTCACTAGCCTTTGATTTAATAATATCAAGAAAGAGATAACTGTTTGCTACTTACCATCTGTTAACAATGCTCTGCTTGTAAGCACCTTCCCCAACATAAATTTGACCACTGCTAAAGCAGTACAAATGATTCCACTTAAAATTGAAACACTGTATAGAAAGTCATCCTGAAAAAGAAAAGGGAAACATTCTGTGCCATTTTGCCACATAATTCAAATAATAAACTTACAGATGGAATAGTTCTGAATCAAAGTGTGCTAAGATTGACTGATTGGTTTTATAACATATATAAACTGCCTCATTCTGGCAGACCTGGGTAGGATACGAAGGTAAAATAAAAATGGAAAACAATAACAAACAATTACCAGCAAATATCCTAAGTGTCGTTAAACTATTTTGTCTATTTTAAAGCCCAAATTTATGTTGGGGGACAAAACCTGCTTTGGTTTCTTTACAAAACCTCAACAGAGTAAGAGCTGTTGACATCCAGACTCACTTGTTAAATAGGCTGCTTTACAAACTGAATGAATGAATCTGTATCTCAGATTCCCATAAGTGGGAATCAGGCCTTCTCTTGATAGTTGGACCAGAAAGCAATACCAGATAATTCTGGTATTGCTCAATAAATCCTCGTGCTGGTGTAAATCCAAGGCTATAACAACCTAGCAAAGCGATGGCGAACCTTTTTTGGCTCACGTGCCACAAGTGGGGGGAGCGCGGGGGGGTCGTGTGCGGGCGTGCCACACCCATAATGCAAGGCACGATCCCCCAGTACGCATGCGCGCACAACGCCCCCCCCCATTTTTACATGCTTTTTTCGCCCTCCCCAGGCTCTAGAGGCTTTATAGGAGCCTGGGGAGGGCGAAAAGAGCCTCCCCCGCCCCCCCTGGAAGCCCTTTGGAGGCTTTAGGGAACGGCCAGAGGCTTCCCTGATGCCTTCGGAGCGCTTAAAACCACCCTCCGAGCAAACCGGAAGTGACTTCCGGGTTGCTCGGAGGGTCGTTTTAAGCGCTCCAAAGGCTTCAGGGAACCCTCCGGACGGTCCCTGAAGCCTCTGGGGGGGCTCTTTTTGCCCTCCCCAGGCTCCTATAAAGCCTCTGGAGCCTGGGGAAGGCGAAAAATAGCTTTTAAAAAGGTGAACTCAGCTGGCCAGAGGCGCATGCGCGCTGGCCAGCTGACAGGGCAGCGCCTCGTGTGCCCTGACAAATGGCTCCGCGTGCCACTTGTGGCACGCGTGCCATAGGTTCACCATCACGGACCTAGCATTACGGCAAGAATTATGTCCCCTCCAAAGAGGCATTGATAACGGTTGCAGTGGACGTGATAGGTGGCAAAAAGAATTACACTGCAAAAATGGAAAAAAATATGTTGCTCTAAAGATTGTTTTTGAAAATGGGTAATTTATCCTTCTGAAAAAGGCAATATTTCCAACTAATCAAATTATGAAGTAATATGTTCTTCTTTGGCATAGATGTTATGATATTTTAAAGTGATACAGAAATATTATTAGGTGACTTCTTTCCAAATTTTTGTTTTTCATGATAATATAGTACTGCAAGAATTTTTGTAAAGCAGTGGCATTTAAGACATTATCTTAGATTTTTACTGTTGTAACTGATTACATTTTGTTAGTCTTTGAAGGCTTTTTTTCTGTTTCATTTATTTTAGTTATAAATCAGGGTTTACATTCTTTCTGAATTATTATTTAGCACTGTGTGATTTCCCCCCCCCCCCCATGAGTTATCTTTGAATTTTATTTATTTTTGGTAAACCTCTAAAAAAGAAATATGGATTACTAATATAAAACAAAAACTAACTTTTAAGCGAAACAACTAGCAGGGGAACGCTATAAATTTTAGCAGCTGTCTGAAAGGAAACACCCAATCTCCCTGGAAAGCGAGATGCCTTGTTTTTTACTACCTTCCTAGCTGGTGCCACACACAACCTAGCTAGCTTGATAAAGACTTGACCTCAGGCATGGGAAGAGGGGGACGAGAGAGAGATGGTTTTTCAGATGAATATTTCAATAGAACACATCTCTCTGCCTCTAGAGGAAGCAAGAAAATTGATCTTTGCCTACACACACACACACACACACCCTACACACACACAGAGAGAAATAATTCATATTCAGAGCCAGCAGTTGCAGCAAAACAGATCTGAGATCTTGGAAACTGTAAAGAGCAGCAGATCCAAGCCTCAAAAACTGAGAAGAAAGAATTGGTTCCCTATCACTTCCTTTCTGCCAGCCAGACAACGGGGCTTTAGCCACTTTGGAACAGAAGGCTGTGGAGAAAGGGGAGAGAAGCATTTTGTGCCAAATCACACACCCCCGACAGCTGTCTAAATTTATGCTTTCCTACTAATTCCGTCTAACGCAAAGGTACTCTGATTTTTCCATCAATTGCGTTAAAAAAATACTGCTACACGATCCCTTCATGTTTGGTGATCAAAATATGATTACCAATTTGCAGCTTCATGAGGTGCAAACCAAGGATTGAACAAAGAAGAGGAAGAAAAGAGAACACAGAAAGAAAGAGAATTCAGGGTTTCTGGCACAAAGACTGTCAAACAAACACACATACACCAGAACATGTTCAATGAACTATTATTAATACTTCTGCATCAGAGCTGCTAACTGCAACACCTGCTTGCTTTTCCTCTCTGCAAATATCTCACAGGTATTTCACACACGCACCAAAATTAAATCGGTCCTCTTTTTATTCCACTTTGGAAAATAAACAGACTGAGACTGAGTAGGAGTAAGGTCATGAAGTTCTGGAGAGTTTAAAGGAACCTCTCATCCAAAGATTTGATAACAGCCAAAAGGTCCAATGCAGAGATGAGAATATAATGACAACAGGATCGGTCCACGATCTCTGGAAACAGTACAAGAGCCTAGGAGTGAATTATTACTTTTCGAAATTAATTCACCTTCCAAAAATGATGAGACATACTTTAATATAGTGGTAAATGAATAAAATAATCCTAGCCATCTGCTGCCCTATCCCTCAGGACCTTTCCTCTCTGGTGCCACATATCTTCTTGATATTGCTTCTGAAAATCATTAAACAGGGCAACAAATCCATCGACTCGTATTGTTCATTGCTTCACTAGACTATTTTAATTAGGACAGCAGTGCTGAATTACAACCAGAGGATTAACATTTAAACACTACCATAATGAGAAAAATCATTTTTATATTTTAAAAAATTATTAACATTGTATATTTAAATAATATATACATTTTGTCTATGTGCTTGGGTCTATGACGTATATTTCTTTAAATACTTGCATGTAAATATGGCTTGATTAGCCCTACTGTTTACCTGCATCAGTACATCGACTTTGAATATCATACAGCATCAAATCAATATAAAGATAGTCCTTAACTTATGATGGTTTGTTTAATGACAGTTTGAAGTTATAATTGTCTCGCAAAAAGTGAAGTTGCAACCATTGTACCACCCACTACAAACAAGGGGCAAAGTGCTTGGATTGCGATTGTTGCAGCATCTTGTGGTCATGTGATCATTATTTGCACCCTTCCCAGTTAGCTTCCGAGAAGCAAAGTCAATCATCCCACCTGTCTAGAACCCACACAGCCATCACCCACCACACTTACCTTTTGAAGTTCTCCGTACCTCATATTGGGGAAGGAGGGCAGGCCAGACAAACTGCTTCATTTTGCTGCCTTAACAAGGTCTGCATAGCACTGCAGAAGTTTCTGAATGCTGCATAAATCTTCTGCAGCTCTGTGCAAATCACGTTAAAGCAGCAAAATGGATTGCTTTATTACCTGACCGCATGGCACAATTCGGCAAATGGTGACTGTACCAAAATGAAATTTAGCTTCTGAAAACATGACGACTGCTTCCAGAATCATGCCACGAGGCTATGCAATGAAGCAATCCATTCTGGAAAGCCTTGGAGCTCTTCAAAAGGTCCGAGAGGAAGAAGGTGGGGTGGGAATTAGGCCAAAGGCCTGGAAGGACTCACTGGGAGTGAGAAAAGGCCTATTGGGATCCAAGGAATGGGAAATGGAGCATGGGCCAACTCGGGGGTGGGGCAACTTGGGAGGACCAGGGCAGGTGGGCGTGGGCCTGTACTAGGCCACCAAGAGTTTCCCCCACCTTTGAGGTAACCCTCTTCTTATTGGGATGGGAAATTAGCTGAGCTGCTTCTCATAACGGCTGTTGCTACATGCAACTGTAATGGGCAGGCTCCATCCATTACAGTCATATGTTGAGGATTACTTGTATTTTTATAAATAACTCACGGCAAAGTATATACCTAATCCTTCTTCCTCCTTCTATTTCCCCATAACAACAACCTTGTGAGGAAGATTGGGCTGAAATTGAGTGACTGGCCCAAAGTCACCCAGGTGAGACTAAAACTCACCATCTGTTTTTTAGCCTGGTGCCTTAACCATTTAAAGCAGTGTTTCTCAAACTTGGCGACTTTAAGTCCTGTGGACTTTAACTCCCAGAATTCCCCAGCCAGCTATGCTGGCTGGGGGATTCTGGGAGTTGAAGTCCACAGGACTTAAAGTCGCCAAGTTTGAGAAACACTGATTTAAAGCAAGCTGGCTCTAGCAGTTGATTTCTATCAGATAGAAGTGATGAAAGATTTGTTTTTGTCTCAAATATGTAAAAATTTCTGTTATATTTAACTTAAGTTTTATTTTCATTGTAAACCTCGAAAAAGGCTGCATTTGTTTCTAACAATGGTTAGACAGCACTCATGAATATTCCATGGTTTGCTACACTTGATAAACCAAGTGACCGAAAAAGGAGCAAAAATAGAAAGGAGAAAAAAATGGTTTTGTAAGCAGATTTTACATTCTATTTTTTCACAAAGTCTGGTTGCTGGTTGCAAGAAAGACTCCATATGGTAGGGATGTACAATTTTGGCTTTCAGCACAAGTCGGCTAAATATGCAACCGGGATAAATAGAAAAATATAAGTGGAGCCAAGGCAAAAATTAAAGTTGGTTTAATTGATAACAGAATTAAATTATATAATACCGGTGTTCATTTATCTGCTGTGCAATAAATGTATTGTTTTTCATTAAGGCTTTTTAGGTACAAAAGCAGAACAAAACTATTTTAAATATTTTTTACTAAATTATTATTATTCTTAAAAGGTATCTTGTATTGAAAAAAATGGAAAACAGAATGTATGAATATATATATTGGGTGGATAGAAATAGAGATAGAGAGAAATAGAGAGAAAGGCAAGACCTGGTTGCAAGAACAAAGCAATAATATAAAATAATATTCTATTTGGTTGGTTACACACTTTTTAAATCAGAAAATATTAAATATCAGTGGGAAGTCTTGCTAGCATCAATAATTACTTCTCTTCCAATAGACAGTATTTTACAACCATGCTTAATTCTCACAAGGATATCTCTAGGGAGGGAGCTGCCCTCTATATTGTTTCTCTGTGTGTTTGTCTGTTTAGCCTACAGATATTTTCCTTTTATACACAATGATGCTATTTTTGGCTACTCCATCATATTTCCAAGCTTTCTGCCACAATACTTTACATTTTAGGGAAAATCAGAGATAACCTATCAAAACAATTAAAGACAAAAATTCCCTGATCAGACAGAAAGACAAAAGGACACTGGCAGATTTTTAAAAATACCTTCAATTCCATGCACATTTCGGAGAGAGATCGTTTTTATTCTACATTGCGCACTTATTGAGATGTATTATGAAATGTATTAATCTTATTGTACATTGTGTCTTATTAGTAAATATATCTCGATACTTTCCTAGGTATACTGAGATGTTATTTGCCAAGGGTTGCCATGGAAACTATACAATAAAGATCAAACAAGAGCAGCACTTGCGGTATCCCTTTGCTGGATGAAAAAAAAAATCCTAATAATTGTTTCATAAATCGCCATTGTGCCTAGATCAAGAATTACAGCCTCATTTGAAAGACTGGTTTATAAACAGCCTATAATTTTTTAAAAGATTTTATAAACATAAAATCACATTTAAGTGGCAGAAAACCTACTATTTCCAAACTGTCTAATGCTCCTGCACAATGAATGGCAAGTGCTGTTTTCACAAAGGGAGAAGAAATATGTTTGAATATGACCAAATTGTGAAGTAGTAACTTTCTGCCTACATTCAGTCTTTAATGTTTAATTCTCAGACTTTGCACTGGGACACTTAAAAGGTTGTAAGGTGGAGAATACTGAAACTTTAATTATAAAAATATCTAAAGTATTCTACAAGTGGGTTCTACGTTGAAAACCCAAAGCAAGTCTATTGATATCGTGATGATCCAAATCCATGCCATTTGAGAGCCAGTTTGATATAGTGTTTAATGCATTGGGTTAGAAACCAGGAGACCAGGAATTCTATTCAAACCTTAGACCCAAAGCCAACTTGGGCCAGTCACTCCCTCTCAGCCTAGGAAGAGGACAAGGGCAAACCATTTTTAAAATCTTGCCAAGAAAACCTCAAGTACTAATTCAGACAATTGGCAGGATTCAACATTGACTTATAAGACAGACACAAAGCAAACAAAAACGTTCCAAACAAATAGCAAATAATCAAAAGGTTAACTGTTCTATGGACTTGCAAAACTGTGTTGACACAAAGAGAGATAATACTAATTACAGGAGATTGAAATAATAGAATCAAAATATAAATTTTAGCAGTCATCTAATCCAATCCCCTGGTCAGTGCAACATCACTAGAACATTCTGACACATAATCATTCAGTCTTTCTTTGAAGACCTCTAATGTTTCCTTGTGGCATACTTTCCACTGGCTGACAGCTGATATAGTTTTTCCTGATACCTTCCATGAACCCACTCCCTCCACCCCTTTGTAATTTTAACCTACTAGTTCTGGTCCTGCTCTCTGGAACTATATAGAATAAATCCACACTCTCTTTTATATTTAACTTTTCAATATCTCCCCATAATTATATTCTCTTTTTTAGGCTTAATGTATAAAAAAAATTAAAACATTCCTTGTAAAGCTTGATTTCTATGCACTTCATCATCTTGCTAACTTTTCTCTGAACCTACAATAATTTGTCATTGTCCTTTTTTGAATTAGGGTGGACACAGTATGCCCATAGGGGTCTGATATGAGTAGAGTTGAATAATTACTTCTCATGATCGAGATTCTTATGTTTTGTTAGTATGCTCCAAGATAGCATTTCTTTTTTAAACAGTTGCATCACATTACCGAGTTAGTTTAATTTCCAGTGGACAAGGACTCTCAGATCCTTCTCACAAGTAGTTTCCCAGGAAGCATCTTCCTCTACTCTTCAAAGACTAATGCAAGAACTTCTCAAAGACTACTGAGAACAGTTCTCAATTATCTCTGTTCGACTATGACTAAAGCCATAGATTTAGACGGCAGCCCAACGTTAATTTTTGGTAAGATTATGCTCTATCATCAATGCTTGGTCATATTTTGGGATTTTCTTGGAGTCACAGGAAAAGTAAGTAGAGGCCATGGCCAGGAGGATTGTTGCACAAGTCCATTTCAGAGGTGGTATTCAGCAGGTTCTGACCAGTTCTGAAGAACCGGTAGCGGAAATTTTGAGTAGTTTGGTGAACCAGTAAATACCACCTCTGACTGGCCCCACCCCCATCTATTTTCTGCCTCCTGAGTCCCAGCTAATCGGGTGGAAATGGGGATTTTGCAGTAACCTTCCCCTGGAGTGTGGTGGGAATGGAGATTTTACAGTATCCTTCCCCTGCCACACCCACCAAGCCATGCCCACCAAGCCACATCCACAACCTGTAGAGAAAATTTTTGAATCCCACCACTAGTCCATTTTGCACTCTAGTTGTAGCTCTTCTTGGAATAGGGGCTAGTCACCACATTTGGAATCCTCTTGTCATTTCACATCTGACTATTGCAGCTTACTCTACATGACACTGCCCTTAAAGATCATTAAAAAGTCATAACTGGTTCAAAATGAGCAAGCCAGATTTGCCTACATGATATATCTAGTGTAGAAACTAAATTGACTGCTGGTTGGCTTGTGGGGAACAATCAAGGTGCCGATTGTTAACTTTAAAATCCTATATGGCTCATGATCTGAGTATCTTTTGAGACTGCATGCTGATGGTGGAATCTGCCACTTCAGTGAGGTCTTTGAAAAAAGGGGACTGCAAGCTCGGAGAGGCATGTTGACCCCAGAAATATGATGGCAAACAATCTTTGTGATAGCTCTCTAGAACAGTCTGCCTCTAGAGATAGCGATGGCTCCTTCCCACTTAATATTTCATGGAGCGGTGAAGAGCTGGTCCTTCTGAAGGGCCATTCAATATAAAGCAGCTATGATTGTTTTGAGGGAAATAACACTTGTTATTTAGTTAAAAGTGGGAATATGACTTTAGACTGAATTGTTTTATAGATCTTTGGGGTTATGTTTACATTATCTTAATATTAATTATTGTAACAATTATTATAAAACATAAAAACTGTATACTTCTCAGATTTACTCGAATGACACAGAAACCTAAATAAACAAATATATTCATTAGATGACTTTCTGAACTTCTTGTATTCTTAGCACTCCACCAATTCTTTCCTCAAGCTCACAGATATGCTAAATTTCTCTCTTGACATAATGGGAAATTTGTTAGAGGGGTCCTCTTGAATGCCTTCAAGAGAAAGGTATTTTTCTTTTTAGCTATATTTTTATGAAGTCATCATATGACACAGGTAGCCAAATAAGTCCTGTAAGTAAGTAAACGTCATGCATAAATAATCATATCAAAATGTCCTTTACTGAATAAATGTGTCCTCTTTTGTTGTAGTAGATGAAATACATATAGGATTTGTTTTGTTCCCTATGGGAATGAAAACAGGATCCAAGCATATTAAAATTGCATGCAATAGGCAGATGCTGCCTGTATTGCAAGCAATTACTGATTTAGTCAAATCTAATTGTTTAATCCTGCACAACTGGGGAAAATTGAAGTGAATGGTTGGCAGACTAACATTTACAGGCACTGCCCAAAATGTTTACTGCTTTTGGAGATATGGGGCGGCAACTCTATTTTCTTGCTCAAAGTACTTTTGTATGACTTGCCTACTTCTGTGGCATTGTTGTATAATTCTGCTGTCTTACAACAGCTACCCAGACAACTTAGAGCAGTGATGGCGAACCTTTTCAGCACCCAGTGCCGAAAAGGGACATGCACGCTCCTTGGTACCCCAACCAGAAAGAGGAGCTGCCCAGGGGGCTTGCACACACCAGAAAATAAACTTTTGGTTTCTGGCACGTACATGCGTGTCGGCCAGCTAGTCTTCCAGTTACTGGCATGCATGTGCGCACAACGATCAGCTGGCTGGCGTGCATGCTTATGCCAGGAAACAAAAGACCAGCTCTTCCAGTTTTCGGCACTGCCACATGCACAGCTAGCTGATCATCACACGCACATGCATGCCCGAAACCCAGAAGAGGAACGAGTGATGCTGCATGTGCCAGGCAACATGGCTCCATATGCCACTTTGGGCATGCATGCCATAGGTTCGCCATCACAGACCTAGAAACTGTTTTGTTATCCTTTTCTCATCCCTGCTAAAGGGGCATACTTCAAGAATGTCTTGTGGTAAAACTTCTGAAGGTATCCCACCGAAATTTTAAAGTTGTCTAAACTTTCCCCAAAGGAAAGACAGTTTCAGGCATTTTGTAATTTTCCCATTGTAGCCCAAATAGACAAATCTTTTTAATAGAATCTTGAATATCAAAATGATTCAAACCAATTTGGGTTGTCATTGAATCTCTGATCACAAACCTGAATCAAATCATAGTCTCGTCACGTGTCCTTGTCAAATCTGATCAAGTTTGCTTTATATAGGAAAGTAGAATACATGTGACAGGCAAACCTGAACTCTTTTAAAAAAAAACAGATTTGAGAAGTAAGTTTGTTTTTCAAGCCTCTTCTAATGGGCTTTAATTGCAGAGATACAGTCTACTGCCCCTAGGAGCTTTGAAAACACACAAGTTATCATGTCAAATCAAGCATTTTAATCTGAGGGTTTCAAACTGTGATTCAATATTAGAATACTGGGACTACATTAGACGCACAATGAATAACTTTACTCAAAATTGGAAGGTGACAAAATGCATTTTGAAAGAAATGGCTGGAATTCTCTACTGTACATTTCAAAAAGTCTTATTTTTCATTTTCTTACAGTTAGCAGAGATTTAAAGCAGATCTTCTACTTCTGTAGCTGAAGAAGTGTTCTCTCCTATTCCTTTCTCAATCTATTTACCTGTTAATACAGGTAAACTTGACTTGACAATCATAATTGAGCCTAAATTTTACATTGCTAAGTAATAAAGTTATTAAGTGAATTTTGCCCCTTTTACAACTTTCTTGCTGCAGTTGTTAAGTGTATCACTACAGTTGTCAAACATCATTAATACAAGCCAGTGACATGAGGCAACATGATAGTAGTGTTTCAATATCTTTTTGCCACAAAAAAGAGGGAGTCAACCTATTCTGCAAAGCACCCGAAGGCAGGACAAGAAGCAATGGATGGAAACTAATCAAGGACAGGAGCAAACTAAAACTAAAGAGAAATGTCCTGAGAATTAGAACAATTTATCAGTGGAACAACTTGCCTCCAGAAGTTTTTAAGAAGAGATTGGACAATCATTTGTCTGAAATAGTATAGGGTTTCCTGCCTGAGCAGGGAATTGGACTGGAAGACCTCAAAGTTAGAATACTTTCGAACTCTGTTATTCAGTTGCCAAGCACCTAAAATTTGATCATATGATCATGGGGATGTTGCAACAATCATGTAAAAAAAAGTTATAAGTAATTTTTTCCAGTGTTATTGTACATTCCAGTGTATGATTGGTTTTAAGTCAAGGACTACCTGTAAGAGTTAAGTCTAATGCAGCAGGGCAAATGCCAATACAGCCTATGATTGGGTTCTCTTGACAAGCTATGCGCTACATTTGCTTAACTATGGATTGCGTGACCTTAAAAATATGAATTATAAATACATTAAAACTGAATAAACCATAACTTCCTTAAATCTTAGTTCATTAATACTTTGCTCTTCCCCATGAGTTAAATGTTGCATTCTTACCAGAACATGAAGAGAAAAATTTGTATTAGAAAGTTTGTGCCAAAACCACATGATTGAAAATGGGAGTCATGCTGTTAAAATTTCATACCAAGCTTTGTAAAATAATTGTACAAAGAAAGATAGTTAAGAAATCTATCAAGCTAAGCTCCCTTGTGCCATTATTACAGAGGATTTAGTTGATTTTCTTCTAGACGTAATTCTTAGACAATAGTATGTAAATAATCCATACGTAAAACCTGGAGATTTTGTGCTTCCTTTAAGCACAAAAACTGGCTGATCAACTTTGGGCAGTCACTCTTTCACAACCCCCCTCATAGGATTCTTCTTATGAAGGAAATAGACAGGACTATTAGGTATGGTTGCCATCATGGGTTACATATAAAAATGCAGGATATCTCATCTAAATCTGATGGTAATAACAACATTGAACAAAATCACAACCAGTCAATTGCAAAAGGCAGCCTTAATTGGAACAGTTTACAACAATACCTTTAATATCATCAGCAACATCTAGCAATCTCAGGTCCTTGGGAAGGACTCAATAGATCAATAAAAATGCCAAATCTAGCCTAAACATCTGGCTGAATATGCGATGAACAATAATAAGTGCAATCTTGATTCTACCTAAAATAGGATTTTGGAGAATATAATTTTACTTTAAGCAGCTCTAAGTCTGTAGAACCTCAAGAAAGCAGTACTTCTGTAACAACATTTAGCTACAGTAGAGTAAATTGCTTCTAGCGCATTCTAGAATCTTGGACACAAGAGCACCACTTATTTCTATTGTTGCAACTATTCTGAATAACCTTGTATTATACCGTTACTAAATTTCCTCAACTGTAACATACACTGCAGATTACAGCTCAGAAAATCTGAAAAAATTCCAGTTTTTTAACATTTCCCCAATACTAACTTACTCTTAATCCAACTTTTGACCACAGCACATTTCTGGAATTTTTAATTTCTAGAAGTGAATGGATTTGGTATGTTAACACAAAAAATAATAGTAAAGATAAAATTGACATCACATTGGCTGACTCTATAAAAGATAAGCTTGCAATTTTTATATAATTCCATAGAAGTATGCAAAGCTACGAAAGAGCACATGCAGCTGCAAAACAACCTTTCTTAATGAAACATTGAAATTTAGGATTTATTTATTTTTTTTAAAAAAAGATCTTACCACTTCTGGAAGCAACCTAGTTGCAAGGTCATGGATGGCTTTGATCACTATACATAAAGCGGACAGAAGAAATATCACGCCCAAGATGACACAAGCTCTGTAAAGAAAGAAAGATTTTTAGGAACTTTTATGCCCTGCTGTTTAATATTTAATGAAAACACAGTACTAAATAATATGCAGAATGTTGACACAGTAAACATTTTTGAAGAATTAACACTCCACATTTGGGTTTTATTCCTTTTTATTATTTAGGTTTTTTTCCTTTTTCTTGTTTCTTTCTTTTTTTGTATTTACTAGATTTGTATTATTTGTATTTTAAAAAGTATTTTAAAAAAAACATTCCACACAACAACATTCAAGAGCAGGACACGGAAACAAAATCATTGTCAGGAATTCTAAAGTATCAAGCAATTGCTCATGTAGTGAGATACCCACATTGATCTTGTCACTTATTCAGGACTTAGGTAGTAGTCTAAAAATGTAAATTGCATAAATGTGAATAAACCTGGTGTGCAGTATTTGCCTTAGGCAGAGTTTTGTACTGATGCAGTACAAACCCTGTTTTCAGTTAACATATGAATGGTTAAATTGATTAAAGCTTCTCAAGATGGAAGCTAAAAGTTCATAACAAACAGATTTTATTAACTAGTTCAAATAGATCCTCAATAAATACAGCTTTTGGCCAGAAAAATGTTTTAATATTTTGGCAATTATTCTAATGAACGATACTGTACATTCGTTCACCTTATAGCAAGCATCTGTTTCGTTTACATATTACATGAAACAAGGAAGCGACATTTTCCATGTAACATTCAGAAATTTGTCACCTACTGCTAAGACAGTTTGAGGCTGTTATAATTAGCACAGCAATGTGCTACTATTTTTTAACCTATACACATCAGCCAATCTGCTGGTTTGGAAGCATACGCAAATAGAGACCAGACGCATGGAAGAGACTGCAGAAAAGCTTTTTCTTTAGAAGTGCAGACTTATTTATTTTTCATACAGCCTATTCAGAAATGTCAAAAAAAGTTGTATAATGTAATCAGTTTTTCTTATTTTCAACCTTAGAAAAATCCAGAATTTCTCTTTTCTTCTCAGTCAGCCACACTTATCCACGTACATGCTATCTACCTCTCTTCCCACTTACTGGATGAAGTTGGTGTCAAATAACAAAAGAAAAGACAGCTGTCCATCTCTCTCCTCAATCACTGCTAGTCTCTGTTAATGCTTCACCCTTCCCATTTCATGGCCTTATGGAATCCTGCAAGTCCTTTGGATTTGCAATGCGATCAAACTGGTCAGTCCTAGAGGAGATCAACCCTGACTGCTCTTTAGAAGGCCAGATCCTGAAATGAAACTCAAATACTTTGGCCCCCTAATGAGAAGGAAGGACTCACTGGAGAAGAGCCTAATGCTGGGAAAGATTGAGGGGAAAAAAGAAGGGGACAGCAGAGAATGAGGTGACTGGATGGAGTCACCGAAGCAGTAGGTGTGAGCTTAAATGGACTCCAGAGGACGGTAGAGGACAGGAAGGCCTGGAGGAACATAGTCCATGGGGTCGCAATGGGTTGGACATGACTTTGCAACTAACAACAACAAATGGGCTATTTTGCAGCATATTAGGATGCCGGTTATTACCAAGTTGCAGAGCAACTGACTGGACATATTATAGATGAGGGACAGTACACCTCTCTTTATTGAAGCCTTGCCGTCAGTAGAGCAAACGTATTTGGCAAGTGGTATGGGAAGGAAAGGTAATGGGGGAATAAGAATGGAAATCTGTTTTAACTTCAACTAAAATCTATCGACTGGGAGAAAAAAATAGAAGTACAATAATACAATAGCAGAGTTGGAAGGGACCTTGGAGGTCTTCTAGTCCACCCCCTGCCTAGGCAGGAAACTCTATACCGTTTCAGACAAGTAGGTGCCTTCAATTCAGGTTCAACTTCCTAGTCTTAGTATGGACAAATGCTCATCAACTTAACTTGTTTACAAGAATAAAAATTACAAAAGAGCCCATAGCTCTTCAAAGGCTATTTCAGAAAAAAAATGTCCCATCCATCTACTTGATTTAAATGTTACATTTGCACTTTTTACAGCTTCCTGTACCATGTACATCATTCATTTCTACTTCACTATTTACATCATATGTCCTAAGTACACACATCCATCAATTCAAGAGACCAATACGTTTTTGTTTGGTTAAAACTGACTGGTTTTTCATGAAACATATAATTTGAAAAAAAAAATTATTTCAGCATGTTCAATTTCAGTGATACATCACTACTGAAACAAACATAGCTTTAATTATTTTGATCTTTGTTCTCAATGGATTTTCCTAATCTTTTAAGTTCTTGTCAAAGTTTGAGATTATTTTCATTCCTAGAATTAAACTTCTTTATTTCTCAAGCATCATGTTCTTTTTATTTTTAAAAGAAAAGTTATTTACCACTTTCAGTCAAGCTTAATCCAGAATTTTCACTCTTTTTTACTTTCATAATGGATTTTTAATGTTTTTATTTTTATTTTCATATAACAATGTGAAATTGTCTGCATATTTCAAATTATGAGGGTTTCATCACTTCATCCTGCCATTCTTATAATATAGTGGCTATATAAATTCAAACACTAGAAGGATAATTTGTATAAAACCATAGGATAATAACTAAAACCAAATAAAAACAGCTAATGCAAAATTTAAAATCACAATATCATTAAATTTTACTAGTAAACTATAATATGAATATTCTAAATATCAAAACTATAATAGTGTGATATAAAATAAAATAATATAAAAAGGAATACTTTAAAAGGCTAAATGTGATTGATAATATGCACATTTATGGGCGTTGTTTTTACCAATTAAATGGCCTTAATGGCATGGGTAAATTTATTGTATGGTCATGGACCACATATAATAAAATAAGAACCTAAACTACATAATAGCTGTTATCAGCCATCTGGTTGTAGAGTTTACATATGGTAATTAGAATTTTCTTACATTTAGAGAATAAATAGTGTAAATAAAAATTATTACAATGCCCAGAATCCAATTCAAGATGAACATTGCATCTTGCAATAAAGAAAGATATGGAACATGGTTTCTATGGCACCAACCTACAGAGTATGGAAGGAGTATGGAAGGAAAATTTTCCAGGGCAGATTACAAAATTTCTGCTCCTTCCTTTCAGCCCTTCTCTAGAATTAGGATGCCAAAAGCCACTAGTGAAGCAGGATCATGCTTCAAAATACAGTGTAAATCTGGGGACAAACTGCACTCAAGAATATCAAGGTCACTGCTGCAGAATGGTTCTTCTGTCTAGACTTCAGTATTCACCTTCAATACCAGATAATCAGATGGCCCCGTTACTGCTTTGGAATGCTATGAGTTTACAATAAGTCTGCCCCCATTCATGATATTACCATGGGATGAGGATGTCAGTCTGGCATCTTCATTACCAATACCTAGGTTCCTTTCTTGGAAATGTGCCCACATAAGGTTCATATCTTGTATAGCCATAGTTCATAGCTTTAGCTGCAAATATCTTACTTGTAGTGAGTATAAATTGTATAAATTTTCTTTACAAAACTTAATGTGATTGTTTTACGTAATTGAAATCTTCCAGTAATTCCTCTATTTTTTTCATTTTCTGCATTCCAAATACCCACTACCTTCTTTCTTTATGCCTTTCTTGCATTTTGCCATTAAATTTCTCAACTGCTTCCATTAAAGCATCTGTTGTTGGCTCATGCATTTGTGTGACACTAAATATTCCTTAGTTGCAGCTTTTCACATTTAATGATCAAGTTGCATACGGCATTGTAACCAAAAACTTCTCTTTCGGTGCCATCTCCATCAGTTACCAGAATTCTTTGCAGCTAATTGTATGATCACCTTCAGATCTATTCATAGACGTTCACTACTCTTCCTACATCTTTTCTTCCAAGTTTTATCCCATAACAGAATTACAAAGCTCAATAGTTTATATTTAGCCTCCATTTGAGAGAAGATGCCCTGAAGCTAAACCTTTCACAAATCCAGGATGATTGGAAATGGGTCCTCACAATAGTATATTTAACACTTTCACATTGCTTTATATTTCCTTTTTTTTTTAACCAATTCAGCATCATTACTTCACTGACCAAAGTTGGCACTGAAGTAACCTAGCATGACAGACAAAATCAAATCTCTAGCTTGGTATAATAAGAATCAGAAATTTGCTGACACTATGTTACTGGAAAGCCAGGAAAGGCGACTGTAATATCAGCATTGTCAATATATGAATTCCCATTTGACTTGAGGTAATGGGAAACAGCCCTGGCATGATACAGACAATTATTCTACAAACATTTATTCAGTTGGCTATGAATTACTTTTATCCTGAAATATCTGTACCCTTATTTTCAAACAATTGATCGCCCTAGGTCATCCATACCTAAGCAGCAATCTTAACACAGCCTTTCAACATCTCAGCTCTACAGATTCACTAGTGTTTAATGTATATTGCATTAAATCGGTGCAAAATCTTTGATCCATCACCTAGAGACGTTTTAGAAACTCAAGGCTTTCTGCATAAAACTTAAGTCTGTATACATTTTTAAAAAAAGAACAGGTGTTATTTGGAAGCTTCTTTAAAAAGCCAACTACCACTGGGTAGGAGAGAAAGCATAATGGTAGAGCTTTTAAAATTATTCATCTGAGAAATTAATGTTGCTGAATTAGAAATCCCAGCAAGTCAACCTCAGAGAGTGGTGGGAGTTGTAATTCAAATATATCTGAAGGGCCATATTTGACTTTAGCAGGAAAACAGGTAATGTAAATTGATTCTGAAACTAATCAAGGAGAGAAACAACCTGGAATCAAGGAGAAACTTCCTAACAATGAGAAAAATTAACCAGTGGAACAGCCTGCCTCTAGAAAATGTGGGTGCTGCTTCATCACTGGAGGTTTTTAAGAAAAGACAGCCACCTGTCTGAAATGGTATAGGATCTCCTGCTTTGGTAGGGGGCTAGACTAGAAGACCTCCAAGATTCCTTTCCAGCTCTATTCCAATGGATTGATTCTCAAAGAATCAATCTACTCAAAGAAAAAAAAACAGATAAGAAAAACACAAAGGTTTAGATAGACCACATATGTTCCTTTAACCATGACATTCTTAATTTGTCTACTTATTTTTAGTTCCAGATAGTAATATAAGAAAATAAACAATAGATAAAAACAGCTATATTTTAAATTGTACATCAATTAATTATATGTAAGTTATGTCATCCTTGGTATAAAAAAGAACTGTTTGTATTTTAGTAACAAAACATAATTTGCTGTCATAACATATTTCTCAGCTTTACTTTTATGTAAAAAATCAATTTAGAAATTGAATAGAAGCAGTATTTTCCCAATATTGACTCTGCTCATGCAATACTTATGAATTGGTGATAATTCACCACAGAAGAAAGTCTTCATATATAAATACAGTCTTTCCACTGCAGACAATCTATATTCATAAATTATTTCCTCAATGGTATCAACCTATACAATTTATAGGGAATGTGTTTCTCACAGCTTCTTAACTGTTGACAACAACAAATTTTATTTATTTATTTATTATTCATGCTTCTAGACCGCCCCCTCTCCCAAAAAGGGACTCGGGGCGGTGTACAGTCCATGCCAAATATATCAAAATACAATAAAATTGAATATGTACAGTTGGAATGGAGGAGGTTAAAAATGGAATTAAAAGAACTGTACAAAGCAATATATATAAATATAGGATTTTGAACCCCTAAAACACACACAATAAGTTAAAAACAATACCCCTAAAATAACCAGTTAATACATTTGCCAGGAGGGACAGTTGTAATTATGCCAGGCCTGCTAATCGGAACAGGTGAGTCTTCAATTTTTGCCGGAAGGAGCGGAGGTCAGTAGTGGTTCTAATGTCGGGGGGGAGGTCATTCCAGAGGGTTGGGCCCATCACAGAGAAGGCCCTACTCCTTGGTGTCGCCCGTTGGCATTGCCTAGTGGACGGCACCAGGAGAAGTCCCTCTCTGTGTGAGCGAATTGGCCGCAGGGATGTATGTGGGAGGATGCGATCCCGCAAGTAACTAGGTCCCGTGCCATGGAGCGCTTTAAAGATGGTAATCAGCACCTTGAAACGCACCCGAAAAACCACAGGCAGCCAGTGCAGCTCGCGCAGGAGAGGTGTTACGTGGGAGTACCTCGTACTCCCCATCACAGCCCGCACGGCTGCGTTCTGAACTAACTGCAGTCTCCGGGCGCGTCCCAAGGGCAGCCCCATGTAGAGAGCGTTGCAGTAATCCAGGCGGGACGTCACCAACGCATGAGTGACCGTGCGTAGGGCATCCCGGTCCAGTAGGGGGCGCAATTGGCGCACCAGGCGAACCTGGTGGAACGCCCCCCTTGCCACGGCTGCCACATGGTCATCCATTGACAGCCGGGCATCAAGGAGGACGCCCAAATTGCACGCCCGTTCCACAGGGGGCAATGGTTCGCCCCCTATGGCCAGCGATGGAATCAGCTGGCTGAACCGAGGTGCCGGTAGCCACAGCCACTCAGTCTTGGAGGGGTTGAGTTTAAGTCTGTTGTCCCCCATCCAGACCCCGACGGCTTCCAAACACCGGGACATCACTTCGACAGCCTCGTTGGGGTGGTTTGGGGTTGAAATATACAGCTGGGTATCATCAGCGTAGAAGTGACACTCAACCCCAAAACCACGGATGATCTCACCCAGCGGCTTCACATATGTGTTGAACAGGAGAGGCGAGAGGACCGACCCCTGTGGCACTCCACAAGTGAGTGGCCTCGGGGTCGACCTCTGTCCCCCTGTCAACACACATTGCTTCCGGTCGGAGAGGTAGGAGCCGAACCACCGCAGAACGGTACCTCCGACTCCTATCCCCTCCAACCGGCGCAATAGGATACCATGGTCGATGGTATCAAAAGCCGCCGAGAGGTCTAATAGGACCAGGATAGAGGAACAACCTCTATCTCTGGCCCTCCAGAGATCATCGACCAACGCGACCAAGGCTGTCTCCGTGCTGTGCCCGGGTCGGAAGCCGGACTGGCGTGAGTCTAGAAATGAAGGCTTTGCTTGAACTGGAGTATTACTTAGCCATTTTAAACAATGTAAACTTGATTCCCTATTGAGATTATCCAAGGCCATTTTCAATTACATTTTTTTAAAAAGAAAATAGGGTTCTGTTTCCAATGGACACACAAGGCAATTCCTTATGAAATATTTCTCTTTAAGCAATTAACTCTTGTCCATCCACTTTATTATGATTGCTACAGAAATATATCCTTTCCATTTTCTTAAAACTTGAACCACTAACATATCTATCAATTTAGAAATTTAATGTTTTTCCTATATTGAGTTGCAAATGTTTAAAAATATTAATAACTCTTGCAACTTTAATGAATCTGTTCGTCTTGTACGTCTACCAAAAATCTGTTGGAAATCACATTTTAGTTATTAGTTGATTGCCAAATTTAGGTAACATAAACTTGATGGATTCAGGAGCCTCAGTATTATTGCCTTCTTGATTTATAATTTTTTTCCTGAAGGAACAAACATCTAACATAGCAGAATCAAAGAAAATATTGCAATTAAAAAACAATCAAGGGAAAATGGGAAAATTTACAACTATCAATGATAGGGAGAATTTCTACAATCAAAATGAACATTTTACCTAGAATTTTATATCTGTTCCAGACAATTCCAATTAGACTAGGGAATTTTTTTTGACCAATTAAACAAAATAGTATTGAAGTACATTTGGTAGGGGGGAAAAGCAAGAATAAAATTAAAGTCCTTACAAGATGCTAAATCAAGAGGAGGCATGGGGCTACCCAATTGGGAATTATATCACCAGGCAGCTAGCTTGATGTGGGTTAAGGAGTGGATAACACTAAGGAATTCTAGATTATTGACTCTAGAAGGACATGACTTTTTAATGGGATGGCATGTTTTTTATGGTATAAAGGTACTAAAACACAGGGTTATTTCAGAAGACATTATTTAAGGGAAACTTTGTTATTGAATTGGGAGAAGATTAAAAAACAATATTACTTAAAAATACCAGTCTGGCTATCAACTATTGAAGCTTTTTCATATCAAATAATATACAAGAAGGAACAAATAGATATGGTGAAATTTTGAGTGCAGAGGGTAAACTCAAATCTATGCAAAGCTGAAACAGGAAGGAATAGAAATGAATTGGTTTTCATATTTGCAAATACAATCTAGATATGACAAAGACAGCAAAATGGAAGGTTTTTATGATAAAAAAACTGAGTTAGATGAAATTTTGACAGGTACTGATGAAAAAGTAATTTAAAAACTATATGGACGTTTACTAGAGGTTAAGTTAAAAGAAGAACAAGTTAAAGAACCAATGATAGCTTGGGGGGGGGGGGAATTTTGGACATAGGATTGAACTAGAGAAATGGGAGAAATTGTGGTCCCAAAATTATAAAATGACAATGTCAACAGCTTATAAGGAAAATTTGTATAAGATGTTTTACAGGTGGCACCTATCCCCAACGAGAATAGCAAGAATGTCCAAAAACAAATAGGAAAAAAAATTGGAAATGTCATCAGACACCAGGATCATACTACCACATGTGGTGGACTTGCACAGAAGCTAAAACGTATTGGACTAAAATTCACACATGGTTGGAAAAAAATGACACAGAAACGCATAGACTTTAAACCAGAGACTCTTTTATTGGGTATTATACCAGATACATACAATAAAGACTTGAAATATTTGATCATAAATATTTTAACGGCAGCCAGAATTGCATTTGCAAAAAATTGGAAAAATGAGAAAATACCAACGCAGGAGGAAGTTATTCGAAAAACAATGGAATGTGTTGAAATGAGTAAATTGACATTTGAAATCAGAGAACAAGAGGATGAACAATTTTATAAGATTTGGGACTTGTTTTATCAATGGATACAATTACCATAATCTTGAATTGTAATAATAGAACGTGAAAGGAGATATTATAAAGACATATTACTTTTATATAGATTTTATAGAATAATAACAACATAATGGAATATTGGTGTGTGTGTGTATATATGTATGTGTGTATATATATATATATATATATATATATATATATATATATATATATATATATATATATGAATTGAATATATAGATTCTATAGATTTATAACAAAGTAATGGAATATTGGTGTATGTGTGTGTGTGTGTGTGTGTGTGTGTGTGTGTGTGTGTGTGTGTGTATATATATATATATATATATATATATATATATATATATATATATATATATATATATATATATATATATATATATATATATATATATATATATATATGAATTGAATATTTAGAATATCTTGTTTAAAATGAAGGAATAATAATTGCAGTTGATTACATGAAATACAATGATAAAGATGTATTTACCATATTTTTCGCCCTATAAGACGCACTTTTTTACTCCAAAAGAGAGGGTGAAGATCTGGGTGCGTCTTATAAGCCGAATGTAGCCACCTGGGCAGTGGTGGGTTTCTGCTGGTTGGTCAATGAACCCGGAAGCCCCACCCCTGTCACTCACTCGCAAGTCTTTGGCGTTTTTTTGCATCGGGGCTTGCTGCAAGAGAGAGGGAGCAAAGACCTTTTCCGGATTGATGGTGGTGGAGGTGCGGGCCCGTACTCACTAAAGCAAGTCCGGGGAAGTCCTTGGCGCCAGCTGAAAAAGGTCTTCACTTCCCCCCCCCCCTTGCAGCATGCCCCGATGCAAAAAATGGCGAGATCTCTTCTCAGAAATGTCTTCTTGGGCTGGCCGGATCCCTCTCCAGATCTTGCGGCTTTTTCAGGGTTTTCTTTTTAAAAAACACCTGTCCGAACTATCTTGAAAACCTGTGATGTTGCTTTGGGAAGGGGCAGGCGGCAGCATTTGCCCCTGCCGCCCTCCCTGGGCACCTGCAGCCTTGGAGCCTGCAGCTTTAAAACAAGCCTTTGCACAGCTGCCCGTCTTTTCCCTCCGAAAGCAACCTCGCAGGTTTTCAAGATCGTCTGCAGAGGCGTTTGGCGCGAACTCCTCTCCTGTTCCTTTTCTGCGGGGGGGCTGCCTTGCTTGTGTGTGTGTCTGTCTCTCACTCTCCCTCCCTCCCTCTCTCTCTCTCTGTTTCTCTCTCCTCCCTTCCTCTCTGTCTGTCACTCTGTGTGTACATGTGTGTGTGTGTGTCTGTCTGTCTGTCTGTCTGTCACTCACTCAATCAATCACTCACTCTGTGTGTGTGTGTGTCTCTCTCTGTGTGTGTGTGTCTCTGTCTGTCTGTCAACTCACTCAATCAATCACTCACTCTGTGTGTGTGTGTGTCTCTCTCTCTCTGTGTGTCTCTGTCTGTCTGTCCCTCTCTCCATCCCAACTGGAGAACAACCTTTTCTGTCCCCTTACCAGCCCATCCAGGAAGATGAGGAACGCGAGAGGGATCCCTCCCCCCCCCCGCGGATGGGCTCCGAACCAGTGGAGCATCGTCCTTCTTTTTAAGCAGGCAGCTATCAGAGAGAAGAAGGCAGCGCGGCTTGTGCAGCCGAAGATTGCCTGCTTAAAGATCGCCTGCTTAAAGATCGCCTGCTTAAAGATCGCCTGCTTAAAGATCGCCTGCTTAAAGATCGCCTGCTTAAAGATCGCCTGCTTAAAGATTGCCTGCTTAAAGATCGCCTGCTTAAAAAGAAGGACGAGGCTTCTTTTTAAGCAGGCGATCTTTAAGCAGGCGATCTTTAAGCAGGCGATCTTCGGCTGCACAAGCCGCGCTGCCTTCTTCTCTCTGATAGCTGCCTGCTTAAAAAGAAAAAATGAAAAAAGAAAAGAAAAAAAAGAAAGTGGGAGAGAGAAGTATATGTTGGTGAATCGTTTTATATATATATACTGCAAGAAATATTAAAATAAGATAGATGATACTATTAAGATATGTTACTATTTAATAGATTTAAAATGATGTGACATATAGTTAGCATATATATGAATTTAATCCTTAGAATACGTGTTCAAAAGGAAGAAATTATAAGAGTAAATTGAACATATGATTTACAATGATAATCAATGTACTAATGTATATTGGGCTGATAACTACTTATTCTATATGTAATTGAAAGCGGTGATGCACAAATGTTTGTGACCAAACAACATGCTAAATAGATATGTAACTGATTATATTTTTAATGTATATTTTTGTTTGTTTTTAAAATAAAATAAAAACTTTTAAAAAATGAAATCAGTGCATTGGTGTATATACAGATATGGTAGTCCTCGACCTATAAGAGTTCATCTAGTGAGCATTCAAAGTTACAGACACACCAAAATAGTGACTTATAGCCATTTGTTCATACTTACGATCTTTGTAGCATCCCCATGATCATGTGTGATCAAAATTCAGACACTTGGTAACTGATTCATACTTATGACTGTTGCAGTGTCCCAAGGTCATGTGATCATCTTTTGCAACCTTTTGACAAGCAAAACCTATGGGGAAGCCAGATTCCCTTAACAATCGTTTTACTAACTTATCAACTGCAGTGACTCATTTAACAACTCTGGCAATAAAGGTCATAAAATGGAGCAACACTCAACTTAACAAATGTTTCACTTAACCACAGAAATTTGGAGCACAATTGTGGTTGTAAGTTGAGCACTACCTGTAGTAGATGGAAGAATAGAACTGTAAATTCTACAGTAATGAACAATTATATAGGCTTTACTATCGTTCAATATATATATATATATTCAATATATGTATATTAACAATATATAAATCAAAATATAAAATGTAACTGAAAGTAAATGTGATAGGGAAGTGGGGGAGGGAAAGAAAGGAAAGAGAGAATTGTGAGGTGAAGGGGAAAAAAGAAAAAAAGCATTAACTTCCAACTCTTTTTAGCACAGTAGAATAAAGGTAATAAAATTATAGCCTCAACTCTTTACTCTTGCATACTTGGCATATATTAGCCATTTCTGTAACAACAAAGATAGGCTTTACTATCACCAACATTTGTTTAGTAACATTAACCACTCTGCAATTTATATAAGTGTATATTGTGCAACATTTCTCTTTGGTCTACCTAAATAACTATGCATTGCTGATATAATTTAGTTTTTGAAAAACAACACTACCTAATCACCTCCTAATTTTTCAGCAAGTGAAATGTAGTGACAACAATATGTCTAACTGGGGATATAATAAAGCCCTTGGTAATTACTACTCTTGACTCAATCTGTTCTAAGAGCAATAAAGGTGTGGCAACAGAATTAAGGGTTAAGAAAAAACCAGTGATGCACGCAAATAACAATCTGTGCAAATGGTTTCACTTGAACGTGACAATACATAGAGATCACGTTGCCTTCATGTTATCCGCTGTATTTTTGCAATATGTGTTTTGCAAGGAATTGAAACCAATTTTAGCAGCTCTCTGCAAAGTTAATTAGAATATTCACTGAACTGTGATGACACTATGCTGAATAGAACAAGATTATCAATATCAGTCATATAACTAGCGGGTGGGCTTGTTAGCTTGTGGTTATCTTACAGTCTGACAGAGCTGTCAGAAATTCAAATCTTGTTATATTTATTTAATATAAGAAGTTTTTAAAAAGAAAAGGAAAACCAGTTATTTAATTTTGATTAAATGAATTAAAAATAGTGCATTTTACATTCCAAATGACATCAGTAGAATTTCAAAAACCTTCATCCTTTTGCATAGAGTACGCTTCTACATTTCTAAATTCATTAGGAAACAGTGACCATAGTATTTTTAGGCATAATTGTGTACTCTTGTCAGAAATTCTCCACCTATGCACATAATTTCAGATATGTAGATAAGATTTGACCAATAGGATATTTTGACAAGGTTTGAAATGCATAACAAAATCTTATTGATTGTTGGTTTTTTTTTTAATTTGGGGAATAGCTATTTCATACCAATTTACTCATCATAGGTTCTTTCACCACTGAAATAAATAACTAATCAGCAAGAGAAATGTACTTACATTCATCTTCCTTGACTCTGACATTCTCCGTGTTTGTACTTAAATTATAATATTCCTCAGGCAGCATAGCCTTTGTGGAGGAACCTGGAAGAAGATATCTAGATGTTGTCCAGGAGGGGTCTATGTGCTGTATCTCAGGAACTTCATGAAATAGGGATGAGTGATTAGGAATAGAGGTAGTCCTTGACTTATCACCATTCATTGAGTGACCATTCGAACTTACAGCCACATTGAAAAAAGGAACATACGATTATTTCTCACACTTATGACCATTGCAGGGCCATTGCTTATGTGAACAAAATTCAGACAGTTGGCAACTGGCATTTATTTAGGACTGTTGCAATGTCCCAGGATCATGTGATCATCTTTTGTGACCTTCTGACAAGCAAAGTCCAATAAATCCAATAAAACAAACAAACAAACAAAGTCAAGGCAGTAGCCAGATTCACTTGACAATCATATTACTAACTTAACATCTGCAGTGACTCACTTAACAACTGTGGCAAGAAAAATGGTAAAACACGGCAAAAATTACTTAACAAATGTGTCATTTAGCGACAACAATTCTGGGCTCAATTGTGGTCGTAAGTCGAGGGGAACCTGTGCGTCAAACACAGAATCAGGCTAGGGATTCAGTGAGGCAAAAGTCACTTAAAAGCAAACTCTTACGCATCAAAACGATTAAGGAAAGAAGTAGCATTTCTGTTTCTGAAGAAGGGAGCTTAGCTGAGAGAATGAAGAGTTCAGAATGATACAAGGGTCAACAAGGAATAGAAGGAAAACATAATTTTTTACAGCCAGGTCATAATGCTGATGGCCAGGCAGAGCAAAGAGAATCGCTCAATATGTTTGCAAAGTTATTTATAGGACTCTTGATGCAAGTGACAAGAGCTTTGGCTCTGATACTATAGAGCACTTCACTATATCTGTTTCTGAAATATAAATGACAGCTTTCTATTCTAATATAAACAAACTGTTTTTATAATTCCAAATGCAAAATTTTAAAAGCATTGTTCCTGAAGTACTACATTAGTATATTTAATATGATAAATTGTTTGTATTTATATTCATGACTTTAACAGGTTTTTTCGTGGCACATCTTTTCTGATTTTAGGTAGCCTTTGAGACAGAAATTAATCTCTGAAATGCTGAGTTTGTACAATACAAGAACAAAACAATAATTTTGAGCTTTAGCCTCTTTTGTTTTTAGGTCTTAAAATATACATAAAGACTCAATTATTTATATATTAAAAATATCACAAGGCTTACTACCAATGCAACATTTAACAACAAATTTGCTTTACCCAGCAAATTTAAAATAAAAGTATCATTCACCTACCAATTCTATAATACAAACTGAGAAACATACAAGAAAATATCAAAGCACTATGATCAGAATTATTCATGCTTATCCTAGTGATTCATGTTTATTCTAATTTACAGTATATTTACTTAGCTATTGAATATGAAACAGTGAAGCGCAATGTGATTATATCTATCTAATGATTCCAAGTAATTTCACAGAACATTATTTACTTCGTATTTTTTTCTGTCCTAAATATTGCAGTAGGTTTGCAGTGGCAAAATGAATTACAGCTCAATCCTTTTTTCCTATCCACAGGGCCTTGTTTCTGTTATTTTCAAAATAATGAGCAATACAAATGGTAAATATATACTGCATAATTGTTTATTCATGTTTGACTTCTAATGCCACTTTTCTGATCAAACTTACTCAACCATAGGCTAGGAAGTCAAGATCAGTACTCGTGCCCTGATATCCTACAACCTAGACTAGGTGAAATTATGATAAATAAAGTCATGGCATATTTACATATAGTACTCAGTTCTTTCCCCCATTTTTATTGAGGTTACAACATTCTTCAGATGGCACCCCATAGAACTCATTTGCTCATGCCAGTTTCTAAGATTTGCTAGACAGGTGTACATGAGAGTTTTAACAATTATTTTAACCTCTGATCTTTTCTTACTCGTACTTTCCCTCTATAAGTAACTTCCAATGGTACTGTTTCATTACATAAAACATGAAGGTGTTTATTTTTCATGCATACATGCACAAAATCGCATTCAGAAGCAAGCATGTTTTCTACATTCCCTATATTCCCAACATGCACAGTTGCACTCGGTTTACTTTTCTTTCCAATCACTGCCCCTTGTAGAAAACTCTCCTTCATAATGAATAAAAAAGTCACTAAGAGGAAAAAATCTGTGTCTTTCCTGCCCCAAACAAATAATCTGATTAGCATGGGGTGACACCCTAACCAATTACAACCTCAGCAGGATGAATGGATAGAAACCATGAATTTTCTATATAGCTACATACCTGGTAACTATACACCTAAAACAAGTGTTAGATTGGGTAAAGGAAAGGCACACTCAGGCTTAGGCAACAACAGCTCTTTATTATAACAGAACAACTATGTACAATCCAGCGAAGGTTCAGTCTGACAGCAGCCCTTTTATAGGGAGCTGTCAGACCCTTCGACCAATGAGATTGAATCTCTGTTCCCACCGGAACAGAGGACCTTGGTGTAAACCATTATAACAGTTGCTAATATCTAACACCCCTTTCCTCTTAGATGGAATTAATGGACTTGTGATGTAGTCACACAGGTAGGCGGACTTTTGGGTGGCTCTGCCAGACCTGCGCAGTTCAATCAGAGAGTGTTCTTCAGACAGGTCAGATGGACCTGTTGGCTCTGTAGCTTCACCTGGTGGAAGCTCCTGGAACCTTTCACAGGTCGCGGCTGGAGCTTCTAGAACCAGTTCGCTCGGAGCTCGCTGTGGGACTGCAACACAACCAGATAAGTGCCCCGATCCCTTCGGGCTTGAACTTTCTGTGGAAGGAGTGACTTCTTGCTCCTTTGGGGTATGGCTTTGGCTAACTCTTGCAGGAGTTACCTCTGGTTGTCTAAGAGAGGAGTTGGAGAGGCAGCCACAGAGTTGGTCAATGTGCCTTCTCCAATTCCGACCGTCCTCGAGCTCTACGAGATAATAGCAAGGCCCGGTGATGCCTATCACTGTGGCAGGAATCCACAGAGTTCCCCTGGCATAGTTGTGGGCGTAAACTGAATCCCCTAAGCTAAGATTCTGAATTTTGCTTGCTGAGTCTGGTGGCGATGCGGCAGAATAGTTTGGGTGTAACCGGTCTAAGTGAGACCTTAGCCAGCGACCTATGAGAAGCTCGGAAGAGCTTCTCCCCATGGTAGCACTTGGCGTGATGTGCTGAATTAGGAGGAAACGGTCGACCCGTGTTTGCCAATCTCCCGGGCCCATCCTGGATAGGCCTCTTTTGCAGATCTCACCATTCTCTCCACCTGACCATTGGAGGCCGGATGGAATGGAGCGACCAGGGCATGTCTATTTCCCTGTGCTGCTAAGTAGGTCTCGAAATGCATGGCCGTGAATTGGGGCACATTGTCAGAGACCAAGACATTGGGCAGGCCATGCGTGGAGAAAAGTCTCTGTAGTGCCTTGATGACCGCTTCTGCCGTGGTAGAGGTCATGAGGACTACCTATAGTCATTTCGAGTAGGCGTCCACAACTACCATGAATGTCTGGCCATGAACTGGGCCAGCGAAGTCTATGTGCACCCTAGACCATGGTACTTGAGGTCGCTCCCACTCCTTAGCAAGCACCTCTGGGGGAACTAGTCTGGACTCCTGGCACAGTGTGCAGGTAGCCACCCATTCTTCGATCTCCCTGTCCATGTTAGGCCACCACACGTAACTCCTAGCCAAAGACTTCATCCTGACAATTCCAGGATGCCCTACATGTAAAGCCTCTAATACTGCAATGCGCAGTTTGGGTGGAACAATAACCCGGTTCCCCCATAGCAAACAGCCATTAATAACAGACATTTCATCTCTTTTACAATAATACATTTTGAATTCAGACCCAACAGGCCCCTTGGGCCATCCTCTCCACACCCAGTTCAAAACCTGTTTGATCGTGGCGTCACTGGCAGAGTGGCGGGCAACGTCACTAGACGAGACAGGACCAGTCTCTAAGCAGTCAATGAGGAGGACTGGTGTCTCGGGGATAGCGTCTGCAAGCAGTTCAGGTAATGGGCATCGACTCGGCATGCCCCAAGGTTGAGCCTGGTCGATGGATGAGGCGATAGGTGTAGGTCACCAGGAAAATAGTCCATCTGGTTATTCGCGGCGACAAAGAAACAGGAGTAGGCCGGTCCCCAGCCAGCAAGCCCAGTAGCGGTTTGTGGTATGTGATGAGTTCAAAGTCACGGCCGTAAAGGTACTCATGGAACCTTTTTACACCGGCCACTACAGCCAGAGCCTCACAGTCCAGCTGGCTGTAGTTCCGCTCGGTAGCGGACAAGGTCCTTGAGTTATAGGCTATGGGTGTCTCGGTCCCATTGGGCATTCTGTGGCTGAGGACGGCTCCGACGCCAAACAGGGAAGCATCGCAGGTTAAAACAATTGGCAGGGTCTGGGTGTACTGGACTAGGAAGGTATCCGCTGACAGCACTCTTTTCACTGCGGCAAATGCGGCTGCCTTGGCTTTGCCCCAGGACCACTTCGCATTTTTCCCCAGGAGACGATGTAAGGGCTCAGCAATGGTGGCTTTTTGTTTAAGACGCTGTAGAAGTTAAGGAGCCTGAGAAACGTCTGCAGCTCAGTCTGATTGCAAGACGTAGGGGCGTCCTGAAGTGCTTTAATTTTTTTAGAGGTCGGGTGAATCCCAGAGCCGTCGATGAGGTACCCTAGGAATTCAACCCTTGGCACGTTAATTTGGCATTTTTCTTTTTTGAGACAGAGGCCTCTGTCTCTAATTCTGGTCAAAACAGTTCTTCAACGTTTGAAAAGTTGCGCCTCATTTGCAGCCGATACCAAGATGTCGTCAAAATAGGGGACGACTCGTGGAATCCCCTGCAAAAGCCATTCCGTGATGCTTTGGAACAATCCGGGGTGATACTAACTCCAAATTGCAGGCAGTTACATTTGAATGCACCCCTGTGCATCACGATGGTTTGGGCCTCTGCTGTAGCGCCATCTACAGGCAATTGTTGGTATGCCTGCACCATATCTAATTTAGTGAAAACTTTGCCGGGGCCAAAGGAATGTAGTAAATGCTGTACAATGGGCACAGGATAAGCGCTTTGTTGTAAAGCTTTATGGATTGTGCACTTGTAGTCTGCACAGATGTGGACAGACATGTCAGATTTGACAGGTGTCACTATAGGGGTCTCCCAGCGTTCATGATCTACCAGCTCTAGGATTCCCTGGCCTATGAGCTTGTCAATTTCCCGATCAATTTTAGGGCGGAGAGTGAAAGGTACTCTCCTGGGTTTTAGCCCCATGGGGGCTACGTTGGGGTTCAAATTAAAAGAGATTGGGGTCCCCACATACTTACCTAGTCCGGTGCCAAAAATGTCCTTAAAGAATTCTTCGGTGCTCTCGTCTTTTAAGGCGTTGATACCAGTCACTTCTAGATCCAGGGCCTCAAACCAGTCAAACCCCAGGAGGCTCTGCAGGTCACCGCTGACCACTGTCACTGGAAGCTGGCAGCTGAACTTTTTGAATTGCACCCAGAAGGTGCCCTAGCCCATGATGGGGACTCAGTTCCCCTGGTAGTCACGAAGGCGGATGTCAGGAACGCGTAGATGCTGCTTCTTCAGGCTAGGAATAGCCTGCTTGAGTGTAGACCACGGCATGATGGTCAATGGTGACCCTGTGTCAATCTCCATCTCTCATGGAGAGCCCTCGATGAGGACAGTGACTTTCAGCTTTTTTGGCCGCCTTGTGCGGACTTGACTGATTGAGCTGTGGTAGGTGACTCTGGTGTCGCCTTCTGAGCGCTGTGGTGGCAGCTGCCATGCCCCTTAGTTGGGCCTCTGCTGGCGGTTAGGTTGGCTTCTGGGCTTCCAGGTCATGGGGTGCTCACTTCTGCAAACCTTGGCGACGTGCCCCTTTCGCTCACAGTGCTGGCAGATGGCATCGCGGAAATGGCAATATGATCTGGCATGGTCTCCTCCGCAGCTTGTGCAAGGCGGGAAACGTGGATCGAATTTGTGCGCCAGCTTGGTGTGGTCACTGCACATGCAGCAGTTGTCATCTTCACTTTCTGAGCCCTCGGCCTCTGTAGCCTCGCGATGTACGCCTGTGCTCTTCTGCGCATCTTGTGGAGTACTTTGGTGCTGCAGGGTTTTTGTAGACTTAATGGCAGTTTTGGATGCCCTGGCTTCGTCCAAGGCAATTTGCAGAGTGAGGTTAGACTTTGCAAGTAACCTCTTCTGCAGGCTAATGTCCCTAATGCCGCATATAATGCGGTCTAGAATCAGTTCATCAAGGTCTCTAAACTCACAGTAGGCTGCGGCCTTCTTCAGCGCCACAACATATTCATTCATAGATTCACCCTCTTTCTGATTGCGAATGTTACATGCGTGCCTTCGGATGTGTTTAGACGGTCTGGGAGCGTAGTGTGTCCTCAGCGTCTGTTGTAGCATCGACCAAGCGACCGATTTGAGTGGCGTTGGCTCGGATAAGTCTTTTGCAATCTCGAACACTTCCCATCCGCAGTAGCCCAGCAACATGTTCTTCTTTCGGCCTTCAGAAAGGCCCATGAGGTTGTTGGCTTTGAGGAAGCAGTCGAACTCAGCATGTAGGATTCCCAGTGCTCGGTGACTGGGTCATATGGAGTCAGTGGGGCGTGCATGGCCATCTTGTGTTCTGAGGGCATTTTGAATCTGCGCTCAAAAATGGCTGCTTGATGCCGTGCTGAGCTCCGGGCTGGATTTACTTACTGGATTGCTACGCTCTTTTTGGTTCGCCTAGTTGCCTTCCAATCCCATCCTCGTTGCCAGTGTTAGATTGGATAAAGGAAAGGCACACTCAGGCTTAGGCAACAACAGCTCTTTATTATAACAGAACAACTATGTACAATCCACCGAAGATTCAGTCTGACAGCAGCCCTTTTATAGGGAGCTGTCAGACCCTTCGACCATTGATATTAAACCTCTGTTTCTGCCGGAACAGAGGACCTTAGTGGAAACCATTATAACAGTTGCTAATATCTAACACCAAGTAACTACCTTCACCCATTTTTTGTGGAGAAACAGTAAAAGTCAAATAACAGTCTGCTGAAAGGTTTATTAAAGGAAAACAGTCTACAGGGAAAAGAAAGCACCACCTTTTGAAGATGATTAACATTATACTTTGAACCTAATATGATAGATTACATTCTGTCAGTGGAATAAGATAAAATCAAGATAATGAGTTATTGCTGCACCTTTACACAAATTATGCTTTGATAGATTGCCCGCTTTCAGATCACCCACTGTGCAACTTAATGCAGCAGGGCAGCCTGTTCAATGTGAATTTCAAGCTGCAGGTACCAATGTATGCATCCTCCACTGAAGGATGCATCCAAGGTTTTCAGCAACCACTGTTCAAAGGAGCTATATTACATATGGTGCTTTCCTGTGGTGCTGTGAAAAGATTTTTAGCATGGTACCACCAGGAGGTTTCCAGAAATCATGAGGGCAGAAAAAAATAATTGGCCCAGTGGAAATAAAGTATTAATGAAAGCTTCAGCAGAGATAAAAATAGTTTTAAGTACTCACATATATTCTCTGTGTGCCGAATGAACTGCTGCTGCATTGCTGTAACGCCACAGAACTATCACTGAAGACAACACATCCAAAGTGGCATCAAACTGGAAAAGATAATAAACACTTTAATTGGAGCAACTAAGGCAAAAGATGTTGCAATGAAAGATTGCTAAGAGTGCTGCAATGCTGTATATAGATGCAGCATTAATCATTGGAATAAAAAGTATGGAACATTAAAAATTGACTTTTTATTTTAAAAGAAACAAAAGACAAGGAGTAATAAAATTTTAAACCCCATCAATCGTACAGTGTAACCTCTTTTCTGCTGCAAAACACATACATAATTAAAAACAAGACTCTTCTATAAGGGCAGAAAGATCGAACTTAAGGCAAAGTAATGAACCTTACTGTCAAATAATAAAAACTAGAGCACAGATTGTTACTGAATTTTTTAAATTAGCAAATTATAGCACCAACTTCATATCTGATGGATTCACACAAACACTGCCAGAATTATTTTTTTCTTAGACACCTAAATGACAACAGTCACTAGTTAAAATCCAGTCTTATAATCCAATCTTATTAGATACATATGATGATGATCTAAGGAACAAACAAACATTTTAAAAAGTTCTTAATGAATATATGAACATGAACAAAACCACAAAAAGAGGATTTCTTCATTAACTGTTTGGTGTATTGATTGGGTAGATCTCCCAACTTTCCTCCAGCTCAAGAGGCAGACATAGCACTCCCTTCTCTCATTTTCTCAAAATAACACTATTTAATAGATTGGGCTGTGACAGTATCAAAATCACCCACTGAACTTCTGTGGATAAGGATGACCTTAAACTCCCAGTCCAGCCCTAGACCTGAACCACTGTATAATGTCAGGTCTCTATGCCATTACGATAACATGGAGGTGGAATGTAATCATCTAATTTTGGGGTTGGAAGAGGAAGATTGTTTATTTGAAATATGCCCTTAGTATTAGAACTTTTTAATGCTATGTAAATAGTGAACCACCATAAAATGTCTACCTCTCCATACTTCGCTTCTAACAGAACTCCCAGAACTTGCAAATCAGCATGAGGCTGATGAATCTCCTGATACTGAGACTTAACCTGAGGGTATACACAGAGAATTAAGTTAGCTCTTGCTTAACACTATTGATAAAACAAGCCTCCACAAATTGTCTAAGCCTCTGTTGAAACGTGCTTGAGTTATGTTGCTAATACTGGAAACAGTGGACAATGCTGGGAATATCCTTTAGACCCATTTCTAATTCTTCTGTGAAATTCAAAGAAGAAATCCTATCTAAAATCCAATTAGACTTCTGGTTCGATTGTTTAACTTTACTCATGGTTCCTCTCTTTCTTAAATTTCTTTGTGTGAATTAATAGTATTTGTGACAACTGTGAATGAAACTAATGAGTGGATTCGATCAGAAAAAGCAAATATACATTTCAGTTATGAGAATACTTACTGCAAATCCAAATGATGAAGCACTGTACCTCATTACAGAGACAGCTAAAAGGAAAAAGAAATTTTAAAAATCTACATTCAATGAAATTGCATGCTTGATTAGTCAGTCAGTCACTCTGAATAAATGACACTACTGTAGTACAATAATCTCAAAATGAATATATCAGAATTGTTATTCAAAAACTAGAGAAAGGCTGAAAAATATGAAAGCATATTTGAAAAGGAAATGTGCATCACATACTGAATATATAAATTAACTATTTCATCATAAATATTTATAAACAATAAATTTTAGAATTAATTTTAAATTTTAATGGAATATAATCTATTAAAACATAAAGATTCTCTCTATGCAGTTATAAAGCTCTGATTTTTATATGGAAGAACAAGAGATGCTTCTCCCTATTATTTGCAGTTCTTTGAATTCTTTCAGTTCCCTGAATGCTGTGTTTTGATTTCTGCTCACAAGAATTTTCTGTAGAGTTATTGTTACTCAAATAAAGTATACTGCTATCAGAATCATTTTTAAGAAATAAAATTTTCAGTTTTTTTTCACTAGTTGTTCAGATCAACACTAGCCAATACCAATTGTTCATTTTTGTGTTGTTATGGTTCAAGCTTTGGAAATGTCGAAATACAAATTTCAGGTGCACTCAACATCCTAAGAGAGTGCTTCTTAACCTTGGGAACTTTAAGACGGATGGACCCAATGGAGCTAGCTAATTATCGTCCAGTCTCCAACCTTCCGTTTTTAGCGAAGGTTGTTGAGAATGTGGTGGCGCAGCAGTTTCCACGACACCTCGACGAATCCGAGTATCTAGACTCATGCCAGTCTGGCTTCCGACCTGGGCACAGCACAGAGACAGCCTTGGTCGCGTTGGTGGATGATCTCTGGAGGGCCAGAGATAGAGGTTGTTCCTCTATCCTGGTCCTATTAGACCTCTCGGCGGCTTTTGATACCATCGACCATGGTATCCTATTGCGCCGGTTGGAGGGGATAGGAGTCAGAGGTACCGTTTTGCGGTGGTTCGGCTCCTACCTCTCCGACCAGAGGCAATGTGTGTTGACAGGGGGACAGAGGTCGACCCCGAGGCCACTCACTTGTGGAGTGCCACAGGGGTCGGTCCTCTCGCCTCTCCTGTTCAACACATATGTGAAGCCGCTGGGTGAGATCATCCGTGGTTTTGGGGTTGAGTATCACCTCTACGCTGATGATACTCAGCTGTATATTTCAACTCCAAACCACCCCAACGAGGCTGTCGAAGTAATGTCCCGGTGTTTGGAAGCCGTCGGGGTCTGGATGGGGGACAACAGACTTAAACTCAACCCCTCCAAGACTGAGTGGCTGTGGCTACCGGCACCTCGGTTCAGCCAGCTGATCCCATCGCTGGCCATAGGGGGCGAACAATTGTGGAACGGGCGCGCAATTTGGGCGTCCTCCTTGATGCCCGGCTGTCAATGGATGACCATGTGGCAGCCGTGGCAAGGGGGGCGTTCCACCAGGTTCGCCTGGTGCGCCAATTGCGCCCCCTACTGGACCGGGATGCCCTACGCACGGTCACTCATGCGCTGGTGACGTCCCGCCTGGATTACTGCAACGCTCTCTACATGGGACTGCCCTTGGGACGCGCCCGGAGACTGCAGTTAGTTCAGAACGCAGCCGCGCGGGCTGTGATGGGGAGTACGAGGTACTCCCACGTAACACCTCTCCTGCGCGAGCTGCACTGGCTACCTGTGGTTTTCCGGGTGCGTTTCAAGGTGCTAATTACCATCTTTAAAGCGCTCCATGGCACGGGACCTAGTTACTTGCGGGATCGCATCCTCCCACATACATCCCTGCGGCCAATTCGCTCACACAGGGAGGGACTTCTCCTGGTGCCGTCCACTAGGCAATGCTAACGGGCGACACCGAGGAGTAGGGCCTTCTCTGTGATGGGCCCAACCCTCTGGAATGACCTCCCCCCCGACATTAGAACTACTTCTGGTCTCCGCTCCTTCCGGCAAAAATTGAAGACCCACCTGTTCCGATTAGCAGGCCTGGCATAATTACAACTGTCCCTCCTGGCAAATGTATTATATCTGGTTATTTTAGGGGTTTTTTAATTTACTGTATCTATTTTAGGGGTTTAAAATTATATTTATATTAGCTTTGTACAGTTCTTTTAATTGCATTTTAACCTCCTCCATGTCAACTGTCAACTGTACATATTTAACTTTTTTATTGTATTCTGTTATATTTTGTATGAACTGTACACCGCCCCGAGTCCCTTTCGGGAGAGGGGGCGGTCTAGAAGCATTAAATATAAATAAATAAATAAAACTTCACCTCCCAGAATTCCACAGCCAGCTTTGCTGCACTAGTTACAGCATAAAGGGCCTTGAACATATAAATCATCATCAAATTATATTTTTTTTATCATTTAAAATAGCCATTACTAAACCTTCTCTTTCTTTTTTATGTAAAAATAAGAAGAGAGAAAAAAGAAACAAAAAAGTATATTTTTTTAAACTATTGAAAATGGGTATATTTAGTCATGTAATGTAATGTAATTGTTAACACCCAATCAATCTACTTAGCAAGGGAACAAAAATTTAAACTTGTAAATTAAAATGAATTGAGATGTGTGCACGCTCACATTTGCAAACCAGTAGGGAAGGTAGGTGAATACCACCTCTGAACAGGACCTCAACAAACCCCAACTGTTTGTCCGGCCTGCGTAGAAACAAGGACTCAGTGGGCTCCATTTATCATATAAGAATGATACAAAATGAAAAGAGAAAAATGTTTTTTTTTTCAAAATGCCCTTCCACACTGGAGATTAGAAATAACAAACAGGCATAGGTGCATGCACACACACACATACACTCACACAAACACAATCATTTATAGGAGTAGTCTATAAAGTTGTATCTCTCTCTCTACATAGTAGAGAGCAAAAAGCATATACAGCTTAAAAAACTGATTGAAATATTTGTTAAATGATAGATTTATTTTACTTTTATCATTATGTATTCTAAATATTTCTGATAAATGGCAGCTGATTCCAGTTTCAATGCTAGGAGCCCAAACCTAATTATATTTTATCTTTGATAACTGATTCTAAAGATGAATGTGTATGTATTTTAAAATGTGATGAAAGAGGATCTTTTTTTAGCACAGTCTATGTAGTATTTGTGCTTAAGAGTGAGAAAATATGTATTTCCTCCTCCTGTTCTGTGTCTGCACCCTTAAATCACCTGTTTAAACTTCACAGATTTTAGCTATACGCAAGTATTCAAAACAGAAATCCTACATCTTCTCTAGCTTTCTCCATATTGTTTACTGAAATAGAACACATGCATTCTTCAACAAGATGTTAACAAGAAACAGAAAATAAGTGGATTGGTTGCTTTGGCTCCAGCTGTGCAGTTATTCTAACTATTTAATTCCATAAGAAAATATAGATTAATGAGATATCCCTTTGTGCTTGGTTTAAGTATTATATTATGGACAAGGAACTATTAACCTGAAGGTAAATTACAACCTCTGAATAAGGAGGAGTCTGGTAGCATTCTTTCAGAATAACGTATTTTATTAAAAGGCATGTATTTTTTCATCACTGCACATAGGCCTTCTAATAAAATATATTAGTTTGAAAAAGTGTAACCAGTTCCTTCTACTTAATCTACATGGAATTGTATGCATAGAGTAAATGACAGTCACAAAGCACTTTTCAAAAGAGGGATTTTTTTACAAAATAAATAAATAAATAAATACGATAAAGTTCCTTCTTTAAAATGTTCCTTCTTTTTATGGCATTTCTAACATTTATTGTTATATGATTTGGTAATTATCAACAGTTCTGAATTATCTGAAAAACACTATATTAATTAAATAATCCCTTAAAATTAAAGGAATAGAAATTTATAGTAGGTTTTATTTATTTTTTCCATAGCTCTTTCCATTGTTGTATTGTAATAATTTATTTGAAGTTTTACATCCACTTTATCATATTTTTTAAAACCTGTTCCATCCCTATGCCATATCTGAATTACACAAACACACTCCTCCTAATATGTGACCTTGATAAGTGTTTTAAATTCTGTCATCTATAAGAAAGTCCCTCCTTTCTTATTTAAAAGCAAGAAAGCATTATTGAGGCTGATTAAAATGCATTTTAAAAATGCATTTCTTTTGTTGTACCTTTATCTTTCACATTGTGATTAAATATATACATTGCTTTTAAATTAGTTTCAAAGTTATTCAAGTTTAAATACTTAGCAAATGAATACTGATTAAAACGAGATAAGCAATGGCTTTTAAAGTAGAATGCTGTGAAATTCATAGTAGAGACCAGCTATTATTAGGCAAAGAATATTCTAACATGTACAAATATGTATTTCTAAACTCAATGATACTGATCCCTCTAAAGAATTTATTTAAGTTTTATTTTTTAAAAAATCACCCTTTAAATAGTTCTGAAAATCTGTCAAGAGTTATGTGCAGAACAACAAAAAGCATAGTTGGAGACATAAAACAATACAATACAATAGCAGGGTTGGAAGGGGCCTTGGAGGTCTTCTAGTCCAACCTCCTGCCTAGGCAGGAAACCCTATACCGTTTCAGACAAATGGCTATCCAACATCTCCTTAAAGACTTCCAGTGTTGGGGCATTCACAACTTCTGGAGGCAAGCTGTTCCACTGATTAATTGTTCTAACTGTCAGGAAATTTCTCCTCAGTTCTAAGTTGCTTCTCTCCTTGATTAGTTTCCACCCACTGCTTCTTGTTCTACCCTCAGGTGCCTTGGAGAATAGTTTGACTCCCTCTTCTTTGTGGCAACCCCTGAGATATTGGAACACTGCTATCTCCCCTAGTCCTTCTCTCTATTAAACTAGACTATGGGTTGCATGACGGGATGAAGGAGGAGCTTCCGGCGATGGCGGTTGCCTCCTGAGCTCCTAAGAACGCCATGGAGCTCCCGACCGGGTAAGGGACTGCTGCCGGCCCTCATGTCATCGGAGGGCCGAGAGTTGGACAGCTCGACCACCCTGGCTTGTTTTGGGCTCGTTTTGGCCCGCCAGGGTGGTCGGGGGAGATTGGAGGAGAAGGAGGAACGGAAGGCTGTAAACGGCCGGGGAAACAGCTGGGAAGCAATGGCGGTGGCGCGCGCAGCGCAGCGCGGCGTGAGGATTGCGCTGGCGGCGAAAAAAGGCACCGGGGAGAAGAACGAGGCACCGGGGAGGAGAATAAGGCTGGGAGGCAATTGGGAGAGGCAGTTGGAGACGGCTGCGGCAGCGGGACGAGTGGAAAGAGTGGCGCCGCTGCCAGGGACTCCTTTCTGGTATTCTGCCGTATCCTGGCTGCTCCCATGCCCCCCCCCCCGGGCCTTGCCGGCGCCAGCAGAGGACGCCGAATTTTGGAGAACATTATCCTAATCAGTGGAGAACTTTGGAGCGCCGAGTGGGGGGCCAAGGTGGAGTGTGCCCACCTGGGCGTTTTGGATGGAAACCAGGAGTGAGGGCGAAGGTATAAACAACGGTTGGGGGTGGCCTGGAACACCGGAGGCCACTGGAGGCCCTGTTTCAAGGCCATGGATAGGCCTGAACAGTTATCTAGGCCAAGAACAACTGGGCCAAGAACGCCACCCCATCTGGAACCACCTTGGATTGTCTCCCACCTTTCTGTCATCTCTGCCATCTCTCACCACTTGAGGATATTCGATCATTTCCCGCCCCCCCCCTCATCCAAGTACTAATCTGGACATTGAAGCCTCCTACTTCCTATTGAGACTCTACCCCCGTTTACCAACTTTTTATTACCAGCACCCTTACCCCACTGGGTTTTAACAATCTACTCGAGGTTAGACCTGCTCCGCCTGCGGGAGGCCCCTCTCTCGCAGGCATGGCCCTTGGCTCTTTCAAGGGCCCGCCTTGATGACGGGTTCGTGGACCCCGAGAGGTGCAGGAACCGGAAGCTAAGGGGATTTTTAGTAAAATGTTTTTTATCTTTTTTAGGGGGTCCCAGGGTGGGGGGGAGGGTTAATCAGACCGGGAGGAGGGCCAGAGCCGGACAGACAGGTGAGTCCAGGAAGGACGGGGATGCGGTGGAGGGGGGGAATATAAAGGTCACTAAAGCAGAGGGTTGTCCTATTGCAACGGTCGCGGGGAGGAGGGGATGCGAGGACAGGATAAGATCCCAAGGTCGGTTGGGAGACCGTGGCTGTTGGTTACGCCCGGTCGCTTGTACCAACCCCTGCAGTCTAGGTGGACAGGTCCTACAGAGCCAGGGCCTGCGGCTGATGCTTTGCAACGCAAGGTCTGTCACCAACAAGGCCCCCCTCATTAATGAGTTGATCTCAGAGGGGGAGCTAGACCTTGCAGGGATAACGGAGACCTGGTTGGGCCACGAGGGTGGTTTACCCCTCGTGGAAATGTGCCCACCGGGTTTCCGTGCATTCCATCAGCCTCGGGCCCTGGGTAAGGGTGGAGGGGTGGCGGTGGTTATGCGGGAATGTTTAGAGCCGAGGGAGTTCACTGTCCCTCAGATACCCGGGTGTGAGTCCCTTGGTGTGAACTGGGGCCCAGGGAGGCAGTGGGGCTTGCTGATTGTATACTTGGCTCCTCGCTATGCATCAGCAGCCCTGCCCGAGCTCCTCGAGCTAATCTCAGCGACGGCAGTTGAGACTCCCAGACTTTTGGTCATGGGGGACTTCAACTTGCCGTCAATGGGAGCGGCTTCCGAGGTGGCTCGGGAGTTCATGGCTTCCATGACGGCCATGGACCTGACCCAATTAGTGCAGGGCCCCACTCACGAAGGGGGCCACACACTGGACCTCATTTTTGTATCTGAACAGTGGACGAGTGATCTGGGAATAGGGGATTTAGTCATCACGCCCCTGTCATGGTCAGACCACTCATCCCTCCGGCTGGACTTCCCTGGCGCTATCCCCCACCGCGAGGAGGCGGAACCAGACTCTATAAACTGGTACCGCCCCAGGCACCTGATGGAATCTGATAGATTCCAGACGGAGCTTGGGCCAATTCCTGTAGCCTTGTCCCGCTCCCGCTCCGAGGACCTAGTGACTGCCTGGAATAGGGCGACGACTGGGGCCTTGGACCGGGTTGCGCCTTTGCGACCTCTCCTGCGGCATCGACCCACCCGGGCTCCTTGGTTTACTGAGGAGCTTAGGGTGATGAAGCGCCACAGGAGACGTCTAGAGAGCAGGTGGAGGTCCTCACGCTCCGAATCTGACCGAACACAGGTAAGAGCCTATTTGCGGACTTACCTGGTGGCAATAAGAGTGGCCAAACGTAGACATTGTGCTGCTCTTATTGCGTCCGCGGATAACCGCCCTGCCGCCCTGTTTAGGGTGACTCGCTCCCTTTTATCGCAGAGGGCGCAGGAGACACCCTTACAGGGTAGAGCAGAGGAGTTTGGGGAATATCTTCAGGACAAAATCGATCAGATCCGGAGCGGGTGGACCTCCGTCAGTGGACCAGACGAGCCGCCAACAGCGAGTCTTGAGAGACCATTCTGGGAGGAGTTTGACTCTGTTGCCCCCGAGGATTTAGACAGGTTGCGTGGACGGCTGCGACCCACCACTTGTTTAACGGACCCGTGCCCCTCCTGGCTGGTACTGGCAGCCTGGGAGGTGACACGAGGCTGGCTCCTGGGCCTGGTGAGCGCCTCACTGGGTGAGGGATACTTACCAACCGCCTTGAAAGAGGCGGTGGTGAGACCCTTGCTCAAGAGGCCTTCGCTCGACCCAATGGAGCTAGCTAACTATCGTCCAGTCTCCAACCTCCCCTTCTTGGCGAAGGTTGTCGAGAATGTGGTGGCGCAGCAGTTCCCGCGACACCTAGACGAATCCGACTATCTAGACCCACGCCAGTCCGGCTTCCGACCCGGGCACAGCACTGAGACAGCCTTGGTCGCGTTGGTCGATGATCTCTGGAGGGCCAGAGATAGGTGTTGCTCCTCTATCCTGGTCCTATTAGACCTCTCGGCGGCTTTTGATACCATCGACCATGGTATCCTATTGCGCCGGTTGGAGGGGATGGGAGTCGGAGGCACCGTTTTGCGGTGGTTCGGCTCCTACCTCTCCGACCGGAAGCAATGTGTGTTGACAGGGGGACAGAGGTCGTCCCTGAGGCCACTCACTTGTGGGGTGCCACAGGGGTCGGTCCTCTCGCCTCTCCTGTTCAACGCATATGTGAAGCCGCTGGGTGAGATCATCCGTGGTTTTGGGGTTGAGTACCATCTCTACGCTGATGATACTCAGCTGTATATTTCAACCCCAAACCACCCCAACGAGGCTGTCGAAGTGATGTCCCGGTGTTTGGAAGCCGTCGGGGTCTGGATGGGGGACAACAGACTCAAACTCAACCCCTCCAAGACCGAGTGGCTGTGGTTACCGGCACCTCGGTTCAGCCAGCTGACTCCATCGCTGGCCATAGGGGGCGAACAATTGTCCCCTGTGGAGCGGGCGCGCAATTTGGGTGTCCTCCTGGATGCCCGGCTGTCAATGGAGGACCATGTGGCAGCCGTGGCAAGGGGGGCATTCCACCAGGTTCGCCTGGTGCGCCAATTGCGCCCCCTACTGGACCGGAGTGCCCTACGGTCACTCATGCGCTGGTGACGTCTCGCCTGGACTACTGCAATGCCCTCTACATGGGGCTTCCCTTGGGACGCATCCGGAGACTGCAGCTAGTTCAGAACGCAGCCGCGCGGGTTATTATGGGAAGTACACGTTACTCCCACGTAACACCTCTCCTGCGCGAGCTGCACTGGCTACCTGTGGCCTTTCGGGTGCGTTTCAAGGTATTGATCACCATCTTTAAAGCGCTCCATGGCAGAGGACCTAGTTATCTGCAGGATCGCATCCTACCACACACGTCCCTGCGACCTATCCGCTCACACAGGGAGGGGCTCCTCCTGGTGCCGTCTGCTAGGCAATGCCAGCGGGCGACACCTAGGAGTAGATCCTTCTCTGTGATGGGCCCAACCCTCTGGAATGACCTCCCCCCAGACATTCGAACTACCACCGACCTCCGTTCCTTCCGGCAAAAGTTAAAGACTCACCTATTTCAATCAGCTGGCCTGGCACTTTCTTAGTTTCACCTCCCGGGGATTTATTCATTTTAATTGGGTTTGGGGTTTTAATAAGCTTTTAATGTACTATATTTATTATTCTATTACAGTCTTATAACCTCCTTCACCTACGTATTTAATTATTTAACTGTTTTGTGTATGTATTTTATAATGCATTTTAGTGACTGTACACTGCCCCGAGTCCTTTCCGGGAGAGGGGGCGGTCTATAAATGTGAATAATAATAATAATAATAATAGACATATCCAGTTCCTGCAACCGTTCTTCATATGTTTTAGTCTCCAGTCCCCTAATCATCTTTGTTGCTCTTCTCTGCACTCTTTCTAGAGTCTCCACATCTTTTCTACATCGTGACGACCAAAACTGAATGCAGTATTCCAAGTGTGGCCTTGCCGAGGCATTATAAAGTGGTATTAACACTTCACATGATCTTGATTCTATCCCTCTGTTTATGAAGCCTAGAACTGTGTTGGTTGAGGAATGATTATCTAGACCCGCGCCAGTCCGGCTTCCGACCCGGGCACAGCACGGAGACGGCCTTGGTCGCGTTGGTTGATGATCTCTGGAGGGCCAGAGATAGGGGTTGTTCCTCTATCCTGGTCCTATTAGATCTCTCGGCGGCGTTCGATACCATCAACCATGGTATCCTGTTGCACCGGCTAGAGGGGCTGGGAGTCAGGGGCACCGTTTTACGGTGGTTTGGCTCCTACCTCTCTGGCCAGACGCAATGTGTGTTGGCAGGGGAGCAGAGATCGACCCGGAGCCCCCTCACATGTGGGGTGCCACAGGGGTCGGTGCTCTCGCCTCTCCTGTTCAACACATACATGAAACCGCTGGGCGAGATCATCCGTGGTTTTGGGGTTGGGATATCATCTGTATGCTGATGATACTCAGCTATACATTTCCACCCCGAACCACCCCAACGAGGCCGTTGAAATGATGTCCCGGTGTTTGGAGGCCGTACGGGTCTGGATGGATGGCAACCGACTAAAACTCAACCCTTCCAAGACGGAGTGGCTGTGGCTTCCGGCCTCCCGGTTCAATCAGTTGCTTCCATCTCTGGCCATTGGGGGCGAGCAACTGGCCCCCATGGAACGGGTGCGCAATTTGGGCGTCCTCCTGGATGCCCAGCTGTCCATGGATGACCATGTAACAGCCGTGGCAAGGGGGGCGTTCCATCAGGTTCGCCTGATGCACCAATTGCACCCCTTATTGGACCGGGATGCCCTACGCACAGTCACCCATGCGCTAGTGACGTCTCGCCTGGACTACTGCAATGCTCTCTACATGGGGCTTCCCCTGAGATGCACTCGGAGACTGCAGTTGGTCCAGAACGCGGCCGCGCGGGTGATTATGGGGAGGACTAGATACTCCCCTGTAACACCTCTCCTGCGCGAGCTGCACTGTCTTCCTGTAGTCTACCGAGTGCGTTTCAAGGTTTTGATTATGATCTTTAAAGCGCTTCATGGCACAGGACCTAGTTACATGCAGGATCGCATCCTGCCCCATACATCCCTACGACCAATCCGCTCACACAGAGAGGGACTTCTCCGGGTGCCGTCCGCTAAACAGTGTCAGGGGGCGACACCCAGGAGCAGAGCCTTCTCTATGACGGGCCCAGCCCTGTGGAATGACCTCCCCCGTGACATCAGGATTATTTCCGATCTCCGCTCCTTCCGTGTACAGCTGAAGACCCACCTCTTTCAATTATCTGGCCTGGCTCAACCGTAAATTTTTTCTTATTCCTCCTGACAGTCCTTTTAAATTTTTAAATTTTTAAATTGTGTTATTACTAATGGGGTATTTTAATGGTGATTTTTAACTGTCTAAATGTGATGTAATTTGTTACCTCCTCCGTGCATGTATGTCTTTGTATATGTGTATGTCTATGTGTTTGTACATATGTTTTATGTTCTATATGTTTTATTGTACGCCGCCCCGAGTCCTGTCTGGAAAGGGAGCGGCTAATAAATTCAAATTTATTATTTATTATTGGCTTTTTTGGCAGCTGCTGCACACTGCTGGCTCATATTTAAATGGTTGTCCACTAGGACTCCAAAATCCCTCTCACAGTTACTACTATTGAGCAAGGTACCACCTATACCAGCGATGGTGAACCTTTTTGGGCTCCCATGCCAAAAGCGGGGGGAGCGCAAGGGGGTCATATGCAGGCATGCCATACCCATAATGCTATGCGTGCGACCCTCCCCATTGCGCATGTGCGCAAACACGCCCTACGCATGCGTGTGACCCCTCCCTTTTGGCCCACGATAGACCCGTTTTTCACCCTCCCCAGACTTGAGAAGCTTTCAAGGAGCTTGAGGAGGGTGAAAACAGCCTCTCCCACCCTCCCAAGGCTCTTTGCTGTCTCTCAGACTGCACTGGGGGAGAAGCATTTGCAATCGGTGTCTGCCCCGCCCACCTCCCCCACGGCAGCTTCTCCTTCTGGCTGCTCCACCATCCCAGCCAGGAGCAGAACTGTGACAGCCGCTAGGGGTAAGGGGGAGGCGGTGGCAAGCATGGGCAAGGGTTTCCCTCTCTCCCCATACGAGCAGCCTGCTTGCACGGCTCCAGCCCGCGGCTCTAATGAAGATCTGCAGTCCGGAGCGCTGCTACTTCCAGCCAGGATATATTCTGCCAGACCCTCGGCGGCGTCTTTTTGCATCCCAGCTGGAAGCAGCAGTGCAACAGTTGCTGTTACCAGCGGCGAAGGGGTGGCGGTGGAGAGAATGGGCAACCACCGCCCCTTCATCCTCTCCCCAACAGCGGCTGTTGCGCTTCTGCTTCCAGCCGGGATGCTGGCGGAGGAGCTGCTGGCGGAGAGGTGAGCTACCCGCATAAAGACACCACCGAGGGTCTGGCAGAATATATCCCGGCTGGAAGAAGCAACGCAACAACAAAGGAGTAGTGATGGCAAAGACGGGCGGTCCCAGGCGTCCCTCCCTCCCCCCCCCCCGCCTGAGCAGACTTCTTCAGAGCTCCAGCCTGCAGCTCTGATGAGGATCCGCGGTCCGGAGCGCTGCTGCTTCCAGCCGGGATATATTCTGCCAGACCCTCGGCAGCGTCTTTATGCGGGTAGCTCGCCTCCCTGCCAGCAGCTCATCCAGTGTCCCAGCTGGAAGCAGCAGCACAACAGTCGCCGTTACCAGGGGCGAGGGGTGGCGCTGGAGAGAACGGGCGACCACCGCCCCTTCATCCTCTCCCCAACAGCCGCTATTGCGCTTCTGCTTCCAGCTGGGATGCTGGCAGAGGAGCTGCTGGCGGAGAGTGAGCTACCCGCATAAAGACACCACCGAGGGTCTGGCAGAATATATCCTGGCTGGAAGAAGCAGCACAACAGCAAAGGAGTAGTGATGGCAAGGACAGGCGGTCCCAGGCGTCCCTCCCTCCCCCCCCCACCTGAGCAGATTTCTTCAGAGCTCCAGCCTGCAGCTCTGATGAGGATCCGTGGTCCGGAGCGGAATATATTCTGCCAGACCCTTGGCGGCATCTTGATGCAGGTAGCTCGCCTCCCCACCAGCAGCTCCTCCGCCAGCATCCCGGCTGGAAGCGGAAGTGCAACAGCCGCTGTTGGGGAAGAGACAAAGGGACGGCGGTCGCCTGTCCTCGCCACCGCCACCCCTTCGCCCCTGGTAACAGCGACTGTTGCGCTGCTGTTTCCAGCCGGTGGCTGCCCGGTTGCTTCTATGCAAGAAGCCCACTCAGGCGGGGGAGGGAGGGAAGCCCCAACCACAGCTCTACTAAGAAGCGATGGCCAGGAACCCCTCTCTGTGTCTTTTGGCATGCGCGGCCGTTGCTTTTCCTGTTGCTGGTTTTTGGTGTGCATGCGTGCCAGGAACCAGATCACCAAATGGCCGACACGCATTGCACCCTGGAAACAAAAAGATCATTTTCCTAGTGTGCGCATGCGCACCGGGCGGCTCCACTTCTGCTTTCTGGCACGCCAATGCGTGTCAAGACCAGCTGGCTGCTGCACCCGAACCCGAAAGAGGAACTGGTGATGGCTCCACGTGCCAGGAGAAATGGCTCTGCGTGCCACTTCTGGCATGCGTGCCATAGGTTCGCCATCACGGACCTATACTGTACCTGTGAATTTCGGGTTTTTTGCCTAAATGTAGAACCTTACTCTTTTTCACCATTGAATTTCAATTTATTAGATAGTGCCCAATGTTCAAGTTTGTCAAGATCCTTCTGTATCCTAAGCCTGTCTTCTGGAGTGTTGCCTATTCCTGCCAGCTTGGTGTCATTTGCAAATTTGATGAGTTCCCCATTTATTCCCTCATCCAAATCATTGATGAAGATGTTGAAAAGTACTGGGCCTAAAACAGAGCCTTGGGGTACTCCACCGCATACTTCCCTCCATCTAGATGCAGTTTCATTGAGGACTACACGTTGAGTGCGGTTGGTCAGCCAGTTACGAATCCATCTGGTGTTGATGCTGTCTAACCCACATTCTTCTACTTTCTCTAGTAGTAGGTTATGGTCTACCTTATCAAAAGCCTTACTGAAGTCCAAGTAAACTATATCAACGGCATTCCTCTGGTCCACTAATTTTGTCACTTTGTCAAAGAATGCAATAAGATTAGTCTGGCATGATCTGTTTTTGACAAACCCATGTTGGCTTTTGGCTATTACTTTGTTTACTTCTAGGTGTTCGCTAATTCGTTGCTTGATTATCTTTTCCAGAATCTTTCCTGGTATTGAGGTCAGGCTGATAGGTCTATAGTTTCCTGGATCTGTTTTTTTTTTCCTTTTTTGAAGATGGGAGCGACATCAGCTCTTTTCCAGTCCTCTGGCAGTTCCCCGGTGCTCCAGGATCTCTGATCTCTGGTTCTGAGATCTCATCTGCCAGTTCCTTTAGAATCCTGGGTGTAATCTGTCCGGTTCTGGTAATTTGAACTCATCTAGGATAGACAGGTGCTCACTTACCATTTTCTTCCCTATTTTAATTTGTGTTCCTAATCTGATTTTTGTGGTACTGTTTTTGATAGGTTGGACTGTTTTATCCCTTTGTGTAAAGAAAGATGCCAAAAGTTAAATAGTTCTACTTTCTCCCTGTTGCTTGTCACCTTCTTGCCACTTTCTCCCAGCAATGGACCAATTGTTTCCTTAATGTTTTTCTTGTTTTTAACATGTTGGAAGCTTTTTTGTTATTTTTTTACTTTTGTGGCAAGCCTTTCTTCATTGTGAGCCTTAGCTTTTCTTACTTCATCTTTACAGGCTCGGGCTATAAACAGAAGCAAATAATACTAAATTTAAAAATCTGACATAACAAATGAACAATTATACTACTATGATCTGTCTATCATCTAAATTCATTATATCCACCCATTCCAGTATAGTTTATTACAATGTAACAGAAGCACTGATAAATTAATATCCTACTGAAATTCCCCAGAGATTTCATAAGAGCATCTCTTCAGTCATGCCCCCCAGGTTCAAATGCACCTGATACAAATAGCATCTTGAAAAGCAATTTCACGTACTGTATTTTTGGTCTAATTATTAAAGTTGTCCATGCACATGTAACAGCCCTACTTTAATAAGGAGGCAATGCTTTGCATGTAATCTGTGATCTTAAAAACAGCCAGCCAGATATTATGGCAATTAATTCAAACAATGCATCTTGCTACTATCTTCACATGATACCGTATACAGAAATCCACATGAAATTTTCATAGATTATGTAAAATTTATATAATTTACATAAAATGTATGAACATTGTCTGGACTAACTTCTATTTGGCAAAGCAATCTGAATCCAGATGTTGTCCAATACATTCAGTACATTGAAGGGGGTATTAAAAAATCAAAATTTTACTTATGAATTACATTAGTTATGAATTCACTTATAAATAGGAATATTTCCATGACTGCAATTTCCTTTCCTTTTCTTCTTCTCTCCGTACACCACCAAATCAGCTATGAAAAATCTGTAGATGTCATACTTTTGCTTGTTTCACGCAAAAAAAACCACCACTTTTTTTTTAACTGGGCCATACAGTGAATGCCCCAAAATAAATTATGTCCGGTTTGGGTCAATCTGATCTTATTTCTGTGATGTCCTTGACACCTCTGTGCTTCAGACATCAATGATTCATGTTTATAGGGCCATCTTCTGTTCCAGGCACACAGAAGTACATGCCCTGAACACTCTCACCACTAAGACATGCTTAATTGAACAATCTTATCTATTAAAAATCCATTTAACAGACTTAAGCTACCTTATTCCCCACCTTTGGGAAATACACATTTGCATTTTACAAACTAAGAAGAAACAGAGGAAATTGGCAAGCTGTTTTTCTCAAGGTAAAGAATAGAGGAGGTAGTAATATTCTGGAGCTATATTTCATTTTTACAGACATACTAACTCTAGCTGCGATATTGAATTTAAGGCAGCCTTGTAGGGTAGCTTTTTTCTTACTTACAACAGCCGCTATCAGGGTGATTACCTAATATGGGAATGCATTTGAGCACTAGACATCCTAACATAGGGGAAGGTAACCATTTTTACTCCAGGAATCACACTTTTTCAAAATACCAATCCCTTTGAGTTGGTGGCCTAAACATGTCTAGGCTTTTTTTCTGGTTTTCCAGGAGGGTTGCATACATCCTTGATGTTTTCACTCTAAGTGCCATATAGAAAAAGAAGTAAAATACAGGACCAAACAACAAAAACATTTTGTTGTTAAATCTCAGAAGTCTTTAGAAACTGCCAAAGAGAGCCTGAGGGCCACATTCAACCATGGATTGCTCACCCATTTAAGTCAATAATGGAGTACAACCCATAACATTAAAAACAGCACAGTGTAAACATTAAAACATTAAAAACAGCACAGCAAAGGGTAAAAGGATTTCACAAATTAGACCTGATCACTTCAGAAATACCTATGTAACGTTAGTCAAGTCTAATGTTGAAACTTACTATTTTATGTACAAAACAAATCTGAAAGATTGGAACAAGGCAGTGATTTAGTGAAGGAATATTTGATTTTATCAATCAATGAATTCAAAAAGATTCACAATGCTGTCCAGATCTGAAAAAAGAATATGGTTCGTGAATAGATATCCCAAAGATACAGGGTGGTGGTAGAATAGTACATTTTAAATTTTTGCAGTTAAAAAGAAAGGCAGAAATTCGTTTCAGGACCACATGTTAAAGCTACATGTATAATTATCAACTTACTGTCACAATCTTTTTTTTATTCTAAAAATTGTTTCTATTATTTTAAATAAAGAAGGAAACAAGCAAATCTAGTAAATAAATATATTACATATACAATTCATTACAGTGATGCTCCAAAAACTGTAGTCCAAACAGTGTTGTGTTCTAGATGAGTTAAGGACTGTCCCTGAACAAAATATATTCATTGTATAGATTGTATAGATTTCCAGTAGCACAAGGCCTTGTCATGATTCAAAGTGACAGTCACCATAAATATTAATACCATGTTCCACTTAATAATTCCCAGCTTTGCCAACCAAGCTTCAAAATTCCTTCCACCCTCCCTAGAGAAACCCACGTAGACCATTACACAAACAATATTAGTTTACTGGCTATTATTTAACTTTTGGGGCAGTTTTCCCTATACATGACACATACTTGTTTAGGGAATACAAACATGCCAAACAGCAATTTGATGTAAATAAATTATTTAACTTTTCCCCAGTTCTCACCACCCAACTTAGATGGAATAAAGTAAGCTAAATAAATTTCTCACCACCATAGTATAAGTACAACTTAAATACAATTACGTGTGGGTAAGAACTACTGAATTTTAGAGAGGTTTTTTAAAAAAAATAAAGTATAAATAAGTAATACAATACAATAGCAGAGTTGGAAGGGACCTTGGAGGTCTTCTAGTCCAACCCCCTGCCTAGGCAGGAAACCCTATACCGTTTCAGACAAATGGCTATCCAACATCTTCTTAAAGACTTCCAGTGTTGGGGCATTCACAACTTCTGGAGGCAAGCTGTTCCACTGATTAATTGTTCTAATCAGTTAGAATAGAACTAATCAGTTCTAATAAAGTGAAGTGAAATGACTATGCTTTATTTTGCAAAATTTTGCCAAACTTTCTACATGACCTAAGACTTGTTTTCTCCAATACAATTTACCCCAAGATTTAGCAAGTTGTGACATATCCTACTGGCATGCACTAATCAAAACTTCAAGAGGCTTTTACAGAATATTTATTTGTATTTTTTTAAATTACATCTAGGAAATATGAAACAACTTTGAATCAATACAGAATGTTTTGTCTGGGCAACCTGGCACTAACCTATAGCAACCTGTAGTAATCATTGATTAATTTCTTTATTAAAAGTCCAAATTAAAATATTTTATTTATTTGTATCCTGACTTTTATTATTTTACAAATAACTCAAAGCAGCAAATATATCCAAATTCTTCCTTTTTACAACAATAACCCAGTGAAATAGGTTGGGCTAAAAGAGAGTGATGGTCCTAGGATCCCTGGCAATCCCCTAGCATCCTCTCATAGATCATCAAAATCAAAATTATTTTGCTAAATATTTAACACATTTGCAAAAATTTAAAACAAGGACACTCTTCACTTTGTTTTGTTAATATTTTATGTTAATATCCAATGGGATGTTGCTATTTTATGTGATTCAATAACTATTTCATGAATGCATCAATTTTAATTTTTAATGGTATACATTGATAAATATAACCCCTACAAAAAGATCGTTTTTTTTTAAAAAAAAAAGTTAATTATAATTTTTAAAAGTAGGCAGGACTCCTGACGGCAAAAAAATTAAGAAACACTATGATACACCTCTGATACACTTAAAGCAATGGTAAATCTGTTTCCTTTGAAACTCTTGAATATAGTCTATTTTCACACTTGCAAAAAACTTCTCTCTCACTCAGATCCTCAATTTTAGATGCTTTAACTGGTCTTTTCAAAGAGGAAGATAGTTTGACAGTTATACAGCACTTCTTCATAGGAATTCCGATTTTATTTTATATTCAAGTATATTGAGCATAAAATAAAGTCGCAGATGAGAGAAGGAGAAAAGCATTTTGTTTTCCTTTTACATGGAATATTGGTGTGGAGATTTTTGTCATACCAGAATCTGCAGTTATTTGGGGCGAGATAGTATCTACTGTATTTTTTGGAGTATAAGACGCACCGGAGTATAAGACACACCAAGAGGCTTTTTTTTTAAAAAAAGTAGGTAGGTAGGTAGAGGGATAGAAAGAGAGAGAAATACAGTAGGTAGGTAGGTAGACAGAGAGAGAGAGTAGGTAGGTAGATGTTTCCAGGTGTATTTATCCATGTGCTGGAGAAGGAAATCACTGAAAATCTGCATCACCTAAGACTTTGTTTCTGCTGGCACAACACTTGATCAATATAATTCTTATCAATCAGTTAAAGAGCTTTCCAAAAGGGAAAAAAAAGATTTTGCACTCTGCAAACCTCCTAAAAACAGCCCGTTTTTCGCAAAAATGGGCCCGTTTTTTTAAAAGGCATGAATAGCCTTGGGGTGGCTTGCAGAGTGCTCCTGGGGATGGGGGGGCAAAAATGAGCAAAAAACAGCCCATTTTTCATGAAAATGGTCCTGTTTTTTGTCAAAAAATGCATGCATAGCCTTATGGAGGCTTATAGAGTGCTGCTGGGGGCTGGGGGGGGTGAAAAACAGCCCGTTTTTTGCTCATTTCTGCCCTCCTTCAGCCCTCTCTGAAAGCCTCCATAAGGGTATGCACGGCCATTTTGATGAAGGGGGCGGGACTTTGAGGCAAAAAAAATGTTGTATTCAGTGTATAAGACGCACCCAGATTTTCAGCCTCTTTTTTGAGAAAAAAAGGTACGTCTTATACTCTGAAAAATACGGTAATAGCTGTTTCAAAAAATATGGGAGTGGCGATAGCAGAAATTTGAAAGAGCCTTAGATTGCCTTGCTGAATATTTTATTGATATTATTTTATTGAACTTCTTGTCCCCTTCTATACCATTGATTTCTAAAGTATTATATCAGTGGTGGGATACCACCAGTACGCCCCGGTACGAGTGTAGCGGTGCCTGCTAGGAGCACCAGGTACTGTTCCAGTATGGTGCTCCAGAAGGCAATAAAGCTTTGCATGTACGTGATGGAAAATCAGGAGCCAGAGCATCCAGATCCTGTTTGAACCAGCATCTCATGTCCAGGCAGCCTGAGAAATATGCGGATTACCTCCAAATATCTCAGAGTTTTCAAAACATTTTTGTGAGCTCTGCTGGCTGGAAATAGACTGGTCAACTGAGGGAAAAGTTTGCTGTGGGCAAATCTACACCTTTTTTGTATCTAGCGAGGGTGTGAGATTTCAGAGCTGGCTTGACATTACTGCAACCCACTCCTTTAGTAAAAGAACCCTTCGCTTTAACCATGGAGTCAAGGGCCTTTCTTTCCTAAGGAATTGGATTGGGGACACCAGCAAATAACCAATAACCGAGTCTTTTTTTCCCAAACTTGCTATGGGTTCCTTCTCCAGTTTAGTAATAGCACTTAGACTTATATACTGCTTCGCAGTGCTTTTATAGCCCTCTCTAAGTGGTTTACAGAGTCAGTCTATGGCCCCCAACAATCTGGGTCCTCATTTTACCACCTCAGAAGGATGGAAGGCTGAGTCAATCTTGAGCCGGTAAGATTTGAACTGCCAAACTGCAGCTAGCAGTCAGCTGAAGTAGCCTTCATTACTGCATTCTAACCACTGCGCCACCTCAGCTCTTCCTTCTTTCAATTCTTTTTATTGTTTGTTTTTCATATTTCTAAACTGCCCATCTCCCTCAAAGAGGGACTCTCCAAATGCAGGGAAGCACTTGGAAGAGAATATAGAGATTCAGATGTATCTTTTGCTTTTAAACCTCATCCTTCTCCATACTGTTGGCTAGGATCCAGCAATAAATAGATCTTGTATCTAGTTTGGCTTGATAATGACAAAAACATGAGAAAAACAGTAAAAACCCAAAGAGATGGACATGTTTCTATATGCATTTTAAGTATTTATACAAGAGTGCTCAACAAAATACATGCACAATGTCACATTTTCTGTCACATCTGAGGCAATTTTTTTGCTGTGTTTTTTTCTATTGACTTTACACAGACACTAATTGCTAAACTGTCACGCTATCAACTGATTGAAGACTTACAACGCTGATTTCTCAAAGGACCATTATGTGACCGGGGCATGATTTATACATGAATAATTTAAGGTCTGTGTCTGGAAATTTTATAGAGCTGTGCAAATGTTGCTGCATTAAAACACCTATTTTAAAGACTACACCATTTTTCAATACCAAATTAATGTTACCTGAAGAGGCCATACTGGTAGCTTAGATACAGTAGTAGAAAACCAACATGATAGTTTTATTTTTTTTAAAGTAGTATTCGAATGTAGTTATGCAACGTCTGTATTTTTGCTAATTATTTCATATAGGAGCCGTGTTAAAAATTACAGTCAGATTTCAGCAAAGCTCAAATTCTGTTTGAAAGCCCAGCACTATATGAAATTGTGACTAACAAACATACTCAACATAAAAGTATGTTTTTAAAAAAATTATGAACGCTGATTTTGGATCATTTTGATGCAAAAGCTACAGCATTAGCTTGAAAAAAACCTAATGGCGACTGTAATTTAATATTAATTATATATGTTCCATAAACACTTGTATTCAAGAATGTTTTCAATGGTGCATTTACTGATCCTGTAATCAAGTGCACCCACCTTATTGCTCGTTGTCCTTTTTCTTTCATCTTTTTTAGCATTATGGAAGTCACACAATGTGTGCAAAATATGAGTTTGAGCCTGAAAACATTTGTCCCTTGAGCAAGGGCTCTGGATTGGTTTCTTTCACTATCCATTTGTTTTAGTTTCCTGACTATCTATGGCAGGGGTGTCCAAACTTGGGAACTTTAAGACTTGTGGACTTCAACTCCCAGAATTCCCCAGCCAGCTGGGGAATTCTGGGAGTTGAAGTCCACAAGTCTTAAAGTTCCCAAGTTTGGACACCCCTGACCTATGGTATTCTCAGGAATAATAATAATATATTAAATCTCCTTTCTCTGTTACCATGTTTCCCTGAAAATATTTTCTTTGGTACCCTGAAATAAGTGCTTGGCTTTATTTTCGGGGACGTCTTATTATTTTTGAAATGCAGGAGGCAGCGAGCGTGGTCACCTCATGGCTGCTGCTGTGTTGCAATATTTTCAGGGAGGGCTTATTTTGGGGGGAGGACTTATTTTAGCTCATGCGCTCAAAAGCCCAATTGGGCTTATTATGCAGGGAGGTCTTATTTTTGGGGAAACAGGGTATTAATGTGTAGGCTGACTTTTTTCAGTCTGTTGGCCATTGTGTTATCTGCTGATTGGTGGGCATAGTTTGGCTATGCCTATTATAAATTGTCAGTGTTTCTAGGCCATTTATTCCATATTTCAGATTTCTAAATGAAGATTAAAAAACAGATACCTAACTGGCATTTATTATTTATTTTATTTATTAATTTTTAATGCATTCATTTCCCCTAAAAGGTGACTCTGGGCAGCTTACATTGCATTATGATGCATTGCAGCCAGAAAGAATAATCAGATTATCTGATATCAATAGCATTTTATGTCTGTAATATATCAGCTTCAAATTCTAGTAAGCCTTGCTTTCCTACAAGAAAATTTTGCCTAATTGCTGCCTAACTGTAATTTAAACTAGATTAAGTCCCCTCATGAGACTGCATGCTACCCCGACAACCTCAAATATGTGGTGCGTTCTGCATAAAATCTTGCTGTGACAGCAATATCATCTGAAGCCTCTTTCAGCTTTAGCAATCAAATATTAATCATGAAAATCTATATGCTGTATGTATGCAATGTGGTACTAAAAAGAGTTCAATTGTTGCTTTTAACATAACTCTAACTCGGAGTGTGAGACTATGAGCAGGTAGTTTTAATTATGAAATAACCACTATTAAAGTTGGCAGTGTATACAAACTCTTTCATTACTCCCTAGGTAAAAGAGGGGTTTATAAGGTGCTCAGGGAGGAGTAGCATCTTTGGTGGAAGGGCCTGCGATGATGTTCTTCTTAGGACTGCTCATTCTCCTTTGATCTCCACCTGGTGTTCAGCTTTCACCTGTGGCAATTACAAGTAGCTGCAGCAGCCACACATCAGAAAGCATCTTAGCCCCTTTATATTGTAAGCAAGCAAGGACTGCCAGAAAGTCATTCAACATTGGCAGACTACAAGCTCCAAACCAAGTCCAACATTTCCAACATGTATCTAATCAAAAACTCTCCAGCAAATTACTGCTTGCAGGAACCTAATCTGAAAAGTGGGTGCAGTTTAAATCATTCTACATACGGTAACAACAGTACCTGAACAAGAACAAGGCCTATGCAGACTGGCAGAACAACTCGTCATCTATCTCAATGAAAAGCAAGTTTAATAGCAATAGCACTTAGACCTATGTACTGCTTCACAATGCTTTACAGCCCTCTCTAAGCCTTAGCAATTGCCAATCCTCAATTTACCGACCTCGGAAAGATGGAAGGCTGAGTCAATCTTGGGCCGGTCGGGATCAAACTCCTGGCAGTGGGAATGCAGAGTTAGCCTGCAATACTGCATTCTAACCACTGCTCCACTTGCAGTCCATAGTTCAGACAGAATTGCAGGAAATGCAGGACAAGCGGTAGCAAAGAAAGGCTGAGCAGGTGAACCGCTATGCCAGAATGCCTGCTACCAAAACTCTTCAGTGCCATTAAGTCAGTTTATAGTCCTTCTAAATCAGGATGTTTCCCCTTATGGGTTGAACCTAATCAAAGACTAGGAAAAACTAAAAAAAACTAGTGGGCAATAATTCAACCCAAGAACAATGCATCAGCCATTTGGTGTTTTTTTAAGCCATTCTCACAAACAAATTCAGGTGATTTCTTTTTTTTTAAAGTACATTGTAACTGAATACAAATCTCAAATTGTTACATTATCTCGAATCAACAGAATCAAGAATGAAGAAAAGATGATTAGAAAACTGGAGACTCCGGAGGGGCTGGGGGAGGCTGTTTTCGCCCTCCCCACACTCCTATATAGCCTCTGGAACCCAGGGACAGCGAAAAATGGCTTTAAAAAAGGCTGAATTCAGCTTGCCAGCGCGCACATGCACGCTGTCCAGCTGGCAGGGCAACAACTTGCATGCCCTGACAAATGGCTCTGCGTGCCACCTGTGGCACTCGTGCCATAGGTTCGCCATCCCGGGTATAGGGTTTCCTGCCTAGGCAGGGAGTTGAACTAGAAGACCTCCAAGGTCCCTTCCAACTCTGCTATTGTATTGTATTGGTATTGGTATTGGTATTGGTATTGGCATTGGCATTGGTATTGGTATTGTATTGAATATGTAACTAATTCCAGCAATTGCTGATTTATGAGAAACATAACGATAAATATCATCCCATTGTAGAGAAGACATTTCATTTGAGAATTTATTAAACAAAAAGGAGAACAGAAGAAAGGATATAAGAAACTGTAAGCATTTCCTGCAGAAGTCCTCAAGCCACATAGAGGAAAAAGAACGTGCTAGCTGACCTAGGATGTATTCCCCCATGAAAAGCCTATTATGTCAACGTTTCATGCAAGCCAAATATGGATGGGGATGTTCCGCAAAAAACGGAGTTTATAGGAGTCTTGAAATGGAACACAGATGATGCTATGAACCTTAATTTTAATTTATCTAGTCTTTGTGTGTGTGTGTGTGTGTGTGTGTGTGTGTGTGTAAATCAATCAATCAATCAATTAATCAGGTGTGGCCAAGCTGCAATGCCAAAAAAGGAAGCTGTTTTCCCGATTTTAGAAATAAAAAATCTAGTATGTTCATTACTTTTTTATATATATTTTCTAAATGACATTAAACAGAAACAAAGCAGAATATAGCCAGACAACTAGCAGAAGAAATAAAGCAAAGCAGCAATAAAGCCAAAATAAAGCAGCAGCAAATAAAAGCATTGCAAAAATCAAAGAGCCCTAAAGCTGTTCTTAAAATACCTAGGAGAACCACCAGTTTTAATGAAGAAAGATGACTCTGGAGGTTTATGGCAAATCCATCCAGATTGGGAACTCCTCAGAGGGCCTCCCATAAATGGTTTAGAAACCTTGTCATTCTTGTTGTTACCCATCTTGCTTCACTTGGGGAGACAAACTGCAGGAGGGGCAAGGATGATGACTGCAGAAAACAGCGTAAGGAAATAGCATTCCCTGGGTTAAGATGCAATTTTTTTCTTCCTGCCCATAACCATGCTTGAATTTTAAAATTCCTTGAGAAAATATCCGGAACTTCCACCTGCATTGTTCAGATCACTATGATGCAGACATTAGAAACAAAAAGCTGATCTGAGCGTACTGCAATAATCCACTAAGAAAGTCAACTGACTACCAAGCCAGTTCATTTAATGTTTTATGTATCACATAACACAAGAGTTAACAGATTCCTCTTTTTTTTTTTTTTGCAATATGTTTTTTCTGTGAGTCACTGGTATAAGACATAAGCATGCAAGAAAGATTAAAGATATTGTTTCCTGAAAACAAGCAAGTAACTTATTTAAACCACCAATAGAGACATGCCTACTTCCAAAAGCATATATTTTAAAAGTTATATGAAATATTCTAGTTTTTATCAACATAGCAACGACCAATTATGAATAAGCTTATTAGTGTACCTGGTTTCAGGAAACTGATATAGAACTAGAACTTAACATCTATTCCCAAATCAAGGCATATGATTATAACTCTAGCAATTCTGAAAATTTTTGCAGATGTAGAATGACTGTGACATCTCTCAACAAGGCCAGCTGACAATAAAATAATCCAAACTACAAATTTCTGAGCACTTCCCCATTCGGAGGATAGTTAAATTAATTACCAGCAAAGGAAAGGAACATTATACACCTGCTGCATGATGAATTATTCTATTTATTCATGCATGAGACAGTCTAGAAAATGACAATAAATCAAATAGCTGTATCTGTACTGATACATAACTGATACAACAATTTACCACGTAAGGAAAGATAAAGGAAAAAACACTGAATTTTTATTAAATCAAAATATTCTAACTACTTTGCTTTAACGTTCTGAACACTTAAGTTAACCCGAACGAACTAAAGTGGCAGATCTCTAGTAATTACTAGAAAGTAATTGCCAGCATTACTTTTTAAATAAAAGACTCTGAAAATAAATCAGTGATTCATTATGAAAATTGATATCTATGCCTCCTTCTTCATAACAGCTAAACTGATTTAATTATCTGAGAAATTTCCAAGGCAAGCTTTATAATCAAGTTCATATTGTTACATATTAAAGATTGGGATTAATATTTTTGCATATCCTTCAATCATGTTTCAAAGGAAATTGAATTTTATACAGTAAAATATGTTAAATGACAATCACCAATGAAGCATTAAAATAAATGCAAGACAGATTTCAAAGCAATATGAAATCAACTAAAACAAAGCAGGTTCAAAATTTAGGAGAAACAAAAATATGTTTTTGTGATGCTAAACAAAAAAGTCTCCCTGGAGAAAGCTTCTATAAAGAGACATCATCACTAAATAGAGCATTTTCTCAATATCAAAGTCATCTAATTTTTTTCTTCCATTTAATCCTACTTGATTCTTGAAGACTGCCTTGACAAGTCCCTGCTGTTTTCTTGGCATGTTTTCTCAAAATTGGTTTGCCATTGCCTACTTCCTAGGGCTGAAAGACAGCCCAAGCTAGCTTTGTGCCAAAAGCAGGACTCACATTCTCCTAATTTATAGCCTGATACCCTAACTATTGCCTCAAACTCTTATAATGCCATCTACCATAGATCTTAATGGAAACAAAGAAGGCACTTATGATGACAAGTGGTCAAGATCAAGGGAGGAGTCATTATTTGGTTTCCAATACCCTAATTCTGGTAGTTATTGTGCTGTTAGTAATCATCTCTACCTGCAAATTCTTATTTCAAAAATGTCATTTTTCCTTCTCTGTTTTCTCTAATCATGCTGGTTAATATTCACCTGAATTTCTCATTTTCCATTTTTACTTCCCCTGCAATATTTTGTTCAGTTAAAATAGCAATATGTGACCAGGGACAGACTGTGAAACTGCTCATGTGCAAATCCCAGGTTAAACTAAAGCATTAATGAAAAGCCAATCATTTTCCGCCATATGACCTTACGTATATACCCATCATTTTCAAGAACATCAGGAATCACTTTGAAGTCTTGAACCTCACAGAATAAGAACCAGAGGGACTGTGGAATAAAATCAAAGATCTTGTTAAGGATGACTATGAAAAGAGACTGCAGAGATCAAGAGGCAAAAGAAAGCAAACTAAATACCAGGCCAAATGGTAGAAATTGCCAAGGGAATAGGTGCCAAGTCAAGAAAGACAAACAAACAAACACAAAGATCTCAGGAAGGAACTTAAGAATTTCAGAGAGGTGTCAGAAGAAGCAATAGTGCAACAGTATTAGCAAGACCTGAAAATGGAGACAGACATGAAAAGGGGCGTTGGTACTTACCTGATACGCCTCTTCTCATAGTGGGGGCGGAGTATCCAGGATGGGTTGACCTTGTCCTCTCTTGATTGGACTGAGTCAGATAGAACACGCCCTGACCACCAGGTATTACCCAGTTATCGGCGAAGAAATCTATCAGACTCGCTGTGTCATCCACTCTAGACTTTATTTTTAGTTTCAAATCTTTATTATTATTCCTTCAACAGAACAGTTCAACAACCAGCATAACGAATTGCTACATAACCATATCAGGGAGAGGCTGGATACTCCTCCCCCACTATGAGAAGAGACATATCAGGGAAGTACCAACGCCCTTTCTCCATAGTGAGGGGGAGGAGTATCCAGTATGGGATGTACGAAAGCCTACATGTCCCTAGGGAGGGTTACACATTTATATATATATATATATATATATATATATATATATATATATATATATATATATATATATATATATATATATATATATATATATATATATATATATATATATATATATAAATGTGTAACCCTATAATATATAATAAGTAATATATATAAATACACCCCGAGTTATGCCTGGTGAGGCGTCTCCCCCGCCCTGTGAACAGCCTGCAACACCCTACATCTGAATGAGGCTTCCACAGAAGCAAAGGAGCCCAACTTGTAGATCTTCACGAATGGTGAAGGGGAAAACGATGTGGCGACGCTTTATGTAGTGTGTGCTGTGATAGAGCTCGGTGTTTGCAGACCCCATGCTTTATAGGCATCAGCAATACAGATTCGTAACCACCTGCCTATAGTGGTGGATGTCACCTTGTTCCCCAGGGACCCCAGCTGGAAGGAGACAAATAGGGCTTCTGATCTCCTGTGCAGCCTGGTTCTTCTGAGGTAAATCCACAGAGCCCTCCTCACGTCTAAGGTGTGCCACTTCCTCTCTAATGGGTGAGAAGGGTCCGGACAGAAATTGGGCAATATCAGCTCCTGCGAGCGATGGAAACAAGAGCACACCCTTGGTATAAGGAAGGGGTCCAACAGCACCACCCTGTCCTGATGGAACATGCAGAGATCTTCCCTGGTAGACAGAGCCTGTAGCTCAGATATCCTCCCGGCCAGGGGGTGCCTTTTTATTACTGGCTTTGTGGCAGATGCACTCCAATGCTTGGTGCCTCTGCTTTTCAAACTTGGAGCTAGGCTTGGGAGGTTTGGATCCACAGCCTGCTTCCTTGGCCCCCCTGGTGGAGATGTGTTTCTTTTTAGGCTTTGCCTTGCCTCCCCCGCCCCTGGCTGAAGCCTCCGAGAGGGTTTCTGACCTGGTTAAGGGCTCCTCAGCGCCTCCGATGGGGTTGCTGGTTGCAGGGCTGGGTGCTTGATTCCTGCCAGCATCCTCAGAGCTGCTGGGGGACGCCATCGTGGACCATGGTTTCAAATGGCACCCGGCTCCAAATTCAAAAAGCTCCTCTTCCTGGCAGCACGTGGAAGCAGCTTGTGCATTTGCAGGCTGCCGCACGGCTTCGGCTACCACTGGGGGCTCTCTCTCGCCTCCCCCTGCCTCCTGCAGCTCAATCTGAGCCTCTCCAGCTCTGCCTCTTGATCCTGATGATCTCTGCCTGCGCGGGCGCCCTGCGGCGCTTTAAAACACCGCGGTTTGTCACTCAACCCCTGAGGAGAGCGACGGAGTGCTCCGGTGCCTTTAGAGCCTCGAATGTTCCTTGCTGCAGAGGCTTCTGCGGAGCTCGCTTGCCTGCTTTCCAGTGAGTATCCTCACTTAGTGCCCTGGGTCTCACTCTATGACCTGGGCTGCGCGCCGCCTTAGCGGTTGCTCCGCAGGCTTTCTACCCCCACCGGGGGTTTCCTCAGCCTCTAGTGATTGCTCAGGCAGCATGGAGGCAATTGCAATCGAGTAAGTAGATATTTCTTTAATTTTCTTCAGGATCTCAGGATGACCACAGCCATCCATTGATGGACTGAGTCGATAACTGGGTAGTACCTGGTGGCCAGGGCGTGGTCTAAAAAGCTTATCTGACTCAGTCCAATCAAGAGAGGACAAGGTCAACCCATCCTGGATACTCCTCCCCCTCACTATGGAGAAAAACAGTCTTCCAACCATCTCTGTGTATTAGTCAGGTTCTGAGGTTCCAATCTCAAAGTGGTGTGCTAGAGAACACCAATGGATAGATAGTAACCAATTCAAAAGAGATTAAACAAAAATGAAAAAATGTAGCAAAATTCTATAGAATAATGTTATTCAACTCAGGTTAGTTGGATGCCAGATAGTTAGTTAGACGTTGTTACTGTTGCATGTTAAATATTTGAAAAAGTCAAAGAGTGACAAATAGAAGTAAGTCTGTGTTTCATTGATTACAGAAAAGCCTTCAATTGTGTCAACATATCAGTCTTATATGTATTTAGAAAAATGGAAATCTCAATCTTTTATTGACCCTCCCCCACAAAACCTATATGTAAGTCAGGAAAAATAGTGAAACAGACCAGCTCCAGAATGACACAGAAAAAGACAAAGTTGTATACTCTCTTATTTATTCAACCTACGTGCAGAATATATATTGATGGGAAGAGGGTTTGCATAGTTTTAAAACTGAATGAAGAAAAATCAATAACCTTTCCCAAGCTAATGACACTATTCTGATAAGTGAATATACAAATATTTTGCAAGCTCAAATAATGAAAATCAAGGCACATTATTAGAACTAGGATTAAATAAAAAGAAGGTCAAACTAATGACAATAGATACAGCAACCAGTTTTAGGAATGAGAATGAATACATTGAAGTAGTGGATAAGTTTTGCCTTTTGGGATTGACTATCAAAAGTAATGAAGCAGCCATCAAGAAATATACCATAAATTAGAATTTGCTAGGATAGCAATGGGGGCTTTAGAAAAACATATTCAGATGCTGGGATATGGTTATACTTAGGAAGCTGAAAATTGTGCAGACAATGCTTTTCCCTGTGAAACTCTATGAACACAAAAGCTGGCCTTCAAAGAAGCAGGATAAAAAGAGTATTGACATTTTTGAAACTTGGTGTTGGAGAAGATTCTTGAGAATACCATGGATATCCAATCAAAATAAAAGAACAAATGGATCATTGAACAAATTAACCTAGGTTGAAGCACAATAATTAGACTCAAATTATTCTACTTCAACACATTATGCAAAGACCTACCATATTTTTCGGAGTATAAGACACACCTTTTTCCCTCAGAAAAGAGGGTGAAAATCTGGGTGCATCTTATACACTGAATACAAACCCCGCCTCTTCACCAAAATGGCCATGCATAGATTGTAGGAGGCTTTCAGAGAGCTCCTGGGGGCTGGGGAGGGCACAAATGAGTGGAAAATTGCCTGTTTTTGCCCCCCCCAAACCCCAAGGAACACTCTACAAGCCTCCTAAGGGCTATTCATGCCCTCTTTTTTTGAAAAAAAACCGGGCCCGGTTTCACGAAAACGTTTTTGGGAGATTTGCAGAGTGCGAAAACTTTTTTTTAAATTTGCCTCTTTAAAACCTTGGTGCATCTTATATTCCAGTGCGTCTTATACTCCGAAAAATATGGTAGCTCTTTGGAGAAGTCTGGAAAGGTGGAAGGAAAAAAGGATGGCCAGAAAGTGGATGGACTCAATTACACTAGGTACACTGTTAGAAGACCTGAAGGACCGAATTGGGCACAAATCTTCCTGGAAAAATCTACCTATATGACAACTAAGAGTCCTCAACAACTTGATAGCACATAAGAGTTTTGTAATTTTTATTGTTCTTCATTTACTAAAGTAATGATGTCTGTTTATTTGAAATGTTTCAGAAGTTTAAGTTTGATTACAACTACCATCTCTTCCAATCCAGTATTCTTAAAGCATAATTCTATCTATTTTTATATGTTACTAAAACTCTTGTATCTCTAACCTATAATTGGGCGAAATGGTGCTTCATGGAGCAACACTTTTTCAACAAAAGTATCTCCTCAAATTTTATAAAATTTTATTTTATGACATAAAAATTATCACAAAGCATTTTATGACAATACAAAATGTCATTAAAACATTTTATGTGGTCAACTGTTAACATTTGACAGTGCTATACAATTATACATGGACTACTTCCAAGACAGATACATCTCTGAATATTTTCCTGAATTTTTAAGAACTTTTCCATTACATTAGAACATCTGCCATCATTGAAAGTATTGAGGAATCTGGTAACAAAATATCTCTGAAATGATGACCCAACAGGTCACGAGTTGTGTCTAGTATGAATTAAACCAGTACAGTACAAGGATGATACAATATTTGTCTTCCTTCTTAGTTCTGAATAATATCCAGATCTGAACATACAGTAAAATTTGGCATGCAGATAGCACTTGATAACTATTTCTTAAAGCAGCCACAACTTTTCCTGGATTCCTATGACTGTCCATCACAAGTGATATGCGACCCCATGTTTAAAGGTGTTCCCAAAAGGTACTGGATACTGGTAGTGGATCCTCTAAGTGGCAACCATATGATCATGAGATGCTCTGTTGGCCAGGACTCCAAGGACTGGGCATAAGTACCATTTATGCCATTACAAGTTTAAACAGACACTGAACAAGTTGTCATTAACCAAGGACCACCTGTATGTCTTTCTTAAAATGCCTTTTTTACATAGCTATTTATTACATTTGTTTTATTAAATGTTTCTCCAAAATAATTACCAAATAATATAGTACATACCCATACATACATATTAACTCATCATAATCTTCCCTTTTGGTGTAATCTGCATTAATGAAAAGAAGAAATAACAGGCAAAGAAATTAAAGGTATGAGATAACAACTAAATTTACTGTATCCCTTCATGCTATTCTATCTTTACAAGATAATCTTGCTTCCACCACTTCCATTTTCTTTTTCATACACTTTCTCCTCTCTCTTTTTTCAGCAACTCCATGCAACTACAAGTTTCTTAACCTTATCCTTTCTCTCCATCCATTCGGTCTTCCTTCATAGATCTGTTTTGTGATGGAAAATCGGTCCATATAACCAAGCCATCATAATGTGCTTCTTTCACACTGGTCACTTACTGTTGTATTCAGTCCATATTCATTTGACATGCATACATTCTTTACCCATGGTGGTGCAGTGGTTAGAGTGCAGTACTGCAGGCTACTTCTGCTGACTGCCAGCTTCCTGTAATTTGGCAGTTCAAACCTCACCAGCCTCAAGGTTGACTCAGTCTTCCATCTTTCTAAGGTGGGTAAAATGAGGACCCAAATTGTTGGGGGCAATATGCTGATTCTGTAAAACGCTGAGAGAGGGCTGTAAAGCACTGTAAAGCAGAATATAAGTCTAAGGGCTTTTGCTACCTTGTCTCTTATTTTACCATATACTGTGCTACCTTAGTACTCAACTGCTTTGAAACTCATCAAATTTGGTACCCAATGCACTTGATGTGAAAATTTTATCCCGGTACTCATTGTTTGTTTGGCATTCAACACACAAACTAGAACTTGTCAGAGTCGGCTGCCTTGTGACTCACTATATCATTCCTTATGGGGGGAAATCAGTTTGGTGCTCATCATTTTTGGTACTCATAGCACCTCCTCGAACCAATTAATAAGAGTGCCAAGGTACCACTGTATTGTTTTCCAGATAGACCAATCCCAGTGAATTCATTCTTAACATTTACTTCCATATAGCAAAGTGGACGGAACCATGCTTTTATAGAAACATTTTCACTTCTTACAAAAGACAGGAAGCTGGTCTCCATCATGAAATAACTTCATTTCCCAGATTTTGTTCTCTATCATTTCTTATAGTAGGATCTGAACGAGGAACATTTTACAATCTAATCATATTTTTTTCATTCATTCTTGCTCTTTTCCTTTGACAAGGAAACTGTAAATCCAGTCATGAGTTATACATACAGTCTTCATAGACACATCAGTGTCACTTCAGACACTCTACGTAAAGTTGTAAACAAAGCAGAGCCATATTTTAATAGTTCTTCAGTCACACCGTTTTTATGGCAGACTTACCAATTTTAACATTCTCAGGGTATGTATGTATGTGAATGTGAATATAAATTATAAATATAAACTCTACATTCATTTCAATTTCAGGCTTCCCAATAACAGTAGTTCTCAAACAAATCTCTAAAATACTATTTCAACATTCCTTCACTTTGGTTTCATCTTCAATCATTTAATCACTTGTATTTTTACTCAGCTATAGGCTGCTTGCTTACCCCTCTTCATCTACCTCCAAATCACTATTCATTTTCACCCAAATGGTATATCCTCTTATTTTTATTTCTAACCATCCCTTGCTTTGTAGAACATCAAAACAGTAATCAAGCCTTATATTTCCTCATAAAATATACAGTCAAATTTTCTGGCTTAGTGAATTATCTTTTTGATATTATTCTGATCATGTCTTCTTGGTTTTCTGATACCTGCTTATTTCTTTTAGCATGTCTTTCTTATATTTATATCAACTCAAGGAAAATGCTGTTTGTATAGTTAGAGCAATAGTTTAATAATTTATACACTCATTTGCATCTCCCGTCTTTGATATCTGTATCTTTTTTTAACCTGAGAGTGCAGTCAGGTTCACCGTGTGTTGATTTATTGCTATTTTCCTGCACTGCAGCTAAAATATCCAGTAAGTATTTATTGGATAATCACTAATTGTAACAAATATTGTGTTCTCATTTATTGAGTTACACTCAGTCATATAATTAGCAATGCCCCTAATGCTGTAAATAGAATATCATACAATAATCTGAGTTAAAATACAGCATACTAAAAACAGTGTTAATTCACTTCCATAACCCTAGTACAATACCTAACAATAAATTAAGATTATTATAACTCAATGCTGGCAATTCTAAATGAACCCTGACACTATTTTGCAAAAGTGAGGCAATGAATACCAAAACAGTAAAAAAAAAAAGTATGTTTCTGATGTCTAAAATCCTTTAATGAGTATTATCTTTATTCCATAACAGAAAATAGACATCAGCATTTCAGGATAAAATATTTTATATTCAGGTTCAAAATTATAGCATGTTCTCTATATACCTGCATAACCTTTCCTTCTTTCTTTACGTTGACTGAAAACAGGAAATACATATTAAAATACAAACTGCAATATCTAAAGAAAAGATTCAGCATAAATCTTGCTTTCTTCAGAATCAAATCCCTAATACCAAGATAATTGTTGGCAATTGTTAGAAATACTAATAAATCAACAAACAAACAAACTTTAAAGTTTGGGAGATTGCAATCAAAACACATTGGAATATTGAAATAATAGGAAAGAATAGAAAGAATATAATTCCACTTTTTATATTATGGAATAACGCAATGGATAATCTATTTGCCAGATCTGTTTTATCAACCTAAGATCAGTATTTTTTTTTCTGTTCATTGCATAACAGGCATTATGAAAACCTGCCCTTTAGATTTTCTAAAATCTTTAACTAAAATTTTATTTTACTTAGTTACACTTCATTATATCTGAAATATTATGCCTTGTTCATTAAAGTGATGAGTTAGTTTTTGCAGACCTCATATCTCCTCACATGTCAAAGCCATGGAAGAGGCTCCTTTGGGTATTATTAGTTCCACACAGCTGGAAATGATGGGCTGATAAATGTTTACTGCCAAAGCAAAGCAAATCACAGAACAGTAGTTCTATTGTATCATGAAGTAAGGACTAAGTAATATTAAGGATTTATTTACTCAAAATATTAATGTCTCACATCCTACAAAGAGTCTCTTATCTACGGCACCTCTTAACCACTCTTTTTCAATTGATAAGAATTTGAACTTAATTTAAAAAACTTAGTTCATGCTGTTACACAATGATTGGTGTAGTATGTTGTAAGGTAATATGTTGCTACACTTCCCAATCAATGGCTGAATGCACATTTTGAATGTAATTTTGTCTTCTGATATAATATATTTTACAAGCCCAGGAATAATTTACAATTAGAGTTATGCTCTAGATCAGGGATCCCCAATCCCCAGGCCACGGAGCAGTCAGGGTCTATTAGGAACCAGGCCTGCACAGCTGGAAGTGAGAAGAGGGCAAGTGACCCAAACTGAAACCATCCCTTCCCTCCAGTCCATGGAAAAACTTTCTTCCACGAAACCGGACCCTAGTGCCAAAAAGGTTGGGTACCACTGACCTAGATGATTATGAACCTATTCTATTTTTATTTATGCAACAACTTTAGTGAAGCAAACCATGGCTTTGAATATTATAAAGCCACAAATGTGATTTATACGTATGAAACAAAACATGAAAAGATGATACAGCTAATATCAAATACCTCGTTACCACTTTCTTCCCAGGATGTATCCCTCCACCATTTTGATTTTTATGTTATAAAATATCAGATAGGAAACTGAGCCTAGGCAGAGGTCATATGATGCGTTCACTGCATCTAATTTTAGGAACCATGCCTCTAAGCTTTCATTGGATTAGTACGATTTGGTTTTGGTACATTGTGTAACCCAGCCAATTATTTATTCAATATACCACAGTTAAATCATTTGACATTTGAACTCAGAAACTGGATTCATTTTTCAAATAATCAACAGAGCCATGCAAATAGACACATATTTTAGCAGTTTTTGAGCCTTGAGTTTAAGCCAGAAACTACAACCTTATGGTAACTTTGACATTCTAAGCAGAGAGTCATGCTAGCAAATCTAATTAGGAAGAGTATGATACACAGAGTCATAAAACTTATTTTCTGATTTCAAAGCACTACATTTTCAAATAATAAATATTTGTTAATAAAATCTAAAAAATACACATTGCTATTGCCTTATTTTATATCAAACAGCACTAGAGATGTGTGTGAAGTACCATAGTAGAAAGAGAAACAAAAGGGATACCATGGAAGATACTGTACTGTAGTCCAAGGGTCAACCTTGGCAACTTTAAGCCTGGCAGACTTCAAATCCTAGAATTCTGGGAGTTGAAGTCTGCCAGGCTTAAAGTTGCTAAGGTTGGAGACCCCTGCTATAAGACCACCTGAGCAGTCGGAACATACAGATGTAGCTTACCTGCGTCAGATAATCAGTCTTTTTTAAAAAGCATACAATAATGATAAAGAAAGTTTCAATTATCCTGACATCTATTGGGAATCTAACTGTCAACAACCATATGACCAACAAATTCTTTTCTCCTCTTACTGACAACTTATTTTTCAGGTGGAAGAAAGAATAAAGGAACAAACTATGCTGGACCTAATCCTTGACAACGTAGAGAAATTTGTTAAAGCAGTGAAAGTGAACAGCACCAAGGGGAGGGGAGGAATAGATTGTATTATATTTGAATTTCTGAAATCCAGAGGAAAAGCAACTAAGACATAAATACTTGATATCAGAAGAGCAGATGAATTGCAAGTCAGAACTGGCTTAAATCCTTAAGAAGAAAGTGCAAAAAAAAAAAAACCCTCTCAAAAAAGGAAAAATAGGATAAATTTAAAAAGAGCAGAGTGGATGGACATCTGTAAAATACTGAAAAGAGAAGGAGACAAATACAGGAAATGATAACTGTATAGAAACTTCAGGAATTCTGTCAAAAATGCTAAATAAAGCTCAGAATCAGCTAAGGCCTGTGCAAGATATTAAAAGAGATATCAAAGGTTTCTCTGGATATATTAGAAATAAAAGGTAAAGATGAGAAAGGTCCTTTGTGAGGATAAAGTAATGAATACTAATGATTTCAAGGCAGAGCTACCTAACTTCTATTTCGTATTGTCTTTTTTCAGCAAAAAATGGATCATTTGTTGCTCATTGTTATGCCACTGGAAGAAAAGGTTTGCACCTTAGAATAACTGGAGGAGAAGATAAAAGAGAACTTAGCTAATGTAAATAAATTCAGGTCTCCAGTGTCAAATGCCTTACATCCCAGAGGATATAATGGAAGGAACTAAAGGAACTGGTAAGGATGATTGCAGAAATCTTTTTTGCTAATTTCTGAGAACTCCTGGGAGGATTAGTAAAGTCCTTAAACAATAGAGTACCGCAAATATAATGCAATAGTGATCTTCAAAAAGGGAAAGGAGATCTGAAAAGCTACAGATCAGTCGGGGTGATGTCTTTACTGGACAAAATCATTAAATATTTTATAAAACAGCAACTTTTTGCAGCTTGGATAGGTATGCCACAATTAATAGGAACCAATATAGATGTTGGTATTACTGTATACCAGATGAATGTAATCTGATAGAATTTCTATTTTAGTAAATTAAGGGATTAACATAATTTAACGTACCTGGACTTTAGCAAAGACTTCCACAAACTTAATAATAATATTCACCTTATATTAGCTCTTCCAGGTAAATCAGAACCATGACTAGAAGAAATAATTCTATTTTATTATAAAGCAAAATTAACATTCTTACAAGTCTGACAGTACAAACCTCCCTCTGCCATTTTTAACTCCCTGGGCAATTAGGATTTTTTTCCTTAATTTCTTTCTCTATTAACCTACTGAGGGCTCCTGCCTCTTTTGTCTGTTTCCTAGGCAGCATCTCTTGCCCTCGTCACACAAGGCCATTCAGACTTTCATTATTGTGATTCAAAAACTTTGCTTTGCTGGCATTAATTTTCAAGCATATGAATAGGCAATGATCATGATTTCACAAAAGATGCCTGTGGCTTCTACATCATTATCTAAATATGTTTACCCTACATAAGAAGATGGGAAATCTGATAGCAGTCTTCAAATAGTCAACAACTCTGTGAAAAGACTTTCTAGCAGAAGACAGGGTTAGGAGCATAGGACTACAGTAGGGGTGTCAAACTCACAGGCCGAGGGTCAGATGTGTCATGTGCTGGCCACGCTCATCCCCAATTTAGCGAAGTGGGGAAAAGTCATAATTCGTCCCATGATGGCAACATGATGCTGCAAGTTTGAAACCCCTGGACTACAGTACATGTGTGTGTTGACCATCATGAGGTTTCAGTTGAATTTATCTGGTCTGGCAAAGGAATGCTGATGGGCTCTATGGCCCTCAAAAAGTTCTCTTACCCTGTGGAAAATCTTTGTAAACAATAACCAGAGGTGCACCTGGAGATAACTGGGGCAATGGAAGCAGAATTAGATTTACACACACACACACACACATACACACAAACACACACTTTTAATATTGTCTGTATTGCATTATTTAACTGTGTTAAAGTTGGGCAGCCTCTAAATTTAATAAATAATCTACTTCTGGCCTCCAATGTGGACTTCTAGTTATATGAATTCTGTTCCATTAGACTCTAATTCAATATTTATGTAGTATAGATATAATTCATTTATTGGAGTTCTGTTTCATGGCACTCTAACTCAATATTTATGTACTCTTGATACAGTTTTGTTTTCATACTGAAGTCATAATCATATTTTAAAATAGACATAGTGCTATTTGTTGCAAGATTGAAAACTTGGATGCATATCACCAGCAAAATCAAACCATACACTGCAATCTTTTTTCATCACAAATATTGGCAACGTTCAATACAATGTAACTTAATAAGATATAAACCAGCCTTTTTCCCTTCTGTAGAATTTTCCCTTCTTTTTCCCTTCCGTAGAATACCCATGAAAGGTAGACCTCCAGATCTCTCACATAATCCCACTGCATGGAACAGAATTTGAAAAACCCTGATATAGAATGCAGGTTTCTGTTTCTAGAGATACATCAACCATAATGCTTTCTAATTACTCAATTGAAGAGCAAAGTCTACATTGCTTCTCTCTTTTTATCTTTATAAACACTCTCTTATCTTGTCCCAAAGGTGCTTTTTCAAGAGGCAACTGGACTTTCTGGTTTTTCTTTGAAGACATTTTGCTTCTCCACCAAGAAGCTTCTTCAGCTCTGACTGGATGGTCCACTTGGATGGGACTGGCTGGATGACAGCTCTGACTGGATAGTTTCTTGGATGAGAAGCAAACGTCTTCAAAATAAACGTCTTCAAAAGAAAAACCAGAAAGTCCAGCTCCTCTTGAAAAAGCACCTTTGGGGCAACCATGATCTGGATAACTAAGAATTTCCATAGACTCTCTTATCTTTTTTCTCTTTTCAAGCCATCATCTTTTCTTCTAACACCTGTGCTTGTAAATTCTTAGTTTTGTATGTTTTCCTTATAATGAACTGCCCACTCTTTATTTGCACTCTATTCATACACATAATCTCACCAATAATCACCCTCTGTAAACTCTAAGAGCATACTTTCTCTTAACACTCTCTGTGCACTAAACCATAAACCATACCTTACAAATTACAGTGGCTGAATCCACAAAACAAAATAAGCCAGAAGCAAGCAAATTATGTTATTTATTTATTTAAAGCATTTATGACAGGTTCCCTTCTTTCAACCAACTCTGGGCAGTTCCCAATCAAAAATTAAAAGACATGTAAAATCATTTCAGAAAGTATAAAACTCAACCAATTAAAACATGAAAAACAAACAAATATTATGTGACATGTCATGTATCTATGCCAAAAGAAATGTAGAAAAGAAATAATGCTATAAATTTTCTATTTATAATCAACATCAAAAAAAGCATAAATTTCTTCTTCCATCAATACGTTCTTCATTACTAATTCTCACACCATAAGAAAAAAGTCACTGTATGAAATAGTAATCAAAGACTCATTTTGGTAGCTTAAATGATTTTGACAGAGTGTGTCTTATATTCTGAAAAATACGGTATTAACTAAAACCAGATCTTGATATTTTTACTATATAAAAATAAGTTTTAATCTTATTCTTACTCCCTAAGGTAAAAACACTCCTGGAGCCAACTGGTAAGTAACACCAATAACAAATTATGCCTTATTAGGTTTGTTAAGAATGTCTGATGAACTCATGTTAAATGTATAGTTTCAGCTTGACATGTCTAGGTAGGAACAAATAGTTCTCTTTACTACTGAAAATGCTCTATTTTTCAATCTAAAACTCAGGTTAAAAAGGAGCGAAGCACTTACATTTTTAACCATAGCATGAGAAATGTCCTTTTGCAACTATAGATTAATTCATATGCCTCATCATTCTCTGGTTTATATATAGAAAAATGTTTGTACACTTCATGATAATTTAACCATGGTTCATTAAACAAGTCATAGTAGCCGGTTTGTACAACGTATTGAGACAGAGCCCAACAAATCACATTATAATTTAACATTATGTGTCAATGGAGCGCAAAAAATAGTTACAATCATGGACTACAAGATCCAACTTGCCTTTTAGATTACTTTGCTATTGTGAACAGTTTGAATGAGAAGCAGTTTGACTAAACAGCAGCAGCTAAAGAATTGTGTGCTAGAAAACATGTGCCATAAATAGCAGGTGTCTAAAAGGATTCTCAGGCCAGCAAAAACCAATCACATCACACAGGTGACTATCAGCAAGCTGTCAACTAGCATTTGAATTGCCTAAACATGGAAACTGCTGGCAGTAGAAGAAAAATACAAAATGAAAGTACTCCAAGGTTTCATTGAAAGGAACAATAAGGATTCCTAATCCTAACCTCCATGAATAATTTACGCTCTCACAAATTGTAAAGAACTGTTTCAGTGGTGCATATGGATATCCATAGTCTTCGTTGGAGAAATTTCTTTGGACACAATTTAGATCAGAAAAAAAAACCATATCTACTATGGAAGCAATGCCGAACTGAAGACAGCTCCATAAGAACAGAGCTGATGATCATATTGAAAAAATGATCCAGTGAATGAATCAGTTTCCCTGAACTCCTCACCAGATTAAGAGAGGGATCTGGGATTGTCCAGAATGCTCCATACTGATGCTTCCCATGACAAGACTGAACAGGTAAAACAGTGGTCTCCAGCAAATTTTATAACTCTGGCAGTCACAAAAACCAGCTTTGCTCAAACCATGGTTCAAAGCCTTTAAAAAGACACCAATTTTGCCCTTTTAATCACTTTTGCTAGAAATGGCTGGTAAATTGCTTTTTGCGTACTAAGAACCTTCAGAAGGGCACAGTTTATTACACTGGGTAATTTTTCCTTCAATCGTCAGTGAAAAAAGTTTCATGTAAGTTGAAGAATTTAAAGAAAAACATTTTATTTAAATATAAGCAGCAAAAAGATGATTAGACTTTGATTTTAAAAAGTTTTAAATGTACTAAGAGGGGTCAGATTGACTAGAATAAGTTTATGAAATAATTATAAGAATACTTGTTGTGATTTGTTTTTTTAAAATCCATTAAATATATATGGAGATTTTTAATTTCAGTGTAAGAAATCTTATCCTGAGAAAATGTTCTGAACGAGAGAAAAACATGACAAGAGAAAACCTTAAAGGCTGGTCACTAAAGGTGAACATAAAGAATTAAAGATTAGAATTAAAGGAGAAAACCCATAATTCAGAATGGAGGAAAGTATTTTATCTCTGGAAGAATATTTAGCAATAATGTACTCAGAACATTCTGTTAAGATTGTCTGTTACTATAAAAATGAGATTAAAAGAGGAGATATAAGATGATACAACTGTGAATCAGGCTGTTCTGGATATGATTCAAAGTTGACAGGATGCAAAAATGATATTGACAAAAATGAAGGAGTTCCTGAGAAAAGATAAAAAGAGAATGAAAAAATAATAATCTTTTGGGACACTACCTAAAAGAAATGAAAATCAAGACTTTTAAAAGTAAGAAGTGTTATAAAGTTGGCTTATTTGATAAAGGTTAAAATGCATATTTTTTGTAGTGAAATGGTTTTTTCTTGTCCAGAGCTGAAAGAGGCTTTAAATATTTGTTTATAGATAAAATATTGGAATAGATTTTTTTTGTTGCTGTATTTTTAGAGGAATTGGGAAGATGGTATTAAAAGCAAAGTAATAAACTTTTGAAGGGGTTTGAGAGGAAAATAAGACACAGTTAATTATTCGAAGAGATTAATCATCCATTTTTTAAATTGTTTCTGGTAGTCTTAATGGGTTTTTAAAAAGTAAATAAGACTTTAAAGATTTGTTTATAGATTTGAGATAAGAAATGGAAAGAGGTTTTTTTGTTGTATTTTGAAAAAAAATGGCAAATTATGAAACCGATATACTTGTTTAAGTTCTAAAAACTCTTAATAAACCAGTACTGTTTAAGATTGAATGATGGAGCTTTAGTATTTCCTAATAGATAAAATTTGGTAGAGAAAATAAAGTTACTGAAATTGTTATTTCTCTTGATGAAGAACAACTTCTTCCTTTTTACTTTTTAAATATATTTTTTCTTCCTTTTATCTCTATACTTTTTTTCTAAGTTTTCTTAGTTTGCATTAGTGTTTTTATCTTTGTATCTTAAACTTCAAAAAAAAATATAAGAGAAGTTCTTAGGAATGTTTGCCACTACTCATTGGAGCAGCATAATTACATGAGAAACTTCCTGTATCTTTTATGGAACTCATACATCCTTTAGTTTCTTCTATAGGTTTCCCAGTGCTCAGAATGATGTATTGCCAGGGAATTGTACAGTCAGATAGATAGATGATAGATAGATAGATAGATAGATAGATAGATAGATAGATAGATAGATAGATAGATATAGATATATAGATACACACACACACACACACACATATTTGTGTTGTATTTGTGCTGATAAATAAATAAAGGAACACTAGTACAGATCTATTTCAAGCTATTTAGCTCTCATCAGCTAGCCATACCCTTACTGGGCATACCAGGGGTTGTAACACAAATACATATATATACATATATATATACATATATGTACATATATACATATATACATACACACACACACATACACACACACACACACACACACACACACATACATACATACATACATACATGTGTTACAATCCCTGGTATGCCCAAATACCAGGGGTTGTAACACAAATACATACCTATTTCCCTGGCTCAGCTGATAAGGAGGAGCCTTTGGCTTAGTGGCTAATATAACTGCCTAATATGTAATACAGCCCTGGTTTGAATCCCAGTAAGGGTATGGCTAGCTGATGAGAGCTAAAGAGCTTGAAATGGATCTATACTAGTCTCCCTTTATTTATTTATCAGCACAAATACAACATACATACATACATACATACATACATACATACATACATACATAATCAGGCAAACAGAATCATCATCAGGTAATTCACACAGCACACTGCCCCAGCTACTAAATTTAAATATCTTAACATATACTTCTAAATCTATATACCTGTAGGTTTGTTTTCAAATAGTGCTGAAACTATCAGCCTTTGCAGTTAGAGCAGACTAACTGAAACAAGACAAGTTAATTCTACTTCATTGTAAGGGTACATTAACAGAATCTTGATAATCTGAAAATTCAAATTCCCATCAGTCTCTTTTTACAATCTGATAATTTAGGAAGGATGTTCCAAAGAGCTGAAGAAGCTTCTTGGATGAGAAGTGAAATGTCTTCAAAAAAAAACAGAAAGTCCAATTGCCTCTTGGAAAAGCACCTTTGGGACAACCATGATGTGGATGATAGAGAATCTCCACGGACCTTTAGGAAGGATGCTTTCTGAGTTTCCTTCCCTGCATATGCCATGTAGCTGCAGTTTCTATCACCCACTCTCTACTATTTGAGCATTCCCTAAATAGCATCTTTTACCTCAGGCTCCCAAGGTCTTTCCTACATAACATTATAAAAACATAGGAAATTAATTCTATTTGCCTTTTCCTGTACTATTAACTTTGAACAAGAAGTTTGCTTTTTATCCCAAATATTGAAATATTTTCTTGCTTTGCACTTCTGATTTCCTAATGAAATTTTGAAACTATTCTATCTTATCTATCACTTTAAAACTTGTACATCCACCCACACAGAGGCCTTCAATATCAGCTATTTGGAACTTAACTTCCATTGAATACAGTGTTGGTTACTTCTCAATAGAATCACTAGGGCTGCACTGCATTGCACTAATTCTGTTCATGTCACTGGCTAAGAGAGATTTTGAGCTTCAATTAAAAAACGAGATGTCTCTAAATGACGATAAAAAGTTGCAATGGACCAATTATCAAGTTTGAAGAATTATCAAGTGTGAAGGACTACAACTTTGAAGAATTTAGCTAAGGGTACAAGAAATTTCTACCCGATCCATCAGAGCGGGACAACAGGGGATGTTGCGGATCCCATCCCCTGGGAAAATAAACCTGATAGGACGCAGAAGAAGGGCTTTCTCCGTGGTGGCTCCCTCTCTCTGGAACATCATTTCCCCAGAGATTAAAATGGCCCCCACTCTAACACTCTTCCAGAAGGTATGGTATGGTATTAACTTATTTATTTGATTCTTTTGTATTAGTTTTATTGTTTTAAATGAGGTTTTATATTCTGTAAGCCGCCTGGAGTCGCCATGTGTGAATAGGCATCAGTATAAATTCAATAAATAAATAAATAAATAAATAACCAGAATTCTAAAAACCTTGGCTTTATCTTCTGTTCCCTAGATGAGGAACTTCTCCTCTCCCACTTTCAATGTAAGCCCTCCCAATGTAAGTCTCCTCTCCCACTTTCAGTGTAAGCCCCTGTTACTCACATATTTCAATATAGTAATATCAAGTGATGCTTAGAAAGTTTTATCCCAAAGTTTTAATGCAAGTTTGCACATTTGGTCAATGTTAAGAATTACACTCCAGTGATTCCATCTGTACATACTTCAAGCAAATGCTACAACAGGATTATTAGCATATACAGAATACACGCTGCAGTGTTACTGATACTACCTCTTGACAGATGAAAAGAAAAGGGGAAAGATCTCTCTGAAGATTTTTTTTCACTAATCCTTTTACCTAAAATGCCATAGACTGCCATCCTAGCCACAGCTCTGGTTTGAGAACTGACCCAATTTCTAGGTAGCAAATTTTATCAGTGACATAGAACAAATCTACAGAGGCTGTATTTTGATTTACAGATGAGTTCTGCATTTATATTTCTTTCTTCCAAAAATAGATACACAGGCATGTGTTTTCCATACAAATTACTCCAAGTAATATATGCTAAATTCTGCAGAGCCCATTTGGCCAAAGACTAATAACCCCCCTTGGGAGCTGACACCAACTTTCAGCAATAGCCCACTGCTGCAGATTAGCACTGGAACATATGCTGCAGAAGCATCCTGTCTGCCTTTCTCGCATTAAGATTGTATTTTCACTATTTCACACAAATCCTTTGTCTTTTTCATTCTGTTTTTATAGTGAATAAATAAATAAAAATTCTGGCAACTCAAATAAAAAATGCAATTGATTTTTGTAACCATTATCAAATTTTGCATCTCACACCACAAGCTCACTTTGTTGAATTCAAGATCATTTTGCATTATTCATGGGTTAGCTTCCCTACTAACAAGTGTGCAACGTTTTGTACTGAGCTACTTAACTTTCTTTTTAAATGAAATAACCTTCCTTTCTTCATCTGGTTTTTTTAAAAGCTACATTCAGTTTTGGAGTCCGCATAGGCTAATTGACAAAAAACAATAATACATTCAATGGAATATTAACTTAAATAGCCCAAAGCAGAAAATCATATCCACATGGGCATCATTAAAGTTACCTCAAGGAAGATGTAATCCTATCAAAATGGTAGGTTGCAGTTCAAATATTAACTAGCGGTTTATGTTGCAATAATTATTCTGTCTTTACATAGGTTATTGCATGCATTGTCTCTGCATCTCTGCAGAATACTTAAGTTATTCAATGAACTCCTTTTGTTTTAAAAAAGACAAACGATATAATATTTTTCCTACTAAAAATGCACACCCGTATCCATACAAATTCAAAACATTTTCAACATCTAGTCTTTCTTCTGAATTTCAGCAATGATGACTTTTTCAGGGAAACTGGAACAGGCAGCCTTTTCTATGTAATTTCAGCAGTATCATATTGTGCGTTGTATAGCATGCAGTTGCTGAAGACACAATCTAAAGATGAGAAAGTGGTTCAATACTTACTGAAAGCAGCAACCGCCAGAGCCAGTGTAACAATAATGGAGGCCCACGAAACCCACAATGCTTTCTTTCTATAGTTTTGAGCTTCATGAGGTTTTAATCTTGTACTGCTTTCTAGCAAACCTGATGAGGAGAAACAAACATATGTCTATTACTTTAGTCTGTTCCTTGTCACAAATTATAACTGGATTTGTATGGAATCGACCAAATACGCCCCTACGTGTATTTGTATCTTACAGTAGAGGCCAATCAATCATTTTATTGCAAATAAGATGGGTTGATTCAGTTCTGAACCTAGATTTCTATAAGGCTGAAGGAGCCTAATTACCGCCTGGAGCATACTGTAATCATACAGAAGGTTGTGTATATATGAAGGTTTCATACTATCCTTACGGCTCTGCACTTACACTTCAATTCTTAATTAGATATCAAAGCACAAAGGAATGCTTCCTTGGGATGCTGGTCAGTCAAAAACACAAACCTGCTTTTGTGGTTGGTGTGTGTATGTGAGAGGGAGGGACGGAGGGAGAGCAAGAGAGAGAGCGCTGACATATCTACAATAGATATATATAGGTAGGTGATAATAGAATTTATTTCCATTTTACTTTTTTTTTCCAATTCCAAGTTTATTATATCAGCAATTTTAACTTATCTATTTAACAACATTTGAAAACTGTTCTTGGTTCCCCCTTTTTTTTAAACATAATTTTATTTTTTGGATAAAAATCAAATTCCTACTTTGGTACTATTATCTTATATGGAAGCACAAATAGTCTTATCAAATCACTATCAGAGTCTAACTATCAGAGGATTAAACAAAGCCCTCTGAATTAGTGGATTCTAAGATAAAAAGTATTATAGGGCTGCGTAGACAAGGCTTTAACAAAGCCATTCACAATAAAATAAAATAAAATCCTGATGTCTGTAATACAACCTTTCTTCCCATACCAATCTATATTTTCTAATTTAATATGCTTACTATTGCTACCTAATTAAAATCAATGCATTCTAATTGAAACTAAAATAACTAATCCTGTTAAATTAAGCCAGATAAAATAGATACTCAGTTCTTCCAGTTGGAAGTGATTTAGTAGTTATTTAGTTACAACTGTTAATTCTTTAAAGACCTATGGAATATATGACAGACACATTTGCAATTATATACAAACATAATATTCCTACAAGCTATACAGAAAAATATTTTATCTGCATCATACTTCTGAGCCAAGTGCACAAAATTCCCCTATTATAACTGTTCAAAAATAAATTAAATTACAAAAGGCAATACAAAAATTGATAAAATACACATTACTTAAAGGCCACAATTCCTGGATAAAATTATTCTCTTTTCAAATAATTCTAAATGCTTTTATATCATAAAATTCTACTATACATTATGATGTGATGGGTTTTATATTCATCTTTATTTAAAAATAAATGTTATAATTTATTTCTGCTCACAACTTAATGAAATTTGTGCTGCATAAAATATCATATTTTATATTTTCTGATTATTTCTTGCTCTGTTGATGGTATACATTTCTCTGCTTTCTAACAAATGAGATAGAGAAAAAATTTATAAATAATATTCTGAGAGGCTGACTTTAAACTTTCTAAATGGGCTGCATCTAAAACCTCCATTTATTGGGGCCCAATGTAAAGCACCTGAAAACTAAAGATAGTGCAATTAACAAACATTTAAGGATAAAAAATATTTCTAAGATTTCCCTGGGAATAATCAACCAGATTAGATGAGAAGAAATAAGGCAAATATAGAAATAAGCTTAGTGAATTCTTTGTCTCAACCATACATCTATGTCCCCAACACACAATTATTTTTCTTTTTTATCATTTCAGTTCCTCTCTATCATATCTCAGCAAAATCTCTGCAGGAGCATATACTGCAAAAGGTAACAGTGGGAGGAGTATCCTTGTTTAAATAAAGACCATGCTATTCCTGGCCCCAAACTCTTGAAATTGTACCTTACATATAGTTGGCACATTCCTCTGAGTTGCAAAGTAACAAGCAAGATACCTCCCGATTTTAACGACTTTTAATTTAAAACACTGACACCACCACACCACACCATCTCATTCACCCCCACCCAATTTTAGACAATGGAACTTACTGCCAGAACATTATCTGGGGAACAGATCTAAAAGAAGCCACTGAAAAGAAGAATTAGAAACAATAACTGAAAGGAAAGAGCAAGGAATAAGTTCAAAGGAATGTCTGAATTCAAAGGAAACTTCCGTGCCATTGTGGGAGACTAGAGACTGGGAGTGGGGGGGACTGAAAAAAATGGGGAAAAATATGCAAAGGCCAATGAATAGGCACGTGCAGGGCAGGTGCCACCACTGGCAGGAGACAATGGACCGAGTGTCCCTTCATTGTAAGGAAGGGTGGAGATGGATACACAGCATCCTTTCTTTGCAATGAATGAGGCAGCCTGCTTGCAAATCAGCGAATGCTTCTGGATTTGCATTTTGAATGCTAGCCTTCAAGCACACCTATTTTTTTTTTAAGTGGGTGGCATGGGATGTTTTTATTTTTCTATCCTGGTAGATGCCTTTACTGCTTATTTTCATATAAGGGGAGGGGGAAGAATCAGGAGCAGATGCAGGAACTCCAACTCCACCATTCATTTGCCAGGTGCCTAGATGGGAAAACGTTCCCCCCCCTCCTATTTAGGAAGAAGAAGTCAACGGAGGTCCCCCTCAGATCGGTGTCAAAGGTGAATACGGCACGGAGTCTTAAGGACTCGCAAAGCGATTTCTTGTCGCATAAACTTGCATTGACGCCAAGCGCCTCAGGAACGACGGCCAGAGCAGGAGCGGGCTGAGGGAGGCTGGTGAGGAGAGGAGAGTTTGGGCCAGAGGAATGGAGGCTTTTTTTAAAAAAAGCCATGGGTTTTTTTTAAGTAAAGGACGGGTGCGGACCCGAACGAAGTGAGGGGCTCCAGGGCCAGGCGGTCGTTAACCGAGGACGAGCCGCAGGAGGAAGGCAACGCTCGGGGATGACCAAGTGACCTAGCAAAATGTAGCTCTGCGCAAAGGAGCGCGCGCCGGCCGTCGGCGGGAAGGAGTTGGAGGAGGGCTGGTGGGCTTCGCTGAAGCGGCTTTGAAGCGAAGCGCAGGCCGGGCAAAGGTGCCGACTACAGAAACTCAACTGGGAGAGGGGGAAGGGAGAGGGGGCTCTTCTGTGAAGAAGCGTCAATCAATCGATCAATCCAACGGGGCTCCCCCAGAAGTTGCCGGAGGGGGGGGGGCTGGCGAATGCGCCGCGCGCGAGAGCTTTGAAAAAAGCGGCAACTTAAGCAGGGCTCGAACCTGCCGGGAGAGCCAAGAGCAAAAGAAGCGGAGAAAGGCTGGTTGGTAGGTGAGTGAGTGAGTGGCTAGGAGGGTAGGTGGGGCAACGGGCGCTGCAGGATTGGACCTGGGACGAGGCAGCGGTGACGGCGGCGGCGGGCAGCGTCCCCGGACCGGAGGGCTCACCTCTGTCTTCCACCTCTTCGCTGAACTGGACGTCCTCCCCGACGCGCAGGTGCTCGCCTTGTTGCGATTCGAGGGCAGGATAAGCCGGCGCGGGAGCGGTCCCGGCAGGCTGCAAAATGGTGGGTTCCGGGGTGCTGCCCAGTTCGTCCCCGACTGGAAATGCCTCCATGGCTGGCTGAAGGAGAAGATGGGAAGCGGAGCAGCGAAAGAAGGCGGCGGCTCCAGAAGGAGGAGGAGGAGAAAGAGTGGGGAGGGGGGGGGAGAGAAAGACTTGAAACCGCGCGGATGGACGGACGGAAAAGCAGCTAACTACCCCTCGCCTCGCTTTTCCCCCGCGGTCCGCCGCTCTGCCTCGGCAATCAACCGCAGGTGGGACCCGCCAGCAATACGCCTGGCCGCTGAGCTCCTCCTCCCCCCCTTCGCGAGGCGGCAGCGGGGCGCGCCAACTCTTCCCTCGACGGAGGGGCGCGGGAGATTTGGGAGGCGGTGTGGTGGGGTGGAGAAAGAAAGAACTCCAGAAGGGGCTCCGTGCAGAGCTCCTGCCAGGCCCACGCCGCTGCGCCCTCTCTCACACCTCCCAACCTGAAGCTGTTGGCCCATGCGCTCCAAGCCCCTTAAAAACTGGACCTTAAAGGGAACTGCCACGTGCCGCAGCCCCTCCCCCTTTGAAAATGCGTGAGTTCACGAGTTTTCCCCCCTCGGCTTTTTAACTAGTAAGCGAAGGTTATCGTGCACCTGGGTCAAAGTACTACGGAAGAGATCCTCAGGGTCCCATCCCATGGGTTGGGACCATGACAGAAGATTTGTAGCTCCAGGTTGAAATGAGGGGGTCCATGGTGGTCCCTGAGCTTGACTGCTTTCTTTCCAAACTTTTGGGTAATGAAACACCTGCAGAAGAACAAGCAAGCTCAGAGAGCATCAAGGACCCCCTCATTGGGACCAAAGTAAAACTAGTAGTTCACAGAGTTTTCCAACTCTGCTGTACCATCATTATATTAAATTTATATGCTGCTCCATTCCCAATAACTCTGGGCGTCCTCCAAGTTAAGGGCAGCCCAAAGGATTTTTCTTCAGAAGCTCCAAGCGATCATGCTGGAATAAGTAATGAACTTCCAGTGCAAGCTTGCAAATGTTGAGGGCTCCAAATCCTTTAGTTTAACACACATACTATTACTCCCTGGTAGTTTCTAAATGTACCGTGTTTCCCCGAAAATACGACATGTCCTGATAATAAGGCCATGCCACATTTTTCTGGTGGGCAAAAATATAAGCCCTCCGCCGCAAATAAGCCCCCTGGAAAAAAAACCCACCTCCGGCCAGGCAGAGCACCGCTCACCAACCTAGCGGTTTCCCGAAGGTACCAAGCTGCGAGAACCCGGGGGGTTGCAAAGGTTGACACCTTCGGGATACTGCTAGGTTGAAGAGCAGGGCTGTGCCCAGCTGAAGAGGGGGGTTGCCGGGGGGCTGCTCTCTTGCGAGGGGGCTCCCAAAGAGTCGGGCACAGCCTCAGGGGCGAACGGTTGTGTTGCGCTGTTGCAGCAGCGCAACACAACAGCCATGAAGCAACCACGCTCACCCGGCAAACCCCCTTTCCAGCCGGGCACAGCGCCATTCACTGACCTAGGGGTATCGCCAAGCCGCGTGAGCGCCTGTTCGCCGCTGCCTGGCTCCCGTGGCTTGGCGCCTTCAAAATGCCAATGAATGGCTCTCTGCCCAGCTGGAGAGGGGGGTTGCATGAGCGGCTATTCCCTTTCGCTCACGTGCCTCCCAGCCTCACAATGCCCTTGCCCAGGTCTCCCTGCAGAGTCAGGGCACCTCAGCTGCCGCCGCCATCCCAGCATAGCTTTTTCGGGGGCTTCCAAACTGAGTCTTCCAGCAGTGGCCGCTCTGGGTGTACGCTCTATGGTTGTGGGCCATCTGACCCTTCTTCAGGGTCACAGTGAATGCAAAAGAAAAGAAAAGATGTAAAGTAATAAGACTAGGACAATTCCTATACCTTTGTAGGAAGAGGGTTAGAGTTAGGATACTTCAACCAGTGGTAATTGGAAGAATAAGAGTGATGGGTTCTCTTCTCTCAATCATTCATTTAGAACCATGCTGCTTTATTGGGTGTATTTGAAATACTATAACCCATTTTGATAACTCGCCATTAAGCCATAGTTTGCTGACTTGTAATTAACTGAATCAATATGAATTAGCTAGGTTCTCCCCACCCCCTACTATTCTGACCATAGCATCCATTCATTTGGGAATGATCTTTACTGAAATCATTGGACTTCCATTTTGTCTGAGAACAAGTATAGAAGGCAATGCCTCCCTTGATTCAAGTTTGAAACTTCGCCATCATTACTATCATCATTAAACCTGTATGCCATCCAACTCCCAACAATTCTGGTTAGCTCACAACAAACAATGAAGAAATTACAATGAAATCAATTAAAGGCAATAAGCACAACAGGCCAAATGGAACGAAGCAAAGGGTCTCACTCTCCTGTGCTAAAGGCCTGGGTGAAGAGCCAGGGCTTCACGGCTCTTGCAAGCAACCGCAAAGTGTCCCAAAAGTGCTTTTTTAAGAGGCAACTGGACTTTCTGGTTTTTCTTTGAAGATGTTTCGCTTTGAAGATGTTTCGCTTCTCATCCAAGAAGCTTCTTCAGCTCTCTTCTTCTTGGATGAGAAGGGAAATGTCTTCAAAGAACAACCAGGGGGTCCAGTTGCCTCTTTAAAAAGCACCTTTAGGACAGCCATGATCTGGATGACCGAGAATCTCCATAGACAGCAGCAAAGTGGAGACCATCTGGATCTTGGGGAAAACCTCGTTCCAGAGGGCTGTGTGGGCACTTTAATGTCTTTTCCTTGGCAATAAGTATTGATGTACTGTAATTTGTCTTTCCTGCTTTCGGGATTTTATTTATTTATTTGTTTGTCTGTTACAAGATAACAAGAATAGGTATGAACATAAACATGAACAAAGGAAGTAAATACAGATAAATGGGGACAGTAAGACAGGGTCGGTAGGCACGCTGGTACACTTATTCACACCTCCTTTACGGATCTCTTAGGAATGGGGTGAGGTCCATGGTAGACAGTTTGAGGTTGAAGCTGTGAGGGTTTGAGGTTGTAACAACAGGTAGAGCATTCCATGCGTTGACCACTCTGTTGCTGAAGTCGGATTTTCTGCAATCGAGTTTGGAGCGCTTTACCTTGAGTTTGTATCGATTGTTTGTCCGTGGATTATTGTGGTTGAAGATAAAGAAGTCGTTGACAGGTAAGATGTTGTAGCAGACAATTTTGTGCACTATGCTTAGATTGGACAGCAGGTGGTGCAGTATCAGATTGTCCAAGCCCAGAATTTCAAGCCTGGTGGCATAGGGAATTCTATTGTGAGTAGAGGAATGGAGTACTCTTCTCATGAAATGCATCTTAACCCGCTCAATCGTGTTAGTGTCCGATATACAGTGTGGATTCCAGGCAGACGAGCTGTATTCAAGAATTGGTCTGGCAAAGGTTTTGTATGCCCTAGTTAGCAATACAATGTTACAATGTTACCATAGAAGAAGCTTCACAAAATTCTTTCTGGCTTTCCAATCTAAGCCACACCCAAAGGCAGCTGAGAGCTATACTCCCAGGAAGAAGTGTATCTAATGAAATAGTTCTTCTTTTCTACTTGACACAATAAATGGGCTATATTCACATGACACAATGAAGAACCACAAAATAGTCAGTTGGATTTTAGCTAGGACATTGTTAAAATCCATGTAGTTGGATTATGGTTCAAAGTATCTTAGGTTAATTGAGTTTATTCAAATTAACCATGTTATGCATAGCCATTTTTCTCATAAGCAGTGTTATTTTCTCACCCTATGCCAATTTTTACCTGACCTATTTACCCATGTTTTTTTCATCCCTAGTTCCCTGGATTCCTATGACATTTTGAACTATGACCTAATTATATGGGATGGATTCATGCAGCACATTGGATGCAAGTCTTTTTGACTCCTTTGTAGCTACTACATCATTATGGGAAGCTGACTCTGGTTTGCTGAAACTTACTACTAAGTAAAGAAGAACAGAATTGACACCTTCATCTCTTAGCAAGATTGAAAATCTGTCATCTGAAAATTTGTGTTGCTGAACAATTATTATCCATTATTAGCCATTTTAAAAAATAAGAAGCTTAAAAATAAACTTGCTAGCTCAAACACATCTTCTTGTGCTTTTAGAACAAGGATGTAGTTGCTTGCTAAAGTCAGCATTTCCATTAATGAGAACAAATTTGGCTTTTGTAGAAGCCATTTAGGAGTATTTGCGCTGTGAGCCCTGCACATAACAATGTTTTGAATAGAGTTCTGAAACTAATACTCAAGGTGCATTCAGCTAAAAATTTAAACATAAATGTATTAAATGGAAAAATGTCATTATGCAAAAATATGTTTTAGTTGGACTAAAATCCAACTTATTTTAAGATTTCAGTATCGTGTAAGTGTTAAAAGATGGAATCACTAGAGCAGGGGTGGGCCACTATGGCAACGTTAAGATCTGTGGACTTCAATTCCCAGAACTCCTGAGCCAGTCATGCAAATGAAGTGCACAGGTCTTAAAGTTGCCATAGTTGCCCTATACTAGAGAGTATATCATTCATTAGGCTGGGTTTCTACTGTTTGCTAAGCCTAGATATGGTCTGTTGGTTGTATAGATCTCTTGCACTGGAACATTTAAAGAGAACAATTAATGTCTGAGAAAAAAGATTTCAGCAGAAGTAGCTCTCTAGCGAATTGCATGGGCTAAAATGCCCTTTTCATCTAATTGACCAGTCTCTATATTTTCCATCCTAAATTTGTATCTTTATTAGCTATACGTTGCTTGTAATGTTACATGTATTACTGAGTTTTATCTGCTAGTTTTTCTTGTAATTTGTTTTTAAAAACCATGAACAGATATCATCTAGGTATTTGGAATGTTTAAGCCTCTATCCTAAATATTTATCAAATAGTAAATACCACTGAATTCACTGACCTTCTAAATCAGATAGTAGCATTGAGGACTCCATACTTTACTATGCCTATGCGAATTATTCCTACACAGTATGTAATATTTGGTGTACTCAGCTGACAGTTTCATTCATGACAATTCCCCACCTCATATATGTATTTACATACTAATACTATTCTTTTCAAATATTTTCTTATGATTGTTTTGCAATAAACAATATGATGGTAGTCAAAACTGAGATTTGAAATAAAGATTGCTCTGCTTCCAAATTTTGCTATTAGCTCCATACCAAATAAAGAGGTCAAAACCTAAGAAAACAATAGAAACCATGAAGTAATTCTATGTATCTCAAAGTTTTTGACTAACTCAAGGGTGGGAATATAGCCTCTGGAATTGGAAATATGTAAATACAGTTATAAGTGTATAAAGAGGTTCACACATCACATTAAATCATAATGTGGCTGTTTATTTGTGTTTTAGTATTTTGGGTGAAGCCAGCTATTCATTTTTAAACCTCACATTTGCTTGTTTGTGAAGTATGTATGTAAATTATGGTGCTTAACTACTTAAGGAGTCCATGAGTTAGCATAATTTGCAAACTTGGGTCCTAGAAGTTGTGTAATGTGACACACTGGTTTGTAATTTTGATTGTTTTATTGTTGTGTGAATTGCAGTTTATTTTATGTTGCTATATATGTTGACAGCTGTGAGAAACCTCTGTGTGCAAAGATCGAAAGGTACACTAATTGCCACAATGGAAGAATAGATGGTAAAAGGCAGTAAGATTTGGCAAGATGGCAAAATCGACTGCTTTAATTAAAGAGAAGAATCTATCTCGTTTTGTTTTTAGTTGGAAACTTCCTCTGGACTTCCGGCAGCAAACTGAAAAATATGACACTTTGATTTTAGGTTTTGATGACTAGATTACTTTGTCACTATACAAGTGGTTTGAAACCATTAGAGATGCTTGAGGCTGTAGCTTTTTTTTCCTACTCTCCTGAAAAACAAACCTAGAAGTCACTACTTTTTTCCCCCTTGTTTGCACCTCTCTTGTCTTTTCTGTGTTTTTTTTTCTATTTCTATTTTGTCTCACAACATACATCAATAAAAATTTGAAACACAACTTACTTTATAAACCATCCTTAAATAAATTCCAGCTTAGCACAGTGCATAAACTCTCTGGGTCTGTCAACATCTTGTTTATCATGAGTGCAAATAATAGTTTCAATACACCGGTGAAATGCAATCGACATAGGAGATCATTCCTTCATTCTCCCATACCTTCTGTGACCCCATATCACTTTTGGGGGGGATAGAAACTTTATTTTAGGCAGAGAGGAAAAAGAAGGGAATCTTGTTCTGAAGATTACATTTTGCTATAAGTTAATTTGCACCTAGAAAATGAATGCAGGCGATTCAAATGATTAAACTGAAATTAAGGGAATTGCTTGGTGTCAGTCCCTCTGACATTAAGCAGTTCTTAGCAACATCTAATCATTTCATATATTGATGCTCAAGAGAAAGGAATAAAGGAGGTGCAAATTTATACTTGAAAAGCAAGCACCAGTGGGATGCAGTCCACAAGTGCAGCATGGTAATTACACTACATCAGAGGTGGGAAGCTACCGTATTTTTCAGAGTATAACACGCACCGGAGTATAAGAGGCACCTTAGTTTTTGGGGAGGAAAATAGGAGGAAGAAAATTCTGCCTACTCGGTATTCATCTGGCTAATCCTTATCCTAGTCAGCTTTGAATCGCCTGCTTCTAAAGCACAGCTGATTGTCAGAAGGAGCAGCAATTAGAAAAGCAGGCAAAGCACTGACGATTGTGTTTGGGCTGAAAAACAGCTTCAAAAGCACAGCTGATCCTCGGAGGCAGCTCTAGTGACTAAAGCAGATAAAGCAGGGAGGGGGTAAGAGAAGGCAGTAGCTGTTCCGGGTAGCCATTTTGGCCATCGCATGTTGAGCATTTGAAGGCTGAAAACGCAACACATGGGGCCCAAAAACCCAAGCTACTGTCAATGGCAATCTCTGCAGCCAGGAAGAGAACACATGGAGGCCAAAAGGTAGGGGCTACATTTTGGAGTATAAGACACACCCAAATTTTCAGCCTCTTTTAGAAGAGAAAAAGGTGTGTCTTATACTCTGAAAAATACAGTATGCCCCCTTTATGACTTGTGGGCTTCAATTCTCAGCAACGGCTGACTCAGGAATTATGGGGGTTGACGTTCACAAGTCATAAAAGGTCCATAGTTCCCCACCTATGCACTTAATAGTCCTCTGTCCCATATATTGTGATTTAACTGTTTCCAGAAGGTCCCCCCTTTTTTTTTTGTAAAAGCGGGCTGAAAATACCCTCTTTTTGGCATTTTTACAAAAACCATCAACTTTACATTCAATTTGTAAGCTATTGGAAAGCAGTAGGAGAATGAAATTTTATATTCAAAAACCTTAGGTTGCTACGTTATTACGCACAATGTTTCACATTTATCATTCCTTTCCTTCCAGAGATATAAAAAGCCAAACATTAAGCTTTTTTCGAGCTGCAGTATTTTCGGCCAACTTTGCTCCAAATTATCTTGATGGAGATCACTTATGAGAATGTTTTTATTATTTTGTTTAATAGAGCACAAAAAGTTGTACAAGATAGCCAAGCTTTGTTTCTTTCAACAAAATATTGCCAGAGACATTATGTTTCAAAGTTACTGAAACCTCAGAGTCATACTGTAGAAGGCGGCGGTATGGGGTCAAACAAATGACTATATTTCCGCAAGTATTGCATCAGCACATGTAACACTTTACCAATGTTCATTGGGGACATGTGTGCATGTCAGTGGTGGGTTCCAGATCCCGTTGCAACCGGTACGGTGCAATGGGGTGGGCATCCACCACATGCACACGTGCAGCACACATGCGGCTCTGCAATGCTCCAGCTGCTCGGCAGAGCATCTCGCAGGCGCCATACACTCCGTGCGCATGCGCGGAAGCACCAATCGGCTCAAATACAGGTAAGGAGGGCGAGCGGGCGGGTGGGCCCTCCGGAACACCGTACTGGAACGGTATCTGGTGCTCCCAGCAGGCATCGGTACAATCCCACCACTGGTGCATGTTCACGCAAAATTTCATTGAACTCTGAGCAGGGACCCCCCAGACCACTTGACATGGAATGACTCATAATAATTCAAAATGGTTGACCCCACTTCTTGCTTCCCTGCTATTTCTTGCCATCTCCAAACTAGACTGTGTTGTTTCTCTGTGTCATATAATATAGGTGGGTATATGCATAATTTTGTATTCATTTATTTATTCTGTCATGATTATGTGGTGTATATTGGAGGTGATGCTGATTACATTCAAAGTGACAATAAAGTTATTCTGTTCCCTTCAATTGTGTTTATTTATATTGGTCACACTGCACAAATCACAGAGGATTGGGGCCTAGTCCTCATAGTGCCTACTTATTAAAAGGGCACCTGCCTGCTAATTATAAGCCAATTAGCCTTTTAAATATAGCAAAGCAAGTTCTATGCCAAACACCTATACCACAAATTAGTTGACTGGATTTTACTTAAAGCAGGGATCCCCAACCCCCGGTCCATGGCCTGCCAGAAACCGTTCTGTGGAAACAAGCGAAATCCCATTCATGGACTGCAGAAAGCACACAAAACCACGCCCCCTCCAGTCTGTGGAAAAACTATTCTTTACGGAACCAGTCCCTGGTGTCCAAAAGGTACGGGGCCGCTGACTTAAAGCATATATTGGCAGATGAACAAATGGGCTTTAGGAGTGGGCATTCTACCTGTGGATATCCCTTTATTCTTCAACCACATAAAAGGAAAAGGAATGTGAGAGCTATGGATGCAAACATTGGAATTCATGTCCTGTAATTGGTGATTGCTCTGTTGCTACCTTCTGGAGCTCCCAATCCAAAGTCCCCATGTGCTAGCACTTGCTAAATTTGGAGGTGAATGGGATAGGTGCATTTGATAATATTGATCTGAATATATTATAAGCCTGATTCAAATTTCAGAATGTTTAGGTGCAAAAATCTTATGGTTCCTTTCATTCTTCCAAAATCCCAAGGTTTAATCTTTTTCTTCTTATAAATTGGACACATATTTCTGCTTCAGAACGGCACTCTTTCATAGGGGATAGAAGCTAAAAATCCTAAGGGAAAAGAGACATTTAAAATACATACATACATACATACATACATACATACATACATACATTATTTCTGACATGTGCTACATGATGGTAATACTAATCAAATACTGGTAGTCCTTGAAATAAGACTTAGCATTCATTCAAATTTTGATGGACCCCCCTAAAAGCTACTTACAATCTGGTTTTGAAGTTCCAGTGTGGACCCTCCCCAAGTTCAGGTGACTGCATTTTGGGCATTCAGCAACTAGTCTGCTATTTGTGACACCTGCAATTGTTGACTTTTGTCTGAAATCATTATTTCTGGGTTTCTAACCAAAATCAGGCCATAGTGAACAGTAGATTCATTTGGCGACATAGAGTTTGCTTTATGACTTTGGCATTTTGTTAACAACCATTGCAAAACAGATTGTAAAATCAGGTCTGGTCATTTGATTGTTTTAAGACCGTCATGGTTTACAACCATAATTGCAGGGCTTAGTTATGGTCATAAGTCTATTACTACTTGTAATAGCTTTCTTATTTCAGAATGAAATGTTCTATCTATCAATAAGTTAAAATACCAGCTTCTTAATAATGGTGGTGCTTATTGAAGACTGGACTGATTGAAGAGACGTGGAACTGCTGAGGTAAAGTAGAACGGCTTTATTTAACAGAACTAGCTAACAGATAACTATATGCAAAGTTCAGCACCTCGCCCTGCTTGAAGCGGCTCAGCTAGTGATGCCTTGTGAGGCAAAAATGGGGCGTAGAAGTTCAAGAGGCCGAGGAACGCCTGCATCTCTGCCTTGGAGGTAGGAGTGGGGGCGTTCCTGGCTGCAGGCTTGGAGGGGGTGGGATGGATGCCCTGAGTGTCCACAAGGAAGCCCAGGAAGTCCACTTGTGGCACAGCAAAGGAGCATTTGCTCCACTTTAATTTTTAGCCCGCGCTCTTAAAACGGTTGAGGATCTTCCAAAGAACTTCAATGAGCCCTGATCGACTGCGAGCAGCAATCAGGATGTCATTGAAGTAGGGAACCATGCCAGGGAGCCCAGGGAGCAAATGCTCCATGAGGCTCTGGAAGATCCCCAGGGCAACAGAGGTGCCAAATTATAAAAGGTGGCAGCGGAAAGCGCCCTGGTGGGTGACGATGGTCTGGGCAGCAGCGGCCTCGTTATCCACCAGGAGCTGCTGATAGGCTGGGCCATATCCAGTTTCACAAATATGCAGCCCTGCCCCAAAGTGTGGAGCAGGTGCTGCACAACCAGAACTGGATATAGATTTGCCTGGAGAGCAAGGTTGATGGTCAACTTAAAGTCGGCGCAGATCCTGATAGAGCCATCAGCCTTAATGGGGACCACTATGGGAGTCTCCCATTTGGAGTGGTCGACTGGCTCCAGGATGCCCTGCGCCAACAATTTGTCGAGCTCCGCATCAACCTCTGCCCTCAAGGCAAATGGCACTCTGCGAGCCTTAAGTCTTATAGGGGCGACCAGGGGGTCTAAGTTCAGGGATATTGGGAAACCCTTATATTCACCTAATGCTCCGTCGAAGACATCAGTGAACTCGGAGATGATGTCCTCGACAGTAGGTGCCATGGCAGATGTTTGATGAACCCCCAGGAGTGACAGGCCTAGTGAGGAGAACCAGTCCAGGCCCAACAGGGCCGGCAAGGGCTTCCCAACCACTAAGATGGGGAGTTTCACATAACTGCCCAGGGTTGGAATTTGAGTCCCCTGGTAGTCCTTTAGGGTGGTATCAGCAGGCGTCAGCTGGTTCCGAGAGATAGATGGGTACATCTTAGAGAGGGTACTCCAGGAGAGGGAGGAATGGGAGGACCCTGAGTCCACCTCCATGATGAAAGAAGTCCCTTCGATCATCAAGGAGACCCTGATCTTTTTCGCGTCAGCCGAAGCTTTGCTTATCGATGCGGCAGGGCTCTCCGGCTGCTTCTTGTTGATGGCATAACAGTCATTTCTCTGGGTCTGCTGTCGGCGTTGCTGGCGTGCAGGCATTGATCATTAGTGAGGTTGAGGCACTGGTGGCAAAACGCGGCAGACATGAGCGAGGTGGCCCTTTTTATTACAGCGGCCGCAGGTGGCTGCTTTAAGGGGGCAAGCTGTGTGGCGTGATTGCCGCTGCAACTCATGCAACCGGCCACCAGAGAACGGGCAGTAGCAGGAGGTTGTAATCTTCTCGGTTCTGCCCGGAGGCAGTCAACCTGGTCCTCATTGAGGTCATCTAAGGGACCTAATTTGTCAATAAGGTAGGTTCTTTGAGGGGATGTGATCACCTGCTGGCACTGTTGAATCTTGGCCGTAGACCTATCTGACAGCTCAGAGCTCTGGCTTCGTCCACCGTCTGCTGTAAGGTAATATCGACTCGGGCTAGCAACCTCTGCTTGAGGCAGACATTGCAGACCCCACAAACAAATTGTTCAACCAGGGAATCATCCAAGTCGATGAACTCACACTGGATGACTGCCATTCGGAGAGACTGTAAGAATTGTCTTACAGTGTCAGAGTCTTTTTGAACACATTGATGAAAAGCTAGTGGCGGGCTATACGAGATGGCATGGGGGCGTAGTGGTTTTTAAGCTTGGCAATCAAAGTGTCCCAAGTCAATTTGTGAACCGGCAGGGGTGAAGCTAGAGCCCTGGCAGTATTAAACATCTCAGGTCCACACGAACTGAGAAAAAAAACTGCATTTTCGGTCGTCTGGTAGCTGATTATTATTATTACCAATAAGGAAACACTGGAATTGTTCTAGGAAACCAGCCCACGATTCATTTGGTGAGCCGAAAGGCGCGAATTGCGGAAGCGAAGCCATAGCGATCAGTAGCGCTGAAGTAAAACAATTTTCCTTAAAGAGAAGAGGAATCAATTGTTTCCCTTCTCCTTTAGATGTTCTAGCGGGGAACCTTCAGCATCCCACCTTCGTCGCCAGTATTGAAGACTGGACTCATTGAAGAGACATGGAATGGCTGAGGTAAAGTAGAACAGCTTTATTTAACAGGTAACTATATACAGAGTTCAGCACCTCGCCCTGCTTGACAGCTATTTATACACGAGCTGTCAAGCAGGGCGACCAATGGGAAGGGTGGAAACAGCCCACGCTCAGCTAGCCACGCCTTAGCTAATCAGGCGCGGCTCAGCAGTTGCCGGCTGTCGTTCGTAAGTCGAGGACTTGTGGCCGGTCGTAAGTCGAGGACCTAGGACCGGTCGCAAGTCGAGGACTCAACAGTGCTCTTTGAGTCAGTGGCTTTATTGCAGATATTTCATTACCAAACATATTGTACATGATGATACAACAGTAGTGGGCCTTATTCAGGATGACAGTGAAGGAAGTAGAAGGTTTGGTGAACTGGTGTAATAAAAACATGCTTATTTTAAACAGGAAAAACTAAAGAGATCATTGTTGATTGCAGAAAAGGCAGGCACAGCCCCACACCTCTGTGTATTAATGCTTCATCCGTGGAGGTGGTTAGCAACATCAAGTTTCTGGATACGCAGCTAATGAATAGGCTGGCTTGGTCACTCAACAGCGAGACACTTGTGAAGCGGGCACAGCAGCGCGTGCATTTTCTCCATTGCATGAGAAAAACACATCTTCACCTGTCCTGGCCATTTTTTATACAGGGAGGATCAAAAGCATCCGGTTATATTGCATTACTGTCTGGTTTGGAAGCATTACTGCTTCAGACTGGAAGGTGGTGCAAAGAATGGTGAGGATGGTAGAAAAGATGATAGGTTTTCACTTCCTTCTATCCAGGACATAGCATATTATAAGCGTTGCTTGAGCAGGGTCCGTAGGATTGTCTGGGACGTTACACATCCTTTTCATGACCTGTTTTCCTTGTTACCTTCTGGGAGGAGGCTTCATGGGTATTTTGAAGCAGAACATCTAAATTCAGTCACAGTTTTGTTCCAATGTGTATATATGTGTAATGTATGTGAATGGGTAGATATATACTTTCTTTTGAGAGCAGGCAACAGAATTTCCTTTTTAATGTGTGCCAATGTGCTCACAGTAAAAAATGACAATCAAGATTATCCCTCTGTGTGTGTGTGTGTGTGTGTGTGTGTGTGTGTGTTTAAGTATGGCTCAAACATGATTTGTTTGGATTGGCACAACGTATTTGTAATCCTAGCTCTAAATGTAGCATATTGAAGAACACTATGGTAAGCATTTCCCATCTTGTTGGCAAGATGTATCCATTAAGTACAACTTGAAAGAAACTTTACTTTGTAAGATTGAATACAGTATTCCTCAGTGGCTGGATTCACGTAGCAGTTTATATCAAAAGATATGATTTACAAACCATAGTAACCAGGTTTACGCAGCGTATTGTAGTAAAGATGAACTGCATAATGAATCAGCACAAGATAGGAAGCCAATGTCTGATCACGTGCTTTTTTTCTCTTTATATATATTTTTAATGGTGCGCTAGGATCTCCTTGATTTAATGTCGTTGGCTTTGAAAACAAAATTAGTATATCATCTGTTTTTGAATATGCAGCTTCCTTTCTAACTCATTACTCTCGATTCTGTATTTCTTGTTTTGTCAAGCTGCCTGTTCTTTCCTCTCTTCCTCTTGGCATCACACTTCTCCAGAGCTGAAAAGAATAACAGCAGAAGTGCCACAAACACGGATTGTGTGACTTGGGCAGACAACCTAATTTGCAAGAGATTAGCTGAGACCTAATTTGCATGTAATTTAATGTGAAAACATCATGTGATATGTACCTGTGAGAACCATTTTTTTAAATTAACAAGCTTTTTTAAAAAAATTGAAACAAGCTGGCACAGGACAATATCCCAAGGATGAGCTAAAATCGGGAATTAGGCAACTATTGGTAAATATGCTGTAGATGTTATTTATTTTAAATTAAACAAATACATTTATGTCTTGGATTTCATTTCCCCCCCTCTTTTTATTACTGATGCCCCATATATATTTTAAATGAATGTGAAATTAATCCAGGGAGAAATCTGCAGCATCTGGATAATGCACTACTTGCCCTAAATTATTATATTTAATGAAGGCAGTGTATTTTTAAAAGTATCCAATTCTATCATTTATGTAGCAATTCTGTCTCCCATTTCAAAGCACTCAGACTTTAAGGCTCAGAAACCACTGGAGCTCTCAGAGCTATTCCCACTTAGCAGGTGGAAATCAAGACAGAGATATGCTTGCACAAAAAAAAACTAAAGAATTTTTCATTGCTCATGTTCCTATCACAGTGATAAAAAAATATTCAGACTATCCACAAGATAGGAACATGATAGAATTCTAAGAAGGGTCAAAAACCTGTTGGATTACAAATATGGCACCTCCTTTTCTTGATCTAATCCACCCTCCCACTAATCTTTTTCGTACTTCTTGGCAAGCTGCTATTTCCAATGTCAGAAATAACAGTTCAGGAAGCTGGCAAAGATATTGCAGAGTAATACTATGTAATATTTACTTGGAACTATATCTCATGTCCTATTTTGTTCATTGGAACGAAGTGCTTTTTATAGATTTCAGCCATAAAGAAAGAATAAACATGAAATAAATTCACTTAAGCCTAATATTCTACCCTCATGAATCTTACAAGGAAGGAAGGGGGAAAGATTATCATCTGCAATAAAGGTAGTTCTTGTTTAGCAACCACAATTGGGACTGGCAACTTGGTCAACAGCAACACAATCATAAAATGAAATTGCAACTGTACGTTTTACAGTCTTAACCTCGCCTTTGCTTTCAGACCTGCAAAGGCCACAAATGTGAAGATTTGTTGCAAAGTTACTTTCTCATCACTGTTATAATTGTGAATGGTCACTAAACAAGGAGCTCATTAAGCAAGGACTACCTGTGTGATGACACATTCACAACAGAAACTTCATTGAATGTTTATAAATGAAAGAACTACACGTGGCATTTTGGGGGAAATTATGCAGCATTCTGAATGAATGAAATCTAATGAAAAACATTTATTATGTTTTATGAAGGAGAGAGATGGGAACAAGATGAGAAAGTACAAAAAGAAACAAGAAATCGGGCCCTTTGGAGACCCAGAAATAAATTGGCATGATGACTGAGGAGTATCTGAGGATAACTCTATTCATCCTAATATAAGTCAAATGAATACATCTAAAAGTGGGAATTATCTAATCGTTTATTATGAAAATGCAACAATCAGTGAAGGATGAAAGGGTGATGAAATATTCTGTTTTTTATAATGTCAAGAATATATGGGGGGGACATAGAAGAGAACAAATGAAGGAAATCAAACAAAAGGGAAAATAGAACAAGAAGGGAAAGCACGCCATATGAAAAAGTGTTAAGGCAGGGATGTCCAAACTTGGGAACTTTAAGACTTGTGGACTTCAACTCCCAGAATTCCCCAGCCAGCCTGGCTGGGGAATTCTGGGAGTTGAAGTCCACAAGTCTTAAAGTTCCCAAGTTTGGACACCCCTGTGTTAAGGCATACATTAAAAGAGGATGTAGAAGGAAAGAGGATGTGGAAACCATGGCACTTTAGGCTACAAAATACCATGGAAATGTTTGGAGTCACTCAAATGGGATGCTTGGTGGAATATCAAAGTAAAGGAGAAAAGAATTACAGTAATAAATGATATTGCTATCATTAAGAGAATTGCAGTAATGAAAGTGAAGATTAGAATTGTGCAAGCAATGGTGTTTCCTGTTATACTGTCCTCTATGGAAGCTTAAATTGAACTTTGAAAAAGTGGGATAGAGGAAAATATCGATGCTTTTGAACTTTGTGTTGTAAAAGTGTCCTGAAAATACTCTGGACATCCAAGAAAACAAACAAATGGATCATCAAAAAATCAGCTCTTGGTTCTCACTCAAGGCACCAAATGACCAGGTTCAAATCTGCACCCATTATACAATTCACTGGAGAAGACTCTAATGCTGGGGAAGGTGGATGGAAAGAGAAGATAAATATGACCATCAGCAAGATGGATGGACTAGGTGGCAGTGAGAGCACCATTGGAAGACCAGAAGGGCCAGGTTAAGAACAGATTGTCATGGAGAAAATCTATCTATGTGATTATTAAGAGCTGACACCAACATGATTGTCACTGCGTTTCTTTTGGTTTGCCAGCTGTACTTGCATTCTGACTTATACGATAGACTGAACTGTTTCTTAGCTGTGCTGAGATTCATTGCGCATGTCACAGTTCTTATCTGCAATGATTTACTGCGCAGGTCACACATTCTTTCTTAACTTTCACTTCTGATCTTTTGTTCGCCTGCCAAGGGAGGTAGGCACAGAACTCTGCCAAGATGTAATTAATTCAGTTAGCAAGTTTGTATTTTTACTTTCTTTTATATTAAAATGTTTTCATTAGATCATGCTTCGGGTTTATTTTTGCTTATTCAAGAAGTATACTTCGAGGAGAAGCCACGATCCATCACCATTAATTACAAAGGGTTTAAATTATATCCTTGTCAATGATGGCACAGGATCAGTAATAAAAATAAGGATGGCATAGAAATACAATATAATGTCTATAGAAAAAAGATGGAAGACTGTAGTAGTCAAAAGACAGCAAGGAGCAGTTAAAATGGGAGAGAAAATGCAGAATGATCTTGATGGGGAAAAAATGGTTTTAGAAGTGGAAAAAAGAGACCCAAAAACTCGGCTTTCAGCAGAGTGAATGGAATTAAAAATAAGAGTGGTTGAATGATTTGGAATAAAATATAGTAAGGGAATACAGAAGAAATATTTTAGAGATTTCTTTGGGGAAGATAATGTTATGTTATGTAAAAGATTTATGAAATCGAGAAAATTGTTATCAACATTCATTCCAAGAAAAAAAAACATGATGAAAAGAAAGTCACACTGGGAATATTTAAAATGCTAAGATTGATGCTGAAGTAGGATGGCATCAATTGAAAACATTTGGGAATTTCTGTGCTAGGCAAAAATAATTAACTAAAAACAAAAAAAACAAAGAGAAAGACTGTGATTAGTTAATTGTATGTAATTAATATTTTGAATATTAATATATTTACGCATACACATATACATTTCCTTTCAGGATAAAATAATCAGCATGGTTGTTTTTAGGAGTGGCTGTGCAAACCTTCATGGTTATTTAATGTATATGAGTTTACTGCCTCTATACCTGACAATTGGATGCCTGTTAGTTTGTTCCCTTATATAAAGACAAGAATAGTAGAAGTAAATACAGATAGATGTGCTACATAAATTTAAAGACAAAAGTAGTAAAAGTGAATAGAAAATCCACACAGGAACCAAGATGGTATTTGTCTGTGGTGAATATACAAGAAATAGTGGGGGGAGTGAATAAATGCTTCAGAAAGGTGGACTGAATAGAAGCACAATGAGGTGATTTAGAGAGAGTATGGATGAGGATTAAATTGTTTCAACAAATTTATGAAACAGGAGTGACTGGATCAAAATGAAGGGAAAGACCAAGAAAATCATGGTTGAATAGACTCGAGCTCCTTAAGTAGGTAGATAGTTAAAAAAAACATATGAAAATGTGTATAGGTGGGGTGGAAATAAAGTTAGTTTGCAAGAATAAAAAGGTATGGAGAGAAATAATGAGCAGTGTTGACAAGAAGCAAATATTCCTTTTCTTATCTCATTCCTTTATTTGGCTTACTATTTCCTTTGCCTTTTCTTGCTCTGCATAATATCCTGAAAGGATATGTGTTTGTGTGTGTGTGAGAGAGAAAAAATGTTAATATTCAAAATATTAATGATATACTATTAACTAATCATAGTCTTTCTGTTTGTTTTTGTTTTTAGATGATTAGTTTTCCCTAGCACAGAAATTCCCAAGTGTTGTAAATTGATGGCATCCTGATGGTTCCCAACCGTGTGTTGTGGCACCCTAGAGCATCATAGTTTCATTTATTAAGTAGCAAAATATCCCACGGCAACCCTCAGAGTTTACCAGGGTGTTGCAGCACACAGTTTGGGAATTATAGCCACTTTTACAGATCTGAACAACAGGCAACTTTAAGCTACTGGTAGAGGACACTGAACTTTAAAAATATGCAGTAGTGTAAACTGTTCATGTACAAGCAATACTCTGTAACTAATCACCTGCATTACATTTTTTAACTCTTATTTTAATTATTTCTTGTATTGCTATTATAGCAGTACTGGAGGAAATGTCATTTGGAAGTACCATTTGTCAATCTAAATATCAAGGCAGAAATTTAGTTATGGGTCATGCCACTAGATGGCATTGTCCATTTACCTTAAATATTTTTTTTTATGAATGGTCATTTTATCAACACTGCAAACTTCAGAAGCAATAATAATGAAAACGGAGAGTTCCTCACTGGATTTTGCTTGAAGACTGAATCATAATGAAAATAAATCTTAGTACTAATATAACAGAGAATAATCTAATTAGGCAGACCATAACCTACTACTAGATAAAGTAGAAGAATGTGGGTTAGACAGCATCACCACCAGATGGATTCGTAACTGGCTGACCAACCGCACGCAACGTGTAGTCCTCAATGAAACTGCATCTACATGGAGGGAGGTATGCAGTGGAGTACCCCAAGGCTCTGTTTTAGGCCCAGTATGATTTGGATGAGGGAATAAATGGGGAATTCATCAAATTTGCAGATGACACCAAACTCGCAGGAATAGCCAACACTCCAGAAGCTAGGCTTAAGATACAGAGGGATCTTGACAAACTTAAACATTGGACACCATCTAATAAATTGAAATTCAATGGTGAAAAGAGTAAGGTTCTACATTTAGGCAAGAAAAACGAAATGCACAGGTACAGTATAGGTGGTACCTTGCTCAATAGTAGTAACTGTGAGAGGGATCTTGGAGTCCTAGTGGACAACCATTTAAATATGAGCCAGCAGTATGCAGCAGCTTCCAAAAAAGCCAACACAGTTCTAGGCTACATAAACAGAGGGATAGAATCAATATCACGTGAAGTGTTAATACCACTTTATAATGCCTTGGTAAGGCCACACTTGGAATATTGCATTCAGTTTTGGTCGCCACGATGTAGAAAAGATGTGGAGACTTTAGAAAGAGTGCAGAGAAGAGCAACAAAGATGATTAGGGGACTGGAGACTAAAACATATGAAGAACGGTTGCAGGAACTGGGTATGTCTAGTTTAATGAAAAGAAGGACTAGGGCAGGTAGACATGATAGCAGTGTTCCAATATCTCAGGGGTTGCCACAAAGAAGAGGGAGTCAAACTATTCTCCAAGGCACCTGAGGGTAGAACAAGAAGCAATGGGTAGAAACTAATCAAGGAGAGAACAGGAGAAATTTCCTGACAGTTAGAACAATTAATTAGTGGAACAGCTTGCCTCCAGAAGTTGTGAATTCGCCAACACTGGAAGTCTTTAAGAAGATGTTGGATAGCCATTTGTCTGAAACAGTATAAGGTTTCCTGCCTAGGCAGGGGGTTGGACTAGAAGATCTCCAAGGTCCCTTCCAGCTCTGCTATTGTATTGTATTGTATTGTAATTCAATGCCAAAAAGTTAAAATTCTATTCTCCCACTCCAGAAACCTGGACAATCTCAAACCCTTGTTAAATATTAGAATAATTTTTAAAAATTAATAACCTCTTCCCATTGTTAGAATTGTTTATTGTATCAAGTATTGTATAAAGTCTCTATATTTAGCAAGAATTACATTCCTCATTGATAAGGTATGGGTCTGACTAGTATAGACAAGAGTTTTCAACTGGATTCTTTCAAGGTTTTGGTCTACACTATTACATTCTGCTCTCTCTTCCATAGAGTTTTTGGAAACCTCTAGTTAACTCCTAGATGATGTTCAATCAGCAGAGCTTATTTATCCTCTGGATAAAAAATAAAAATGCAATCAGAAAATAATCCCAAATGTAGACTAAATTCACAAGTCACACTAATCTACAAATAAGTGAATCATATACCGGCTGTTAGGTAAAGAATTATTATTCTTTACCTAATAACCTACTGTTAAAAAACAACAACCATGGCTTAGTGCAATGTTTGTAGTTCCCCATGCTGGTAGGAAAGAGTGGGCTTTTCCTATCAGACGCAATAACTCTTTCTTTCCATACTAATCCTAGTAGTAATCATAAATGTCCCATTCTGTACTGCCTTTCCTTGACAGCAGGTAATCAGTGTTATATATCCAAATATTTATCCACTACTCTGATTGAAAGGTTGTGATTGCATGAGCAATTGCCCTCAAAATCAGTCTACTACATTTTTCTCAAGAGTGATGTGCAAAACCAGCCTATGTGGTTAGTTTATGGCTTGGTTGTTGTGTGAATCCAGAATACCAGGCTGAATAAATTGCTTTTAGGAATTAATTAATGTGGCATGGGAATACAGCCAGAACTGCACTCATCCTCAGATTGTGAGTTTTGTCTAGTTTGAATCTTTAAAATGGATTTCTAAAGTTCAGCTTCTACACTTCCCAGTCTTCTTACGCTATTTCCAACTTCTAATGAACTAGATGGGGTATTTGAGTCAATTCATTTGGGATCCATGCATAAATGTCCATAAATATTGGTGTTGTGGCTCTTAAGAGAGAAAAGTTTGTGAATCCTTTCGTTATCAACATTTCTTCCCAAATATGATCTAAAATATAATTTGCTGTCCACACAAGTCCAAAAACTAGATAAAGAGAAGCTAGTAAAAAAATGAGTCAAAAACATTATACTGTACTTTTTCATTGATTTATTGAGGCAAATAGACTAAAGCTCCACATTTGATTGTTGCAAAACTCTATGGGCAGCAATAACTGCAATTAAATGTTTCCAGTAGCTGTTGATCAGTTCTGTACATTGGTTTGGAGGGAAGCAAATTTATTTCATTCCCATTATTTGCCACAAAATCACTGTTAGAGAATATGATTAAGGCGATTAAGGGTTATTCCCACCCTTAAACCGAATCAAAAAAGGATAAAGATTTTTTTCAGACCTGACCCTTCCAGTGATATTCTATTCAAATCTCTGGCTGGTTGTGAAGTTGATTTGAAAGTCATTCACTGAAATATTGTCTATCTTGGTGTAGAGGCCAATGAATGGACAATTGAGATTCTTCTTGATGGACAGCTGCTAGTAATACCCATGAAGACACACCATGAAGTAATTTTTCTCCTAAACTTTTCTTTTGGGAAAGAAAAAAGTCAGAAACCACAGGAAAATGAAATATTTCAAGTAGAAGGAAAGCTTCTTTGGCTCTTTCTAAATATTTGGGGTCCAGTTGTTTAATCTGTGAATAAGGCCAGACTTTTTCACAGTTAAGAACCTTGCTGAAATAGGATTTCAGTAGAAGATGCTTTGTTTTGTTTGTACAGGCAACACAGCCTCCTGAACAATAGAGACACACAAAAACTACTATTGCAATTTCTGCTTTAAAAGATAGAAAAAGCTGATGGTCTCCTATTCAATGTGATTTTACTCCTAAATTTTGCAATTTTGTATCTATACCAGAATTCATAAACTCTTAATTTTCAGGAGATAACAAGGACAATATTGTTTCAGTGAATCCTAAAATCAGTGCCATATAAATACATCCATTCCCCACCAGTCAGTTTGAGAGACTAAGGCTAGAACCCTGAATTATTTGGGTAAATTAGATGAGGTTATTTGAGGAACCTGATAGACTCCATCTTGAATATCTGACCAGCAAGCAAACTTTTCTGGAAAATTACAGCTTGGACCATAATCAGAAGGTTACAGTGACCTGATCAGAAATAGCCTGATCCCTCCCTTTGTAACAGGGAGTAACAGGACATGATAAACGATGATAAAAGATGACAAAAGATGACAAAAGGGCTTTCACCCACTTTTGTCATCTTTTGTCATCTTTTATCATCTTTTATCATCGTTTATCATCGTTTATCATCTTTGCCACCTCTATTCTGCCTGCACCATCTGGACATTTGGACTTCTATCTGCCCCCCCCCCTCTATCCTCATCCAAATACGAACAGGATTCTGCCTCTTACCCCCCCCCCCTACTGACTTTGTTACCATCTGCAGCACCTTAACCCTACTGGATTTTTATATCAATTTACCTGAGGTCAGAACTGCTCCGCCTGCGGGAGGCCCCTCTCTCGCAGGCTTGGCCCTTGGCTCTTTCAAGGGCCCGCCTCGAGGACGGGTTCGTGGACCCCGAGAGGTGCAGGAACCGGAAGCTAAGGGGATTTTTAGTAAAATGTTTTTTATCTTTTTTAGGGGGTTCCAGGGCGGGGGGGAGGGCTAATCAAACCGGGAGGAGAGCCAGTGCCGGACAGACAGGTGAGTCCAGGAAGGACGGGGATGCGGTGGAGGGGGGGAATATAAAGGTCACTAAAGCAGAGGGTTGTCCTATTATAACGGTCGCGGGGAGGAGGGGATGCGAGGACAGGATAAGATCCAAAGGTCGGTTGGGAGGCCGCGGCTGCTGGTTACGCCCGGTCGCTTGTACCAACCCCTGCAGTCTAGGTGGACAGGTGCTACAGAGCCAGGGCCTGCGGCTGATGCTTTGCAATGCAAGGTCTGTCACCAACAAGGCCCCCCTCATTAATGAGTTGATCTCAGAGGGGGAGCTAGACCTTGCAGGGATAACGGAGACCTGGTTGGGCCACGAGGGTGGTTTACCCTTCGTGGAAATGTGCCCACCGGGTTTTCGTGCATTTCATCAGCCTCGGGCCCTGGGTAAGGGTGGTGGGGTGGCGGTGGTTATGCGGGAATGTTTAGAGCCGAGGGAGTTCACTGTCCCTCAGATACCCGGGTGTGAGTCCCTTGGTGTGAGTTGGGGCCCAGGGAGGCAGTGGGGCTTGCTGATTGTATACTTGGCTCCTCGCTATGCATCAGCAGCCCTGCCCGAGCTCCTCGAGCTAATCGCAGCGACGGCAGTTGAGACTCCCAGACTTCTGGTCATGGGGGACTTCAACTTGCCGTCAACGGGAGCGGCTTCCGAGGTGGCTCGGGAGTTCATGGCTTCCATGACGGCCATGGACCTGACCCAATTAGTGCAGGGCCCCACTCACGAAGGGGGCCACACACTGGACCTCATTTTTGTATCTGAACAGTGGACGAGTGATCTGGGATTAGGGGATTTAGTTATCACGCCCCTGTCATGGTCAGACCACTCATCCCTCCGGCTGGACTTCCCTGGCGCTATCCCCCACCGCGAGGAGGCGGAACCAGACTCTATAAACTGGTACCGCCCCAGGCACCTGATGGAATCTGACAGATTCCTGACGGAGCTTGGGCCAATACCTGTAGCCTTGTCCCGCTCCCGTTCCGAGGACCTAGTGACTGCCTGGAATAGGGCAACGACTGGGGCCTTGGACCAGGTTGCGCCTTTGCGACCTCTCCTGCGGCATCGACCCACCCGGGCTCCTTGGTTCACTGAGGAGCTTAGGGTGATGAAGCGCCACAGGAGACGTCTAGAGAGCAGGTGGAGGTCCTCACGCTCCGAATCTGACCGAACACAGGTAAGAGCCTATTTGCGGACTTACCTTGTGGCAATAAGAGCGGCCAAACGTAGATATTGTGCTGCTCTTATTGCGTCCGCGGATAACCGCCCTGCCGCCCTGTTTAGGGTGACTCGCTCCCTTTTATCGCAGGGGGCGCGGGAGACACCCTTACAGGGTAGAGCAGAGGAGTTTGGGGAATATCTTCAGGACAAAATCGATCAGATCCGGAGCGGGTGGACCTCCGTCAGTGGACCAGACGAGCCGCCAACAGCGAGTCTTGAGAGACCATTCTGGGAGGAGTTTGACTCTGTTGCCCCCGAGGATTTGGACAGGTTGCGTGGACGGCTGCGACCCACCACTTGTTTAACGGACCCGTGCCCCTCCTGGCTGGTACTGGCAGCCTGGGAGGTGACACGAGGCTGGCTCCTGGGCCTGGTGAGCGCCTCACTGGGTGAGGGATACTTACCAATCGCCTTGAAAGAGGCGGTGGTGAGACCCTTGCTCAAGGGGCCTTCGCTCGACCCAATGGAGCTAGCTAACTATCGTCCAGTCTCCAACCTCCCCTTCTTGGCGAAGGTTGTTGAGAATGTGGTGGCGCAGCAGTTCCCATGACACCTAGACGAATCCGACTATCTAGACCCACGCCAGTCCGGCTTCCGACCCGGGCACAGCACTGAGACAGCCTTGGTCGCGTTGGTTGATGATCTCTGGAGGGCCAGAGATAGGGGTTGCTCCTCTATCCTGGTCCTATTAGACCTCTCGGCGGCTTTTGATACCATCGACCATGGTATCCTATTGCGCCGGTTGGAGGGGATGGGAGTCGGAGGCACCGTTTTGCGGTGGTTCGGCTCCTACCTCTCCGACCGGAAGCAATGTGTGTTGACAGGGGGGCAGAGGTCGTCCCTGAGGCCACTCACTTGTGGGGTGCCGCAGGGGTCGGTCCTCTCGCCTCTCCTGTTCAACGCATATGTGAAGCCGCTGGGTGAGATCATCCGTGGTTTTGGGGTTGAGTACCATCTCTACGCTGATGATACTCAGCTGTATATTTCAACCCCAAACCACCCCAACGAGGCTGTCGAAGTGATGTCCCGGTGTTTGGAAGCCGTCGGGGTCTGGATGGGGGACAACAGACTCAAACTCAACCCCTCCAAGACCGAGTGGCTGTGGTTACCGGCACCTCGGTTCAGCCAGCTGACCCCATCGCTGGCCATAGGGGGCGAACAACTGTCCCCTGTGGAGCGGGCGCGCAATTTGGGCGTCCTCCTTGATGCCCGGCTGTCAATGGAGGACCATGTGGCAGCCGTGGCAAGGGGGGCGTTCCACCAGGTTCGCCTGGTGCGCCAATTGCGCCCCCTACTGGACCGGAGTGCCCTGCGCACGGTCACTCATGCGCTGGTGACGTCTCGCCTGGACTACTGCAATGCCCTCTACATGGGGCTTCCCTTGGGATGCATCCGGAGACTGCAGCTAGTTCAGAACGCAGCCGCGCGGGTTATTATGGGAAGTACACGTTACTCCCACGTAACACCTCTCCTGCGCGAGCTGCACTGGCTACCTGTGGCCTTTCGGGTGCGTTTCAAGGTATTGATCACCATCTTTAAAGCGCTCCATGGCAGAGGACCTAGTTATCTGCAGGATCGCATCCTTCCACATACGTCCCTGCGACCTATCCGCTCACACAGGGAGGGGCTCCTCCTGGTGCCGTCTGCTAGGCAATGCCAGCGGGCGACACCTAGGAGTAGATCCTTCTCTGTGATGGGCCCAACCCTCTGGAATGACCTCCCCCCAGACATTCGAACTACCACCGACCTCCGTTCCTTCCGGCAAAAGTTAAAGACTCACCTGTTTCAATCAGCTGGCCTGGCACTTTCTTAGTTTTACCTCCCAGGGATTTATTTTATTTTAGGGTTTGGGGTTTTAATTGTGATGTTTTTAGGATTAGAATTATTTATTTCTTAGTACAGCCTATCTCCCCTCCAAATGTATCTTAAATGTAGCTTAAATGTATTTAATTTTATGACTGGTTTTATTGTATTGACTGTACACCGCCCCGAGTCCCTTTTTGGGAGAAGGGCGGTCTAAAAATCTAAGAAATAAATAAATAAAAAAATGTTTTGCAGGACACCGGTAATGATCTTATTGATAAGTTCTGGGGAAGCAAGGTCCTTTGGGGCTTCTGAACATGTATGCTTTTGGAACATTTGGGGAATTTCCATGTACTTTGCACTTGCATTTTGTGCACGCAATTGTATTTTTTGTATCCAAGTTATGACGCATATGATACGTCATTTTGTGTATTTAAGGTGTGCCTATGCACCTTGTAGGGATTCTCATTTGCTTGGGAATCCACCTGCGCAGGTGTAATAAAATAGCTGCTTTCTGTTGCCATAGCCTCCTTGACCATTTTTTGGTATGAAGAAATTATATCTTGGATATTTTTCTCACAAAGTTAGAACTGAAGAAGCTTCTTGGATGAGAAGTGAAATGTTTTCAAAGAAAAAAACCCCAAGAAAGTCCAGTTGCCTTTGGGGTGGGGGGAAGCACCTTTGAGATAAAAATTAGTGCCTATTCCTGGAAGATCTACTGTAAAATGATGGGATCAGGGATTGATATCACTTATTTCACAACATCCATTGGATAAATAAATCAATATCCTCTCAGCAGCAACACTGTTTTGTCAATATTTTTGTATTCTTTCAAACTACATTTGATTATAATTTGTTGAAATATGTCATCAGGCAGCACAGAATTTCCTTTTTTGTTCCTGACGTGAAGTCAAGAGGCAGAGGTTGTACAATGCTACTATCCTTGGCTTTTTCTCCATAGCAACCACATTTACTTCACTTCCATCATTCTTTTGTGAGTCCCTTTTGTGCTTTATCTATCTCGGTTACAAGCTGGAGCTATTATGCCAGTACAGCAATTTGCCAGTAATTTTTTTTTTCTATCTCTTAATTACTTCATTATTTTTCATTTAGCATTGTTGAAATTAACAAAAGCATCAGACTATTTCCAAGATGAAGCTGTGCTTATATTTGTATTTGCTAAATAGAAGTCAGCGCTAGCAGTCTAGATTGGGACCATAACTTGGGAAGAGAAAGGATTTAACCCATTCTCTCCAGGCATATCTATGCACAGAGAAATATTTTATGTTAGTATTTTTCTGTGGGCATATTCACATAGCCCTGTTTATGTAGAGGTAGACTTCGACTTACCACAATTTGTTTAGTGACCATTCAAAGTTACAGTGGCACTGAAAAAAGTGACTTATGACCATTTCTCACACTTATGACCATTGCCACATCTCCACTGTCATGTGATCAAAATTCAGACACTTGGCAACTGGCATGTACTTATGACAGTTTGCAGCATCCCACTTTTTGCAATCTTCTGGGAAGCAAAATCAATGGGGAAGCCAGATTTACTTAACAACCGTGTTACTAAGTTCACAACTGCAGTGATTCACTTAAAAGTTAGGACAAGAAAAGTTGTAAAGTGAGGCAACATTCCTTAATAACTGTCTTACTTAACAGCGGAAATTTTGGGTTCAGTTGTAGTCATAAGGGGAGGATTACTTGCACTTTCCTTCTGTCCATCGAATGGGATGAAAGCATGTCAGGATTAGAATTGTTGCATCTAGAACCGACATTTTTGCAACAAAGCAAATCTTGTTGCTTCCATCGTAGAAATATTGGAAATATTGCATAGAAAGGGGAAGTCATGAAGTTATTATGAAGCGATTTCCTTTATTTGAGTAGGTGGATGCCTTTTGCTAATTTCAGTCTTGGTGTTAAATACTATCTCTAATCTTTTGCCCGGAATTTGGCTGAAAGGAAGGTCAGAGGATGAGAGGTGGGGGAGGAGGTTGATTGGTGGAGGGTTTGATTTCCTTCCCACATATTAAAAGTGGTATTTTTTTGCCACTAATCCAACGAAATGATTTTATTCAAGGATGGAGTCATACAAATTCTTTTTTAAAAAAAATTAGAATGCGTGTCATTCTGCAAGTGAACATTTTTTAGAAAATACAGAACTTTAATTGGCATTGGGCAATTACATATCATGTTTTATTTTGTGAAAAGCTTTCTTACTGTTTGCTCTTGTGTCTACAGTAGAATTGTTTGCAAATTTTAAATCTATTTCACACTTTGTTTTTAATCCAAACATACATTTTAGGTTTTCCTAATTTATGTTTCTCATTTTAAAAAATCTCAGGTGGTTTACAATAACATAATTTTGCATTATGTTTGTCATTGTAAACCACCTTATATATTTTTTAAAAATGAGAAAGGGTTTTAGATAAATTAGGAAAACCTAAGGCATCAGGAGCTAAAACCTCACTATCAGCTCTATGGAATTTACATCATTAAAGTACAACTTTGTGTAAAGGGTGGCTGGAGGGAGTCCGTTTTTGCTCCCAGCAGGCTTCTCTGCTGGGGGTGGGGTGGGTGCTGAGAAAGAAAGAAAGAAAGAAAGAAAGAAAGAAAGAAAGAAAGAGAGAGAGAGAGAGAGAGAGAGAGAGAGAGAGAGAGAGAGAGAGAGGGAAAGAAAAAGAAAGGAGGGAGGGAGGTGAAGCGGAGGGGAAGGAGGGAGCACAAACCTGGCACTAGACGCAGCTTCAGAAGATAATCCAGGGCTGGAAGGGACCTGGGGGTCATCTAGTCCAACCCTGCTCCAGCAGGACATTGTTAAAGTGAGTTTCTGTCTTTCGATCCCCCCGTTACATGACTACATAGTCACATGACCCCCACCAACCCACGCCCCCAAGCCACGCTCACAGAACCGGTAGTAAAAAATATATATATTTCACAACTGGGCTGTCCAGCTTGTAAATTAAATGTATACCACTTTGTCCTGCAGTTGAAGCTCTCAGGCAGATTAATCTAAGGAAATTTATGTCTGTGTGGCTCAATTTTGTACATAAAACTATCTGGCTTTGCAAACTCTTCAGTAGCTTAGTATTGCACAGGGCAGCTCTCCTGAAAATCTGCCTGATTGGTTGATTTAGGTAGCCACCCCAATAGGGTGGTTGGAGGACCTGAACAGCCACTTAGGTTAATCAGCAAATACCACCTAGGCCTGAACGAAGTTTAAAAAGTGAGGAAAAACATCTTTATTGCCATCTAATCCTCAGGTGAGCCTGCAGAAATGAAAATTGACATTCATTGTCACATTCTGCCTAAGGACTGGCCTAATCTGAAACAGGTAACAGTGGCAGTCTTTGGATATCTGGTACCCTAGGAAATCTTCTAGGTCCTGATTGTTCTTGATGGCTTCACTATAAATTTACCTAGGGTAGTTCCCAATTTTAAATTATTTTCTTATTTTTTTCTTTAAGATTGAATTTCCTTGAAATGAGAAAACTAGGGAGATATTCGTTTCAAAATGCTGCGGGTACTTTAACTCCCTGTGTCTTGATATTTTGAACAGTGGTGTACATTTGAATGTATTGAACTGCTTGGTAAAGCATGAAGTTTGTGTGCATCTATCTCTATACCAGCTCTTTGCTGAGGAAAAAAAAAGAAGGGTCAGAGTATTTATTTACTTTCAGCAGTTTACATTCCACTATATTCAAATTATGACCGTTAATAATGTGTAGTTTTAGTTGTACTGTGGGCAAAAGAAAATGACCTGGGATGAATTCTGAGTTTGAGCATTGAGCATTGTACAAAGAGAAGTTTAACTAACGGAATCCTTAGAATTCTCTCTTAAATTGCTCAGTATATAAACATCTTTTTTAGCTGTATTCAGAATCAGTGAAAAGCAATGGATTGCTGTGCAGTGCAATTGTAAGTCAATTTATTTGCTAGAGCATATAGTATATATTTGACACTGCAACTAACTTAAGTAAATTTAGATGGATTTAGTTTTTCCAAATAATATATTGATACTAACAATATAAATAAAGCTTTGAACATTGTGTGATCTTTTTAGAATAGATTGCGATGCATGCATGAATGGCAGCATCTGTGTAATTGCAAAAATGACAAACCCCTTTTTTGCAAATTAACTCAATTTACTTATATCAATTGTGTTTCATTTTGACTATTTGTTATGTAAATCATGCCTTCTACAAAGCTTTAAATTGCTTATGAACAATATTAGCAACACTATTACATTAATTACATTAGCCAAAGAACCTCAAATAAAAATAATTCAATTGTGGGCTTGACATGCTGTATTGCAATCCTCTTTTTTTCCCATTTCAGTATTAAAATTACTTTGAATTTTTTTCTGCCATAGAAAGTTATATATGAGATTTGCAAAATATGTGGCAATCAAAATGTTAGCTAATAGATTATTTGTCTTACATAGTTCAATGTAACTGCATAAAATACTTGATGTTGTAAAATATGGACCACTTAGTTGTCCGAAGAGATTCCTTAACAACTGCAACAACAACAACAACAACACTCATTTGCCACCTGATTTCAAGAGAAGCTATTTTAAAATGTACCTATGGATGAAAATAAAAAAGGTCCAAAAGAAGCAAGAAAGAAATCTACAAATTTAATAGTTATTATATTTAAATATAATATATAAAAAAATTAAGAATATCCATTTAAGATTTTGTGTGTGTGTGTGTGTGTGTGTGTGTATTTAAACTGGAAAACAACCCCCCCCCCCCAGTTCTTTCATGAAAACAGCTCAGTTAAAAATGAACCTGTTCGGTGATCGTTGAGAAAATGACTATCAAGGGTGTTAGTCATGGAATAGAATGGCCAGAACAAGATCATTGGGGGAGGCAAATGAGAAAATAGCTGTCGGCTTGCTGTAAGTTTGTCAAAAATATTTACCTGTCATTCTGTTATAACAATAGATCTCTAGATTCTTCAGCAAACTCAAGTTCGCATCCAAAAATATTTGAACATGAAGCAATACTGGTTGTATCAAATTTCACAAGGGTGTTTAATAACTCAATGATCTTCTCTTACATTCATGTAAATCAATTATGAAAGTGTCGCTGTGCTAACCCCTCGATTCTGCATCTTTTAAAATGTAACTCAAATATAGCTGGCCGTCAGTTGAAAACCACATCACAGGATTTATGCCAGGATGTTGTTACTGATTTCTTAAAATGCCTCTTTGTGAACCTTTTTATATGTAGAAAGAAAGAAAAAATGCTGAATACTTTCCCCTTTTGTGAATATGAGATGGTTCAAACGAAACGAAAGTGAAATAAAGGAAAAACTGGTCTTATTCCTGTCATGGTATTTTCTGCTGCTGTAAGAAGAGTTACAATGCTCTTGGAGCATTGAGAATGAGGAGATATTTTACTTGTGTACTAGAAGCTTTTCGCCGCTCTTTAAATATTAATAGACAAAGGTGACCTTCATCCCTGCTATTGAATCATCAAGGCCGAAGAGAGGATCAATACATGACTACACTAATTATTAACAAATGCTGCTCAGCTGAGATTATCATTTCACTGTTTCTTTATTTTACTTCTGCTTACATAACGAAGACTGTAGGTTTAGGATGTGTAAAAATCTGCCCTATCGGAAGCCTCATTTTGTGAGGTTTAGGAAGCCCAATAGTAAAAGATTTATCAGAGGAAGTATATCTCTCTTTCAATTAAATGATAACAAAATGATCTCACCCTTTTGTAGCAGGAAACCAGAATTTTGACAGTTTTCTCCATGGCCACCTAAGTCAAAAATACTCTATATTTTAAAAATGAAATTCATTCCATCCATTGATGGGAAAAGGAAAGAACCCAATTCCAAAATCAAAACTACGCATGGGGTTGGACATTATTAGATCATTGGTTTTGTATTAACTTCCTTTTCCATCCATTACAGAGGTTAATATCATCTTGGAAAGAAAAAGTTAAATACCTTGATATGATATGAATATTCAATTATATTCTTTGAATATAAGAGTGCTCATTAAATGAAGGACTTTGTTTCTATCAAACCTGATAGAATATCATTTTATTTCTTTTTCTGTCAGGTTTATAATTCTTTTTTTATCACATTTAATATATATATTTAAACAGCAACAGTGGTTTTTACCGCAGTGTTTTTTCTTTCTTTCTCTGTCTTCACTTTGTATAACATCATATTTCTCCTGGTGTATTCACAGTGCAATACATTACAGTGTTGGTGTAATATAGTATTTGCAGTTTAAAATATTTGTTTTTTTTAAAAAAAGGAGATATGAATAATTATACTTCATTTTAATATAATTAGAATAAATAGATTTGTATTTAAGTATGCATGTGTAACTGATGGTTACTTATAGTTTGACTTTAAGCACTGAAAAAATGTTATAGCAACTTTCTCATACCCAAGGATCATTCTAGTTAAAGTCAAATACCTCTGGAGAATATGACACTGCTACAATACACGTAGTCCTTGACTTACAATAGTTTGTTTAGTGACTGTTCAAAGTTACAACGGCACTGAAAAAAAATGACTTATGACCATTTTTCACACTTGCAACTACTGCAGCCTTCCCATGGTCATGTGATCAAAATTCAGCTGCTTGACAATGAACTCATATTTATGACAGTTGTGGTGTCCCAGGATCATGTGATCATCTCTTGCCACTTTCTGACAAGCAAAGTCAATGTGGAAGTCAAATTCCACAGCAAAAAAGGTCGTAAAATGGGGCAAAACTCAGTTAACAAATATCTTAATTAACAACAGACAACTGGCCTCAATAGTGATCATAAGTCGAGGACTACCTGCATATTATACAGTCTGATTGTAAAAGAAATGAATTGCTTGGTTTTAAATTAACATGACCTAGTTGGTGAACCATAATGTATGACTTACTTTATGTGTATTTGTTAACTCTGCTTTCCTTTTCACAGAGATATGGCTATGGAGGATGGGTTCAGTTGGAGAAAGACCATAAGGTAGGTTAAATTTGTGATTGATAAGTAATAACTATTAACATATATATTTGAATTTTGGAAAAGAATACTCTTCTAGTCATGCTGGATCAGGCCAAAGGACTATCTAATTCAGCATCTGTTTCCCAATGCAGCACTTCTGGGGTTTCCAAGAAACCTATAAAAATGGTATTAAAGACAATATCAGTTCCTGCCTCTAGAGATACTTAGTGGAAATAATAGCTTGGAACCATACTGATAGATATATTAAGATAATAAACACCAATAAGTCTAGCAGTGAATGTCACTACTGTAATTAATTTAATGTGAACAAGCACTTATTTTCTGATACTCTGAATCTGATGACAATTAGCTGTGTTTGAGTATTATAGTATTATAGAAGTTCCTTTGCTTAGGGGTTTTGATAAATACATTTACTAGGTTGCAGCAGTGAGGATTTAAGCAAAACCTGGCTCGAAAACAGTAACTGGGAGAGGGACCTTCTACTTAAATATGAGCAAGCAGTGTGTAGTCGCAGCCAAAAAAACTAACACAATCCTTGGTTGCATAAATAGAGGCATAGAATCAAAATCACGTGAAGTATTACTTCCACTTTATAAAGCCTTAGTAAAGTCACACCTGGAATACTGCATTCAGTTTTGGTCACCACATTACAAAAAAGATGTTGAGACTTTCAAAAAAAGTGCAAAGAAGAGCAACTAAGATTAAAAGCCTAGAGACTAAAACATATGAAGAATGGTTGCAGGTTTTGGATTTGGCTAATCTACAGAAAAGAAGGCCTAGGGGTGACATGATAGCAGTATTCCTGTATTTGAGAGGTTGCCACAAAGAGGAGTTGGTCAACTTATTTACCAAAGTACCTGTAGGCAGGACAAGAAACAATGGATGGAAACTAATCAAGGTGAGAAGCAACCTGGAACTAAGGACAAACTTCCTAACAGTGACGACAATTAACCAATGGAACAGCTTGCCTTCAGACCTTGTGGGTGCTTCATCACTGGAGGTTTTTAAGAAGAGACTGAATAGTCACTTGTCTGAAATGATAGGGTCTCCTGCTTGAGCAGGGGTTTGACTAGAAGACCTCCAAGGTCTCTTCCCACTCTATTCTAAGAAGAATCACTTCAACAGATTTGGTCACCTTTCCTATTTGTCACCTTTCTCTTTCATTCTAGCCTTGCATAATTCACAATGTGATACAAAATAAACAACATACAGGTAGTCCTCAACTTACAATCAATCATTTAGTGACTGTTCGAAGTTACAATGGCTCAGAAAAAAAGTGACTTATGATCATTTTCACACTTACAACAGTTGCAGCACCCCGTGCTCACGTCATCCAATTCAGATGCTTGGCAGCTGGTTCATATTTATAACAGCTGCAGCTTCCCAGTGTCATAGATAGAATCAAGATCACGTGAAGTGTTAATACCACTTTATAATGCCTTGGTAAGGCCACACTTGGAATACTGCATTCAGTTCTGGTCGCCACGATGTAAAAAAGATGTGGAGACTCTAGAAAGAGTGCAGAGAAGAGCAACAAAGATGATTAGGGGACTGGAGACTAAAACATATGAAGAACGGTTGCAGGAACTGGGTATGTTTAGCTTAAGAGAAAGAAGGACTAGGGGAGACATGATAGCATTATTCCAATATCTCAGAGGTTGCCACAAAGAAGAGGGAGTCAAACTATTCTCCAAAGCACCTGAGGGTAGAACAAGAAGCAATGGGTGGAAACTAATCAAGGAGAGAAGCAACTTAGAACTGAGGAGAAATTTCCTGACAGTGAGAACAATTAATCAGTGGAACAGCTTGCCTCCAGAAGTTGTGAATGCCCCAACACTGGAAGTCTTTAAGAAGATGTTGGATAGCTATTTGTCTGAAACGGTATAGGGTTTCCTGCCTAGGCAGGGGGTTGGACTAGAAGACCTCCAAGGTCCCTTCCAACTCTACTATTGTATTGTATTATTGTATATAATCACCTTTTGTCAATGAGGAAATCGGACTCACTTAATGACCATGTTACTAACTTAACAATTGCAGCGGTTCACCTAACAACTGTGGCAAAAAAAGGCCATAAAATGGGGCAAAACTCACTGAACAACTGTTTTGCTTAGCAATAGAAATTTTGGGCTCAGTTATAGTCGTAGGCTGTGGACTACCTGTAACATAAAATAGGGTAATATAAATAATAATTTTATATGGTCTAAAATGTCTGCGCTAGCTTCCGATGGTTGTATTTGACTGTATAATATGAGTATATTTTATAGGTTATCTTTTTTCACTGATATAAGTTGTTTAATTGTTATCTAAAGTTGACTGACAAATGGAGTTGAAAAAATATTCTTCACTGAGATTGCCCAAGAGAAATATAATCAGTAGAACACATTGAACAAAAATTACAAACGCATGACTGGTGTTATGAATATTAGTCACTTGTTATTCCATAAATTAAATAATTACAGGGATTTTTTTAAAAAAAACCTGACCAAACCTAGAAAAATGAATATGCATATAATTTAGGAGCACAGCATCATTATAAAATTACATCTGTGACCTAAAAATTATACTGTACTTTAGTTTTCCATGGAAGTAATCATAAATATATTTGTGAGAACTCTCCTTTCTGTTCACATAAACACACTACGGTATGTCAGAAAGCTGAATTTTCCTTTATAAATATGCACTAGATACCAGTTCTCTTCCAATTCCACAGATCTACAATACAATAGCATAGTTGGAAGGGACCTTGGAGATCTTCTAGTCCAACCCCCTGCCTAGGCAGGAAACCCTATACCGTTTCAGACAAATGGCTATCCAACATCTTCTTAAAGACTTCCAGTGTTGGGGCTTTCACAATTTCTGGAGGCAACTTGTTCCACTGATTAATTGTTCTGTCAGGAAGTTTCTCCTCAGTTCTAAGTTGCTTCTCTCCTTGATTAGTTTCCACGCATTGCTTCTAGTTCTACCCTCAGGTGCCTTGGAGAATAGTTTAACTCCCTCTTCTTTGTGGCAACCCCTGAGATATTGGAACAATGCTATCATGTCTCCCCTAGTCCTTCTTTCTATTAAATTAGACATACCCAGTTCCTGCAACCGTTCTTCATATGTTTTAGTCTCCAGTCCCCTAATCATCTTTGTTGCTCTTCTCTGCACTCTTTCTAGAGTCTAGAATAGATTTACCAGCCTGGCTTTTAAGGAACCAGCAAGCAATTGAATAAATAATCCATGGAGGGAATATGGCAGCTATTGATGTTCTTCTCCATTTTCCCTAGCACTTATTCTCTAGAGGAGAAACAACAACCAATGAATGCATTTGAACAACTATTACATTTCAGACTCTAAGGAAGCTTGTTCTCATGGTTTTTGTTTTCCTGAATCGTTATAACTATTTTAATGCAGGTCTTCCTAACAACTATTGCTTGAATCTCATTTACTATAAGGTCATTTTTCCTCCTAGTCATTCAGGATTTTTGAGAGTCAACCAACAGTGTTTGTGCCACTAAGGAGGAATAATGAGCTTTATATTATTTCACAGATGGTTATGATTCAAAAAGCTGCTATAAATGACTTGCCGGGGGAGGGGGGGCAATCGCCTTAAAGACATTTTAACGAGCTGAAGAAATGTTGTATTTGCAGTAGAATACAGTTTAGAACATCACCTAGAGCAGTGTTGGCAAACCTTTTCGGCACTGAGTGCTGAAATGGGAGTATGTGCTGGAAATTGGAAGAGCAGCAGCCTGGTGCTTATGTGCACGCCGGGAAATTGATCTTCTGGTTTCCAGCAAGCTCATGCGACACCGACTGCCTGGTCTTCTGGTTTCTTGCACACGTATGCATGAAAACCACCTGGTCGATGCGCAAGCAGGCACCGGAAACTGGAAGAGCAGTTTCCTGGTGCACATGGTATGCTTATGTGCACCAGTCATCTGGTCTTCCAGTTTCTGGCATGCATGCATGCTCAAAGACCAGTTGGCTGGTGTGCATGTGTGCGCCTGAAACCAGAAGGTCATCTTCCCAGCATTTGCGTTGGGCAGCTGCTCTTCTGGTTTCCAGTGCTTCCGTACACGTGAAGACAAGCTGGCTGGCATGCCGGAAGGTGGAAGAGCAACCGATGACGGTCGCGTGCCCGTAGAGATGGCTCTGTGTGTCACTTCTAGCACGCATGCCATAGGTTCGCCATCAAGACCCTAGACTTATGTTTATCTAGAAATGAAAATATATATATATATATCAAAGATATATCAGTCCTATAAGGACGACATAAAGGTTACATCAGTCTGGAAAAGTAGCAAAAACAAAGCTCTAGTATTTATATCAGGAGGGATTAGTGCAACTGAGGAATTCCTTTAAAACAGTTCCTGCTTGAAGAATAGGTGACTCCTGTGGCCAAGAGAACTTTTGCCCAATTGCTTCTCTTGTGTGAGTTGTGACTGTTCCTGGATCTGAATACCCTTTTGACCAATATTCATGCCCACCGAATTGCAATTTGCTCTGAATGGCATTGTCCTTGAAGCTTCAAGTGATATGAAATATAGCTCCTCAAGCAGTCATGAGAGTTCCAAATGTTTTCATGACCTGCTTCAGCTTCTGGATGCAATTAAAGATGCTGGTTGTTACTTTAAAGCCATATGTATCTCCAGGCTTAGCTATTTATGTGGGATTGTCTACTTCCAGTAGCAGGGTAAGAGTATTCTGACTTCCTTCCCTTAGGGCTGTGATGGAGAAACCTATGGCACGCGTGCCATGGGTGGCATGCAGAGCCATTTGTTAGGGCACTCATTACCTTTCTTTTGAGGCCGTTTTTCATGCTCCGGAGGCTTCCTTGAAGTGCGAAAAACTGGCCCCATGGGCAAATAGGAACTTCAGGACTTCCGGTTTTCTCATAGGACTGTTTTTGCCCACCGGAGGTCAAAAATCGCCCCTACGGACAAACTGGAAGTCACTATTCCCGAACGTCCCTGTAGGTCCGTTTTTTGCCCTCCGGAGCCTTCAGGGACGCTCCTAAGGCCTTTGGAAGGCATCCAGGGGGATGGGGGAGGCTGTTTTCTCCCTCCCCAGGCTCTGGAGCCTAGGGAGGGTGAAAAAACCATGCCAAAAGCAGGGGGTAGCTGTTCGCGCACACATGTGCGCAGGGGGGGCTTGTACGCATAATATTATGGGTGTGGCACACTCGTGCACGAACCCCTGTGCTCCCCCTGCTTTTGGCACGGGAGCCAAAAAAGGTTCGTCATCACTGCCTTAGGGGCTGTCGTCTACAGATGTCAAGTCTTTGGTGCTGCCTCACTTAATTTGGAATAGCCTACCACCCAAGATCGGAATAGCTTCCATACTATTTTGTTTCAGGAGAGCTGTGGAAACTTTTTTTTAAAAAATCCTAGGAGGGGACCTAGGAAAGTTGGAATCTGATCTCTGGCCTATGGTTGGATGCTTTATTACTGGTGGACTTTAATTCATTTATCAGCAATCCTTGTTGTACTAAATGGCATCTCAACAATTAAACAAGAAAATAAATGCATTTCTACAGCAAAGCAAAATTAGAAGAATGTATTGCATAAAGAATGCCTTGAATATATCAAATAGCAACTCTCATTGGATCCAATTTGTGCACAGAGGAATTCTAATGTTGTTCCATTTTCCTCTGAAAACCAGAGCTACCTGTTATGCTGAAGGTCCTTAAGGAACCTTTGGATTCTAATGGGTTGTTATAAAATAAACAAGCAAGCAAATCATAATATCTATATAAAAAAATTAGGGGTGTTTGTGTGTGTGTTTGTGTGTTTGTGTGTGTGTGTGTGTGTGTGTGTGTGTGTTCCAGCGTAACTCTGGAAGCCTCGAGCAATTTCAACCAAACTTGGTACACAGATGACTTACTCTCTGGAAACAAATACTGTGGGGGTAAGACACCCGTAACGCCCCTCGGGCTGTGTGTTCTGAGTGTGTGTGTATGTTCCAGCATAACTCTGGAAAAAATACTGTGGGGGTAAGACACCCCTAACACCCCTCGGGGTGTGTATCTTGTTAAGATACAGCCTGCTGTGCTTTAAAATGGATTCTACTGTACAGTGCAGTGGAGTTGCCATAGTAAAGACTTCACAGTACTCCACAAGGGGGCTCCCTCTGGTAAGGGGGAAAATTCAACATTAGAAATTATGTTTAGTTCGGATATTTCCCCCTATAAATAAATACCTGGGCATCGCCAGGTTATCAGCTAGTTGTAAATAAATGGCAATTGTATGATCCCTTCTTCGGCATTGAGGCCAGATTACAAACATATCACATGATCAAGAGGCTTGGCAAACTGTTGATGGAGGGTTCGATCCAAAGTTAACTACAAATAAACAAACCATGCACAGATTTTATTTATAACATATTCCTATCCAGAATGCAGTTTAGTAATTATTAATAAATAAGAACTAAATAGCAATTAAAAGAATATTTTTGGAATAAAATGGCCTTAAGAAATCTAATAAATAAATAAATGCAAAAACATAATAATATAAAATAATATTCATATATATCATTAGAATTGCAATAAAAATATTACTATAGGTCAGTGATGGCGAACCTTTTTTGGCTCGCGTGCCATAAGTGGGGGGAGTGCAGGGGGGTTGTGCACGGGCATGCCACACCCATAATGCAACGCGCGACCTCCCCCAGTGCACATGCGTGCATGACAGCCGTTCCCCCCCTTTTTTGCATGCTTTTTTCGCCCTCCCCAGGCTCCAGGGGCTTTATAGGAGCCTGGGGAGGGTGAAAGGCTTCAGGGACGCCTCCGGAGGGCTTAAACCGACCCTATGAGCAAACCAGAAGTCCGTTCCCGAACTTCCGGTTTGCCCATAGGGGCGGGTTTTTTTGCTCCGGAGGCTTCAGGGAATCTCCTGAAGCCTCCAGGGGACCCCCCGGGGGGGCTCTTTTCACCCTCCCCAGGCTCCTATAAAGCCTCTGGAGCCTCGAGAGGGCGAAAAATGGCTTTAAAAAAGGCTGAACTCAGCTGGCCAGTGCGCACATGCGCGCTGGCCAGCTGACAGGGCAACGGCTTGCGTCCCCTAACAAGTGGATCCATGTGCCACCTGTGGCACGCGTGCCATAGGTTCGCTATCCCTGCTATAGGTAGTCTTTGATTTACAACCATTTGTTTAATGACTAAAAAAGGGGCTTATGACTGTTTTCCACACTTATGGCTGTGATACTCACATGATCAAAATCCGGACCCTTTGCAACTGGCATGTATATATGACGGTTGCAGTATCCCAGGGTCACGTGACCACCTTTTGCGACCTTCTGACAAGCAAAACTGGGGAAACCAGATTCACTTAACATCCTTGTTACTAACTTAATAACTGCAGGGGCAAACTCACTTAACAACTGTCATAAAATGGGGCAAATCTCACTTAACAACTGTCTTGCTTAGCAATACATTTTGGAACTCAATTGTGGTCATAAGTTGAGCTCTCCCTGTACTTAATAAATGCCTTACAGTGAGCAAAAGAGCACTTATTTAATGGAGGTGTATTCATCTGTCCTGAGTTGTGGTCTCAGTCTTACAGAGGTTTTACTTCAAAACTAAAAATTCCATGAAGCAAGGTAAGGCAGGCCAAGAAAGATACTGTACAGATTTTTTTTTCTGGCAGACTAAATATTCAGAACTTACACAGCACTGAACAGCTTGGTGCAGATCCGAGCTCACGCTGTTTTAGTGACAGACGATGCTGCCAGAAATCTAGTTTTAAATAGAAAGCAGAATGGTTCCATCGTTTCTGTGATTCAGAAATGAATTTATTTAAATCCTTTACCTATCCAGCCATATTTCAATTGACGCTGGGCAGCCTCGAATCAAAAATTAAAACATCATTTTGAAGACTATAGAGCCCTGTCTGTGCTATATTGATCCAAGCCATTTATTTGGGCGTATTTTTGTTCTGCTTCCATATGCTGATCAAGAAAGCTCACATTACAGCTCTTTTAAGCATTAGAAAAACTATTATTTATCTTTCTACAGCTGGCATTTATGTATGAAGACTTAAGAGAATACTTGGAACAATTACAATTCTTTTATCATTGCCTTCATCACTATCATGGTTCCACCTTAACAGCTTGCTTGAAAAATAACCACATAGGTTATTGCACGTATCAAAAATATTCTCACTGAGCGGAACAAAAATGAATCCCAATCTATTTTTATACCACCAAGTCAGTTTGAATATCCTTCCCCCCCCCCCCCGCCCAAATGCCTTCTCATCTATTGTTATGTAACTGTCAACAGAAAGCTCACATCCATTATTCATCGCCTGAAGGAATGGAATATATGGTTAACATTTGCTCTACTTGCACTTTGGAAAATCAATTTTCCAACAGTGTTTTGCCAGAGAAATTAGATAATGGCTGCGTAATTAGTGCTTGTGATACTTGGAACTATTTTCTTAAAACATGACAGAGTTTGAAGTCACAGGGAATGGGAAGGAGGACTTCGCGGTTCTAAAATGTATTAGTTATGAAAAATATATAACCCATAATACATGCAGTGTTAAATCTAGCTTTAGGATTAAGAATACTTAAGAATCCTATGTATCAAAATATAAGTGTACATATGTGCATTCAGACCTTTTAGTCCAACTGTCCTATCCTGATTCAGAAAAAGATATAGCTGAATAATTTCCTCTGCAAGTAATTATTTTTAACCTAAAGAATAAATTCAGGTTTACATAAAAACTACTATTTCTGATTTTCAGGGTGTGCCTCTAAGGTCCAAATGCTACTATAGGCACAGAATGAGCCTGGAACTGGACTTATAAAATAAACGTCACTCCCTTCCTAGCCATTTAAATGACTTATTATTATTCATTTTAAATATTGCATACACTTTATACTAATACTGTATATTAGACATGATTCTTTTTTGGCAGTTTTATGTGAACATCTCATGGGTTTTCTTAACTTTAAGCACCCTTTTGTAATATATAAAAAGTCATAAAATCATATCCTTCCAGGGTTTGGAAGAGACCCTGAAGATCATCGAGTCTAATTCTTTGCCCAGCACAGGAATCCATTGTTGAAACATCCTCAACAGATGGCCATCTAGTCAAATAAAAACCTCAAGCAATGCTTTCCAAAGCAGTCTGTTCCATTATTTAAAAAATCTCTTACTGCTATATTTTCCTGACATTCATCTGAAATCTGCTTCCTTGAGATTTAAATCTATTGTTTCTTCTTTTCTGGAACAATTCTGAAACAACCCTCCCTCCCTTATGTTCTATGTTGTAACCTTCAATATTTAAGAAACTATCATGAAACTATCATGATTCCCTGTATTCTTTTGTTCCCGGGCTAAACACACTCTGCTTCTCCAGCCATTCCTCCAGCCATTCCTCCAGTTTGTTGGTGTCTTTCCTAGAAGGCAATGCAATATTCTAGATGCAGTTGGAACAGTGCAGAACAGAGAGTCATTGTGACTGATTTATTTACCCTATAAAGCAAATGTTCTTAAGCCCCAGTCTGTGGCCTGTTGGAAACCGAGCCATGCAAGCAGCGGGCGAGTGTGCAAAACTCCATTTGTTCAAGTGTCATGCATATGCACAAAATGATCCCCTCACCCACCCAATAAGTCCTTCCTGTTTCAGCCTGTTTCGCCCAATTGAGGCTGTCAAAGCCTCCAGACTCTGAGTAGGTTGACAGTACCTCCTGTGTGGCCTGGAACTGGTGTAGTGATATTCATCTGGGTATCTTCCCTATCCAGTGGTGGGTTTCAAATTTTTTTAGAACCTCTTCTGTAGGTGTGGCCTGCTTTGTGGGAGTAGCTTGTCGGCCATGTGACCGGGTGGGAGTGGCTTGCCAGCCATGTGACTGAGTGGGAGTGGTTTGGCAGTCATGTGACTGGGTGGGCATGGCTAACTTGTAAAATGTGATGGAACTCACTTAACAATGCTCTTGCTTAGCAACCAAAATGTTGGCTCAGAAACTCTGGCATTGAAGTGTGCAAGTCTTAAAGCTGTGAAGTTACAAGACCCTTGCACCCCTAACCCTTTAGGGAAAAAAACCCAGGGGTGTTCAAACTTGACAGCTTTAAGACTTGTGGACTTCAACTCCCAGAATTCCTCCTCTTGCTCTTCATCTTGATGATGGGCGGATGGGCAGGGGGAGGGAGCTGGAACCGGTTCTAAGTGGCACTGTAGATTTGTGGAACCTCTTCTATAGAAGAGGTTAGAACTGGCAAGAACCCACCCCTGTCCCTATCCCACAATCATCAACAGGGATTACCCACTGAGAGGGGGGGGGGCAAGCCATTATAAAAAAAGTGTCTCCAAACTCCAATACTTGCAGGTGATCCAGCTGGATACCATGGTCGATGCTGCAACTTCCCTATCTATTGAGTTCATTTTACCAAGGACCAACTTTGTTCTCTTTTTATCCCTAGTTGTTTAATGCCCTCAGATTTTTTTAGTCATCAGTGATTCTGTTTCTAATATTTTAAAACTTGCCTTATTATTTAGCATGCTTCATTTTTAAATTTAATTCAAAGCAATAAAAAGTAACGCAAGTGCTTTTTCCTTAGCAGTAATAGAAAAACTTCATTTAAATTATTCTAAAACCCCATAACATTTTTAGAAATGGGCACTAATCAACTGAATCATTGATATTCTGGTGTGATGGGCTGCAGTGAAATTCCATAATCTTCCCATCTTGGCTACTTCTCCCAAATCAATTTCCCCCCCCCCTACAAAATCACACAGCCACATTTATTATTATTACGATGCTTTGTCACACAGTCAAGCAGATGTTCAGACTGGATTTGGCATTTTTGTCCACTTATTTTGTCCACCCAGGGACATGGGATAGGCAATGTGGATATTTGATAGTGTTACAGATATTGTTGCAGGATGAAAGCTGTTCTGAGTAAAGCTGCCTTTTGCAATCTATTGATGGTGAATTTGCCAATGCCAATGGTGTTCAAGAGGTAGTCCAGTTGTGGGGTTGCCCGTAAGGCACCTATTATTACTAGTACTACCTTTGCTTTTTTTTTTAACCACAGTCGTTCTATTTCCAAAGGTATAGCAGAATGTAAGGTGTCCTACGCAAAACTGCCTTTTGTAATTGATTGATGGTGATTTTGTCAATGTCGATGACATTCAAATGGTGCTACAGATGATCTAGGAGCACTACTAATATTATCTTTGCTTAATTTTGCCATGTCATTCTACTCTTTACAGATCTGTGTATTTGGTGATTTTCTACAGTTCTTTCTCTTTTGTTCTTCAGGTGTTGCAACATTCACTAGCCAGACATTTTTGTCTTTCCTATCAACAAATATTATTATATAGACAAAAATGTGAAATCACAGCTGCCAATTCTTTAGCTGGCGTTGACCTTCATATGCATCAAGTTCTTTCCTAGGTTGTTATAATATATTGATGTAGTATATTTGTGGATCCGAGTAATGCAGCCTTTAGTAATTGACTGATGGAAATTTTATGAATGCACAGATTTTCTAAGTGCCATTCAAGTTTTTTGGGGTATGGCATTCAGTATGCCGATAACCACTGGGACCACTATGGCTGGTTTATGCCATAATCTTCCAATTTTGATTTTCATATCTGAATAGTTTTTGATCTTCTGCAATTCTTTGCCTTCCATTCTACTATTTCCTGGTGTTGTTATTTTATTCTACATACCATATATATATATATATATATATATATATATATATATATATATATATATATATATATATATATATATATATATATATACATGCATTGCATATTGTATGTACGTTCATACCAGTGGTGGGATTCAGCCAATTCACACCACTTTGGGAGAACTGGTTTTTAACTTTCTGAGCCGTTTGGTGAACTGGTTGTTGGAAGAAATCATTAGGGCAGAGAACCGGTTGTTAAATTATTTGAATCCCACCACTGGTGCATACATACATACATACATACATACATACATACATACATACATACATTAAAGGTTTCCCTATCCAATTGTGTTCAACTCTAGGGTCACCACCTTAAACATTACATGAAATTGGCTCATGTTAATATATAGTTTCAAAAATCTGTGGTCACAAGGGAGAAGACCATACACATTAGGACAATATTACTGTAGTTTTATAATAGATTTTGTTAGATATTTGCATAAACTGCTGTAGTCTCCACTCAGGTCCGCCACCAGGGCGGGAACAAGGGGTTGTTCTGATTGGACGGGAGGTCTGCCAGCTCCCCATAAAAGGGGAGCTGCATGACCCCTTATTCAGCTGGATCACTACTACCTAACTAATAAAGAGCTGTTGTCACAATTGTCTGGAGTCTGTCCTCTCATTGCCCGAATCTAACACTGGCGACGAGGATGGGATCGAGAGGCAGATAGGACGAAGATCTACTAGCAAGCATCTACAGAATCGATCCATCCCCAGGATTCGGCGGGAATCCCGGCAGCCATCTCAGCGCGGCAAATTCAAACGCAGGACAAGATGGCGATGCACGCTCCACCAACCCCGTACGACCCAGTGGCCGAACATTGGGAATCCTACATGTTGAGATTCGAATGCTTCCTCGAGGCAAACGATCTCATGGGAGTACCGGACTCCTGGAAAAATAATATGTTCCTGGGTTACTGTGGTCGAGAGGTCTTCGAGACGGCCAGGGATCTATCGGAGCCAAACCCCATCCAGGCGGTAACATGGATGGCGCTACAACAGACGCTACAGATGCACTACGTGCCAAAACCTTCCCGCCACGTTCGCCACCACGAATTCCACATGAGGAACCAGAAAGCGGACGAATCCATCAACCAATACGTTGCAGTGCTTCGAAAGGCAGCAACGTATTGTGAATTCAGGAATCTGGATGAGCACATCCTAGAACGCCTCATATGCGGAGTGCGGGACATTTCTTTGCAGAAACGGTTGTTGGCCAAACCCAACTTAACCCTGCAAATCGCACTTGATGAGGCAAGAGCATCGGAATCGGCGGACAGATCAACAGAAATGCTGCAACGCCAGTACAGCGCACCCCAATCCAGGACCAGACAGACCCGGGTGCATCACGAGGCCACCGACCAGGAGACCGAGGACAGTGAGTGCGAAGACAGCCATCGCATGCGCAGTAGCCACACAAAACCGGCACGAAAATTTGAATCCCGTTTGCCGCCCTGCGCAAGCTGCGGAGGGAAACATCCCCGATCTACCTGCCGTTTTAGAGACGTTGTTTGCCAACGCTGCGACAAAGTAGGACACATTGCAAAAGTGTGTCGGAGCGAAGTCCCTGCCTCAACATGGCAACCGCCATCTTACCGCCAACAGAAGCCCACCCCAGGAGCTTGGCGGAAAAACAAAGGGCGCCCAGAGAGAGAACCAAGGGAGTCAGCCGAGAGAGAGTATTCCCAGAGAGAACCACTAAGAACCTATCTCACAACGATAGGACAGGTCCGCACAAAGCGACCTAAAAAGCTGAAACTCACTGTCCTCCTTGAGGACTCCCCATGCGAGCTTGAAGTCGACACGGGGTCATCGCTGATGATCATCTCGTGGTCAGCGATGAAAAAGGCGATTCCCAACCTGAAGAAGCACCAACTGCGGAAACCAGACATCCTGCTTCGCGATTACCAGGGGAACAGGGTCCCCATCGTGGGTCAAGGCACGTTCAGAGTCTAGTTCAAAGACATCACAGCCCAGCTGCCCGTGACCGTAGCCAGCGCGCCACTGCAAAGCCTCCTGGGATTGGACTGGTTCGAAGCCCTGGGGCTGGAAGTCACAGGCATCAACGCCATGGGCAACAGCAGCGCCGAAGGAATTTTTAAGGAGTTCGAGGATGTGTTCAGCCCCGGCCTTGTTAAGTATGTGGGGACACCAATCTAATTCAATTTGGATCCAAATGTGGCGCCTATCAGATTCAAACCCAGGAGAGTGCCTTTTGCGCTCCGACCCAAAATTGATAAGGAAATTGATAAGCTGGTCGAGCAAGGACTCCTCGAACCAGTGGACCACGCTCGCTGGGAAACCCCAATCGTGACCCCGGTTAAGCCAGACGGGTCTGTCCGCATCTGCGCGGACTATAAATGCACAATTAATGTCGCTCTCCAACAGAGCGCATATCATGTGCCCGTAGTACAGCACCTATTGCACTCGTTGGGGCCAGGAAAAATCTTTGCAAAATTAGACATGGCACAAGCTTATCAGCAGCTGCCAGTGGATAGTGCCACGGCGGAGGCCCAAACTATAGTGACGCACAGGGGTGCTTTTAAATGCAACCGTTTACAATTCGGCGTAAGCATTGCTCCGGGATTGTTCCAAAGCGTCATGGAATGGCTTTTGCAGGGCATACCAGGAGTCGTCCCTTATTTCGACGACATCTTAGTATCGGCTGCAAATGAGGAGCAACTATTAAAGCGTGTTAGGACTGTTTTGGCCAGAATTCGAGAAAAGGGTCTCCGCCTGAAAAAGGAAAAATGCCAAATTAACGTGGCCAGCGTAGAATTCCTGGGGTACAGGATCGATGGACTGGGAATACACCCAACATCAAAAAAAATTAAGGCCATTCAGGACGCCCCCATACCACGAAATCAGACCGAGTTGCAGGCCTTCCTCGGACTTCTTAACTTCTACAGCGTCTTTCTCAGACAGAAAGCTACCGTTGCTGAACCGTTGCACCGACTTATAGTGAAGAATGTAAAATGGACCTGGGGACATCCCGAGGCGACTGCTTTCGCCGCAGTCAAGCACCTGCTGACGGCCGACTCTCTGCTAATCCAGTACAGCTAAACCCTACCTCTGGTGTTAACTTGCGATGCTTCACCTTTCGGCGTCGGCGCAGTACTCAGCCACAGAATGCCAAATTGAAACAAAGCCCCCATCGCGTTCTACTCAAGGACATTATCATTGGCGGAACGCAACTACAGCCAACTGGACAGGGAGGCGTTGGCCGCTGTGGCGGGAGTCAAGCGTTTTCACGAATATCTCTACGGCCGCGATTTCAAACTTGTGACGGACCACAAACCATTTCTGGGTCTACTGGCGGGAAACTGACCCACACCGGTCTCCCTCTCCCCGCTCATGACCAGGTGGACTGTTTTCCTGGCTGCGTACTCCTACAAACTGGTACACCGACCGGGTTCTACATTGGGACACGCTGCCCGTTACCGGAACTGTTGGCCGACCCCACTCCGGAAATACCGGTCCTTTTGATTGACTGTTTGGACACAGGACCGGTATCTTCTGTGGACGTTGCTAGGTTTTCTGCTAAGGACAACGTAATCAGACAAGTGCAAACTTGGGTATGGAGGGGGTGGCCCAAAGGGATTGTGGGACCCGAATTCAAACTGTTTTGGTCTAAGCGGGATGAACTGTTGGTCTTGAAAGGTTGTTTATTGTGGGGAGATCGAGTTGTTGTACCGCACAAACTGCGGAAGAATGTATTAGAAGCTTTGCATGTGGGGCATCCAGGGATTGTAAGGATGAAAGCATTAGCAAGGAGCTACGTTTGGTGGCCTAACATGGACAAGGAGATAGAGGAATGGGTGGCCACTTGCAATCCACGACGGGAAGGAGCCCCGCTGAACTCCTCATGGGTCGCCGACTAAGGTCTCACCTAGACTGGCTACACCCAAATTACTCTGCCACATCGCCCCCAGACTCCACGAGCAAAATTCGGAATTTTAGCATAGGGGATTCAGTATACGCCCACAACTATGCAGGGGGGATGCTGTGGATTCCGGCAAAGGTAATAGGCATCACCGGGCCTCGTTCTTACTTGTTAGAATTGGAGGATGGTAGGAACTGGAAAAGACACATCGACCAACTCCGAGGTCGCCTAACTCATTCCAGTCTGAGGTCACCTAACGAAGAGCTCATACGATCGGAAGGATTGCCGACACAACAACCCTGCACACCCATCACAAACGACTACAGAACGGCAGAGTCGAGGGTGGAACCAGAGGCCGGCGTAAGAACGGAGCATGTCCCGAGTGAGCGGAATCAACAATCCCCAACCAGATCGGAGGAACAAAAAGAACACTCTGATCAAGCACCAGTTCAGGTGCAACCCGAATTACACAGGTCCACCAGAGCAAGGCAGAAACCCACTTACCTACAGGACTTTGTAACAAACAGGAACACTCCATCTAAGAGGGGAGGGGTGTTAGATATTTGCATAAACTGCTGTAGTCTCCACTCAGGTCCGCCACCAGGGCGGGAACAAGGAGTTGTTCTGATTGGACGGGAGGTCTGCCAGCTCCCCATAAAAGGGGAGCTGCACGACCCCTTATTCAGCTGGATCACTACTACCTAACTAATAAAGAGCTGTTATCACAATTGTCTGGAGTCTGTCCTCTCGTTGCCCGAATCTAACAGATTTCTTGTATGGAATACAATGCCAGGCAAGTATCTAATATTAGCTCAGTGTTACAGGAGAAAACTATATTGCAAGAGCTCCCATACTTTTAAGAGGTCAAGAAAAGCCTTTATGTGCTTTAAGGCAATTTATGAAATGTATACTTCTGAAGTAAATAAAAATGTGCTAACATATCACACATTACAATATATAAATATATATTGCAGGGGGAAGCCAAAATAATGAGAGATGGAAAGGTTTTCAGAGTTGTCCAAGAGAACTGTTGGGATCCAGAAGTTCGGATTAAACAGATGGATGAATCAGGTACCCTCAGCTCGATTGTGTAAAATTTAGGTATCAGTGAGATACCAGCAGCTTTAACAAAACTTTTATAATTAACCTTTAAAATGTCTTTATGTCAAATCAATTAAACCTTATCAACCCTTACTAACAAAATGATCTGCAGCATCATGAGAAGAATCTTTTTTTAGTATCATGTCTGCTGGGGCTGATTATCAGGAACCCTCTTGTACATGTTATCTGTGCATTGGTAACACTCAGCTCTATTTTTCCATTAAGACCTGTGCATGTTCTGAACCAATCTCCAGCAATAGGATAGATTAGGGGTGGGGGGCAATAAACTGAGGATGAATCCTGACCAAGATAGATCACGTGGGTAGCTAGTTCCTAGACATGGATAGTTGGAAGACTGGCTGCATTTCTGTCCTCAGAAAGAACAAGAAAAGAGTTGGAGGGAGGGGAAGGAGTTCTAGAGTATAAGAACCTCTTCCCATGCCATGCTCTCCTGGATCAGACCCCTGACTAATCTAGTCTAGCTATCTGTTCTCACAGTGGCCATCCAAAGAAGAACCCTCGTCTCCCAGCAGATGGCCTTCCAAGGGAGGTCCACTGCCAACAAGGCTAGCATAGATTGATCCTCAATTGGTCCAACCCATTTTTGAAACCTTTCCTGAGCGATATCGCCAATCAATTGCTTCAGCATATTTAAATGGGCAGTATCAAGAATTTAGGAGCATCTCTATTGATGGAGGAATAAGATTGAAGATCAAATTCATAATGTTCTGAATTACAATTGGATAAAATTCCCAGAACTCAATTCATTTATGTTCTTTGCTGCATTGGCATATCTGGGATTCCAGGAGTGAAGTCTATATCTTTTGTTGGCTGATTTGGATCACAAGATGCTCCAACAAGTGACAGGATATTCTGTGGCATCAAGAAAGATTAGAGCCAGCAACAAAATACAAATTATTTTAAATAATAGATTGCTTTCTCTATTTGTGTATAAAAGGTTGGATGATGTATTATTTGAAGGTTTTATGAATTTTAACAATTGGGAATGTTTTAGCATTGATGAATTGATTTATTTAGAAAACTAATTGCAATGACCCACTAAGATACCTGGATGTTCTTTTTCCCCTTAAATGTTATCTTCTTTTCCTCAGACGTTGTCCATATTGATAGTACTTCTTTAAAAATTACATTTGAAGCATTCTTGCATTTTATACCAGTTTATTTATTAAACCACAGTTTAACTTAGAGTTCCTAATGGTATTTCAATATAACTAATGCTATTGCAGTGCTGCGTAACAGAGTGAGCTCCCGTTACTTATCCCAGCTTCTGCCAATCTAGCAGTTTGAAAGCACGTAAAAATGCAAGTAGAAAAATAGGAACCACCTTTGGTGGGAAGGCAACAGTGTTCCATGCATTTTTGGCATTTAGTCATGCCAGCCACATGACCACGGAGAACATCTTCGGACTTTTAATGGTATTGCAGTTGTATTCCTTTGGGTTAATTTGGATTGATCAACATTTGATTAATTATACTGTGACTTTTCTGTCCGCACTGTAATATTCTCTGCTTAGGCTTTTCCCCTAATTTTGTAGGGTAGTGATTGGAGTGATTAAATCATGGTTTTTATTTTGCAGCTATTATTTTTGTCTTTAATAACAAGTATAATATCTATTCAGAGTCTTTTCTGAGGATTCTGAGACTCTTAAATAGATGCTCTTTGTACTTTGTAAAGAATGGCATTTGGTTCTTCAGGGACCCATCAACCTCCTCCAAAACTAACATTCAATAGCATACTGCAAGTTTCACCTAACACTACCAAATTCCTTACTGCACTGAAGAAACAATTGTGGAAGCTCTACAAATTTCCACACACTCCTTTCAAAAATGTATGGATAAATAATGAACAGGGTCCATTAGTTTCTAAGCCATCTTAGTCAAAGAGATTTTTGTAAGTTATGCAATTAATGGTAAGTTAAGTTATGAAACTAATAATAACTTGTCTACCACTGACAAGATAACTTTGGAAGCAATTCCTGTACATGGATAAAACTGTAACGAAAAGATATTTGTGCTGATTCAGCATTTTTTAGGCTCTGTCATTGCTAATGGATAAAGCAGTTTAATATTTAAAACCACGTATTCCTTTTCTGTTCCATAGGAGTCTCAGTTCAGGTACTTTCGACGGTTCCTGTCATGTTTAGCTATTGGGTAAGTCAATGAGAACAATTATTTTCATTTGTGCTGCAGCAGTCAAAAGCTACAAAAAAAGAGGCAATGGCTTTTGTAATCAAGTATTTCCTCTGCAATTGCAGCCCACTCTTCCAAAAATCGATTTGACACTCCCCCTCCCAAGTCTCTTCTGATACTTGGAAAGAAATACAGTGCTCAATATCTTCAATAAATGGATAAAAATCCACTCTGTGTACTTGGAAGACATGTAGCAGCTTGGTAGAGCCCACAATATGGAAGGATGGAGGTTTTCATCTTATTATCTCTATGGTCCTCACATTCTGCCCAACTTCTTGACCCTTGGAGTAATGGTTTGTTACTACACACCTCTTGTCTTTTAGGGGTGCTTCCCTGGCACCTTCCTTCTAGCTCTGGCACATGAGGGAGAAAAGAATGCCTTACCCTGGCCATTACAAGGTAAAAGTGAAAAATAAATAATTGCTCTAAGGCCATATACAGTGTCAAAGTATATAAGACTAGAGATCTTAGCCCTTCTCCCTTTGGAAATGATTTTTTTTTTACAATTTTTTTTAAAAAAAAGTTATAACAAAAAAGAAGCTTTACATTTTAGGATGCAAATAACCTATGCTGGATAAGATATGTGAAGTACTTTTTTCAGTCCAAAGATCTAGCAACTGCAATTGAATGGAACATAAAAAGAAACCAATGCAACCTGTAAAAATAAATTACAAGATGATGCTGATTTTCTGCCAATAAGAGTAAGCTGATTTTCAATACATTAATGCCATAGGTTTCCTATGTTCTAACTGACAGAAGAACACAATATTCTTAAATAATGATTCATTTTGAACTTTTTTGCCAGGGTGAACTGGGCTTAGCTACTCAGGCCTTCCCAAAGATGGATCAGAATTAGGGATATCCAAAGTTCTTCATTCCAGGGATAAAATGATCTAGGCAACACTAGAACATTCTCTTCTTTTCCAGAGTATCATTTGCTCCATTTGTTTCTGCAAATAAAATGTTTGGAATCATAAGTGATTCATAATGTTCTGAATGAGAATAGCTTGCATGTACAACTATTCAGAAGTATACCAAGGTCAATACTACTACGAGTTGTCGAATAGTGCCCCAGTAGAAGGAGGCATAGTGTATCTCTTAACAAGTATTGTTTATAAAGAGCCAGTTCTTATTCAGACCAGTCTTGAAATGAAACTGGAATGGTTCTAGATAATTGGTTTGATTCAAGAAATCTTGGAATAGGGTGCCCAGTATTACATATTACAAATACCCCATCCAACAATACAATTTTGATATTGTCTGATACTTGTTTCCAGAAGAAAGCAATGACAAGCACATTCTTTATTGTTCCAAAGAAAACTACATGAGCATGAATTCACAAAGAGTAGATATCACAGGAAGGTGCCATTGGTTAAAATTTTAGGAAAATTCCCCCTCCCCAGTTGTGGCTAATATGTCAACATGGTGAAGAAATTTGTGCAAGCATGCAATTTTTATTTCACAGAAATTGAAAAGGGATAACATTCTTCCTCCTTTTCTAACATGATGGACAAATGAAATGAATTAAAATCTTCCCACATTTAAATCCAGCTGACACATTAAAAAGAACGTGTGCTATTCCAACATAATTTTGTTGGAAATTACAGCCTCCCATACATTTAGGTGTCATGGCACCAATTCTACACTTATTTACTCTTTAATTACTGTAGCTTCAGTCCTTAAGAGGCAGCACTGTGTTCAATATTAGCGCCAGGAGAACTAAAACTATTGCAGAGGTATAACTAGGACTGTAATCCCTAAGATAAATTCTGCTCTTCAACTGTGCAATAACTTAAAACAGATATTGTTTCTCCAACAGGATTTTGTGTTAGATACAGTATGTGTTTGTTGAGACAATTGAGAAACAGTGCTTCCATATTTTGTTTCCCATATTTTAGCCATTCAAAAGAATAGTTATCAACAGTCTTATCTTGAAAGTACCAAAGACAGAAGTGTTCAGGCATATTATCCCAGATTTATCTGCCATATTTGAATCAATTAATTAGAACCAATCATGATTTTAGCAGAGATCCTTCAGGATCAAATATATTTTTTTATCTTTGTCCCCCTCTCCCACTTGCTGGAGACATCTCTAGTCCTTCAGTCACTCAGAGGTTGGCTAAGCAGCATGGGAATAAATGAAATTTTGGTTTGGATCCAAATATGCTACATGTTTGGTGATGGTGATGGTGTGTGTGTGTGTGTGTGTGTGTGTGTGTGTGTGTGTGTGTGAGAGAGAGAGAGAGAGAGAGAGAGAGAGAGGTAGGTAGGTAGGTAGGTAGGTAGGTAGGTAGGTAGGTAGGTAGGTAGGTCATGGGAGAAAGCATAGAAAACAAAAGAGATACAATAATTATTGTCTTAACCAATGAGCACATTCCAGGGTTTTTTTGTAATCTCAGAGCATCCCCTCTGCCAATTTCTCAGGAAGCTCTTCACTAAGAAACATTGCTGCTGATGGAGGTTACCATGCCAACAGTATTCAGTTAACAACATCAGTTGCAGCAAGCAGTTCCTCTTGACTTCTAAAGCATCTACTTCTGTTCCTAAAGCCCAGTGACAAGTTAAAAATTCCAACAGAAAAAAATGCTAGCACACGGAGATGACTGTTCCAATACGGATCCTTTACAGCAGGGGCGTCAAGCTCAAGGCCCATGGACCAGATCTGTCCCACAGGGTACTTAGATCTAGTCTGCAGGGCTGCCCTGAAGGACTGGACCCCAGTGCCTCTGCCAACAAAATGGAGCGCACAGCCCTCCCAGGCTCCATATTTGGCTGGGAAGGCTTCCTGCAGCCCTTTGCCAATGAAAGTGGAATTCGGAGGACTGCATACAGAGGGCTGCAGGAGACTGTCCTGGCCAAAAACGGAGTCCCAGGGGGCCATGCACGCCTCCCCACAAGCTCCATTTTTACTGGCAGAGGGTCATGCCCCCCCAGCTCGGCGATGCCCCCCCAGTGCCCCCCCAAGGTCAACGATAACCCTGATGCAACCCTGAATGAAATTGAGTTTGACACCCCTGCTTTACAGTATCATGTCTATGCAAATTAAAACCATTATCTACATAACATTTCATGATGGACAGTAGTTAACTGCACAGATCATGGAGTTGGTGATGATGATTTGTTAGAGTTTTGAATATTTTGCCTTGCTTTGGTTTTTGTCCAGATTTATCTGCTGGGAGAATCTAAGCATGCTGCAGACATGATAGGATGTTTAGCAGCTACTTCACATGTTAAGCAAACTGTCCCTTTCTCCCTGGATAGGACTAGGATAGGCTACTTTCTAACATTTTGATTGATTCTGCTTGACAGTCACAGACTGAAGCAAGCATGCAATAAAAGAGCAGAATTAATAGTTGTTGAGAAGGAATGGAAAGTTTCCCTTCCACCTTCGATTGAGGTGCAGACCGTCGCCCCTCCTTGTTAGCATATCTCCAGATAAGAAATAAAATAAGACCCGATAACAAGTTCTAATGAAAGCAAACTTTAATATAAAAATAAAAATAAAACAAATCTATCTAATTGTTACATTTTGGCAAGAGCAATTGTCGCCCACCTTCTTGGCAGACGAACAGAAGATCAGAAGTACAGAAGTCTCTGGAATGTGTGATGTATTAAGAAATGTGTTAAGAAGCATGCACAGTAAATCATTGTCAGATAAGGCCTATGACCTGCGCAGTAAATTTTCAGCACGGCTAGCAAACAATTAACGCAGTGACAGTTGTCATATTCAGAAGTTTTTTTAATGAATTAGAATTTATTCCTTACTTCAAACTATTGTACTCCTGAATTACTAGTCTCTAGTAATTTTCCCATACCAGCTCGATAAAGATTGTGTCACCTATAAAATATCACAACGACATTTAATTTAGCAAAGAAACAGATACCAGTAACAAAAACAGTTAAGTGACTTTTACCTCATTTTATGACCTTTCTTGCCACAGTTGTTAAGTGAATCACCACTGTCGTTAAGTAGTACCACGGTTGTAAAGTGAATTTGGCTTCCCCATCAACTTTGCTTGTCAGAAAGTCATAAAAGGTGAACACATGACCCCGGGACATACAAGTCAGTTGCCAAACGTCCAAATTTTGATCACATGACCATAAAGTTGCTGCTAAAGTCACGTTTTCATTGTCGTAATTTCACTAAAAAAAAATTGGTTGTAAGTTGAGGGCTACCTGTACATGGTTTAATTGTTTTATTGAGTAAAAATACTTAGACCTTTGGTTCTAATTAGGTATTGTTTTCCAAATGTTTCTACTTAAGGTTCAACCAATCCTCTCAACCCCAAAATGATGTTTTAATTACTCAATCCTCTAATTGTTTGTTTCCAGGCTAAACCACAGGATACTCTAGACTTGTGTCAATTATTAAACAATGACTTAGCTGCTACAGTAAGGAGGCACCCAAAAAGATTCATTGGATTTGGCACTCTCCCCATGCAAGCTCCAGATCTGGCCGTGAAGGAAATGCACCGCTGTGTGAAGGAACTTGGATTTCCAGGGGTGCAGATAGGATCCCATATCAACAACTGGGAATTGAGTGCTCCAGAACTGGCTCCCGTTTATGCCGTAAGTAAACGTGTTCTGTCTCTCCTCCCCCCACAAGTCCAGTAATGAGAAGAGTTAATTTTTTTTTCTATTTAAAAACATCAGCTTAATGGCCTGAGCTATCATCCCTATTGTCCTCTATTTAATAATCTTTTAAATTCTCTCTTGGCGATTTAAGGCTGCTGAACAATTAAACTGCTGCCTCTTTGTGCATCCTTGGGACATGCAGACAGATGGAAGGATGTCTAAATACTGGCTTCCCTGGCTTGTAGGTCAGTAATTGCTGTACAGAAGTGGCATTTTCTGTGACAATTATTGGTTTGGTTTGTTGGTTTGATTTTTTTTCAAAAATCTGGTGCAATCAAGAGACTTTTTTTAAAATCACTTATGCGGATGGAAGTTTTCTGACACTCTCATTAAAGTAGGCACAGGAATAACATTTATGAAGAGGAACTAGTTACAGGTAGTCCTCAACGTACGATCGCAATTGAACCCAAAATTTCAGTTGCTAAGCGAAACCGTTAACGTGAGTTTTCGCCCCGTTTTACATTTTTCTTACCACAGTTGTTAAGTGAATCAATGCGGTTATTAAATTAGTAATATAGTTGCAAAGTGGATCTGGTTTTCTCATTGACTTTGCTTGTCGTAAAGTCACAAAAGGAGATCACATGATCTTGAGACTGCAACTATCATAAATATGAGCCCGTTGCCAAGCATTTGAATTTTGGTCACATGACCATGGGAAGGCTGCAATGGTTTCAAAGTATGAAAAACTGTCGTAAGTCACTTTTTCTGTGCCATTGTAAATTCAAATGGCCACTAAATGAAAGGTTGTAACTCAATATTTCTATTTATTGTAAAGGAGCCCCAAAAGTCATCAGCAAGCATGGCCAATGCCATCCTCATACAAAACCTTAGCCAGAAACCCAACGGAAATGAATCCATATAATCCACTTCCAGACTTCACCGAAGTTGATCCCTGAGCATATTCTCTACCACCTTGCCTACAAAGGGAAGTTCCATGGCTGTCATGGACACCATGAGCTCTGGAATCATTCTGGACTCCATGGCATGGAATCTCAACCATCAACTCGGTGTCAGAATCCAGCAGCTCAGGCAGAGAAGGTGTTGTGTAGTAGGGAAAGCAGTACAACAGCAGTGCTTCCATCCAAAGGGTCCTTGGTATTCTCTGACTTTGGTTGTTTTCTTGCAGATGTTTCATTACCCAACCACGTAACAATAACAGTGCTAGGACAAATGAAGAATAAACATACAAGATCCTTTCGTAGCACCTACATCATGTTCTCTAATAGTATGGCTAGCCAACGTATCAGTGGTGGGTTGCGGATCCCGGTGCAACCAGTATGGTGCAACGGGGCCGAGCGCCCACCACATGAATGCACGAAGTACACATGCGTACTTACCACCCGCGACGTTCCAGCTGCTTGGCGGAGCATCACGCAGGTGCCGTATGCTCCGTGCGCGTGTGCGGATGCCCCGAAAACTTCAAATACCAGTAAGGAGCACAGGCGGGCAGGTGGGCCCTCCGGAACACCGTACCAGAATGGTACCGGGTGCTCCCGGCAAGCACCGGTACGCCCGTACTGGGGCGTACTGGTCGTAACCCACCACTGCAACGTATTAATAATAATCCAGTATTGGTTTTAGTAAATAACAGTAGATCAAACAAGCAACATGCCCTCTTCCTTAGAGTCAATATATTTTTGGTAATATTTTACTTAAAGCTACATGGGACTGCATATATATCTCATATCACAGTTTTAAATACTGTATGCCACTGTCCTTTTCCAAGGAAGCTAGTACCACTCTCTGTCCTTTAGGACTCCAAGCAATGACACAAAGATTCTCATGGATTGTGTTGTGGACTCTCACGGCTGAAATCCATTAGTGCCATGTCAACAGTTGTATAGCTTATCTCTGCTGTAATGCTAGGCCCTGAGTCCCCAGAATTGAGATTGCACAGAGTTTTCTGTCTGCTCCTGCTCTTCTTCCTATTCCTTGGTTGAAGATCTGTCCAAGAAAGCTGTAAGAACTTTATGGTACAATAGCATCATATTAGTAGCAATCCTGAATCCTGAATATTATTTCTTATTATTAGGCATGCCCACTGAAACAACCATTGCCATTTGCTCCATGATTATGGGAGGAACTTTTGAGCGCTTCCCCAATCTGAGAGTTTGCTTTGCCCATGGAGGTAAGTATCAAAGCCAAGGTAGTATTGTGATTATACTGTTGGTGTAGAACTGCAGAATCCCTCAGCCATGATAACTCAGTTGATGATCTCTAAACCAATGGTGGGATTCAAAAATTTTACTACCGGTTCTGTGGGCGTGGCTTGGTGGGCATGGCTTGGTGAGCATGTCAGAGGAAGGATACTGTAAAATCTCCATTCCCTCCTGACCAGCTGGGATTTAGGAGGCAGAGAATAGATGGGGGAGGGACCAGCCAGAAGTGGTATTTACCGGTTCTCTGAACTACTCAAAATTTCCACTACCAGTTCTCCAGAACTGGTCGGAACCTGCTGAATACCACCTCTGCTCTAAACCCAACTTACCACTTGCTGTTGTTGAAGGGACAATCATGGAGGAAAGAGTAATATGCCACCCTGTACTCCTGCAGGAAAGGTAGAATATAAACTAATGCATAAAACATATAAGTTACATTTTAAAAATATTTTTAGGTGGTTCCTTTCCTTACACAGTAGGACGTATCTCCCATGGATTTACAGTGAGACCTGACTTGTGCGCAATCCATAACAACATTGATCCAAGGCAATACCTTGGTTCATTCTACACAGATTCACTGGTTCATGATAAGCATGCACTGAAGTTGCTGATAAACATAATAGGAAAGGTGAGTGAGAATCTCTACTACAAGATACTGTTCATTCCTAGATGGTAAATACTACTCCACAAAAGCAGCCTTTGAGACTGAAGGCCAAATCAGACATCATTCTATTAATTCAATTAGCAACAGCATGAACATTTTCTTAAAAATATAGCAGTAGTAACATCTCTGATAGACTTACATCCTGACAGAGGTACCGAGCTTTAGCATGTCTCTCTCTCTCTCTCTCTCTCTCTCTCTCTCTCTCTCTCTCTCACACACACACACACACACACACACACACACACACACACCACTACCTGAATCAGGCATCTCTATTTTGGCCTAAAGGACTTAGTTGGAGCATTTCTTTTAGAACATTGTGGTGACACCTACTGGAAATAATATGTATTAGAAAAAAGGGAAATATGCTCTCTTTACTATGCATCACCAATTGCAAGTAGAAAAAAAAATTGTTGTTTTTTTACTTCCAGGTTCAATAAATTGGGTTTCACTTCCAAAATATGAAAGCCACATTTTTTTGGTATTTTAGTCTATATGTACAGGAAATATCCTTCTCCCAGTTGTTCAATATAGTCTATGTTCAAAACACATACTTTATTCTCCGAAAACTCTATAATGGAATAGGATGAGAAAAAACACAGGAATTATGAAGGACAACATCAGTTCATTACTGATCATAATATAACTCATCTTCACTAATTTCTTCCCTTTGGTGCAAGACATACTTTTATAAATGAACAAGATTCCTATTGTAGATGGAAGCATAGATACCAAAGCTATGTGTAGCTGTTAATAAGTGGCTACATAAAAATATATGGTGAAAAGTTACATTGATCATCTTCCATTTCCTTTCCAGATATTGACTAAAATGCTGCAAAAGCAAACTATTTTTTTTCAATATCAGAATTAATTTAATGCAATTTCACTCAGAGTACCTTGGGGGTTAAAATCAGTAATTGAAATCTTACCCCGTTTTACATGTGCTGCTTGCATGGTGCAGGGAGGGGTTCTGGCAGGCACTACTGCTGGTTCGCTCGTGCATGTGCTTGATGCGTGTGGCACGCTTGATGCGCAGTGCAATTAAAATTGTTCTGTGCATGTGCACAACTGAAAAACAAGATCGCGCCGCCGATGGCACTGACCGGGGAACTGGTTCGGGTGTGTGGCCAGCCTGGGTCGCTGCTGGTTCCAGCAACCCAGTCCACTAAACCACTACCGGTTCGGCTGAACCGGTCGGAACCCACCACTGGTGTGGTGCATGTAAAAAACCATGGTGGGCTACAGTCATGTTATTATGGCCACCATGTTGGACTTTCCTCCCACAGAAGCCTTTGGTTCAAATGCTTTATTAATATTGTTCATCAACTAGATGCTGACTTTCAAAACCAGATTCTATCTTTTATTCCAAATTATTATCTTCCCTGCAATCTATCTTTTAGTAAATAAAAGTGAGAAATTCTTGCGTACTGAAATACATAAACTACATACTTTTACCTATACAGAGCCGTGGTGATGCAGTGGTTAGAATGCAGTACTGCAGGCTACTTCTGCTGATTGCCTGCTGCCTGCAATTTGGCAATTTGAATCTCACCAGGCTGAAGGTTGACTCAGCCTTCCATCTTTCCGTGGTTGGTAAAATGAGGACCCAGATTGATGGAGGCAATACATTGACTGTAAACCACTTAGAGAGGACTGTAAAGCACTGTGAAGTGGTATATAAGTCTAAGTGCTATTGCAATAGAAAATAATTATATCAGAAATATCCTTCTCATCTTTCCTATTGCTTTCTCCTGTTGATATCTTATATCATTTTATTGTTGTATATACACTGAGAGCTTATGCACCGAAGACAAATTCCTTGTGTGTTTTCATGATTCCTTAAGATGAAAAACAAACATCCATTAAAATGCCAACAGGTCAATCTACTTGTTTCTATTTTCAGGAGAAAGTGATGTTGGGAACAGATTATCCATTTCCACTTGGGGAACATGAGCCTGGAAAACTGATTGAATCTATGGAGGACTTTGATGAGCAATTAAAAGTATGTTATCTGATTTTGAGTCTATGCTTTAATGTTTAATGTTGCTGTGTAATTTGTAGTTCAATTGGTTTGAAGCAGGAGTGAAATCAACTTACCTTCGCTACCGGTTCGTAAAAGCAAGCACACCACCTCTGCGCATGCACAGAACTGTCCACACATGCGCAGACCATCAAAAACAGGATGTGATGACATCCGGATGGGCAGGCAGAACCTCCTGCCGCCACTACCGGTTCGGTTCGCCTGAGCTGGATAGAACTGGTCAAATTTCACCTCTGATTTGAAGCTTATATGACATATCTTATTTAAATATATAAACTTCTAGTCAAACAGTCTTCTTTTAAAAGAAAAAAAGTAGGATAAAAGTAATGTAAATAAAAGTTTATGAGACAATTCTTTGCAGAAATTTACATTGGGGACAATTATTTTAAATTTTGCTTTCAAGTCAGACTTAATTCTAGTGACTGTATAGATTTCATAATTTTTCTTAGCTTCTTGTTTGGAGGTAGTTTCCCATTGCTTTCTCCCAAGGTTGAAAGGGAACAACTAACCCAGGGATGTCAAACTCGCGGCCCGCAGACCAGATGCATCACAGGCTGGCCACGCCCACCCCATTTAGCAAAGGGGGAGGGGAAGTTGCAATATGTCACGTGACGACAATGTGACACCAAAACTTTGACACCCCTGAAGTAGCACAAAGTTACTCAGATGGCGTCCATATCTAAGTTAGGCCTTCAATGCAGATTTCACCATTCCTACTTCAGCACTTTGACTAATGGATCAAACTGATTTCCACACTGTATCATATTTTGAAATATGTTGAGACATTAGGAATAAAACTAATATGTAGCAATTTATATTCATAGGAAATCTGAAGGCAAGAATGGAAGAATTTATAAAATGTTATTTTTTCATAATAACTGCTCCTCTGAGTAAGTGAGAAACAGGCTATAATACCAGCACCCTTCCCCAATGCCTGGAGTACTAGGCTGCAAATTTTTAAAAACCGAATAGGAAAGAACAGAAGTTCGGTATAAAAATTCTAAGGTTATCATTTCAGTATTATGGCAATGAGATTTTAAAGTAAAATACCTACCTCCATAATAGAAGAAATGTTGCCTCTTTGGGCCATTTACAGTAAACCTGTTTAGCCCTACCATAAACTAGACATCCATTCAAAGCCTGGCAAAGAATTACTCTATTATTATTTTTTATATTATCACCCACTGTCATTTTAAAAACTGTAGGAAATTAATGTATTTAATTATTTTAATGTGTGATGAGTAACTGAGTAGAAAACTATCAGGAAATGCAAGAGCTGCAAGTTCGATTTTTTAAAATTTATTTAATTTATATGCAACCTATCTCACTATCATTTCACAATAGTATGTCAAATTACGTCAGGAAGCTATTAAAAAGTAATTAAAAATTTCAGTGGCAAAAATTAAATGATTATGATTCTGTATTTGAAATTGTGAGCATTTTTTCGTGAGAAGATATTTAAATAGTCACCAGGAATCAGCTATGATTCAATAGAGTTGTTAGCTTATCCATGCATTTTTTGCATCAATTACTTTTTGATACATGCTCTTATCTTCCAATCCAAGTTACCTCTCAGCATTATTTGATAGAATAGGAAGGACTGAACATTTCTATTGCAATAACGTTGATATCTGATGGAGATATATTGGTAATTTGCTCTGCATCTGATGCAGCATAAAGCGATTAAAAAAATCATATTAATCTGAGAATAAGATGAAGATACCTTTGACAGGTTTTTCAGGTATACCTATCTGTTGTCTATCTGTTCTACCCACATCATTAGCATGTTCTGAGAGATTCTAAGAAGCATCTACTTAATGTGGTTCATTATATTTATAAACAGCAATTTATTGAGTATTTGACTGAGAAGTCTTCTGAGGCATCTTTTGCACATATACTGTATATAATGCTTGTTAATGCTTTCTCAAAGTCTTCATTCTTTTTGTTACAGGAGAAACTCAAGTCTGGCAATGCTCTTTCATTTTTGAATATTGACAGAAAACAATTTGAGTAATAACAGAACTGCTGTAATTATATATCAACATCTTTAGGTTCTGAAGGATAACCATAAACATCATCTTCATATTTATGCAGTATCATGCACAATTTCATGTGCTGAAAACTGGAATCCAGATTATAATAAAACCTTATAAAAGCTGTATGAGCTAATAACTTTTTGAGAAGTTATATAGTTGTAAGAATTTTTCTTGTTACGTATATGTTGAATGGGCCATTTCAACATGATATAAATGAATGATTATCACTTAAATTTAGAAATTTGCCTCTCTTACACAAAGTTTGCACTGTTAACAAAGAGTTGGAGGTTTATTTTTGAGTAAAAATAACTCAAGTCGATGAACATATCCTATGTACCTTCCTCCTCCTATTTTCCCCACAACAACTGAGAAAAATTTACTGTACTGGGTTGGCCTCATAATGGGCAAACAGGACCTGTAATAGACTTAGACAGAATAACTTTATTGTCACTTTGAATGTACACTAATCGGCATACATTAAAATGAAATTTTGTTGCATACAGCTCTCAAAAGGTCACCACTTCCAATACAACATAAACATGACAAAATAAATAAATATGCATAGGCATATTTATATGACAGAGACATATATGATAGAGAAACAACACAGTCTAGTCCAGATGTATAATATACATGGCGAGAAAAACAAATCTTGTGAGTTTACCAAATGGATGGCATAGGGCAGTGATGGTGAACCTATGGCACGCGTGCCACAGGTGGCACGCGGAGCCATGTCAGGGCACGCGAGGCGCTGCCCTGTTAGCTGGCCAGCGCGCATGCGCGTGCTGGCCAGCTGAGTTCACCCTTTTTTAAAGCCATTTTTCGCCCTCCCCAGGCTCCAGACTTTATAGGAGCCTGGGGAGGGCGAAAAGAGCCTCCCCCCCCCCCCCAGAGGCCTTCTGGAGGCTTCATGAGCTTCCCTGAAGCCTCCGGAGTGCAAAAAAACAGCCCTACGGACAAACCGGAAGTTCGGGAACTGACTTCCGGTTTGCTCGGAGGTTCATTTTGACTGCTCCGGAGACTTCAGGGAAGTGTCCTGAAGGTCCCTGAAGCCTTCGGAGCGCTCAAAACGACCCTTCAAGCAAACCAGAAGTGACTTCCAGTTTGCTCGGAGGGTCGCTTTGACTGCTCCTGAAGGTCCCTGAAGCCTCCGGAGGGCATCCGGGGGGCAGGGGAGGCTGTTTTCGCCCTCCCGAGGCTTCTATAAAGCCTCTGGAGCCTGGGGAGGGCGAAAAAAGCATGCGAAAAATGAGGGGTCGCACCTGTAGTGTGTGCATGTGCACTGGGGGATCGCGCATTGCATTATGGTGCAGCATGTCCGCACACGACCTCTCTGTGCTCCCCCCACTTATGGCACACGAGCCAAAAAAGGTTCACCATCGCTGGCATAGGGAACAAAGCTGTTACAGAATCTCATAGTTCTGCTAGAAATACTTTGAAACCTCCTCCCAGAGGGGAGCAACCAAAATAGACCATAAAGTGGATGTGTGGGGTCTCTAACAATGCTTTGAGCTCCAAGCACATAGCGCTTATAAGCAGTATCCAAAATAACGGGAAGCGAGCTTCCTATAATCTTCTCAGTGTCCTTACCACTCTCTGTATGGTTTTTCTATCTGAGGCCCTGCTGCCACCAAACCAAACAGTGTAGTTTGTTAAAACACTCTCAGTTATGCCTCTGTAAAAATGGCCAGGACAGAAAGAGAAAGATGTGCTCTCATCTGATTCAAGAAATGCAAACGCTGGTTTTCACACTTCACTAAAGATGTGTGGAGTAAATGCTCAGTAAATTACGGAAGGCCTGAAAGTTTATATCACAACCTCGCTTCTGACCAAATATCATCTCCCCTTTCCTTTCTCTGTATTCACCTCCCCAAATCAGGCAAGACTATTTAAGTAGATAAGTCTTTGACTTATGACCACAATTTATGTACTGTATTTTTCTGAGTATAAGACACACCTTTTTCCCTCAAAAAAGAGGCTGAAAATCTGGGTGCGTCTTACACATTGAATACAGCATTTTATGCCTCCCAAAACCCCGCCCTCTTCACCAAAATGGCTGTGCAGAGCTTCTAGAAGGCTTTCAGAGTACTCCTGGGGGCTGGGGAGGACAGAAATGAGTGAAAAATGGGCCATTTGTTTGCTCAATTCTGTCCCCCCAGCCCCTAGGAGCACTCTATAAGCCTTCTAAAGGCTATGCATGCAATTTTTTGACACAAAATGGGCTCCATTTTTGGGGAAAAGGGCCATTTTTTGCTCATTTTGAGCCCCCCCCCCCTCAAGGAGCAATCTACAAGCCTCCTAAAGGCTATTCATGCCTTTTTTGGAAAAAAAATGGGCCCGTTTTCACAACAAACGGGCCATTTTGGGGAGGTTTGCAGAGTGCAAAAACATTTTTTTTAAAAAAATTGCCTCTTCAAAACCTTAGTGTGTCTTATACTCCGGTACATATTATACTCCGAAAAATACGGTAGATAAGTCTTCGACCTATGACCACAATTGACCCCAAAATTTCTATTGCTAAGCAAGACAGTTATTAAATGAGCTTCATCCCATTTTACGAACTTTCTTGTCACAATTGTTTAGTGAATCACTGCAGTTGTTAAGTTAGTAACGTGGTGGTTAAGTGAATCTGGCTTCCCCATTGACTTTTTCAGAGGTCACAAAAGGTGATCACATCGCCTTGGACACTGCAACCATCCTAAATATGAACTGATTACCTCGAAAATTTGTTCACATGACCATGGGGGAGGCTGCAATGATTGTAAGTGTGAAAAATAGGTATAAGTCACTTTTTTTCAGTGCCATTGTAATGGTCCTAAAAGAATAGTTGTACATAGAGGAATACAGATAGCCTTTGTCTTACAATAGTTCATTTAATGACCATTCAAAATTACTATGTCACTGAAAAAAGTGGGTTATGACAGTTTTTCACTTTTACAACTGTGGCACCATCCCCATAGTCACATCATCAAAATTTGGATGCTTGGCAACGAGTTCTTATTTATGATAGTTGAAGTGCCCTGGGATCATGTGATCACCTTTTGCATCCTTCTAAGAATTGGTCAATGGGGAGGCCAGATTCACTGGACAATCAGGTTCCTAACTTAACAACTTCGGTGATTCACTTAACAACTCTGGCAGGTGAGTTCATCAAATGGAGGAAAAGTCACTTAACAACTGTCTTGTTTAGCAACAGAAATTTGGGGCTCAATTGAGATAGTAATTCGAGGACTACCTGTACCTGGCTGGCTTACAGGGGTATGTGTGTTTTGACTTTCCATGTCTATGAAAACAATGGAGAAATCTCCAAGTCCAGTAACAGGCATCCTTCTGAAAATCAACCTTAGAATGTTTTTCCACAAGTCATGACATTTAATTTGGCATTATGGGTTTTTTTTTAATTTAGAGAGTTTTACAAAGCAGTTGAAATGAAAAATATCCACAGGATAGTCTATGTAAGACAAGCCTATAACTGGGTGATGAATGAAAATGACATTTTAACATTATTTTGAAGGATAATCTATTGCAAGTTACGCAGAATGTTTTCACCAGAACACCCATCTAGCAAGAAACAAATGAGATAGGGATAGATTACATTAAACAGAAACGGTGGGCGATCCTCTTGTGTTAATACAGGTAGTCCTCGACCTACAATACTTCATTTAGTGAACAAAGTTACATCACTGAAAAAGTGACATGACTGTTTTTCACACTTACAATTGCCGTAGCATTCCCATGGTCACGTGATTTACATTGGGATGCTTGACAACCAACTCATATTTATGACGGTTGCCGTGTCCCAGAGTCATGCAATCGTCCTTTGTGACCTTCCAACAAGCAAAGTCAATGAAGAAACCAGATTCACTTAACAACCGTGTTACTAATTTAACAGTCGCTGAGATTCACTTAACAAATGTGACAAGAAAAGTCATAAAATAGGGCAAAACTCACTTTAAAAATTATCACTTAACAACATACATTTTGGGCTCAATTGTGGTCGTAAGTTGAGGACTACCTGTATTAAATTGCATTGCCTCCATCAAGATGCTGAAAGATGGTGGAGGGAGGAGCCAACGTCGCAATGATACGGACATGCGGTCTCGATGCCCTGAGACCGCTGCCTATATTTTTGCCACTGGATGGTCCAATCAGACCATCATGCAAAAGGATGTTAAAACAGCCACAGTCAAATGAGAAGCGTAGTATGTTGATAGTAAGATATATAAAGATTTTTGATTTAAAATACATAATGTGATTTGAATTATAAGTAATGACTGTGGAAGAGATGCACAAAAGTTATTTGTAACCAATCGACACACTTCTACAATGATTAGTGATTAGTAATTTAGTAATAACTTCTTAATGCATGACCAATGAAATTGTGTTGCCTTACCTACGTGTCGTGATAAAAGATTAACACTAAGTGCGATGTCAGGTCTGGTCCAACTACTAATGTATAATAGTGAACCAATGACTGAACGATAAAGTGTTTGATCCTCGAACTCAGGACTTGGTTCATGTGTTAAGTTGTGAAAATCTGTTTGCATGGGTGTCTTTGTTGTGCTAGCATCTTTCATGTTGCAATGATGTAGAATGTGGTCAATTTTCTCTTCTTGTGAAAGACTAAACCCCTTCCGTGTCTTTTCAATTTGAACACCTAAATAAGTGCTAATGTGTCCTAAAGATTTTAGTGTGAAGTATCTCTGCAAACTTTTGGCAAAAATCTCACTCATTTTCTTATTTGGACCAATATAAACAATATCATCAACATAAACAAGAATTATCTCATATGCATTGTTAGATCTTTTTGTGAACACGCATTCATCAGTTTCGGACTTAATAAAGCCCATTGAATTTAGTTTGTCAGTAAGACATAAATACCACATTAAACCTGACTGTTTCAGACCATAAAGACTTTTGTTCAGGAACCAGGTATCCCCTTCTTGCTTTCGGAATCCTGGAGGGCTTCTCACGTAGATCTCTTCATCTAGGTCTGCATGTAGATAAGCTGTGTCCACATCAAATTGGAAAACTTCTAAACCAAGAATAGTTGCAGTGGTTAAAGCAATTTTTACACTTTCAGTTCTGACTGTTGGTGAGTAAGTGTTTGTGTAGTCCTCAGGATAACGTTGAGCGAAACCCTGAGCTACAAGTCTGGCTTTGTATAAAGACTCACCATTCGGTTTCTTCTTGATTCTGTAGACCCATCGGGTGCCAATGACTTTCTTGTTTGCTGGAGGTTTTGCAGGTGTGAATACATTAAGTTTCTTCAAACTGTCCATTTCATCCTGCATTGCATCATACCACTTGTCTTGTTCTGAATCAGGAAGCTGTTTGATTTGTGTGAATGTCTCAGGAGGAAGAGTAACGTTGCAAATCAAAGGTAAGGGTGACTTTGTCAGTTGCCATGAATAACGTTGTGGAGGGATTCCTTTTGTGGCCCTCTTGGAACGTCTAGGAGCAACAGACCAGTCTTCTTCTTCTTCTTCTTCTTCATCATCATCCTCGTCCTCACGTTCGTCGCTAGCATCAGCATCCGCGGCTTGCGAAGACGGAACATCAGTTTGTGAAGAACTGGTAGAAGGAATATCTGCCTGCGAATTGTCATCAGGCTGCGTGGCATCTGGAACACCATCTCTAGGAAAATAAACTTCAGGATCATTGGAATGAATCCTGGACCAGTCAATATCTTCCTCAAAATTAGCAGATTGTGAAATGACAATCACATGTTTAGTATCAATGAATTTGAACCATTTTGAATAATCATCAATACCCATAAATCTCAGTCTCTTTGCTACTGTACCTCCCTTTCTTCTTTGACTTAAGGGAGTGTTTACCATAGCATATGAACCAAAAATGTGGAGGTTCTTGAGATCGGGCTTGTAGCCATACAGCATGTAGAAAGGAGTTTGATTGATTACACTGCTCCAAGTACGGTTGACAATGTAATTTGCATATTTGATTGCTTCACCCCAGTATGCGTTACTGAGATTGGCATCTTCTAGAAGACAACGCATCATGGTTTGTAGAACCCCTTGTCTTCTTTCTACGACTCCGTTATGAGCCGGTGTATATGGAGCAGATGTCTGATGAAGAATTCCATTCTTACGCATCCAGTCCTGGAAACGCTGAGACATGAATTCTGCACCATGGTCACTCTGGATTCTGGCGATGCGAACTTGGTATTGTGTAGAAACAAACGCTGCAAAGTCTTTAAAGATCTGAAAGGTCTCAGATTTCTCTCTCATAGGATATACAAATCCATATCTAGAATGATTATCTACAATTGTTAAAAAATACTTTCTGCCACCAAGTGTTGGTGGGAAAGGACCCACTATGTCAGTGTGTACCAAATCAAAAATGCGTGTTGACCGGCGTGTAGCGTGTTTTGGAATTGGAGCCGCCTTGGATTTAGCCTTTTTGCAAACCGCACAATCCAAAAACACCTTACACCCCTTTAGATCCAAACCTTTTGCGAACTCCGGCATCTTTCTAAGAACATGGAAACTGGCATGTCCCAATCTTCTGTGCCACTTGTGAATACACCTGGAATGCAAAGGTTTACCAGTTAGTGAATTCTCAACATTAACAGTTTCATGAGGACCCTCAGGCTTGCTTTGAGCAACCTGTTTCTGTTTTCTCTGTTTGTTGGCTTTAGGAGCCTTCGGCACAGTAACGTTTTCTCTCTCTGGGACAACTCTCTCTGGGTTCACGTTGTGCCTTTTTGGAGTTTGCATACTTGCCTGTGCTTGCCCTTTAGGCTTTGGCTTTAAGTAATAAACACCACCAATCAGCATAGTTTCAGCAACAATATCTCCATCTTTAACTAAGTAACTTGCTTTTTCGAGGTGGTGAACCTGGAACTTTAAATCTCTAGACAAATGACTTTGACTAAGCAAATTACTGGTTGCTGAAGGTATGTAATAAACATCAGGGATGTGTGTATCGAGCTCTTCAATGTAAACAGTTCCTTTTCCCATAACCTTGCAAGTGTGGTTGGTGAAGGAATACAGTTCTCGATACTCGGGCTCTGGTTCGCCCATCTCTGTGAAAAGTTCCCTTCTGTGGGTAACGTGCACAGCTGCTCCACTGTCTAAAGTCCACAAAAGACGTCTGTCGAACTTTGGATCAGGTTGTGGAACGTTGGTTATGGCCAGTGTCACAAGTGGAGCTTGTGAATCACGCCTTGGACCACGACGGCCTTGTCTTCCGCCTCTACCTCTGCCTCTGGAATCTGTTCCTCTGGGCTGGTACGTGACGGGAGCTGGAACTCGTTGGGGACAATCCCGGGTGTCATGTCCCACACGGTTGCAGGTGTAGCATTTTGGCATCCTTGGAGCGTAGCCTCTTCCTCGGAAGGGACGTCTGGCTGGAGCCTTTAACGCTGGAGGCCGTTGCAGATGTGGTGTAGCTAACCTGATAGCTTCGTCTTCCACTAAAAGTCTGCAAACGTGGTTAACTGTGCGTTGAGGAATAGGCACGTAGTTAATCTTTGCAACAGCATCTTTCCATTCATAATTCAATGAGCTAATGATGATGCTAATCATTTGGATATCATCGATTACATGGCCATTTTGTCTCAATTCACTTCTCATTCTTTTCAGTTTGGTCAAATGTCCACCAATTCGTTCACCAGGTTTCAACTTCGAACCATGGAACTCAGACATGAGCAAACATGAGGATTCAATTGAAACGGGCCTGTAGCAATCTTCCAAAATAGCCCATATTTCTTGGGCAGTTGCATCAGGTGGAAAGATACCTTGGATCTCAATTTCCATTGACATGAGTAAAGTCGTGATTGCTCTGTTTTCGAGGTCTCTCATTGCAGGCGTCCACGGTGGAGGAGGATTAAAAATCATGGAATGTGTGCCTTCTCTTCGAAGCAAGAGCGCAATTTCACTGACCCAGGCTTTATAATTCTCTCCTGACTCCTTTAATAATAATAATAATAATAATAATAATAATAATAATTTAAATTTATTAGCCACTCCCTTTCCGAATAGGACTCGGGGCGGCGTACAGTGGAGTAAAAACATATAACATTTACATAAATCCATGACATACATAAGTACATAGACACACATGTTCGGAGGAGGTTAACAGATACAATACATAGACAATTAAAAACCATTAAAATACCCTAATTATAAAACCCCATGTACAATCCAAATTCAAAATGTTAAAAACAGACAGTCAGGAGGGGTACGAGAAAATTACGGTTGAGCCAGGCCAGATAGTTGGAAGAGGTGGGTCTTCAGTTGTACACGGAAGGAGCGGAGATCGGAAGTAATCCTGATGTCCCGGGGGAGGTCATTCCACAGGGCTGGGCCCATCACAGAGAAGGCTCTGCTCCTGGGTGTCGCCCCCCGACACTGTTTGGCGGTCGGCACCCGGAGAAGTCCCTCTCTGTGAGAGCGGATTGGTCGTAGGGATGTGTGGGGCAGGATGCGATCCTGCATGTAACTAGGCCCTGTGCCATGAAGCGCTTTAAAGATCATAATCAAGACCTTGAAACGCACTCGGTAGACCACAGGAAGCCAGTGCAGCTCGCGCAGGAGAGGTGTTACAGGGGAGAATCTAGTCCTCCCCATGATCACCCGCGCGGCCGCGTTCTGGACCAACTGTAGTCTCCGAGTGCATCTCAAAGGAAGCCCCATGTAGAGAGCATTGCAGTAGTCCAGGCGAGACGTCACCAGCGCATGGGTGACTGTGCGTAGGGCATCCCGGTCCAATAAGGGGCGCAATTGGCGCATCAGGCGAACCTGATGGAACGCCCCCCTTGCCACGGCTGTTACATGGTCATCCATGGACAGCCGGGCATCCAGGAGGACGCCCAAATTGCGCACCTGTTCCATAGGGGCTAATTGCACGCCCCCAATGGCCAGGGATGGAAACACCTGGTTGAACCGGGGCGCCGGAAGCCACAGCCACTCCGTCTTGGAAGGGTTGAGTTTCAGTCGGTTGCCATCCATCCAGATCCGTACGGCCTCCAAACACCGGGACATCACTTCGATGGCCTCATTGGGGTGGTTTGGGGTGGAGATGTATAGCTGAGTGTCATCAGCATACAGATGATATCCCACCCCAAAACCACGGATGATCTCGCCCAGCGGTTTCATGTATGTGTTGAACAGGAGAGGCGAGAGTACCGAACCCTGTGGCACTCCACATGTGAGAGGCCTCCGGGTCGATCTCTGCTCCCCTGCCAACACACGTTGCGTCCGGTCAGTGAGGTAGGAGCCAAACCACCGTAAAACGGTGCCCCTGACTCCCAGCCCCTCCAGCCGGTGCAACAGGATACCATGGTCGATGGTATCGAAAGCCGCCGAGAGGTCTAATAGGACCAGGATAGAGGAACAACCCCTATCTCTGGCCCGCCAGAGATCATCCACCAATGCGACCAAGGCCGTCTCCGTGCTGTGCCCGGGTCGGAAGCCGGACTGGCGCGGGTCTAGATAATCATTTTCCTCCAGGTGGCGTGGGAACTGCTGTACCACCACACTCTCTACAACCTTCGCTAAAAAAGGAAGGTTGGAGACTGGACGGTAATTGACTAGGTCCGTCGGGTCCAGGGAAGACTTCTTGAGCAGGGGTCTCACCACCGCCTCTTTCAAGGCGGCTGGTAGAGACCCCTCACCCAACGAAGTGTTCACTAGGACCAGGAGCCAGTCACGTGTAACCTCCCAGGATGCCAGTACAAGCCAGGAGGGACACGGGTCCAATAAACATGTGGTGGGTCGCAGACGTCCACGCAACCTGTCCAAATCCTCGATGGCAACCGAATCAAACTCCTCCCAAAGCGGACCCTCAAGACTCGCCACGGGCGTCTCTACTGAACCACTGAAGGGGGTCCATCCCATCCGGATTTGAGCGACTTTGTCATGTAGATATTTCCCAAACTCCTCTGCTCTACCCTGTAAAGGGGCTTCCCGCGGCCTCTCAAACAAGAGGGAGCGAGTCACCCGAAACAAGGCGGCAGGGCGGTTATCTGCAGACGCAATAAGGGCGGCGCAATGTTGACGTTTGGCCGCTCTTAATGCCACAAGGTACGTCCTCAAGTAGGCTCGTGCCTGTGCTCGGTCAGATTCGGAACGAGAGGATCTCCAACGACTCTCTAGGCGTCTCCTTTGGCGTTTCATCACCCTTAGCTCCTCGGTAAACCAGGGAGCCAGGGTGGTTCGTCGCCGCAGGAGAGGCCGCAAAGGCGCCACCCGGTCCAGGGCCCCGGTAGTCGCACTATTCCATGCGTCTACCAGGTCCTCCACTCGGGGGCGGGTCAAATCCACAGGAGGTGGCCCAAGCTCCGTCTGGAACCTATCTGGTTCCAACAGGCGCTTGGGGCGGAACCATCTAATACCTTCCGGTTCCGCCTCCTCGCGGTGTGGGGTAGCACCAGGGAAGTCCAGCCGGAGAAGATAGTGATCCGACCATGACAGGGGAGTAATGGCTAAGTCCCCTATTCCCTGATCACTCATCCACCGGCCTGAGACAAAAACAAGGTCCAGCGTGTGACCTCCCTCGTGAGTAGGGCCCTGAATTAACTGGGTCAGGTCCATGGCTGTCATGGAAGCCATGAACTCCCGAACCCCCTCAGACGCTTCTCCCATCGACGGCAGATTGAAATCCCCCATCACTATAAGGTTGGGGGTCTCAATCGCCACCGATGAGATCAGCTCAAGGAGTTCAGGCAGGGCCGCTGACGTATAGCGAGGGGCCAGGTATACTATCAGCAGGCCCAACTGCCTCCCTGGGCCCCATCTCACGACAAGGGACTCACACCCGGATGTCTGTGGCACGGTGAACTCTCTCGGCTCAAGGTCTTCCCGAATAATCACTGCTACCCCGCCGCCCCTCCCCTGGGCCCGAGGCTGATGAAATGCTCGATAACCTGGTGGGCACAATTCAACGAGGGGTAAACCTCCCTCGGAGCCCAACCAGGTCTCGGTTATTCCTGCAAGGTCCGGCTCCCCCTCCAAAATAAGATCATGAATGAGGGGGGCCTTATTGACAACGGACCTCGCGTTGCATAACAGCAGTCTCAGGCCTGGGGCCTGTGGAACCTGACCACCTAGTATGCAGGGGTTGGTACAAACGACCGGGAATGACCAAAAACCCCGGTCTCCCAACCGACTGCGCGTTCTTAATGTGTCCTTGCCCCTGCCCCTCCCCACGACCGTTGGTATCAAAGAGCCCTGTAATGGAATGTTATCCTCCTTTTCCTCACCCGCTCCGTTCCTTCCTCTTTCGACCACACCTAATTGCCTGGCTCTACTATCACTCCTGATCTGGTCCTTCCCCCCCCCCCCTTAAAACCCTTTACAAATTTTAAAAAACAATTAACTAAAAAACCCCTTAATGCACGCTTCCTCCACCTCTCTGGGTTAACAAACCCGTCCTCGAGGTGGGCCCTTGAAAGGGCTGGAGGCCATGACTGCGAGAGGGGGGACTCTCGCAGTAGCAGCAGGTCTAGTCTCGAATAAAGCATAATAAAGGGCCAGCGCTCATCAAGTGGGTGCTGTCGATGTTAATGTAAGTTAGCCAAAACCACATACATCCAGATGAAACGGATGAAATAGTCCTGGTAGGGATAGGCAGATGGAAATAGTCCACATCGTAGATGAAGATGATGGGTTAATAATAATAATAACCAGCTGGTGAATATGGAAGCTTGGGCTGGAACTGAGACGAAGGCCGCAGTGGGTGGTAGAAATAGGTAGCCCTAGATGAGTGAGGGGGGTTGTAATCGCACGGGGGGGGGGGTACAGGGCAACCCTCCGCACAGGTTTGGACTCACCAGTCAAGGGGGTGACTGTGAATACTTGCTGAGGAACAATTTGTTGCTCTGGTTGCAAATCTGGTTGTTGAACCAGGGGATGCTGGGGTTGCATCATTGGCCTTTGCGTGGCAACATCAAATTGGCTTCCTCGAATTCGCCTTTGGCTTTGCCCTTTTCCATCTAGGGAGGATTCAGCACCGCCAGGGGGTGTTGAAGACTTATCCTTTGAGGGCAAAGTTTGGGCTTCTGTAAAACTCATAGGTAAATCTCTAGAGCTTTGATGAAACTGCATCATCTTTTGCTGTAATAATTTTTCTCCGCCAGCAGATGGCAGTGCAGCTTCACTTTTTGGCTGCCTCACCTTTCTATACGTATGCGGAAGTTCAGTTGACTCAAAGGGACCACGTGACCTCGGTGACGTGTACATGTCTCTTTGTTCTGATTGACCAATGAACTCTGTGGGGTGTGTCTTAGGCTGTTGTTTTGAAGACAAGATGGCGTCCTCAGACATTTTGGGAATGGGGGAGCTTCTCCTACTTCGCCTTATCTCTTCAAAACACACTCTCGCCTCCCTAGCATATCTTTCGAAACGTTCTATTTGATCAAGATAGCTTTGCATTTCTTGCTCATCATCTGGGGGGATTTCATAAAATCTGCTTTCTGCGTGGGAGGATTTTTTTTGTGCCGGCAGTTGCCATTCATCAATTGTTTGATAATCTGCGAGGGTCTGGGAATGGAGTGGCTCTGGCAGAGTGGGAAGTTTTGGCTTGGCCCCCAAAAATTCATAATCTCCTGGAGATATTTTAGAAGGAGGAACCACTGACCTCGTTTCGTGGATGTCGCGTCCTGTAGCTCCTTCCCCCACATTTGGCTCGCCACTTTGTTGCTCCTGAAGCACATTTTGATCTTGCTTCTCTGTGTCCGAGGGGGCCTCCTTGTCAGAGGAAGCTGATTCATCTGTGCTCGCCCCATCTTTCCTTTTCTTTTTTTTCTTTTTCTCCGACATTGCTAATTAGGCTTAGTCGGTTATCTTTAGATAGCATGAAGGGAAAATACAGCCATAAATTGTAGCCATCTCAGCTACAACCATCCTCTGCTACCAAGTTGTCAGGGGAAAAATGCCTTGGGGAAATCTGAGATCAATGGACCGTGGCTGATTCCCTTCCGCATATCTTTTGAGATATTGAGAAAAATAAAAGTCTTCAAAAGTATTCTAATTAATAAACAAACTTTAATAATAAAATAATAAAAGTAAATGAAACAGAAAATAACTAATGGTTACATTTTGATAATGAAAGCTACGTCTGCCAAGCTGGCAGCCAAAACAAAGAAGAAGAGAATTTTGTTCTGGAATGTGTAAACGCATGCGCAATAAATCACTTTCAGATAAGAACTTTTATGACCTGCGCAATAACTCTTTCTTAGTTTAACTCTTGAGTGTCAGTTTAGGCAGTTCAGGCCTAGCAAACCTTTTAACATCGTGACAATCTTTATAGTGATATGTTAAATAAATAATTGATGATAACAAGGTACACACGTGTTGATTTGAAGAGAGGAAACCTGATATAATTAGCAAATGAATTTCTATTAATAAATAACAACAATAATAATAATGAAACGACAAAGGATATAGTTAACAATATATATATGTACTGGCTCAGTAAAAGCAATTGGGATACAAATAGTAAATAGCGACTTGGAAAAGATGATTAGAAATTGTTATCAATCATAATTAATTCTTACTTAGAACGTGTTATAAAGGTGTAATGTTATTGGATGATATTAGAAATAATTAACGAAATGTCATCATGTGGTTGTGTTTTTAATTTTGGATTATTTCATGCAAAAGGACGTTAAAACAATTATAGTCAAATGAGAATTGTAGGATGTTGATAGCAAGATTTATAAAGATTTTTGATTTAAAATATACAATGTGATATGAACTATAAGTAATGACTGTGGAAGAGATGCACGAAAGTTATTTGTAACCAATCGACACACTTCTACGAAAGATGTTGTGTTGTGTTTGTCTGTTTAACCAAAAATAAAAAAATTCTTAAAAAAAAGATGCTGAAAGATTTTAATGCTGCTAAAATGCACCGTTGCACATAGACCAAAAGTAAGATGAAGTCACTTATTTACTATTATGGCTGAGTGGACTCGCGACCATTCACTAATAATACCTTTTAAAATATTATTTTTGATCCGGAAGAAAAATATATGGAGAGAATAAAAATTCCAAAGAAATCAGGAGACTTCTTCGCACGCACGAAGCAATCGAGCTCCCTCCTCTGAACTTCTATTATACTGATAAACAGTAAAGAAAAATGTTCAGCGCAGCCTCTATAGGAAAAAAAAACAGCGTCAGAGAGAACGTCCTCCGACTTAATAGGGGTCAATTTAAAACCGCGCTGTAGTAGTCTTCCGCCAGCCTTTCTTCCGCCCCACCAACTCTATGGTTTATTAAAGCTGGAGTGTTGCAGAGAGAGTGAGAGAGACCCGGTTTGGCCGCGCTTTGACTGAACTCTCGCGAGAGGTGCCGCGATGGAAGAGGAGGAGCCGGGCGCGCCGGCGGCGGGTGCTGCTTCGGGAGGAGGAGGAGGAAGTGTCATGGCGGCGGCGTTGAGTTCCGGACCTGGCGCGAGTTCGGGGTCGCGCGGACCTGGCGGAGGCGGCCTAGGAAGTTCGCGCTGGTTTTTCAGCCGGGAACGGTTGGAGAACACGCCATCGCGCCACTGCGGCGTCGAGGCCGACAAAGAGCTCTCCTACCGGCAGCAGGCGGCCAATCTCATCCAGGATATGGGCCAGCGCCTCAACGTGTATCCTTAGCGGGGGCTCGGAACGGGGGGGGGGAGAGGAGGCCGGGGGAAGAGAAGAGCCTTTCGGGGATGAGGAGGGTGAGGCCTGGTGGTCCCGGGGGCTCCTACGGAAGGCCGGTCCGATGGCGAACCTGGGAGGCCTCGCCTGCTGTGGCTCCACCCCCTCGGCCTGTACTCCCGTCTTCAGGGGAGAGTCGGGAAAGCGCCACAGGCTCCCCCGGGAGTGGAGGAGAAGAAGCGAGGCCGAGTTTCGGCGCCTGCCTGCCTCCCTTGGGCTCCGGGGTGGGTTTAACTTTTTCCACGCAGACACGCGCGAGTTGGCTTGTTTAACCGCCCCACTCCCTTCGCTTGCACGGGTTTCGAGCGGGAGGGGCATTTGGAGTTTTAGCCAGGTGCCTTTTTCGGTGAGGTTGATTGCAAAAGGATGATCGTGGTTGTATTTATTATGGCTGCTAAACACAGTTTTGGTAATCTCAGATTTGTACCGTCAGCATTGTTTTCCCCCCCTTTTGCAACCGGTGGATTGTTTTTTAATTGAGATTTAATAGGGGCTGTATTAATACATTTTGTTGGTTAAACGAAATTTCCTCCCCCCCCCCCCCCCCCATGTCCTCTATATCAGTAGGTCAAGAGATTTGATGCTTTTACTTCATGTGGTGGATTAAAAGTTTGGTGACAGAACAAGGAACAGACGGCAGTTTTTCCCCACCTTTTCCCCAAATGCCCGATTTGGGACATTTGCTGTGAATGTTAGAAAAGAAATTTCATCTAGGAATTGTTTTAAATGGGAAACTGCATATAAATGTTTTAAAGGAGAGTAAAACAAAGTAGGCAAGTTAAAGATCATTAAAATAAGGTTAATAAATTGAACTTTTGATATTTTTGAGTAATGAAATTGAAAATATAGCCTCTCTTGTATTCTCAACAGTTTTTCAGGAGCTTGAAGTAGGGAATGACTGCCATCATAATTTCTGTAGTTGTGGATGCAGACTGAATTAGTTTTGACTAAATGCCAGAACATATTTAATGAAACGTAATGAAGATATCAAAGTACTTTCAAAACTTTCTAGCAAATCTAATTTAGAGCAATATTTTGCTAAAACAAGTATTAGCTGATAGCTGTTGTTTATCATAAAATTAATTCTGCTTGTAATTTTTTATTCATTTCTAAGGCTGCCTGTTTCAATCCAGTTGATCTGGTTATTAGTTGGATAAAACACTGCCAGAAAATCCAGAGTACTATTCTAGATTGCAAGAAATAAATTCCCAGGAGAAGGCAGCTACTAACCACTTTCATACTGTTGGCAAGAAAATTGCATAGCTGTGTCCATGAAATCATCAAAGTTGCCTCAACTTGAGAGATTTCAATCGGAGTTCTTATGGCTCATGTAATGCAAAGCTGCACAGTGCAGATCTGTTAGAACATTTTTAGAAATAAACTAGTTATTTGACATTTCACATATTGCTTGTGAAATCTGTGAAAGTGACAACTGAAAAGGCGAATGGGTTTATTTAAATAAACTTTGTGAATATTTAATGTTGAAAGTTAACACATTTTCTAGTTTTTATAACTCTGATGGTAGTTTTTAATTATTTTAGTTTTTAGTGCACCAAATGTTGGCAGAAGATTATTTCTGAACCATACCTTGACTTAACATGAATGCTGAATTTTAAAACCCAACATTTTGTAACAGACACCGAAGTTGTTAGCTTTTGAAGTAGAATAACCTGAGTTCTAAAAATTCAGCATTCATGCCTAAGTCAAGATGTGGTTCTAAAACTCAGGTTAGAGAATAATGTCTTTTAAAATAGCACTATGAAAAAAATAATTTTATAAAAAATATTAATGTTTAGTATGTAACATTAGCACAAACTACATCTGCCTTTTAATGGAGAGCAGCTGGCCCTTTAAATCACAAATCAGTCTTATCTGCCCAGAGGGAATTGTTTGATCCTAAAAGCCAATAAAGGAAAAGGGAGTTCTGACAGGTTTTCAGTAGGAAAAGCACTGGTGCCTTTTGAGAGAGTTGGCTGGATTTACATGAGGGGTTTACCTTACACAATGAGTTGTTTGGCTACAGCTGGAATTGCATTAGGATTAGGGCTTTAAACATTTAACTGTGTCTTGTGTCTGTGGAATCTTATATAATAAAGTGGATTTATAGTTAACTAGAGTTGCCTTCTAGGGCCCACCTCAGCTTGGCTGAGCTATTGATTCCCTGAAATTTCATTTGTTTTCCCATTCGGTAGTTTAGCCAGACCAAAAGTGTGGTGAGGATTTACCCTTAAATCCTCTCCTGGTTTACCAGAGGACTAGTGTGGAAGGATGAATCTGGTTTATAGTATACACTGCATAGGTGACTCAGAACTGAAAGTGCTTGAAGGGAGGGCCTAATCCAACCCTAAGGATACTTTCTTGTTACAGTCTGATTTTCCACAATTGTATCACCATTGTAACTTTCCGTCACTTATTTCAAAAAATTAATGGACACCTTTTTATTCTCTGAATGGATTTTTCAGTTGGGGCATAGAAGACAGAAATTTTACTTGTGTAACTGGATTTGAATTTGATCCAGGTTTTATTTTGCCAATGTGGGCAGCATAGAGTTCATTTCAGAATGTTCTTATTATAGAAGAAGAATGCTATAATGTCTGCATAATATTGTATACTCCATTTTGGAAGTTCCCTCCCAAATGGATTTTCTGTGGGCATAGGGCACTCCCTGGGGACGATGAGGAAGATTGCTGTCTTTTTTTGTTTTTGGTCCAAACTTTGTTCTAGTTAAATGGTCTCCACCTTTTTCGTCTTGGTGGCCCAGTGGGGGGGAGGAGATGATCCTGTGAGAGTGTTAGATGCATGCTCTCAGCTCCATTTGCATGAGCAGCTGATGCACTTGCCCGCCCCCCTTGCAGCCCGATTCTGAATGGATGGCAGCCCACTAGTGAGCCACAGCCTGGAGGTTGGGGATCCCTGTCCTAGTTGATTAGAAGACTTTTGCAGATAGCACTCTTGTGTTAGAGGGATCTATATTAATAAACTTCTTCAGTCCCATGAAAATTATATTTGAATCGATAACTTGAAAAAAATCATAACTTTTTTATAGAGCAGCTGAATGCAAGCTTTATTTGTTTTTATTTCTATGGCCACTCATCTCTACAAGGATCTCTGTTAATGTATATTATAAAAATATAAAACAGTTAAAATAGAGAATGCTCATGTAGTATTTCCTTGACACAGTTTAAGATCTCAACTTACAATAAACACCGCAATTGTTTATATGCACAGGTTTTATATGCACCATTCATTCACAAAATTCAATAGAAATGTAAGTATATCTCAACTTGACATAACATGTATCTGGAAGTGGCTTTTGAAATATTATCCTGTAATTCATGGCTTTAGAAACATTGGGGATGTGTTAGTTTTGTAATATAAGCTATTTATAGTACCTTCTTTGTGATAAGAAAGTATGTGTTCTGGACAGTTTCCCAGAATAATTTTTTTAAAGATTTGTTTTTATCAGGGTTACAATTTGCTAATATACATAATGGGCAATAAGATATATCAGTATGAGTTAACAGCTTTTTAATATATATTTGATCGCTAAGTCATGTCTTTTGTAACCCAAGAACTACAGACTATGGAAACCAGTAACTATATGCTTGGTGTCAAAAAGCACTTGGGAACAAAAGAGGGGTTAAACAGAAATCCAGATCCCAAACTAATAAAAATAAAAGATTTAACATCTATATTCAACTTGTGTCGGTGCTATGGAAATAACATCCATATGTTTCGGAAAGAAGCTAAAGCCTAATTCAAATTTACTTTTGCACAAAATTAAAAAGGGACAACGTGATTTTGGGTATCATTTATTCAGCTTCATGAACTTAGATGGAATTGTTTTCTCATGGGATGCTGCTTATTAAGTCCACTAAAAGTAAACCATATTAGCATTTCCAGAAGTCACCAGGTTAGCAATGAAAAGATAAAGGCTGTGGTTCAGACTAAACTGCAGATATTTTAGTAGTGATAATCTCAGTGTAGCATGCTTTTCGGAAGTAGATGCATTTCTCCCTGAAGGTATTTTCTAAAAGCCTAATCTAACAACAACAACAAAATAGTCCTGGATATTCTTTAGACAAAAAAAACACAATGGACTTTAATGTAATCTGGTAAAATGTAATTGCAGGCAATTTGATGTTTGGGATGTTCCCCTGTGTTTTTTGAAAAGGAAGTTCCCATGATACAGAATTCTACCTCTAGATACTATTTTATTTTCAAGAACTGTTCTGAGCTAGAAAGCTGGAATGATAGAGTTATTAAGAGGGTTAGGTAGGTGGGAAGAGTTGCCATCTAGTAAATTGTTTTGAGGTTTGAGGCTAGCTATACCCTCCTCCTTCACTGTACAGCAATTATTTTACAAGTGCTCATTGGTCAAATATTTTCTGCTTATATGTTAGTTAATAGTAAAGGAGTACATTACAATAAAAATATGACTTGAATAAATGAGTTATTGTAGTTGTTGAAACTGACATACAAACTGTTATATTTTGGGATCCAAAGTAGCTCATCTGTATAATGAGACATTCTTCACAATTTCCATATCAGTAGTTCCACAGACAGGCTATGGAATTAAAATAGCTGGGCTGATACATTTTATTTAGCCACAAACAAATCACAATGTATTGTGTATGAGCCCATTTATGAGTTTGATTAAAAATTAAAACATATTTCTCATCCCCCAAGAAAACTTGGGGGAGGGGAGTCTTTTTGAAATACCTAAACCTTGATAGCAGTGAATGGAGGCAAGCCTATAGGGTCTATATATGTATAATCAACTATTTAGAATTTCAGTAAATGTAAGCATAGCTATAGGAGGAGCCGTGGTAACGCAGTGGTTAGAATGCAGTATTTCAGGCTAATTCTGCCCACAGCCAGAAGTTCGATCCTGCCTGGCTCAAGATTGACTCAGCTTCTATTATGAGGTTGGTAAAATGAGGACCCAGATTGCTGGGGGCCAATATGCTGACTCTGTAAACCACTTAGAGAGGGCTGTAAAGCACTGTGAAGCAGTACATAAGTCTAAGTGCTAGTGCTATTTTTACTGTGAGGAGGAGAAGTAGCATGTTTTTATGGAATTAAAACAAAGTATCTTTTGATATAGAATTATTTTTTGGAAAATGTTACAATTTAGATGCTATCAGCAATAAATTTGCCTTGTATCTATGGTAGTATTGGAGTCAATATTTCTTTAAGTGAAACTCATAGGAAATATATACTATATGTTTGAATGTATAAATTGCACATTACTTTAAAGTTCTTTAAATAGAAATTAACCAAAATTGAGAGCCGGTTTGGTCTAAATGGTTAAGGCACTAGGCTAAAAACTGGGAGACTATGAGTTTTAGTCCTGCCTTGGCATGAAAGCCAACTGGGCAATTCTTGATGGCTCACAATATATTATAGCAGCAGTTCATTTTAGTTAAATTCATACATTGAATTAAGCAAATTTTCCAATGTCAAAGAACCTGGATCCAACCATATTAGAAACAACTATTTAAAAAACAACACTTTTTATATTTCATTAATAATAAGTTTTAAACGCATAAAGTTAAAATTACTCTGCATCCCAGCTAGACCAGTTATGGTCCATGATGTCTGGTTGACAATTACTGAATGAAATCATAATAAGGTTTTTTTTTTAAATTTTGCTTACCAAAATATATGAACCCAATCCTTGTGGTTTGTAAACCAAGACCTACAATTTACTGTTAGAGATAGACCAGGTCATGACAGCTTTTTAAACAATTTGTGAATTCAGTCAGCCTGAAAAAAAAAAGTCTACCAGAAGAGGATTCTGTAGATTGAACTTCAGCCTGTTTGTTTTCATGGGAAGTGTTCCTAAATGATCCTGTGTAGCATTTTGAAAACGTTACTGGCAGCCTGTGGTAGATGTAATAAAGCTAGGTGCTGTTTGCCTGTGCTATTTCAAATTAACACAATGCCCCAGATCAGATGAATTTATATTATGTTAAGGTCAAGATTGAAAAGACAGCCCTGTAGAAATTTTCTGGATGATTCACATATGACTAATTTGAGGAATTTATTGTGAGCTAGGGATGGGAAAACATCTTTTAAGGCTTAAGCGTTGCTGAGTTTTGGTTGGATAGTTGAAATCTAGTCTTCTTTTGTTCTGATATTATTCCAGCAACTCAGGCTGGCATCTGCAGAGATAGTGGGAACTGCTTTGTCATATACCTCTTAGCAACTTGGCACAAAACATCAGAACAAAAGAAAAGTATACCACAGTCACCCAGCCCGAAAGCTCATCATTGCTTCATTGGTGCTAGCCATGAAAACATACAACAATATCTCGCCCGAGGCTGTTCCCTGATTTTTAGCGATACTCCCAAAGAACTGAAATGTATTAAGGAATCCAGTAGAATCAATGGATTAATATTATACCACATCCAGCTGTAGGTTAGAAGTGGTATAATAGGTGGTATAATAATATACCACCTCTAGCTATTGATTTGCACTACAGTGTAGTTTACTTTTAAGAGGAAGCCAATGAAAGAGTGAGCTCCATGCTCTGAGCTTGTTTGCAAATATTTCGTTGCCCAACTGGCTAAACAGTTTTATGTTACCTAGTTGAGTATTGAAACGGCAAGCAAGAAAGCTCAGAGCACCAAGAACTCCCAGGTCTATCCATGAGATAAAGCTAATTGTCTTCTGTTAAGACTGGTATTAGTTGGAGTGAGTTTGACATGAGAAGGAATATTTAAAATTCCAAATTTAGGCACTTACTAGAATTTTTGTCCCAGACAGCAATTGAATTTACTGGCTACAAGATGAAGATTAAATAATTTTGTTGCTTCGCACATTGAAAATCTAAATAAAATCAGCATTGGTTGTGATCAGCATTGTATTGGGCACAAGTCAAAATAAATGTGCCTTTTGATTCTTCACTTCTTTTAAAAAAAATTGGAAGAAAATACAATTGGTCTAATATTTTTAAATGACAAAATGAGACATACAATAATTCTCAATGTTTACAAGACAGTATTAATATACTTAGTTTAGATGCTCCTAGTGACCAGTAGTAACTAATCTTATAAAATATATGCTGTAATAATGTTTTAAACAGCGCATTTTTTACCCACAGATTATCTCTCCTACTGCGTTATTTTTGGCTGCGAAAGTAGAAGAACAACCACGGAAACTTGAACATGTTATCAAAGTAGCACATGCTTGCCTTCATCCTCTAGAGCCCCAGCTGGACACAAAGAGTGATGTATGTTTATATAGAGCTTTAATCTGACTTCAGTCTATGAATCAGAAGAGGGATTTGCCTATTTTTTCCCAAATGAAAGTTTACATGCTTTCACTTTCATTGTTAATTAACAAAAATATTTTTATTGTTTCTCTTTCTTGAGAAATTAAATGCAAATGTAATGCACTTCTACTTAACATTCTACCATTCTTAAAAATTATTAGCAGTAGGTTAACGCAGTAATCATCAAGAAATGAAATATAGTTTTCATTGGGGAGGAATCTTTCTACTAAAGGGGATCTTGTCAAAATGAAATAGTAATTATTTACATTTTTTGTGACAACTTATGAAATTGTAAAAAAAATGTTTTTCCTTGTTCTCTGCTTCTAATTTACTGTCAACCTCCATTAATGCTAATGTGTATTGTAAAGAAATGAAAAGTCTAGAGCATTGTGTATTTTTCAGAATAATAATTTTATCGACATTTAAAAATATGAAGAAAAAAACTAATACAAATTGAGAAAATGTAAAAAGTGCAGAGAAAAAAGAAAAAAGAAGGAAGGGGGAAATGGAGTAAAATATATAAAAAGTGAAAAATGATATGGCTTCCCTATTTATCACAACTAGACGCAATTTCAGTAACTTACCGTATTTTTCAGAATATAAGACACATCGGAGTATAAGATGTAGCAAGGTTTTGAAGAGGAATTTTTTTTAAAAAAAAAGTTTTTGCACTCTGCAAATCTCCCAAAAACGGGCCTGTTTTTTTTTTCAAAAAAAGGGCATGAATAACCCTTAGGAGGCTTGTAGTGTACTCCGGGGGGGGGGGAAAGCGAGCAAAAATCGGGTCCTTTTTTTGTCAAAAAAAAAAGGGCATGGATAGCCTTTAGGAAGCTTATAGAGTGCTGCTGGGGAGAGCCAAAAAAACAGACCGTTTTTGCTCATTTCTGCCCTCCCCAGCCCCCAGGAGCTCTCTGAAAGCCTTCTAAAAGCTATGCACGTCCATTTTGGTGAAGGGGGTGGAGTTTCAGGAGGCAAAAAATGCTGTATTCAGTGTATAAGACACACCCAGATTTTCAGCCTCTTTTGAGAGGAAAAAGTCTTATACTCCGAAAAATACGGTAATATCTTTTCTAACATTTCAGACAAAAATCTCTTCATCCCAAATCTCATATATTATCTATTAGCAAATAATTAAGCCTTATCATTCAATCTTAATCAGCAAATGCCAAATAACAATTACTAGAAATAACAATGTATTTTAACTTTAATTAAATTAATTAATTTTTTACTCCTTTCCTATATTTACAGTATCTTATTTTTCTCCTAGATACAGTTAAAAATCTTTTCACATATCTATAAACAAATCTTTAAAGCCTCATTATTCCAAGTTAATTAAGAAAAATTGTATCAGGAGGTGCTAGAAATAACATTGAAATAACATCTTTAATCCCTTCAATTTCCCACAAATTAAATTTTTTATCTTCTTTGTTTCTTCAATTTTAATACCAGAACTTATCACTTTCTCTAAAAATATAACAAAATATATTTGCTTGATATTTATTAAGTAATATCCCAAAAGCTGCTTTCTTTTTGTTTATCTTTTCTCAGAAATTCCTTATGTGTAATACATATCTTGCACATCCAAACTAAGAAAGTTATCCAAGTTAGCTTATTTGAAATCTACATATCCAAATCATTTTCCTTGTTTATTATTTGTGTATACCTTTCTGCTATTAAAACTTCAGCCTGTTTCATTTGTAAGACCTGTATAGCATCTTTGTCAGCATCATTGTTTTGTATTCTGTTAATTTAAATCATATGCAAAGTAACCTGATTCTCTCATTCAAAAGATAACATTCATTCAAAGGCTCATGCATTCTTTTGTATCTTTTGTTTTGAACCTGTTTTATAGTATCAAACAATCCTAAGATAAAGTTCTGGTACTTTGTTACAAAATATCCTTGAATTCTTCCAGAGTTGAAATACTTTTTTTTATTATGTATTAGTGGGTTTTGTCCTTTAATTGTAACCTTTATGGGGTTTTTTTTGTTGCCTCTAGTAACTAGCCTTCAAGGTCTCCTATATTTTTCTCTAATCCATAACATTTTCCCAGGGAAATGTTTCTTATTCTTAAAATCTTCAAAATCTTCATATATATTTTAATAAGATTTTTAAAAACCACAGAAATTATTCTTAAAATTATTTCAAAATCCTATTTCAAATGATTTTCCCCCATGTCCATGTAAAAGCTTTCTAAAATTAACATTTAAATCATTCTTTTGCTGTTTGTTTTCTAAATAAAAAAGTTCTAAACTTACATGAAACTTCTTTTGCCAAGTATTGAAGGGAATCACCAGTGCAGTAAAACCTGGCTTTCTGAATTTTTTAACATATAAAACTCAGTGAAAGTGATTAAGAAACGACATGATTGAGCTAGTGTCCATTTGAAGGCTTTGAACTGTGGCTTGGGCAAAATGGTTCTTCCAACTCCCATAACTCTGAAACCCAATGAAGACTATTGTTTTATAGTCTCATCATTGGGAGCTGTATGGAAAACTATGGGCAATCCCAGGTTGCCTCTTCATCCAGAAAGGAATTTTGGAATCTCTGCTCTCATGGAGCATTTTGGCATTGCTTCCCCAGAAATGAATTGAATGCTTTATTTAGCTGAATGTGATAAGACGCACAAGGAATTTATCTCCAGTACAGAAGCGCTCAGTGTACTTGCAAAGCAACACAGAAAGTAATATAATAATAATAGTTGTAATACTGTATATTTTCCTATTCCTCCATTCCTTGCTATTTTGAAAAATAATACCTGAAGAATGAGTTGTCCTACAATGACGGAAGCAGCAGAACGTATTGGAGGAAATATTGTGAACCCTAAACTCTTCTTCATCTCATCAGGCTAAAATAAAATTGAAAAGTAATATTTGAAATAATGGCAGGTGACAGGGATCTCAGAGTGCAGTGCAGCTCTGCTGGGGCTTTCTAGGGCACTACCATACTGGGGCTTCCTGGGTGGTGGCTGCTTTGCACTGCACTGCAACAGTGCAGCTTAGGGACTTTGCACTGTGCAGCTAAGGCTTCCAGGGGTGATTGCTACAGCTCGGGTTTCTTGGAGCCCAGACCCACAGTGTTCCAAAAAAATCAGAGCTACCGCATATTCTTTCCCTGACCTTGTGCAGCACCACAGCACTCCCCCAATTTGTGAGACCTGAGTTTGGGGACACACACACTGCCATGCCCTCCCCATTCCCGTGCAACAGCCCTGCACTCTTTACTTGGGACTTCTCTACTTCCCATTTAATGTCCATTTGTTTGGAATTACAACAGCTAGCACTGGATTGCCATCGCTAAACACTTTACAACCACATTGTTTAGCAACAGAAATTCCAGTCCCAATTGTGTTGGTAAGTTGAGGACTACCTTGTACCTATTTGAAAAAAATAAAATTTTGAATTAAAACTGTTCTGTTTTCTGTCCTTGTGATTTTTAGCTGCTTCAGTTTTGTTACCTGATCAAACAATGTATCTAAAATAAGCCCATCAGTCTTTTTGAAATCATTATTGCAACTATTATTAACATGTTAAAATTATATTAATATTTCAGAATTTGTTTCCTAATTTTAGGCATATCTTCAGCAGGCCCAGGAATTGGTTATACTTGAAACAATAATGCTTCAAACTTTAGGTAAGCATAGTAAATGCATATGATTTTACATTGTACTTCTAATAACGGAGTGGCTATTTGTTTAATATATTTAAGAGGAGCCTTGGTAACACAAGCTATCTTTTAAATATATATTTATGTTGCTCTTTTCAGAATTATACTAGTACATTGTACATTTTTATTAGTTCAGAAAGTATTCAATACAATCAATGTATATTTTGTGATTATTGAGATTATTGAGTAAAATTTAAAGATACAGTTATGATAACATATATAGTTTGTGAAATAACACATTTAATTTTTCAGGTTTTGAGATTACCATTGAGCATCCACATACAGATGTTGTGAAATGTACGCAGTTAGTGAGAGGTCAGTAACTATTTAACTGATATTTTTTTCCATCTCACAAGGGAGATAGTGATGGTGTGACTTACTAAATTATTTGTGGAATATTATTCTTGTGAATAAAACACAAGAATATTCATTTTTTTTGTTTTCTTAGTTCAGTAAATATGCTTTAAATTAAAGAATTATAAATTATAGGTGTGAGGGGTTTAATTTTAAAGTTACTAATCTGAACATTGACAGCTACCTCTGAAATAAGCATATTTAATCCAAAGTAACATTTGAATACTAAAGTAAATTTACACATTGTACTCATGTCCTGCATATGGATGTCCTGGTATATCTGATAACTCTGGCAACCAGTTACTGGGGACTATATTTTAAGTCTTTACTTTTTCGTAACGTTCATGTAATACCATAGGATAAGAAAATATGCTTCCAAACCCACTTTTTTTTCATCTTGTTTGTTACTGCATAGAAAGTTTATTACTGGAATAGTTTGCAACTGTATATATTTGTTTTGTGGTGAATCTTATTTTCACAACATTGTTTAGGTTTTTTTTTCTAATTAGTTTAATTAGATTTAATTAATGCCTGATTCAATATTTCTCAACCTTTACAACCTGCTGGCTGTTGAAGTTTGGCAGCTGACGTTCACACATTTTAAGATTGTCAAGGATGAGAAATACTGATCTAATATGCATGTAGGTTATCCCCCGTCCCCAGGTCAGAATCTTAGTATCAAAGCATTAAACATAAAGCGGTCACTCTAGTTTAAAAACTGTGACTTACAACTTGTTATGCTGTATAAAGTCAGCCAGTTAATCCATGGTATCCATCCACAAATGTATTAATTGCTCTAAATATTTGTATGTTTAAAAATATCCATTTCTAGAACTGTTATGTTCATTCGTTTGAATGTTAATCATTGTTAAGGAAAAAAGTAAGGGTGTGATATGTTATCTTTCGTTAGTGTCTATCACACTCATATGCTCAAGTGATATCTGCGTTAGGAGACTGCAGCTTTGTATAAATTAATGCTGGATTGTGCCAGCACTGATTTATACTTGTTCTTATTTTATAGTAGATGTTGTTTTGTGAATATTTTCTCAGAGGTTGAAATAAGCATTTTGATCTTTCTTATTTAGAAATACAATAATAATTCACTGATGTTTCTATTATTGATTTTGGAAACATGCCTGAATTAGTTCAACTAAATGTCAAATTTTTCTTTATTTTGAAATAAATGGTATAGTCAGTTGCAAGAAAAATCTTTAAAAAGCAGTTCATATACTGATCACTTTAGGAGAACTTTGAGAGAAAAAAGATACCAACTCCCTGTTTTATATATGAGGATTTATAAAAGCATTAAACATAGTCTCATTTCAAAAGTGAACATAAGTTTTGAAAAACTCTGTTCAGTTGTTTTTATTGAAGGGGAAAGGATGGTGCTTTTTTCCCTTTGCTGTTTTTTTATTTTATACATCCACAACCTTTAAACTTTAAAAATAAGGATAATTCCAAAAAAGAAAAAAAAATGTATGCTTTATATTTATCAATAGTCACTGACTTTATGTTCACACTGATCTCCCTTCAGAAACATATGATAAGCTAAATCTTCTAATGCTGCTTAGACTAGACTTTTATTGTGTTTACATGCCACAAAAAGCATAACATTCTATGGGGGTTTCAAGTAAATATTAATACAAAATCTTTCACTACATTAATATTAGCTGAGCATTGGTAGAATTCAGTTTCTGAATATGGCTAATTCACTTTTTTAATAATAATACACCATGCCATGTAAAAACCTTTAAACCATGGTGATTTCATTTTAATAATCCAGTAATGGCTTCCACTGAAATTAATGGGACATATTACCAGATAATCATAGGATTATCTACAGGTTCACTTCCCTTTTGCTTTTCTAACCATTCTTGTGGTATTCTGATTCCTTGTGACAGTTATGGAATTAATGGAGGAGAATAACTGGAATGAAGAATCTCTAAAAAGTGCAGGATGGATACTGTGAAATGCTACATATATTGAGTGAAAACTCGGTTTTAAATTTGAAACAGTCTGCTTTAATTATTCAGTCTTTTAATAAATATTTTTAGTCTTTTGAGTTTGAAATTCTTCCAAAAAGATCCATATAGGCTATTTTACCATCCACCAGTAGAATTTGGTCACTTTTGAGGCAGTTTATAGTTTTCATAAGCAAATTGTGAGTATAATTTGTAGCACTTTGAAATAACATGTACTTTTTACATACTTTTTGTTGAATGTCCTGTTTAAGAGAAAATAGAAAATTCATAATCAAATGTAACTAATTTCAGAGGACATTAGCAACTGTTAATATTTTTTTTCTATTGTAAATACATGTATTTTATTTAATTTATTTGCCACCCATCTTAATCATACAACTCTGAGTGGTTTACAATCTGACAAAATATAAAAGATTAAGAAAAGTAGCTAAGATAGGAGAGTCTTAAAATATAGTAAGGAGGTGAGAACTTGGTTTAATCTTATAACGACCTCCAGGAAAACACTTCCCATTTGGATTGCAGGCCAACTGGCAGAGCCAGATCTTAAGGTTCTTACAGAAGGCTAAAAGGATGGGTGGGACCAGATCTCACCTTGAGGGGTACTATGTTGCTGCAGAAAAGTCTCTTCTTCTGGGCCTTTGTTAGCCAGAATTCCTTGAGCCAGTCAGGATCCAACTCCTGGCTGTGGACAGAGTTAGCCTGCAATACTGTGTTCTAACCATTGCACCACCATGGCTCTTTAAAACATCATGATCTTAAATTCATGTGATTTTCGTATTGTAAAATTTCCAAACCCAAGTATAAAATATTGGTTATTTTCTTACATGGACACATAAATGGTTTAAATCCAGATTATTGAAGAGCTATATTAAATTATCTTTCAAGTGTATTAATATCTGATGCAGAGGCTCTCTCCTATGCTTTTTGATGGGAAATATAAATCTCTTGAACTTTCTCAATGACACATCAATTATTATTACTATTTCTAATCTATCCAGAGCTTAAGATTTCTAGATTTGTAGAACATTCCCACCTTGTCTAAGGATTTTTTTTGTCCCTTATGATTGCTTATTACTTTGACATGAAAGTGTTTTTAATTCAACAAAAAATTAATTTCTTGAGTTAATGTCACTTTTCATGTTTATTTAATTTAATTTAATCTGAAATTTTATTACCCATATTAAATGTTTTTAAGAAAAAGAATATACAAGTAGTCCTTGATTTATGGCAGTTGTCAACATTTAGTGATCGTTTGAAGTTGCAACGTCACTGAAAAAGTGACTTATCATTTTTCACACTTACGACCAATCCAGAATCTCCAAGACTGCATGATCAAGGTTCTTGACAGCTGACTCATATTTATGACAGTTGTTGTGTCCTAGGGTCACTTTTTGCGATCTTCTGCCAAGCAAAGTCAAGGGGGAGGCCAGTTAACAACCCTATTACTAACTTAACAACTACAGTGACTCACTTGACAACGATGGCAAGAAATGTCATAAAGTGGGGCAGAATACACTTAACAGCTGTCTTACTTAGCAACATAAATGTTGGGCTCAATTGTGTTTGTAAATCAAAGACTACCTGTAAAAAGGTATAAATAAAATGTTCACTTAATTTTTAGTATATACAGAATTCATGAGAAACAAACAATTACATTTGCATAACTAGTTATTCCATCAGTCCTTCCCTCCACCTGTTTTGAGGCCTACCCTGATCACTCAAAACTAAGGCAATGGAAAAGGATCTTTAAAAAGGACGAAAAGAATTGCATTTTCATTGCCTAAATAGAAGTCAAGTCTGTTAGCAACATTATCGTTATTGGTCCTTTAAAAAAATCATCCTTACATTAAATATAATTCAGATAACTTACATTTGAAGTTAATAACAGAGTACACTTCAGATTGAATTTGAACTGGAACATCCCTAAATGTAGCTTTTTTGGGAGATCGTTTGCTGTAAAAAAAAGTATGGCATTGAGAGATCAGCGTGTATAATCCTGACTTTAAATTTTACGTTGTATTTCAATATCCACTGAATGCTCAAGGGCGTTTTCCCCAACACTGTGGCAGAGAATGTCCTTTGAAAGCAAAAGGGACTCTTGTTGAATGTACTGTTTACACTTATTTCCTTATTGGTAGCACTTGTTCCGTGGATTGAATAATATAAGCAATTACATAATTGACATGTCAGCCTGAAATTATGCAAATATTCACGTTAGTGGATTTACCAGAAACATGTAATTTGTTTTAGCCATAATGTGAGATAAGAGAGAATGTTCTTTTGACCTCTGTTTTAAAGAAGCAATTAGTTTTCCTGATGGAGAGAGTGAAAATGTTGTGCAGTATTGGGTAATTATTTTTGCAAGTGGGTAGCTTTTGAGCTTCACATACATGGCATTTTAATAATTAAATAATTGTTACTGATGGCTAATTATTTTTCTTTCTTACAGCAAGCAAGGATTTGGCACAGACATCCTATTTCATGGCTACCAACAGGTTGTTATCCTGAACCTCTTTGTTGCACTGTTGTAGCACACTATAGCTTCCTTTACTGCAGGGTCCCCTACCTGTGTCTAACCCTTGTTGCAACAGGCGACTGGGCTGTCTACTGTGGTGGTACCTTCCTGTTTGCAGTGCGGTGTATTGTACAAGGGCCTAATGGCACAAAGGGGTTAAATGCACGATGTGAAGTGTAGTGGTGCTTTCTGGTGGCATTTTCTCGATTGTGAGTGCATAAGTCTAAAATTGGTAGCCTGAATAGCAGCTAAAGATTACAGAGAGATAAACTTAACCTAGAAATCCGAGCTTCTTGGTAAGTACAAAGCTGTTTTTAGTTTACCCTTGTAGTTAACGGCAATTTTTTTCTTATAAAAATATCAGTTTGTTTTTTACAAAATGAAATTAAGGCATTAGTTAAAATACGTTCTTAGATACATTAGAAACAGCTTAAATATTTCCCATTGCAGAAGCTATCTGGTTCTGTAATGTAGTTATTGTCTTTTTTTTTAAAGCCCTATTTATTACTTAACTGGTCAGATACTGTCCAGTGAGTCTTCAGACTTAAATAAAAGTAAAATATTGCAGTGAAAATCAACGTAACCTTTGTAAACATATCAGAAGAGAAAGGCAGAGCAAGGAAGGTATTTAATGCTAAGAAGCACAGCATAAAACACATAGTAATTCATTTGGTAATTTTGTGGGTAAAAGATTTTTAAGGATTGGGAAATATTGTTGTTTAATTTCTGCCTTGAGACAATGAAAGAAGAAAACAAAAGAGAGCTAGAAGTAGATTAGCATGTATGTAGCAGAAAGTAAAATGGGATTAAAGACTTCAGGTGGAAAATTATAAGAAAAAACAACTTGCAGGAAAATGAGATATCCTGGGAACTTTGAATTCAATTAAGATATTAAACTTAATAAAAAGGGGAAAAATCTGCAAACTTTTTTAAAGTAATTGGGGTGAATGAAAGTGTGGCTCCAGTGTCACCTGATTATCTTAAGAAGTTACAGTAGTTGTGTGGCTGAAATGTGGAAAATCTTGGTGACGTTTCCAGAGCTATTTTTGGAGTGTTTGAAATGACAGGTATTATTTAAAGAATAAGATTAACATTATTATGTATAAAAATGCATTGTTTTCTTAAACAATAGCAATTAAAACATTCTATATTTCCTAGCTGGATTTGAAGATAAAAATTCAGTTTTTCCTTCCTTGATAGCTTAGTTATTATCAGTGACTTTCAAAATAAAACAACGATGCTGTAAAATCTAGATGAGCTGATTTTTTCAAAAAATGTTATATGCATTAATATTTTGGCTTTTTTCAATATTGAGATGTATGTTTTAAATGTAAAACAGAATATTTCCATGTGTTTAGCACGAGAAGCATTAAATTCTTAATTCTTACATTAAGATTTTTATTTTTTAATAAAGTCCAAAATTTGAAACTTCAAAAAAAAATTACTATCCATAACAATTGCCTTGTATATATGTTGACAAATTCTTTCCCCTTGTTTTTTGTCTTTTCCATGATTGACCCTTATTCTTCCATTATGAAACATTCCCGACCACAGTCTGCACCTTACTACATTTTGTCTTCAGTACAAGCCAACTGTGATAGCATGTGTATGTATACATTTGGCTTGCAAGTGGTCTAACTGGGAAATCCCCGTATCAACGGATGGAAAACATTGGTGGGAATATGTAGATGCTTCTGTAACTTTAGAATTACTTGATGGTAAGTAATGCCAACTTTCCTACATCCTTTTAAAATAATTAACTGCTTTGATTGTGATACGCTGTATCACAGCGTATATTAAGGTGATATTGGCTAATTTATACATTGTGTTTAGTTTCCTGAAGACTAAGGTTTGATCTTTCAGAATGTAATGTGAGCCATCTTCTAGAGTCTAATTAAGAATGTTTGGGCTTCGTTGAGCTGTTGGCTTGTTCTTGTGCAGTAGAGTTTTCCATAACCATCTATGCTGTCTTCAGATTTCAGACCACATCTTTCTGCAGCATATTTGGGATGGGAGAGAAAATATTCTGCCAGATGATGTGATGGCATCAGTGGGATGATAATATAGATACAGTTACAAAACTAAATGTAAAAAGAATCTATCTGTTCTGGGTTTAAATTATATAAAATACCAGATTCAGAACAAGCCTATTAGCCAGGCGAAGAGGTACAGAAAATTTGAACTTTACAATAACCATAACCATCTAATAGTCATTTTTAAAGTTCAAAGTTTAGTAGATGCAGATTTAACAAGAGGAAGTAAGTTGTGGCCATCTGACTGAAAGTATTTTGGTATTCTGTTTGAAAATAATGTGAGGAGAGTCAGTCTGGCTCTCTGTATTTTTCATCTTTTGCTCACCCTTCAGTTGCAGCACAAGAGAACATCCTAATAAAAAATATTAAATTAATTTTAGGCAATCCATTAAAATGAAAATTCTCAGAACCATGAGAATCTACTAGCTAGCTATGTTTAGCTAGCAATTAGCAGTTCTATCAGTGCCAGTTCACACAAACAGAACTAATTGGAAGAATTAACCCTGTCAAATAGGCCATTTGGGGAGGAAAAGTTTTTTGGGAGGTGGGGGGGTCTGGAAGAGTCTGTTTTCAAAAGTAAGAAAATGAGAGAGTGAAATTTATTTCCTACCTACCTAAGAAATTGTAATAATATAAAAACAATTCAAATATTAGAAAAGAAACAAAGAAAATGAGGAAGAATAGTGTAAGAAAGAAAACCAGGGAAAAAAGGTTGTTGTATGCTACCCAGGGTCAGTTTTTGTGAAATGGATGGCCATATAAATGTAACAAGGAACACCACCACCCCTCTAAGAATACGTCATAATTTCATTTTTTCCAAAAAATTTCTCTTTCTGTCTAATTAAAATGAGACTCTGTCCTGATAGAGAAGTTTTGCCTTCTTATTTATTTTACATTGATACATTTGGAACATTTTCCTCTGGAATTATCAACTGCAGATTGCAATTCCGCCTTTAAACAATGAATTGAACCTAGATCATAAGGAATTATATTATCGAGTCTTGTCTCTCCATGAATACAAAATGAATTCAGAGGCTAACAAATTTCTTTAAGCCAGCATTTAGACTCGGGGATATAGACATTTTTCCATGAATATATAATTCTGTTTTTTTCATAGTCCAAGCACTAGTCAACATTCTTCATATATTGATAGATTTCAGAGGTTTAGCATATAATTCAACAGAATATTGACAATTTAGCCATAACTGCTTTTGAAGAATCACAATGTTGTATTAGTATTGTGTACTAATGTTGCATATATTTTATTGTATACTGCTTCAGAATTTCTATTTTCTGAAGGTTACAGAAATCTAAGTAATTTTTTTCTATAGTTTATAGTATTTGAAAAAACATATTGTATAAAAATGAAGAATCTTGTTGATGCAAAGCAAACAGTAAATGCAATGCTTTTTACTGAGAGTACATTTTAGCAGTGATTGTATAAAAAGACATAATGTCCCGTTTCCCATATAACATTAGGACACAATTAATAATTGGGTTCAAACATCAAGCTATGATAAAACAATTGATATTAGGCCTTAACATGGTGTAATCAATGTTTGAGCTGTGAGGACTTGCAACTCTATCTCCCAATATTTGGGGGCCGTGGTGTGTGTGTGATGCTGTGATATTAATGGAAGGAGAATAGCCAACATTTTAGAACCGTGATGGCGAACCTATGGCACGCGTGCCAGAAGTGGCACGCAGAGCCATTTCTCCTGGCACGCGGAGCCATCTCCAGTTCCTCTTCCGGGTTCGGGTGCAGCCAGATGGTCTTGACACGCATTGGCGTGCCAGAAAGCAGAAGTGGAGCCGCCCGGTGCGCATGCGCACTCTAGGAACGTGATCTTTTTGTTTCCAGGGTGCACATGCGTGTCGGCCATTTGGTGATCTGGTTCCTGGCACGCATGGACACCAAAAACCAGCAACAGGAAGAGCAACGGCCGCGCGTGCCTAAAGACACAGAGAGGGGTTCCTGGCCATCGCTTCTTAGTAGAGCTGTGGTCGGGGCTTCCTTCCCTCCCCCGCCTGAGTGGGCTACTTGCATAGAAGCAACCGGGCAGCCACCGGCTGGAAGCAGCAGCACAACAGTCTCCGTTACCTGGGGCGAAGGGGTGGCGGTGGCGAGAACGGGCGACCGCCGCCCCTTTGTCTCTTCCCCAACAGCGGCTGTTATGCTTCCGCTTCCAGCCGGGATGCTGGCAGAGGAGCTGCTGGTGGGGAGGCGAGCTACCTGCATAAAGACGCCGCCGAGGGTCTGGCAGAATATATCCCGTCTGGAAGCGGCAGCGCTCCAGACCGTGGATCCTCATCAGAGCTGCAGGCTGGAGCTCTGAAGAAGTCTGCTCAGGCGGGGGGGAGGGGAGGGAGAGACGCCTGAGACCGCCCGTCCTTGCCATCGCTACTCCTTTGCTGTTGCGCTGCTTCTTCCAGCCAGGATATATTCTGCCAGACCCTCGGTAGTGTCTTTATGCAGGTAGCTCTCCTCACTGCCAGGATCCCGGCTGGAAGCAGAAGCGCAACAGCCGCTGTTGGGGAGAGGATGAAGGGGCGGTGGTCGCCCGTTGTCTCCACCGCCACCCCTTCGCCCCTGGTAACAGCAACTGTTGTGCTGCTGCTTCCAGCTGGGACACTGGATGAGCTGCTGGCAGGAAGGCGAGCTAACCGCATAAAGTCGCCGCCGAGGATCTGGCAGAATATATCCTGGCTGGAAGCGGCAGCGCTCCGGACCGTGGATCCTCATCAGAGCTGCAGGCTGGAGCTCTGAAGAAGTCTGCTCAGGTGGGGGGGGGAGGGACGCCTGGGACCGCCCATCCTTGCCATCGCTACTCCTTTGCTGTTGCGCTGCTTCTTCCAGCCGGGATATATTCTGCCAGACCCTCGGTGGTGTCTTTATGCGGGTAGCTCACCTCTCCGCCAGCAGCTCCTCCGCAAGCATCCCGGCTGGAAGCAGAAGTGCAACAGCCGCTGTTGGGGAGAGGATGAAGGGGCGGTGGTCGCCCATTCTCTCCACCACCACCCCTTCGCCCCTGGTAACAGCAGCTGTTGCGCTGCTGCTTCTAGCCGGGACGCTGGATGAGCTGCTGGCAGGGAGGCGAGCTACCCGCATTAAGACGCCGCCAAGGGTCTGGCAGAATATATCCCGGCTGGAAGTAGCAGCGCTCCGGACTGCAGATCTTTATTAGAGCCGCGGGCTAGAGCCGTGCAAGCAGCCCGCTCGTGTGGGGAGGGAGGGAAACCCTTGCCCACGCTTGCCACCGCCGCCCCCTCACCCCCAGCGGCTGTCACAGTGCTGCTTCTGATTGGGATGCTGGAGTAGCCAGAAGAAGGAGAAGCTGCCGTGGGGGAGGTGGGCAGGGCAGACACCAATTGCAAATGCTTCTCCCCCAGTGCAGTCCGAGAGACAGCAAAGAGCCTCGGGAGGGTGGGGGAGGCTGTTTTCACCCTCCTCAAGCTCCTTGAAAGCTTCTCGAGCCTGGGGAGGGTGAAAAACGGGTCTATCGCTGGCCAAAAGGGAGGGGTCACACGCATGCGCAGGGCGTGTTTGCGCGCATGCGCAATGGGGAGGTCGCACGCATAGCATTATGGGTATGGCACGCCTGCGTACGACCCCCCCTGCGCTCTCCCCGCTTTTGGCACGGGAGCCCAAAAAGGTTCGCCATCGCTGTTTTAGAAGCATCTCAAAAATTACCCAAATTTTGCTTGAGGGAAAGCCCTACAAGAATCATTTTCTGTGACACTCTGAAAAACAGGCTAACATTACACCAGTGATACCAAATTTTGAAATCTTGAGGTGAAGAAGGGGAGGGCTAATATGTGTCACCTGTTGTCCACTTTTCATGTTGTATATATTAGAAAAAAATTCCCTTCCTTTCATTCTTTGCATATTCTTAAGCATTGTCTTATGTAAATTTTTATGGGAGGAGATAATAACTGTTAACAGCAAGTCTTAAACATTAATTTGTGTTTGCTTTCTTTGTATAGATAAAAACACTTTTTATCAATAATAAAATTGTCCTATTTTTTCTTAGAGTTCGATTGAAAATTAACTTAAGGATTTTAGCTAACAATTCAAATGCATTAATTTTATATCTATTTTCTTTCACAGAGCTAACACATGAATTTCTTCAGATACTGGAGAAAACTCCTAGTAGACTAAAGAGAATTCGAAATTGGAGGGTAAGAATCTCTCTTGGTAAAGACTGTTGTTGCTAATATGTGGGCCTTAATGTTCTGCTTTAGCTTTCTTTTAAGTATTCTGGACAAATCCTAAATAAAATCCAATGTATATTTTCCTTCACTTTCCTTTTTTCTATAATCACCATATACCTTTTAAATTATCTGCTTGTTTGTTAAGAGACCTGCTGAGCAGATTTTGAGAGTCCGACTTCTTCTCCCAGGGTTTCATGTGGTAACTGGAATCTGCTTCTATTTATAGATACATGGTATTCCACCTTAAATTTTAAAGTGAACCTTGATTTTCTTAAAACTATTTGATTTTCAGGATAAAATTGTGTTAAATAAGTATGAAGCAAAAATGCCAATGAAATTGAATGATTTGTTGTTCTTCATTGGTGGAATATGGAATATAACTGGACCACCTCTGACTGATGCACAGATTCCTTAGTTCTTGAGGGATCACTTTTTTAGATCAGTGGCCCACAACTTTTTGAGCACCAGGGACCACTTCCGTGGAGAGAGGTTTTTCCATAGGCCTGATGGGTGTGGTTTCACATGTTGCCTGCATCTGGCAGAGGGGGCTTCGCTTATTTGTGCAGCTCATTTTTGGCATGCCACGGCCCAGTGCCGGTCCATGGAACATGGTTGGAAAACTTTCAGGAAGTGTAGGCTAGACTGGTAATTTGAAGAAAACATCCTAAAAGATGATAATGGCGAAGGACTCTATGTTGCTATTAAACAAGATTATATGGACATGCCCATATAGTCTGGTTTACTAGGAAGGAGAGTTTACTGTATAAGCAGATTTGTGCTCACACCAAAATAAGAGGGCTGGCGAATGATACTTGGAAATTCTTTATTTTCCCATGTTTTCTAAAATGCAGGGCTTAGGATAGGTGCTGAGAAGCCGTATGAAAGATAGTGTGATGGAATGAAATGGGAGAGAGTACAAATAATGTTTTCCAAATTTGGATCCTTGTCTCTTTGTTCATAGCATTGACAATCATTGTGCTTATGCATTCTACTGTCTTTGGGATCTGTGTAAACTCTGTAGAACTTGAAACGTCCTTAGAGATTGTACAGTTGAGAACAGATACTGACTTACTCATATGTTCTTGCACAGGCTAATCAGGCTGCTAGGAAACCTAAAGGAGATGGTCAAGCATCTGAAAACTCTCTTCTCGGCTCCTCTTTAGTTCAGAATTCCATTTTGGTGGATGCTGTTGCTGGTGTATCTGCAAATGCAAGTTTCCAAAAACCATCAACGTCCACATTTCCTGCCCCAGTTCCTTTGAACTCAGGAAATATGTCTGTTCAAGATAGTCAAGATAATCTGGCAATATTAGCTGCAGGAATGCCAAGTACCTCATATAATTTGTCAACACACCAAGAATGGCCTCAGCATCAAGAACAAACGAGGACAGAGCAATTGTATTCTCAGAAACAGGAGACTTCGTTGCCAGGTGCTCAGTTCAACATCAACTATCCACCAAGCTCGTCATTGCAGTTACATTCTGGATTGCATCATCGAGCCGACAAACTCTCTGAGTACTCTATGGCCCACAAAGCAGGAAACAAACACGGTCAGCTTGCCTCTGGACCTGCAATAATGCCTCAGAAAATGTCACTGGATAAATACAGAGAAAAACGTAAGCTAGAAACCCTAGAACTGGATATAAGAGAACACTACCTGGGATCCGAGCCTCCCTATAAAAAACACACCCAACCCCAAACAGCAAATAGCAGTTCTGTAACGTCCCCTATTAAAATGAAAATTCCTGTTGGGGGTGTAGAGAAACCTGAAAAATACATGCCAGACAAAAAAGACAAAAGTGGCTCACTCAAATTGCGGATACCTATTCCTCCCACGGAAAAAAATACCACTAAAGAAGATCTAAAAATGAAAATCAAAGTCTCTTCCTCAGAGAGGCATAGTTCTTCTGATGAAGGAAGTGGGAAAAGCAAGCACTCGAGTCCTCATGTTAGCAAGGAAAAGCACAAGGAACATTCCATGAACCGTCACCACAGTGGCAGTCACAAGCATAGTGGCAGCAGTAAACATGGTAGTGACGGATTAACCCCAGCTGTTCTGAGGAGTCCTGTTGGTTTGAGCTCCGATGGCAGTGTCTCTAGTTCCGGCTCTTCAAGAAAGAAGCTCTTCAGCAATGATGCTTCTCACAACCATCATTCCAAAATGAGCAAAAGTTCCAAAAGTTCAGGTAGTTCATCTAGTTCTTCCTCTGTTAAGCAGTATGTATCCTCTCTCAACTCTGTTTTTAACCTTCCCTTACCCCCTCCTCCCCATGTCACATACCAGGTGGGCTACGGACATCTCAGCACCCTCGTGAAACTGGACAAGAACCCAGTGGAGAACGGTCCTGATGCCAGTCACGAGTACAGTACAAACAGCCAGCATATGGACTACAAAGACACATTCGACATGCTGGATTCACTGTTAAGTGCCCAAGGAATGAATATGTAATCAGTTGTTTAGATTCCTTTTCCCTTTTTTTAATTTAAGAATATTAGACAAAAATTCATCGTCGTCTAAGAAGAGCAAATCCAGCAGCTGTTGTCCACTTTATATAGATATAGATAGATACATATATATATGTAACTTATACATATATATATATGTATATATATATATATATAAGTGCTGCTTTATCTTTCACTCTGAAGAGATTAGTAAATGAGCCTGTCTCCACATATGATAGTGTTATAAATACTCTAATGATACAGATGGTGCAAAATCACAGTATTTCCACAACCACAGTTAAGAACAGTAGATTAAATGGCTGCTTTTAGCTGTATGGAATGCCTCATGCATTATTTATAATTGACTATGCCAGCCACGATTTTTGTTGCTTAGTGAATGAATGAGTGTAAATTTTTTTTGTGTATTTATACTGTATGTATGATTTGCATGTTTCAAAGAAGGGATATGTAAAGTATACTGACAATGTTTACAACAAAAAGTGGAGAGATTGTACATACATTTTTGTATGTTTAGATATACCATAAATAACTCAGGATTGGAGCTGCTTGTAAGTATAACCAGTGTACCTAACTTTTTCCCTTGTGTCAGCATCGATAAGGAAGAAACCTCAGTGGCACTTCATGTTAAACGTTGGGCCTTATTTGGGAGCCACTTCCTGAGCGCCATCCACTGCCTGGGGAATCATGTGCTGGTGGGAAGTGGATGAACAACCATGGCAGGATGACCCCAGCCACGCAATGTGAAAATGGCATGGGCCTCAATTTGTCATAAACTAATCGAGTGCTGAAATGTCAGTAACTTTCAGAAGGGGGAATGAAAATAAAAAAAAAGTTTATATAATAATCTTTTGATGTGAAAGTGCATTTAAATGTTTGGCTTGATGCAGTAATAGACACACAGAGCTGTTAATAATGGTTATATAGATTAACGTGATTTAAAAGCTGAAATACATAAAATTTCTATAGTGACATTAGTAAGTTTTTTTTTTAAACTTAAGTTATTAGTGGACAGGGATCACTGTTTTCCATTAGCATTTCATACAGAACGCCACATTTTGAATTTAAAAAGTGTGCTATGTGAATAAAATGCCATTTCCTTTACAGGTGGAATACTATCTTTGCAATAAATAAGTACAATTGTTGGTATACCAACTTCTCCCTTATCTCAGACAATAAAATAATTGTCACGTGTGCTACATGAATTGTACTTGTGATTGTAGTAACAAAAATTGAGGGTTTTTCAGATCTGAATAATCACTCTCCAATTAAACCACTAGTATACATTTTTATGGCTGTGTCATATTACTGTTTTCATTCACCTGCCTTTTTAAAAATCAAATTACTGTTGTAAATGTTGATAAGTTCTTGTTCCAAGCTGATGTCTCACTTTTACCAGCTGTGACTCTTAAGTGCATGGAAATTACCTCAGCGTAAATTCAGTACAGTAGCAACTGTTACTTACTGGGTGTAAAATCTAAAAGATTTTGTTAAGTTATCCTCATATCTGAGAGGGATCCACTACTTGGTAAAATCAGTTCTTGCACAGTTTATGCTCTAATTGGTTACAGACATTTCAGAAAAAAATCTGAAGTTTTAAGCCCTTTAGCTACATTAAAAGTGCTTTAGATAATTGTTGAGCATGTATCCAATTAGTGGTTACAAAATAATGTAACTACTGTTGCATCAATTACTATGTAATATTTAGTTGCCGGTAATGCAAAACTTTGTACTGCATACTTGAATAGATTTATTTGAATTATGGGTGTCTTTTTAATACTTTAATATGGGCACTATGAATAATGTATCTTCAAATTTTAATCTCCTTAGCTCTTCAGTCTCTTTCATCCATACTTGTTACTTCTTCACCTTGTAATTTTTATATTGAGAATATTTCTTAAACCCTGTATTGTGAAATTTGATCCTGCGTTGTTGCATTTTAAGCCTTTTTAGACTTTCTTCACTACCTCATTTATGCTATAAAATCCTCAAGAGCTTTTGACATACAGTGTAAGAAAGATTAAATGTTTTAAACTGTGATTCCCAGTAGGAAGAAGACAAACCAGTAAATGTTTGCTTTAAATAAAATTTATTTACAAAGTCTCATAGTATTTGCTTCCCAGCTTGTAGCTTTGCCTTGGAATGCATTTTATCCATTACAGTTTGAAGATATAATGGACACACGACTATAGATCTAAATAAAAACAACCCCTGAATTTTACATTTATTGAAATAATAGTTGAACTTCAATTTAGATACTTGGAACCCAATCCTTTGTATTTCTCCACAAGGAGCCCATAGGATTGGGATTCAAATCTGCCCTTTCTCCTCTGCTCTTTAAATTTACTATATATGGACTGGATTTTTTTTTTTCATTTTCATTTTCCTACAAATTGGATTCTCTTTAAGATATCAACCTAATTGAAGAGCTGCAAATAAAGAATCCAAATTCTATGATGTTGATCAAACTCTAGCAGATCTGTAGAATTTTACTTAATATGTTAATGTATGAGTGCTTGCTGTTTCTTGAATATAAGAACTCCTGTTCATAGAAAATGGATCCTACTGGGGAGGAGTAAGGATTATTTTACTTCACTTGGAATGTACTTTTAGGTGGCACACTGGAATTTGTGCTTGAGAGGTTTATATAAATCTTCCCCTTTTTAGGCACACAAACTCACAGCAGAAGTCTTTTCCATGTAACTTTTAATGCAGTTTATAGAGGTGTATGGAATTGTTATGTCTTAATTCATTGATCTAGTTGCATTTTCACTTTACAATTAATACGATCTAAAGTTACTGAATTTTATAATCCATTATCATTGTTTATAATCATTATTAACTTTAGTTAAGAAATCTACTCTGGGGAAGAACGAATGTTCCTAAGAAAGACAAATACCGTTAAGTGTTAAACATTTTGCATAACCTGATGGCTTAACTCCTGGACATTTGCTTTGGTAAGAATGAAATTCAGTGTCTACTCTTGGCCATGAAATTTGGAGAAAAATCGCAAGGAAGAAGCATTTGATCTCTTGCTGCTCTTTTCAATGGAGGAATTCTATTCATATTCTTAGATTCTAAACTTAATTTGAAATAATTCATTTGTGTAGTCTGTGTATATCCTGTTTAAAGCATATGTCAGGCTCCCTAGGAGCTCGTGCACTATTTAAAATTTTAAAAAATGTATAAAACGTATCTCTGAAAAACAACACCTGAAACTGCTAACTTTGTATTCCATGTGGCTCTAGCTTTTAACTTAAAATTACTTTTAATTTAGAAACTTATGGTATTTCCTCTCATTCTAAATATGCCTTTAAGGAATCTATATTCCATTCAGAGAATAGGTAGACAATATCTGAAATAAAGAGGGAGGGTTTTTTGTATTTGTGCTGTAGAAGCAACAAACAGCAAAGAGGAATTAGAGATAAAACTATTATGGAAGAGGAGGGAAGTTTTAAGGAAATAGTCTTGGGTAAGAATACATCCAGGGATGGAACAATGCTTAATAGCATATAGCAGCATCTGATTTAAATAACTAAAGTTCAAGGAATCTGAAAGAAATGGGAAGAAAATTAGACATTTTGTAACAAATTATAACCATTAAACTGATGTAAGAAATTTGAAATCTCTGAAAACATGTTTTTTGCCAAAGGAAAATAAGCTTTCATTCTGTGGAGGGAAAAAGCATAATCATTGTGAAGCTCGGTCATAGGAGTATAGATAAGTTGATTTTGACTATAATTTCAATGAAGCTCAACAGACCTTGTCAGTCATCAGAAATGATCTCCCAACACTGAAAATAGCACATTTCTATCTACTATTGTTTCATTTTGACAAGGCTCCTGTACTGAGCTTTGATTAACTCATACATGCATGACTTTGATTCTTGCATTTAAATGTGACTTTTTTTTAGGTGGCTCATATTTAATCTTGAATAAATTATGGGCAGACTTCAAGTTACAAGCAGAATTGGGACTGGCACATCCATCGCTATGAGAGGGAACAATATAGCCTAAAATATTTTACTTCAGAAGAAACGTATTTCCTTTCCAATTAGCTGCTATCATCTCGTCAATTCCAGAAGCATGCAATAACATTTCTTTATGCATTAAAAGGAATCTGAACAACTGGCATATATGGTTTTGGGAAGCATTTTAAATATTTAACATACAGAAACTAAGACTCCAATACAGAGATCTTTTAAAAAAATCAGAATTCACTGTCAGTTTTTAGTATGAAAGATGAAAGGCAGCCAACTTCTAGATGAGGGTATATTTAGTACAAAAAAGCTAATGTGAAATTAAGGGGAGTTTGATTTCTTATTTTGTATAAATCTGCATGCTTCTCAATTACTGACTTTCCACATAGGAAACAATATAGGAAGGATACCAAATCCGCAGATGATAATTTTTACTAGGTTCTTTGTTCCTAGATTACTGCAATTCATAAAGATTTTATTGTAAAGCTACATTTGCTAAAAACAGTGAAGAAATGTTTTATAGAGCAGCAAGAAACAAGGTGGAGCACTGCTATCAGCATAAATACATATTAATGCTGACGATGATGTAAATCTGAGTGAAATGGAGGATGACGGGACAACTGCAGGACAGGATGACTCAGATGTGAAGAGGTTTACAACGAAAACCAAAAGATACATAAAAAAAGGAGATAATGGTAGTGAGGAAAACTGTTCTTCCATTTGCAAGCAGGTGGAAGAACGGGCATTTTATAGCATAGTATTAAAACAATTCTTAATATAACTAAATTCCAGTAAATACCAATCTCCTTTATACAGGTTCCCCACAGGGCTGTGTCTTGAGTCCAGTACTGATCACCCACGGCTGCTGTGCCAAATCTGCTACAAATCGTATGGTGAAGTATGTAGATGACACAGCAGTGGTGGGTCTTATCCGGGATTACAATGAAGGTGCTTCTAGGGAAGAGGTGAAGGCTCTGGTGGACTGGTGTAATAAAAGTAGCCTGGTTCCAAATGTTAATAAAACAAAGGAGATCATCGTAGATTTTAGAAAAAGCTGGCATGGTCATATTCCACTCAGTATCAAGGATGCAGCTGTAGAGGTGGTCAGTATTAAATCTCGGGGGTGCAGATAACTAACAATCTGGTCTCTCTGCACATCATCCTTAGTGAAGTGTGAAACCAGTGTTTGCATTTCCTGAGTCAGATAGCACATCTTTCTCCTTCTGTCCTGGCTACTTTTTACAGAGGCAGAGTTGAGAGTGTTTTAACAAACCGCATCACTGCTTTGGTGGCAGCAGTGCCTCAGAGAAAGTCCATACAGAGAAGTAAAGGACAGCTGAGAAAATTCAGGATACTGCTTATAAGCGCTAGGTGCACAGAGCTCAAAGCGTTGCTAGAGACCCCCACACATCCACTTCATGGTCTGTTTCTGTTGCTCCCCTCTTGGAAGAAGTTTCAAAGTATTTCTAGCAGGACTACCAGATTCTGTAACAGCTTTGTTCCCTATACCATCCGTCTGGTAAATTTGCAAAGTTTTGTTTTTCTCGCCATGTACATGTATACATCTTAACTAGGCTGTTGTTTCTCCATGTCATATATGTGTGTATATGCATAATTTTGTATTTGTCATTTATTTGTCATGTTTATGTTGTGTATATTGGAGGTGGAGACCCTTTGAGAGCTGTATGCAACAAAATTTCTTTTTAATGTATGCCGATTAATGTACATTCAAAGTGACAAGTATACATTGCAGCCAAACACCCTCAAATTACTGGTATTTTAACCAAAATACCATGAAAAATGCAGATCATGTTATCTATAGGTGACATATTTTTAATGGTCTTACCTGGAGATAAAAATTGATTAAAAATTTGAAGGTTGACTTATTCATACATGGGCTTAGGTGTGTGTGTGTGTAGAGAGGGAGGATGAATCAAGAAATATCAAATGAGCAGGTGGGTAGATTGCCTTAAAAAATGAGTTTAGACTAGCTGCATGTCTCAGAATATCCTGAAATAGAAAAGTTAAATGAACTTTGCAATGCACAAAAGGTCTGTCTATATTTGAACATTGTTTTAACAAATTTTTCAAATAATTTTTGAACTTTGTTGGAACTGCCTATCTCGATAATTATAGACATGACTAACAAGTTCCATCTATCTGTAATATTGCTTAACATATACAAATAGACACTACAATGGTGATCCAATGGTTAATATAAAAGGATTTATGTCTGGGGACATTTGCACTGGATTGTGGTTTAGCATTCCCACATTTACATATAATACAATAGGTTTTGGAAAGTACTGTTGCTTAACCAAAATTTGAGATTATCAGGAATACTTTGTGTGCTGATAATTTAAAAGTATTCTCAAACCTTTTAGATTCTGGCATAAACTTTTACGCCAGAATCAAAAGGGTTTGAGAATACTTTTGTTTTTGTCCAGGATTATAAAGAGTTCCTTTTAGTTTAGAGTTAAACGCTTATATATCTATTTAAGTGGCTCCACTGGAGTGGGAAGGCAGAAATATGAATTGTTTTGAGTAAAATAAAATAAAAGCCTGATAGGTTTTGAACTTATTTACATGCACACACACAAACAGACAGATACTTACTAAATCCTTTGCTATGAAGTTCATTTAGAAAAGGTAAAGATTTACTATTTCAGCAACTTTTACAAGTTTTATACCAAGAGTTTCTCAATTTAGAAGACATTTTTCCAAACAAAACAGTTTTTAGCTGCTTGATAGAAGCATTGCCAGGTTTCATGAGTTTCTTATTATGAAAGGGTTCTGCAACAATTCTAAGGCAGTAGGCCGCTCATGTTGGTCCCTGCATGAAGTGTTTAAAAAAACAAATTAAGGCAATAAAACCTTTGGTACAAACCATGTTACTCATGATTTTTTATCTGTTTAATAACTTCTTTGAAAGATGTACATCTGGTTCTTAGAGCATGGTGCATTAATAAATGCTTTGTCTATTCAAATGTAGCCAAAAAGATAGTGCTATGCTCAGGAAAAATATGCCAAAATATTCACATTGCCCAAGTTCTATGTTTAAATAAAGTTCTATTGATCTTAATGTTTTAAGGTAATTATTATCCAGCATTTGAACTGAAGTTCATGCGCTTAAGTATATTAAATTTGTTTCTCATCTTTTTTAGGCATATACAAATCTGTAAAGTAAAATCAAACTTGATTGATTTTCTCCACAAAGTGATAACGAAGATTCCTATGTAGCTAAGAATCTTTAAATTTAATGCCATATGGCCAGCTGTCAAAACAAATAATTTATTCAGTTATGATTGAATGTTTTCTAGTATGTTTTCTACTGCGCAAAGATTTCATATTACCAGTGTTCTCTTATTTTCTTTTCAGATGGCTATGTATCAGAATAATCTGTGATATTGACATTTCATAAAAATGGTCTACACAGTAGCTAAGGTTACCATTGAAAACAGTTTGGAAATTAATATGGTTGTAAGAAATATGTTTTAAATCCTTTACAACTTGTCATTCCGGTATTGGAAGATTCACCTCTCCCTGCGTAATCCTACACAAATCTTAAGGACATCTTCAAAGGTTCCATAGGAATGGATCTTAGTAGGACCTGTCTTATCGTAGCTTGCTTTCAACCAATTTCGTTGTATTTAAGTACAATGACTAAAGATTATACTTATTTACTTCAAAACATTTAACTTTCACAAGATAGGCAGGTAGACAAGTTTGACTAGTCTTAAACGGATATAGCAATAGCACTTAGACTTATATACTATTTAATGATGCTTTACAGTGCTAAGTGGTTTACAAACCATATTGGCCCCAACAATCTGGGTCCTCATTTGACTGACCTTGGAAGGATGGTGGGCTGAGTCAATCCTCAGCTGATCAGGATTGAACTCCAAGCTGTGTGCAGAGTCAGCCTGAAATACTGCATTCTAACCACTGTGCCAACATGGCTCACAATATGGTACTTTTCTGCTAAAAGATAATTTATGGCAAGGAGATGTTTCTTTGGTCCCTGAAGCTCTCACATCTCTAGAAATTTTAGGAGTTTTCTGAATCAATCTATGGACCCAAAGAGGATTACAGGGAGAGAGGAGAAGGGATTTTTTCTTATTTTCAAAGGAAATCCATTTGCAATGCTGGAGGAAAACTAGGTTTTGGAAAATCAATTTGATACAGTGGTGAAGATGCTGGACTAGAAACCAGAACACAGAAAGTTCTAGATATGCCATGAGCATGAAAACTTACTGGGTGACTTGGAGCCTCACACACACACACAGGTTTGTTGGGGAAATGGGAGGCAGGAGTATTAAGTATGCTTGTACAGAGGGGGAGAGGAAATAAATTATTTACATAGAATTGGGTGGGGGACCCATGGCCTTTTAACTCTATACCCTACAACAATTCTAGGTAGTACGTCCAATAGGATGGAACATAGGAAATCGCAAATCAGTAATGTCTAAAGAGCCAAGGATCCCCATATATTAAAGTAGTGGCACATTCCTGCCTATAAAAAGATTTTAACTACAGTACCTGACAGGTATCCCAGAGGCTTTTGAGGAAGACAAATGACACATAACTGAAAGATATATGAACTTGCACTGTATAGAAGGGGCTTATCCTCAATCCTAACTGGAAAGGACAGAAAAGATGAACATGTTATGTGAGTTTGTGATTGAACTGTGATATCTAAACTACTATTTTATCTTTTTAAGGAGCTCAAACTCAATAAACCTGATAGTTAGTTGTTTTAATGTGAATAAAACTGTCTAATTTTATGTTTACCATCACTTACCTTGTTAAGCATAGATGTACAAAATCAACTGCTTCGTCCGAGCAATGTTTGGGTAGTGAAGGCATAAGTCCTTTGTGAACAGCTATGTAAAACATGGCTGCTAGTTTATCCATGGAAGCCAATGGTGGCTTTCCAGTGGCCATCTCAAAAACAGTGCAGCCAATGCTCCATATATCTGATTTCCTTCCATAGCCAGATTCGCTTATAACTTCTGGTGCCATCCAATACGGAGTGCCATGTAGAGATTTCAGTGGTTCACTATGTGGATTAGTCAGACTCCCGCAGGTTAAGCGCTTTGCACATCCGAAGTCTATGAGTTTGATTATACCATTAGGCATAAGCATAACATTGTTTCCTTTAATATCTCTGTGGACCACACAGTTTTTGTGTAAATATGCAACTCCTTGTACAATTTGCTTTGTATATTTACAAAAGATCATTTCTGACAGTGGTCCAAAGCGATGAATAATACTGGAAATGGAACCACCAGGAACAAATTCCATGAAGATGCTTACTATGTCATCTTCTAAACTTGTTCCCAAGTACCCTACAATGTTGATGTGTGTTAGGTTTTTCAAAATCTCAACTTCTTCTTGCAGTTTCTGGTATTCCTTTTTATTCCCAGCTTGGTCACATGCATTCAGTGCTACTTGTTTCACAGCTATTAATTGTCCTTGGCTTGTAAGTCCGCAGTATACCTAAATATTAAACCAGATCATTTTGAAGTAGAACCAATAAACAACAATAATTTGCATTTAATTCAGCTTAATCACTTCAGTACTAGAAGTCCAAATGCCCCTCTTCCTAAATGTCAAACAGCAGTTCAAGGAATCACTTATATACGGAGATGCTAGATAGAAATTGGTCAAAAGTGCTGTAGTTTTTACTCCTGAATAGGAAGTTAGACTCAATGGCATCTTCTGATTCAGTCATTTTATGACACTATAATTGTACAATTCTATTATATGTTTCATTTCTATCCTGTCAAATCAAAGTCTCAAGGAAAGTTACAACTTATATGACACCCAAATAAAAAACAACAACATTACAGCAACAATATTGATTCAACCTCTTAAATAGTAGATCTGAAAGGTCTGATAGTGTGACCCAATCCAGACTAACATTGGACTAACCCAGGGGTCTGCAATCTTAAACACTCAAAAGAGCTATTTGGACCCGTTTTCCACCCCCACACCCCTCTCTGTGTCTGTCTGTCTCTCTGTGTCTCTTGCCTCTGTGTGTGTGTGTGATTCTGATTCTCCTGTGTCTCATCTCTTGCTTCTTCCAGCCCTTGTTGGTGCTGGATTGCTCAGGGAGACGTGCAACCTGCTCTCTGCCCCAACCTATGCTGTGGCTAACACCGCTGCTGTTGCCAGGGGCCAGTGGGACAAGGTTGTATTGTGGCTCTGCATTGTAGTGGGTGCCAGGAGAAGGAGAGGACCCCATCTCCCCCATGGTGAAGTGTGCTAAATTTCACTGTGCCGTGCAAGGTGTTGCGAGAATGGTCAGGCCATGGAGGCAGCAACCGCAGTGGCAGCGGCTACTTCTCTCTGCAGCAGAGAGATGAAAGGAAGAAGCAGCAGCAGAGGGATAAAAGAGCTACATGCAGCTCCAGAGCTGCGGGTTGCCAACTCCTGGACTAGGCAAAGAGCCAGATGACTCATTCTGATAAACAATAACTCTGGGATTTGTTGGGATTCAGTCTGAGCTGATTTGACAGTCCCAAACACCAAAGACATTCATAGCATCTTCACACTGGACCAGAGAAGAGATCTGTAGATAATATCAACATACTGATTACTTATCCCTTTCCCAGGGATTTCATGTGGATCATGTCAAAACATGGGGGAAAGGTAGAAAACATGGGGGAGAAGGCTCCATCATGCATAGCAGATGCTACAGGTCTGGTCCCTCTTCTCCCATAACCACCAACCATAACTTCTCACTCAGAAAGAAAAAGAACCACTTTAACATGCTTTCTCCTATTTCCCAAGACTTGAAGGAGGTGTAATATGCATCTGACTGAGCATGGGCCAAGTCTTTTGTTGAGGACCATCTTGCAGTAAACATGGCAAAATATGCATATTATTATTCAGAGACACATTGCCTTTCTATCCCTAGGCGAATATACAATGGATATGTTCCTGTTGGATCTCTGGATAGAAAGATGGCCCATTTAGGGTGACTCAGTATTTATTGGGTAAACCATGCAGGGCCTTTGTGAGGAATTTCCAAGGCATCTGTCAGATAAAGTCATTTGGAATCATACAGAGGTGGTCTTTCATACAGCTCTAATGGGGTGATTGTGGTAAGATCTTGCTTGGTTAACTGAAAAGTGTTTGAGCTTCTTAATACTGAGGAATGCAGCCGGTGTGCCATGCTGCCTTCTATGTTTTGGATCCATGTCCCTCCTGGCTGATCAATGCTTCCTAGGAAGTGACATGTAGTTGGATCCATGCAGTTGTAGGTGTAGTTCCTCCTCTGAAAGAAGCCACGGTTTGCATTGTGTCTGAAACTTCTCTCCCAGGGCTAATAACTTGGAAGAGTCCAATGCCTGCCCCATGATGAGACTAGTTACTCAAGAAAAGCTGCTGCTGGAAAGCTGATACATTAGCAGTATCATTAGCTTCTCCCTACTTTAGTCATAGCTTCTTGCAACTCTTGCAACTTCTCACCTTTGAAATAGGGCATCAAATAGAGGTACATATGGTCATACCCAACCAAGCTACACTAACACCTGCCAATATCATGTGTTATTCCACAATTAGGTTGCACAGAGACAAGATTGTATTACCTTGGACCTGGCAGTGAATAACAACAACCTGGAAAAACTTCCAGTTGTTTTTCCCCATCCAGGATGGGCATAGACCAGGACCCATAAAGCTGGCAGGAACCAGGAGACATGCCTTTTCTGCTGTACTATCTGCCCTTTGGAACACCCTCCCACCTGAGTTTAGGATACTTGACTTTACTGGTCTTTTGGAGGGCCTTGAAGCCCTGGGTATGTGTCGGACTGGGATTCTGAGTGTGTAAAGGGTTCCATTTCCTGGTTACACTGATACTGTCGGATTATAGTTATCTCTCGGCTGCTGTTTGTATTTCATTTCTTTCTGTGTTTTAATTGTCTGTCTTCTGATTGGGTCTGGGGACTGAGATCCAGGATCTGGAATGTGAAACCAGTGTGTAACATTGTTCCTGTCTTGCCAAGGAATGGTCCGCTTTTAGTCTCCTACCTTATCTCCCCATAATCACTGGTCTGAAATGAGCGGCTATATAAATTAAATTAAATGAACAAGCAAACAAATACTTTGCTCATTTCAACTCCCATTTAAATCAGTTGTGGAGATGTTCTTCCTTAATAGGCTATGCATGTAAACATTTGTATATCTAGGATATTTAGTCAAAGGTTAGATTCCAAACAGAAGATGGACAAAATCAACTGAATTAATTACTAGTTGCCTTACATAAAGAAATCTATTGAGAAATCTCTCTAGTTTTAACAATAGTCAGAAGTTTAATCTATTGAGAAATCTCTCTAGTTTTAACAATAGTCAGAAGCTTAATTTGATTCCAAATTAATACATATTAATATATCCCCGTATCTTTTAAGTTTGTGCATCATTTTGAGATATTCTGTTCAAAAGGAAATATTAAAATATTTCAAATACAGTACACAAAATGCAGTCAGACTCAATATAACTTACTGTGCCATATGCTCCTTTTCCAAGGATTTCACCTTTGGTCCACAAAATAGACTCTTGGTTAATTAAGCTGTTTTCTGAAAATGCAGTTTCATGTAACAGTAGATTTCCTTCCTCATATCCCATGAAATCTGGACAAAGATTCTGCAAATGATGGCAGAAAAACAGAATACTGCTAGAGAAACAATAGAAAATAAATACAGATGGTTTGTCAGTTGTATTGAGAGTTATGTTTACATGTTGTAAAGTCTAAACCACAATATCTGAAATTGGAAAGAATTTCTGCTTCTGAGACTAAGACTGAAGTTGCTACTATTCAATTTGAAATTATTCAGAGACACATGGTTTTATATTTCTAGGATGATTACACAATGGATTAGTATTGTCAAAAATGATTAAATAAATGTCCTAATTTAATTTGATTGGGAGCCACCCAGAGTGGCTATACAAATATTTTAAATAATAAAATAAAAGTAACTACAAAATATAGTCTAAATAAAGAAAATGGACATCAGATGCTGAAGACAGCAAAGGATCATGATCTCCCTGCCCTGCTTAGTGTGTGAACATATCAGGTTATCTGCTGGACTAGAAAAATGTTATTAGTTTGATCCAGCAAACAAATTCTTATGCTTTAAGGTTTTTAAAAAGGGATCTAAAAGAATGAAGAGCCTATTTTGCTCAAAGAAAGAACAAATAAGATGAAAAATGTGGAAACTTAAGTACAGCAAAGGCTATACAGTGGGGCAAAAAAGTATTTAGTCAGCCACCAATTGTGCAAGTTCTCCCACTTAAAAACACGAGAGAGGCCTGTAAATGGCATCATAGGTAGACCTCAACTATGAGAGACAAAATGTAAAAAAAAAAAACCAAACAATCACATTGGCTGATTTGGAAAGAATTTATTTGCAAATTATGGTGGAAAATAAGTATTTGGTCACCTACAAACAAGCAAGATTTCTGGCTCTCACAGACCTGTACCTTCTTCTTTAAGAGGCTCCTCTGTCCTGCACTCATTACCTGTATCAATGGCACCTGTTTGAACTTGTTATCAGTATAAAAGACACATGTCCACAACCTCAAACAGTCACACTCCAAACTCCACTATGGTGAAGACCAAAGAGCTGTCAAAGGACACCAGAAACAAAATTGTAGACCTGCACCAGGCTGGGAAGACTGAATCTGCAATAGGCAAGCAGCTTGGTGTAAACAAATCAACTGTGGGAGCAATAATTAGAAAATGGAAGACATACAGTACAAGACCACTGATAATCTCCCTTGATCTGGGGCTCCACGCAAGATCTCACCCTGTGGGGTCAAAATGTTCACAAGAACGGTGAGCAAAAATCCCAGGACCACACGGGGGGACCTAGTGAATGACCTGCAGAGAGCTGGGACCAACGTAACAAAGGCTACCATCAGTAACACACTATGTCGCCAGGGACTCAAATCCTGCAGTGCCAGACGTGTCCCCCTGCTTAAGTCAGTACATGTCCCGGCCCGTCTGAAGTTTGCTAGAGAGTGTTTGGATGATCCAGAAGAGGATTGGGAGAATGTCATATGATCAGATGAAACCAAAATAGAACTGTTTGGTAGAAACACAACTCGTCGTGTTTGGAGGAGAGAGAATGCTGAGTTGCATCCAAAGAACACCATACCTATTGTGAAGCATGGGGGTGGCAACATCATGCTTTGGGGCTGTTTCTCTGCAAAGGGACCAGGACGACTGATCTGTGTACAGGACAGAATAAATGGGGCCATGTATTGTGAGATTTTGAGTGCAAACCTCCTTCCATCAGCAAGGGCATTGAAGATGAAACATGGCTGGGTCTTTCAACATAACAATGATCCCAAACATACCACCCGGGCAATGAAGGAGTGGCTTCGTAAGAAGCATTTCAAGGTCCTGGAGTGGCCTAGCCAGTCTCCAGATCTCAACCCCATAGAAAATCTTTGGAGGGAGTTGAAAGTCCGTGTTGCCCAGCGACAGCCCCAAAACATCACTGCTCTAGAGGAGATCTGCATGGAGGAATGGGCCAACATACCAGCAACAGTGTGTGCCAACCTTGTGAAGACTTACACGATATGTTTGACCTCTGTCATTGCCAACAAAGGATATATAACAAAGTATTGCGAGGAACTTTTGATATTGACCAAATACTTATTTTCCACCATAATTTGCAAATAAATTCTTTCCAAATCAGCCAATGTGATTGTCTGGATTTGTTTTCTCATTTTGTCTCTCATAGTTGAGGTCTACCTATGATGCCAATTACAGGCCTCTCTCATCTTTTTAAGTGGGAGAACTTGCACAATTGGTGGCTGACTAAATACTTTTTTGCCCCACTGTATATTAGACGATCCATAATATTATAAATGTAGGATGCTATGGTGCTCGCTTACCTTATTATTTTTAACTTTTGCTGTTCTCCAGTCTCCACTTTGTGCCTCCACATTTTTGTTTCTGGTCATTGAGCTAGAATTGTTGCCATCTGTCCCACTCAGAGAAAGCAATTGAGCGACTGAGCAACAGAATATGTCTGCTGTTACATCCTTATAATCATTATAATCAAACGTATTTGTATATGACTGAGAGACTGAGTTTGCAAGATAGTAAGTCCATGCAGTTGTCATATTTGATACACTGATATTTTCTAGAGAAGGTGAGCTTATTTGGTCTGTAAAAAAGGATGCGGACAGCTTTTGATTATACTCATAGTGTAAAATCTGGCTTGTTTCCTGCTCCACAAGGCAATCAGCTGTTTTTTCTTCTCCATCCCTTAAAGTCCTACTGTTGTTTGCATTATTTGGTTCATTTGTATTTTTCACACAGTTTAAGAAAGGAGCATATTCTGCATGAACTTTAACTTCTGGCCAAAGTAACTCCTGAACATTGATGGCAAATGCTTTCATAGAAAAAGCATTATCTTCATCTCCATCATCGTAACCATCTGATGTATATTCCAATGATGCTTCTTCAATTGGTGACAAGCCTGAATTAGGGAATATTTTGTTTTGCTTAGCAAGTTCAGGAAACTCAATGGAAATCTGAGCTTGCTGATCAATATCTTGACAAATGGACTCAGTGCTCTCTTTTGGCTGAATCTGCAGACCAGCAGAAGAGAGAGTCACATCTTTGCTTTGTTCTAGACCGCAACCTGTTAACTTGGACACCCTTTTTGGTGCAACTTCCTTCAACTTTGGTTTAATATTAACGTCCTTGTGAAATTTAGAATATGTTTTCTTCTGGGGAATTTTTATTCTGCTACTCTTCTTCCCATTGAAACAGTTGGATTTATATTTCATATCATTATGCCATCCAGTTGGAGCAGAATGCACATTCCTGTTACTCTTATTCTCATCATACCCATCAGGCTTACGGCAATATACCGGAGTCCCAAACATTTCATAAATGCCAGGACCTTTGTCATTAGAATGTATTTCCTCGAACATGTCACTGTATTTCAGATTCAAATGGTCTACTGGGGATTGTGCTTGTCCAACAGGCAATGGAGACATTGTTTTTCTCAAACTAACAGAATTTGGGGAAATATAGGGAAGCATTTGCTTTGTAGAACTCTGACCATTATGCTGGAAGCATTTTTTCTCCTGTTGGAAATTATTTTTCTGAAGTTTTGAAGATATCTCAATCTCTTCATGAGGCAATCCTAAAGAATGAGAAATAGGATTTTTTATCTTATTTTGATGCTGGATGGAGCTCTTGCCCCAAATCATTAACTTCTGGGTCATTTTGGTACACAGTTTAGTGCTTAAAAGATATCTGTTGCTATTTCCTTTATATCTGCCACTCTTCTTGTGAGCAAAAATATTGAAGCTTTGGTTTATGTTAGACAGCAAACTCTTTCTTTAGGACAAGCATAATCTTGCTTTCAGCAGCTTCAGATTCAATTACATTTTCTATTCAAACCATCTGTTGGGCAAACAGTGGTATCAGATGATTCAAGACCTACTAAGTCATTAAAGCATGATCTTTTGTTAGCTTTGCTTGCAACTGCACTTCCAAATCCAGCCTTTTTTACACTTTCGTTGTGATGTTTTCACCTTGATGATTCTGCTTTGCTTAATATAATTTAGGGCTACTCTTGTTAAATCTTTTTCCTGCACACTTAAACTTAAAAATATATTTGTCTTGAAGGATTAACATTCTGATTCTTTTGCTTCAGGAAATATTTCACTTGGGCTCTGACAACAATCAAAATCACAACTATTATTTATATTATCTATATTCTCAGAGATCACTCAGAGTTGCACAATTGATAGATATGCCTCAGATCTGTTGCATTTTGACTGGAATTCAATTTCTTGGGCTTTGGAGTAGCCATAAAGTATGCAATATTATTCTGAGTAATGAATATGAATACCCCAAATGCACAGAGAAGCTTCTAGATGTATTACTGAGGGTGTGATAAACAGACTGTTAATGCATCCCTCCTGCTGAACATCTGCCTGGAGGTCAATCTTCTTGAATGGTGAATGAGAGTTCAGAATATATGAAAGATCATTAGCATCATTGTCTTTTTAATGTTCTTTCTTAGTGGAGAAAGTTGTATTGCTTTGATAGGTTGTCAAAAAGTTTCTGTAAGTTTCAGAAAACAATAGAAAATTGTTATTAATATTTTATCCAGAAACTTCCTATGCGAATTAAATATAATCCTTAATAAAAACACATTTACTTTCTAAAAGTTACAATGGAAAGAAGATCAACCCACAATAAAAGCATCCATTTATCAACCGGGTCCCATTCTGTGCCTAAAATGTATAGAATCCAGGCTTAGTGGAACAAAAAGGTACAAAACTGGTATACGTAACACATTCACTGTTTTAGTTTAAACCACTTAAAAGCTAAGTGAACGCAAAATGGAATACAAAGAATTATTAGGGCACAACATTATTCTTACAAATTCTACCATTTGTAGAATTCCCAAAAAGTATGGACAGTGGAATTCTGAAAATTGTGAGCCAGTTGGGTGTTTTGGGCCATTCATTCACTCTCAGTCCAACACACCTCACAGGATTGTTGTTGTGGGGAAAATAAGTGGAGGAAATAGAATCAGGTATGTTTGTCCACCTTAAGTTATTTATAAAAATAATAAAAGCTGCATAAAAATAAATAAAAAATGAAGATACATAAGAATGAACACAATGGGCTTTCAAACAATGGGGCATTCCTTTTATATTGTGTATGCCAGCTGAAATTTTATAAAAAAGATTCTGGTGGCAAGCTCACTCAACTCAAGATGCTGTTTATCTCCTTTATTCTATTTACAACATCCATATTCGAGTAATAGGTGGAAATAGTAAAAAGTATATTTCTTAGTTATAACTCATCCTACCAATTGAAAAGCAGTCCAATGCAAATTTTCACCAGCAAGGGAGATCAAAATATTCCAAATTCCACTTACTTATAAATTTCTGACACCACCAACAAATATAGTTTTAGGTATTATTAACAAAACTAATAAACATCATTCTAGCAGAACCCATAGACCTGTTGTATCACAAATACAATGGATGAATTAAAACTATGTACTATAGTTCAAATACTGTAGGTCAATGTAGTTGCAGTAATAGTAAATTTTATATCAAAGCAGCTTTTTTGTTGACACGTCCTATACACTCTGTTGAATTTTATTTACAGGGAAGAAAAATAAAGATGTTCTATTGAAATTCTGTCTTACCTTCAATTTGATTCTTGACTTGTAAGAAAGGAAGAAACATGATTGTAAAGCTGTTGAGCTCTGAAGATCCTTCTTCTCTCAGCTCAAATCCTTCTGATATTGAGAGTTAGGTTCTGGCTGTTTAGTTTACAAGCTGTCACCAAGGTAACTCTCTTTTGAGTATTTTGTACAGTGAATGACTGAACAAAGAGGCTTAGCTGGGCTGGGAAAGCAAATGAGAAATCTAGATCTTAGAATTAACAAATTTGAGGCTTGCAGCAAAATTCTAAGAATATACATCACACATAAAATGCATTATCTCACTTATTTTTTGAGTAACCATGAGAAGATGAATGCTTTCTGGAAGGTTGATAAAAAGAAATAATCTTTATTTGCAAAAAAAAAATCTTAAATTATGTGTTAGACATATTTGCTGATTGAATATTGGCAGGCTTGTGGCTTCAACTTTTGAAATTTGAAAAAATATGACCTCAGACATCTTACCACTACAACATAAATGAGTTGAACATGTAGTCTTCTCCCTTTTCTGTTTCTCTAGCTTTTACCATTCATAACCTTGGCTCTGTTTACTCTATGATCTCCAAACTCTAGGTTTAAGTAATACTGGTACTTACTCTGACATTGCCAAGATCTTAGTTTTCACAACCATAGTACATACTGTAATCTCAGTCCTATGATCTTTATTATTTTAACCACTTTAATTCTATTCTCTGCTAACTTTTGTTTTAATTGCATCCCATGAGTCAGAATCCTCTTTGAAATGTTTCCTACAAGCCACCTTGAGTCACCTTGTGTGAATAAGCAGCAATATAAATTTTCTAAAATAAACCAAAAAAAAAAAAAAAGTGAATGGCCCTGCCATTCAATATCTGGATTGGGAAACTCAAATGTGGGCTTAATTAATAAGCAGATAGATGTAGCTGGCTTCTGTGTTTTGTGTTTTGTGTGTGTGTGTGTGTATGTGTGTGTGTGTGTGTAGGAGGGAGAGACAGATACAGACAAAGCATGGTTTTTATTTACCTATCTGTTGCTCAGAAATAATTGAAACGAACCTTAAAAGGAAACCTATCTACTACATATTGAATTTGTGTATGATTAGAGACCACTTTTTGTTAAATACAATACTAAGGTGGCACAGAGAAAAACAGAGCCTAGTCTCCATTGCCTCAGTGTCAGGGTTCACCTCTCTTTCACCACATAGAAGCTCCTAAAGGTAAAGGTTCCCTTCGCACATGTGCTTGTCGTTCCTGATTCTAGGAGGCAGTGCTCATCTCTGTTTCAAAGCTGAAGGGCCAGCGCTGTCTGAAGACGTCTCTGTGGTCATGTGGCTGGCATGACTAAACGCCGAAGGTGCACGGAACGCTGTTACCTTTCCACCAAAGGTGGTTGCTATTTTTATACTTGCATTTTTTTACATGCTTTCAAACAGTGGTGGGTTTCAATTTATTATAATACTGGTTTGCTCGTACATGCATGTGCAGAAGCATTCGGGCGGGTGGGCGGAGCCTCCCGCTGCCGCCACTACTGGTTTTCCCAATCTGGGGAGAACGGCAGAAACCCACCTTTGCTTTCAAACTGCTAGGTTGGCAGAAGCTGGGACAAATAATGGGAGCTCACTCCGTTACTCAGCGCTAGGGATTCGAACCGCTGAACTCTCAACCTTCTGATCAACAAGCTCACCATCTTATCCACTAAGCCACCATCCCTTATAGAAGCTCCTAGGATGACTAGGAGTCAACAGGAAGTTCTTCAGCCAGACAGACGTGGGGTGTGTGGGCTCTTAAGAGCCTCGCATGAACCCTGTCTGGCAAACCATCTCCGAGATCCTTTTCGGATCAGAACCCCCCCCCCTGGAGGGGGGCAAAAAAGGGAGCATCTCATCAGACCCAGAGGGAGGCAACAGGTCCCTCGCAGGTCGGAGATTTGTCTATGAATCGGAGTCGGGGCAGCAGTCTGCAATATGGCTGACAAGATGCTGGCTTTTTGTCAAAGCAAATGAAACTGGAGGGTGTGGAAGAGATGAAAGACCGGTAAGAAAATTTATCTAACCCACAGCCATAAATCAAACCTGGAAAAGGCAAAGAAATCTTGAGAAAATAAATAATATTGATGCTCAGATCGGGACTTTTTCAAAAAGAAAGGAAAATGGAGGGTTGAAACACCAGTCCCCCAAAAGCTATTTGCTTGAAACAATTTCGGACAGAAAGATAGAAAGAAGTGACAAACCCACTCAATTATAAACTCTAAATTTGGTTTTGGATTTGAAGTAGAAACCAAATATTCCGAAGGATTTACTTGTACTGTGTTTGAATTTCTTTCAACTAATATAATCAAGAAAAAAAGCACTTCTTCTCACTGATAACGGATAACTTAACCTTGACTGTGCGGGAAGATTTAATTAACCAACTGCCATAAATCAGAATTTGGAAAAGCAGAAGGCAAAAGAGAAATGTATCTGATTTTGGCTGTTTGTAAGCTTGTTCCAATTGATATATTTTGAGCAGCTATTAAGGGAAAGAATAATAATGGACTCAAGAGCTGGGAAATATGAAGATTTTTTTTTTACCCCTTTCTTCTTCTTTTTTCTGCAAAAGATTAAAATGACCTCAGCTTCTCTTCTGGTTTCAAAGTAGTTGAATTAACTAAATTTAAGGTAGACCTGATCGCAATGGCGCCGCAATACCCGGCCGTTGTCCAGCTTCACCCTGTAGGAACAGGGTTCGGTCTGGTCAGCCACAACACCCGGCAACCACAAGGGATGGCCTATGTAATTTCTAACATATACTGCCTCTCCCAGGGCAAAAGACCGGGTGCCCCCAATTGTGCCCAAGGGTTTGTCCTTGGCGTAATTAGGATGAAGCCTATCCAGACAGGTTCTAAGGCGCCTGCCCATCAACAATTCAGTGGGACTAATGTTAGTAGTTGGGCAAGGCGTGGTGTGATGGGTCAACAAGAAGGCATATTCCTGCCAGTTGGCCGGGCCCATCTTGGTGAGAGCTTCCTTGGAGGAGCGTACCATGCGTTCCTCCAGGCCATTGCTGGCCGGGTGGAATAGAGAAGTCAATGGGTGGTGAACCCCCAGGGTCGCCAGGAATCCCTCGAATTTGGCCGACGTAAGCTGGGGTCCATTGTTGGACACCAGTACATCTTGGAGCCCGTGAGTTGTGAACAACTTCCTGAGGGCCCCAATCAGTGCGTCCGAAGTGGTGGATGGCATTCTCACGATTTCTAACCACTTAGAGAACGCCACAACGAGAAACACCTGTCCTTGGAGGGGGGCCGCAAAATCAACGTGGATGCGAGACCATGGCGAGTAGGGACGTTCCCATTTGCGTGGTGTGGCTTTGGGCGGGGACGCTTGGGAGTTTTGGCATTGAGGGTACTCTGAGACGTATACTGTGATGTCTTGCTCTAACTTAGGCTGCCAAAGGTAACTGCACCCTAAAGCCTTCATGCGGACGGTTCCGGGAGGTCCACAGTGAAGTTTATCCAAAACTGCGGCTCTCAGAGGGGGTGGGACAATTACCCTATGACCCAATAGAAGGCAGTCACTCTGAACAGAGAGCTCCTGCAGGCACGTTTTGTATGGGAGGAAATCTGGCCCTATGGTATCCCGTGGCCACCCCCGTTTCACCCAATCTAAGACCCGGGAGATTTATTTATTTATTTATTTATTACTTGAACTTATTAGTCGCCCCCTCTCCCCACAGGGACTCGGGGCGACGTACAAAGGTATTATATAGCGTATAGAGGAGGTAAGAATAAATAAATAAGTTACAATACTTAAAAAGTTAAAACCCCAGTGAAATTGACCCTTAAAAACTAAAATTACAATTAAAAATGCCCTGGGCTGGGGAGGTTGTAGAGTTATGCCAGGTCAGCTAGTCGAAACAGGTAGGTTTTCAGCTTCATACGGAAGGAGCGAAGGTCGGTTGTAGTTCTGATGTCTGGGGGGAGGTCATTCCAAAGGGTGGGGCCCACTACAGAGAAGGCCCTACTTCTGGGCGCTGCCCTCTGGCACTCTCTGGAGGACGGCACCCGGAGTAGTCCCTCTCTGTGTGAGTGGACGGGTCGCAGGGATGTATGGGGCAGGACGCGATCCCGCAGGTAACTAGGCCCTGTGCCATGGAGCGCTTTGAAGGTGGTAACCAGTACCTTGAAGCGCACCCGGTAGACCACAGGAAGCCAGTGCAGCTCGCGCAGGATAGGTGTTATATGGGAGAACCTCGATCTCCCCATAATTACCCGCGCGGCTGCATTCTGGACCAACTGCAGTCTCCGGGTGCACCTCAAGGGGAGCCCCATGTAGAGAGCATTACAGTAGTCCAGGCGAGACGTCACCAGCGCGTGAGTGACTGTACGCAAGGCCTCCCGGTCCAAAAGGGGCCGCAACTGGCGCACCAGGCGAACCTGGTGGAACGCCCCTCTCGCCACGGCTGTCACATGATCTTCCATAGACAGCCGGGCATCAAGGAGGACGCCCAAATTGCGTGCCCCTTCCACCGGGGCTAATTGATCATCTCCGATGGTCAGCGATGGCATATGCTGGTTGAACCGGGAAGCCGGAAGCCACAGCCACTCTGTCTTGGAGGGGTTGAGCCTGAGCCTGTTGTCATCCATCCAGACCCGTACGGCTTCCAGACATCGGGACATCACTTCAACAGCCTCGTTGGGGTGGTTTGGGGTGGAAATGTACAGCTGAGTGTCATCAGCATACAGATGGTATCCCACCCCAAAACCACGGATGATCTCACCCAGCGGCTTCATATATATGTTGAACAGGAGAGGCGAGAGGATCGAGCCCTGTGGGACCCCACAGATAAGGGGCCTCGCGGTCGACCTCTCCTCTCCTGCCAACACACATTGCGTCCGGCCAGAGAGGTAGGAGCAGAACCATCGTAATACGGTGCCCCCGACCCCCAACCCCTCCAGACGGCGCAATAGGATACCATGGTCGATGGTATCGAAGGCCGCCGAGAGGTCTAATAGGACAAGGATGGAGGAACAACCCCCATCCTTTGCCCTCCAGAGATCATCCACCAACGCGACCAAGGCTGTCTCCGTGCTGTGACCGGGCCGGAAGCCGGACTGGCGCGGGTCTAGATAATCAGCTTCTTCTAGGTGACGCGGAAACTGCTGAGCCACCACACTCTCAACAACCTTCGCTAAGAAAGGAAGGTTGGAGACAGGACGGTAATTTGCTAGCTCCGTTGAGTCCAGAGAAGGCTTCTTGAGCAGGGGCCTCACCACCGCCTCTTTCAAGGCAGCTGGTAAAAGGCCCTCACCCAGCGAAGCGTTCACCAGCTCCAGTAGCCAGCCTCGTGAGCCCTCCCAGGAGGCCAGTACCAACCAGGAGGGACACGGGTCCAATAAACATGTAGTGGCTCGCAGTCGCCCGCGCAACCTGTCTAAATCTTCGGTGACAACAGGGTCAAACTCCTCCCAGCATGGTCTCTCAAGACTAGCTTCAGACGTCCCCACTGGAGCACTGAGGTGGGTCCATCCCCTTCGGATCCAATCGATTTTATCCTGCAGGAACTCTCCAAATTCCTCTGCCCGGCCCAGTAATGGGGGGTCCCGCTGCCCCTGTGACAAAAGGGAGCGGGTCACCCGAAACAGGGCGGCAGGGCGGTTCTCCGCGGACGCTATAAGGGTGGCACAATACTGACGTTTGGCCACTCTTATTGCCACAAGGTAAGTCCTTACGTAGGCTCTTACTTGTGCTCGGTCGGATTCGGAGCGGGAGGACCTCCACTTGCTCTCTAGGCGTCTCCTAAGGCGTTTCATTGCCCTTAGCTCCCCGTTAAACCAGGGGGCCCGGGTAGAACGTGGCCGTCGAAGAGGCCGCAAAGGCGCCACCCGGTCTAAGGCACCGGCGGCCGCATTATTCCAAGCGGCTACCAGGTCCTCTGCCCGGGGGTGGGGCAGGTCTGCAGGAGGTGGCCCAAGCTCTGCCTGGAACCTATCTGGCTCCATCAGACGCCTGGGGCGGAACCATCTGGGATAGTCTGGTTCCGCCTCCCCGCGGTGGGGAGCAGCGCCAGGGAAGTCCAGCTGGAGAAGTGAGTGATCTGACCATGACAGGGGCGTGATGACTAAATTCCCTCTTCCCAGATCACTCGTCCACTGGTCGGAGACAAACACAAGATCAAGTATATGGCCTCTCTCGTGTGTGGGGTCCTGAACTACTTGAGTCAGATCCATGGCTGTCATGGAGGCCATGAATTCCCGGGCTGCCCCGGATGCCTCTCCCGTCGATGGCAGGTTAAAGTCCCCCATCACTAATAGCTTGGGGGTTTCAACCTCCATCTCCGTGATCCGCTCGAGGAGCCCGGGCAGGGCCGCTGATGTATGGCGGGGAGCCAGGTATACTATCAACAGGCCCAGCTGACTCCCTGGGCCCCATTTCACACCCAGAGACTCACAACCAGAAATCTGCGACACAGTGAATTCCCTCGGTGCCAAATCTTCCCGGATGATTATCGCTACCCCACCACCCCTACCTTGGGCCCGTGGCTGGTGGAATACACGGTAACCTGGAGGGCACATTACCTTGTCCTTTGAAGGCAGTGTTTTGCAATTTTAGGTATCAGTCTTTTTATGGTGCTCCAGGACACAATAGACGTGGTCGAGCCTCTGTCCAGTTCCATCTGACACGGCGCCCCTTCTGTACACCGTCAGCTGGATCTTCTTGATACTATGGCAAGATTGCTCCGAGACAGGCACAGCTGAGCTTCCCATCTGACAGCTCCCTTTTATACTAGAAACTGTCAGATGGTCAGCCAATCAGCTGTCGGCTTTCTCCCGCCAATACACAACATGGTGAGCATGCTCAGAACGTGACAATTGTAATGAACATTGAACAGCGAGGTTTGCCATTTACAGACAATTAAGGATAATCTAATCCAAGATATGGAAAAATGGACAGGGAACATGAAATACACCTACAATGGGAAACTATTGAGATTTAAAGACAGAATCACAAATTGGGGGTGTATAATTATATAAAGATAATGATGAGAATAGCTGGGAACTGTAACCAGGTCTACATCTCCACCAAAATTAGGCTGGTGGTGGGTTTAAAAGCACAATGATTATATATATACTTTTTTGTTCTATTTTTTTAAAAGGAGAATATATGTTAAAATTAAATATGTATATTGAAAAGGAACTATAAATATCATCAACACAAAATGGAGCTTGCCCAGAAGCTGAAATACACCAAGTAAATGAGATGAAGAGTGGGAAGAAAAAGAGAGAGGTAAGGGAAGAAGAGAGGGATAGGAGAGAGGGCAAGGAGGAAAGAGGAGAAAAATGAGGAGTGGAAAGGTGAGAGAAGGAGAGAGGAAGGGGAAGTAGAGAAGGGAAGGATGACAGAGGGAAGAAAAGAGGGGAGGGGGAGGAGAGAGGAGAAGAAAGTGATGGATAAGGTACAAATATGGTGTATGGAGAAGAGCCAATAATTGTTTTTTGGGAGTTGATGGTAACATGAATTGATGTAAACATTTAATAATACAATATATGCTGGCTATGTAATAGTATACATGTGATGATATATTATGAAAATGAAAAAAAAAAAAACTTTACAAAAAAGAAGCAGCTCCTAGGATGACTCAAAGCCAGCCACACATTTTGTGACGCCCAGAGGAAACAATGCACCCTATTTTAATTTCCTACAGGATTAAACGCAGGAGCGCTTTCTTTTTTCTCTTGCCCTCTCAGTTTCCCCCAATCGACTTGCTCATGTTTGCGGCAATAAACTAACATCAGGACATCTGCCACTGGAGCTTGACTCCCTGACTACATTCCTGCAGTTGTCAGTTTAGCCCGACAACCCAAGACGGATCGCCAAGAACTATTTCCACAAGCCTCTTCATCCCAAGCCTAAACAGGAACCCTCACCCCCCTTGTCCCGCGCAATACGGTGACCCAGCAACAAAAGAAGGGGGAAAACAAATCCCCTCAGACTTTCCGGCCCTCAGGAAGGTTTCCCCCACTTATGCCGCTGTGTCACGTGCCGCGCCGCGCGCCGTCTTGTCTCCCTCCCATCATGCCCTTCGGGACGCTGCTTCTCAAGATGGCGGCCGACAGTGAGGTTCGTTCGCCGGTTGAACCCCCCTCAGCCCCCCCTCCCTCCTTCCCCTTTCGGGCTAGCGGGAAAATGGCGCTGCGGTGCCGGTGCTTTTTAACCCTTTTCTTTGTCCGCTCGGTGCCTCACTTGGTGCTTCCTTGTTTTATTTTCTTTTTTTCCACAGCCGGAGTCCGAAGTGTTCGAGATCACAGATTTCACCACCGCCTCCGAGTGGGAGAGGTAGGTGTCTCACCTTTCCGCGGTGTCTCTCTTCCCCCCTTCTTACCTGCGTTGCTATCGATGCAGTTATGTTTAGGGAACCCCGCGTTGCCCCGAGTCTTTCGTCTGGCTTCGGTTTTGTATTTTATTTTTGTATCTCGAATTGCTTTGTCGGATGCAAATGTAAACGGGTAACTCACGAGAAAGAGTTTGTTGGGAGTCTTGCATTGCCGACAGTGGTTGGTCACATTGGAAGAGAGGACCCCTAATAGCAGCATTTGTGAGGAAAATATGGTAGGACATTGGGGAGTGCGTACTTACCAGCTAAGTGAACCCAGGTTGTTCCATTGAAGGCCCCTTTTTGCATAGAATCTCTGGTATTTAAGAGATACCAATAAATATCTTCTGTAGATTGATTATACAGTTACTTAATATATACATGTAGTTAACATTGGACAGGTGAAAAAGTTTCTAGGCTTAGTTGCTTGCTATTACTTGGCAACTCAGGTATAGTAAGGATATTATTTGTGCTGAGTGAATGATCGAGTTCACAAAAGATACTGAAGACAAATATGACAAAATACTTGAAAAGCATGTAGAATAAATGCTGATACAGCACCTGTAATATAAAGTTGCTCTGGGTAGTTATGTACTTCTTTATTTATATTTCAATTAGGTTGCCAAACTTGTCAACAACTTTGGGTAGTATATAGAATGAAAAATAAAAGTATAGAGCAGTGATCTTCATCACCGGCTATATCAATTTCCAGGGTCCTTGCTACATTTCTAGGGGCCTCAGTACGTTTTTGAGAGGGCAATCAAAACACTTGCCAGGCATATGATATTTGTGCCATAATTCACATCTTATTCAATGAATTATTCTGATTCATTGTCTACATAGAATTAATTGTTTTTGTTAGCTATTACAAATACTTTGTTTTATACAACACAGTTTAATAAGAGGGCTAGCTTGGTTTAATGGATAAAACATCAGGCTAGAAATAGGGAGACTAAGTTCTAGTCCTGCCTTAGGCAGAAAGTGATTGTGGGCTAGTCACTTTCTCTCAGTTCTTGGAAGGAAACAATGGCAAACTTTAAAAAAAAGACTTGCCAAAAAAACCTGTAGAATAGGTCACAGTTGAACAGAATTTAAAAATGGCTTGAATGGAAAAGTTTATTTTTTCCAGCTAACAGTGACGTTGAGGAGTCAGGAAAAGAAATGAGTCTCAAAGGGTTCACTGAATTAAAAAAAAGGTTGCTGTTGAACAGTGAGGAAAATAACATTAGAGTTGTTTGAATCTTTGAAGGTGGAAGGCTGCTGTTTAATTAGGTCAGCGCTGTGACAAATTATTCCTTTTCTGGGTTCTATCAGGTTCCTTGATGAGATGTGATGGGATGTGACTCAGAATGTACAGAATATATCAACTGATATTACAGGATACAGATATGAATTTATGAATTACAAAAATTTCTATTTAAGAACCTGTTTCAACCTTTATGTAAGGATGCTCTGAAATTATGCTATATTAAGCAGAAATGTGCTATCTAGCTATGACTAATCAAGTTATTTTATGTGTTTCAGCTACTGTTCATATTTATTAGAAATAGTCATCTATTAATTTTGAGTGCTTTCTTAAAAGTAAATTCCATTTCATTCAATAGAACATATTTTCTAAAATATTTATAGGGAAATTAATCAAGTTGGCATCTTAGTACAATAGTATTTTGTATGTGCTATTGCTGTGTATTTTTTTCAGTATATTTGTTTTGTTCAAGGCAAAGAAGAGGAATATGTACAGGAATTTTTACATATTAATTACATATAAAATGGGAAATGAGGTCAAAGTGCTAATATATCTGCTATTATACCATACAGCTTATGGCTTCAAGCTCTATTAATTCGCTCCATCAGATCAAGCTGTGATCTTTAGCAAATGTCATTAGACAGTGATCAAATAGATGAAAGTGAGTCTTAATGTTCCAAATGAATCAGAGGAGACAATAGTTCGCAACTTGCAAAATAATCGGCCTGTCAGTTTGGTTAAACTGAATATTAAAAATCTGGTTTTGATTAATTTATATTATTATTAGGATCTGATTCACCATTTTAAAGTGCAGGTAGTCCTCAATTTAAAGCCCTTCATTTAATGATTCTTTAAAGTTACTATGGCACTGAAAACAGTGATTTATGATTGTTTTCACACTTATGACCATGCAGCAACTCTGGTTACCCAATGATGGTTGCATTGTTCCACGACATGTGATCACCATTTGAAACCTTTCCAGCCAGCTTCCGACAAAGTCAATGGGGAAAGTCAGATTCACTTAATGATGGCATAATTCACTTAAAGGCAATGTTTTGCTTAACAACTGTAGCAAAACGATTATAAAATGGGGCAAAACTCACTTAACAATTGCCTTATTTAACAATGGAAACAATGGAATTTTGGTTGTAAGTTGAGGACTATGGGTCAGCATTGCTTTTGACTTCCTTGTTTATTAACTTGTGTTGAGTTATGCCTGTGCCTGGAATGCCAATTCAGGATAATGACATTTACTTTTAATGCTTTGTGTGATATTTCCCTAATAATGTTTGATTCTTCAATACATTTCTTCTGTAAATTATATGTGGTAGCTTAGCCTTTTTTTCCTGAATATGATCAGTTGTAGATCTAAAGAGGACTTTGTGTGGATTCCTTCCAATTTATTTGGAATTATTTTATCATAAACTAGTTCAAAAGACCCTAGCTCTGATATATTGTTGTGTATAGCACATTTTCTTGATCTTTTTGTGATTCATCATTTGATAGCTGTTGTTTTAAACTTTGGAAAAATGTATTGAATATGAATTTTCCCTTAAATTAAGCAAAAAAGTATGTTGTTGAATTATGTTTATTTTTAGAAACATGGATTTTAATACTAATGATTTTCAAACATTTTCTCATTAGGTTTATTTCCAGAGTTGAAGAAGTTTTGAATGACTGGAAACTTATTAACATTTCTTCAGGCAAACCTTTAGAAAAGGTAAGGATGTTTGCTTTGGAATTATTTAGAGGCCAATGTAAACATAAAGAAAAGTAAATCACAGTGAATCAACATGTGAAAATACAGTGTGGCTTAATTTAAATTAGCAAAATAATTTTAGTTGCTAGTTCACCAGTTTGGAATAGTCTGTGATTATTTCTAATAAAAAGGCACTGTTGTTTCACATAATCTGAATATATTTTTATTATTGAATGATAAAGTTGTCATCTTTACAAGATGCATAACATGTAAAACAATTATTTCATTAGGTCTTTTTCAGATTCATTAAACACCAAAAATGGAATGCTATTCCTAAGTGTCAAGCAAGCAAATGCATAATTATGAAGTCATTAGAAGCTGAGTCAGTTCCAGTTCACTTGATTGCTCTGAATGTTTTGAGGAGTTATACAAGGAGAATTAGAATCATCAGCTTTTAAATTATACTAGTAATCTTTTTTGTTCTTCTGTCTTTGAGCTGTGATCATTTTTATGAAACATTTAAAGAAAAGATTTTATTTTTAAAATAATTGATTTATATCTACTTTGATTTTAAAATGAAACAAAAGTACTCATCCATAGGTTAGGAAGAAAGAGCCAATGGAGGTTCAAAGGAATGAAATTATAATTCTATTTTGTTAAATTTTTCAGAATTTTTATAAGAATAAACAAAAATGTTTTTTGGAGTAGCATGTGGATTTTTACTATGGTATTTCCTGTGAAATATGATTAAAAGTATTTCAGATAACCTTTCTAAACACATAATTATGTCTGATATATAGGGTGTATATACAACTGAAACATGGGAAGAGAAATCTGATGAAATTACTTTTGCTGATTTTCGATTCTCCGTGACGCATCATTATCTAGCCCAAAAATCAACTGATAAAAATGCAAAAGATGAACTAGTAGAAGGTGGGTACATTTTTATCTGCTCAAAAAATTTTTTTAGCTCATAGCATCTATTTTATTAAATTTACATGCTGCCTATATCTGGATAGCTGAAAACATCTCTTTTTAATGTGATACACTGTGAAGTTAGTACTTACTAATAGACAATATTATAGTCTAATAAATTATATATTTGATAGCTTGCTCATTAAAGGAGCCTACAGATATATGGTAACATTTTTAAAAAGAAGGTATCAACTTCCATTTTCATTAGACAGTTGAAGAGGGAAATATATAGATTGATAGGAACTGATTTGGTATAGTTTGTACCAGTTTGAGCTGGCAGAAAGTCAGCTGGGTGACCTTGGACCAGTTACTCTCAGCCCTAGAAAGTATCAATGGCAAACCACTTCCAAAATCTTACCTAAAAATGCAAGGATTTGTTCAGGGACTGACAAGGAAGAAAGAAAACCAAGGTCTGATATGCTTATTTTTTATTTAGTAGTTGTGAAAGTGTATTTAGGAGGACAACTAGTATTTACAATAATTAAACTGATTTATGTTTTACTAAATTTAATTTAATTATTTATTTATTTGGACTAAAAATCAAATAACGCATGTTGGCTATTTAATCAAAACCTTTGTTCTAGTTGAAACCTTAAAGACTTTAATTGTTTCATCTTTAATGGTTTAACAGATGCTCTTCCTGTTGCTATACAAGATCTTCTATGCATGAACAATGATTTCCCTCCTAGAGCTCACTGTCTAGTAAGATGGTATGTCTATTATTTAAAATCTTACGTTTTAATTTAAGAAATTAATTGTAAGAATTTATAATTATGATTAAAGAATACATTACATAGACTAATTATTTATGCCACAAAATGCAAGGCATCAAAAAGAATATTGTTAATATAGTGGTTTTGCCTGATGTTAGATCATGTTAAATCTTTAGAGACCACTGTTTTAATATTAAAATAACAGTGAGAGATAGATGCATCTTAATCCTCTTAATCTTTGAAATCTAAATTTAGTGGAATATTTCATTTGTTCTAGGTATGGCTTACGTGAGCTTGTAGTTATTGCACCAGCAGCAAACAATGAGGCAGTTCTTAGCGAATCCAAATGTAATCTCCTTCTGAGTTCAGTTTCTATTGCATTGGGCAACACAGGCTGGTAAGTAAAGTTTTACCAATAGAAGAGGATATTTGTACCTCAGGATTGAACTGTGGGGTTCTTGGTGCTCTCTGAGCTTGATTGTTTCTGTGCAGATATTTCATTATCCAACTAAATAACATCTTCAGTGCTGGAAGGGAACAGTACTAGACCTCTGTTTATATACAGTGGTAAAGTTAAGTTTTATAATCCTGCATTAGCTGTTGTAGCAAAGTAGATGCACATGAAGAACCTTGTTTTACTAGCTTGCAGAAACAAGACAAGATGCTAACAAGAAGCAAAAAAAAAATGATATAAAATTGCTTCCTTGCTGAGTTTTCAGTGTGGTTCCCCCCCCCCCTCAAACTCTACATTAGTGATTTTAATCAGTCTAGTCCTCCAAGAGTAAAATCATCTTTATTTGAAAACATTTTCGATATTTTTCAGCCAGGTGCCAGTATTTGTGCAAATTCATCACAGACACCGGAAAATGTATGTTGGGGAGTGTCAAGGTCCTGGAGTCAGAACTGACTTTGAAATGGTTCACCTTCGCAAAGTACCCAGTCAGTATAGTCACTTATCTGGATTGTTGGATATCTTCAAATCTAAGATTGTGAGTATAGTTTGTGTATGCACATGGTAGGTGCATGAAGATGCCCCAAATGATCTTCCCAAAAGTAGCAAGTGCAGTAACTTTTATGCTACAGTTCTCATCCACAGTAGAGATCAGAAAATAAGTTGTTAAGTATTGTGTTTATTAAGTGAGGCACCATCTGACTGTACCTGACTTTACAACCTTTTTTTTGCCATGGTCATTAAGTGAGACATCACTTGATCATAACTTGTAACCTTCTGCCAGCTTCCCTGTTGACTTTGCTTGTCAGAAGCCAGATGGGAAGATCAGAAATGACTTATCATGTGATTGCAGGATGCTGGAACTATTGTAAGTGTGAGCTGGTTGCTAAGCATCTGGATCACTATCATGTGACCTCAAGGATGCTGCAATGGTTGTAAATACAAGGATTTTTTGTACATTACTTTTCCAGGACTAGCAACTGTGAACAGTTGTTAAATGAATGGTCATTAAGCAAGGACTACCTATATTTTGAATGGGCCACTTTAGGTGAGGTTACTCAGAAATGCCATGCAGATTAAACATTTTTGAAGATTGTGCTATATCATGTACCATTTATAATTTATTCAGACTTTAGTTTTCCTTAGTTTTTATTCCTACTCTTTTTGATCTGATTAAATATGAACAGTATAAGTAGGGAGAGGTTCCAAAATTTGAAGTTCTGTTTTTTCACTTCAATACAGAATGATTGAAAGTGATTTCTGTTCTCTGTCACATATCCAATGCCTGGGGAAAGTCTTTCATCTCACAAATTATGTCATTTCAAATACAATGCTCACAAGAAATGTATTTTTTGTGAATCAGTCTTCGTTTGAACTTTAAGGTAGTTCAGAAGGACATTGGTAGAATTCAACTGATTGCAAAAAGTATTCATATACAATTTTGAAAATCTATCCTTCAGAAATATTTTCTGTTATATTATCTGAATTAAAACACAAGATTAGGAATGCCTAATGTTTTGGACCTCACATTTTTTGTGATTATTCTTATTGGTATGTTTTCCAGGGCTGCCCATTAACTCCACTGCCTGCAATTAATATAAGTATTAGGCTTACATATATACTTCAAGATTGGCAGCAGTATTTCTGGCCTCAACAACCTCCAGGTAGGAAACTGATTTATTTGTATTGTAATTTCATGTTGTGGAATTTAGTACAAAAGTAGATCAGAACCAAAGAAACATGCAACAAGAATTCTTTTCTTCTTTCCCCTGTTCTGTTTATAGGACAAATATCGTATATTTCAGTGTATAAGATGCACCCTTTTCCCTCAGAAAAGAGGGTGAAAATCTGGGTGCGTCTTATACACTGAATGCAGTATTTTTGGCCTCCCGAAACCCCACCTCCTTTGCAAAAATGGCCGTGCATAGCCTTCCAGAGTGCTCCTGGGGGTTGGGGAGGGCAAAAATGAGTGAGAAACAGGGCATTTTTACATGCCTTTTTTTGACAAAAAATGGGCCGTTTTGGGGAGGTCTGCAGAGTGCAAAAACGTTTTTTTTTTTAATTTGCCTCTTTAAAAATCTTGGTGCATCTTATACTCTGAAAAATACAGTAAATTAAAACTTTACCGTATATGAAATATTATGTGACAGCTGCTTTAAGACTAGGGTAAGGGGAAAAAAGACTTTTTCCTCACTGTAAAACACAATAGCAAAAGAATAATTTTATTGGTAGGATCCTTGCCTGTTTTCTTGCAGACCTAGGTAAGTAAACTAGATAACATCTAGATGTTATTTAGTTTGATAATGAAACTTCTGCAAGAAACTCAAGAGAGCACCAAGGATTCCACAATTCACCCTTGAGCTACAAACATTTTCTTCTATAAATGTATTTGTTCTTTTTGCATTTTTTTCTAATTTTTTTAAAAATATTTTGTTACTTTTAGCTTTGTGACATTTACTTCTGATTTCTAGGCAAAATTAATTTGCTTAATGATCACTTTAAAATAATATCAAAAATATTCCAATTATGCTCATAAGTTGAGGATTACTTGTAAAATGAAGTCTTCATTATTGCATTAGCGATCTACCACATGCATTGGGATTCTTCTTCATTCTTTATAGCAGATTTAGTTGCTCAAGAGTCAAGATAATGAGGAAGCTAGATTCATTTAACAACCATATTACGAACTTAACTGCAGTGATTCACTTAACAACTGTTTCACTTTGCAACATATTTTGGGCTCAATAGTGGTTGTAAGTCAAGGACTATCTGCACATATTTTCTACTACCATCTCCATAACACTAATGATTGCAAACTGAAGAATCTGAACTTTTTTCAAGAAGAGGTTGTATAGAAATTGTACAAAACTTTTTTTTAACTCTTCACCCCACTGTCTCTCATAAAAGATGAGATCAACATTAAGAAAAAGATTAAACTTTTGTGTCTAAGATGATCTTATTTGTTTGTTGTGGCAATATCATCCTTTCCTCGGGTGGTAGGAATTAGAATATATATTTAATGTGGAATAATATGACAAAATATTTTGTATGTATGTATGTATGTATGTATGTATGTATGTATGTATGTATGTATAACTATATAAACATAACAATATGTTTGGCCAATAGATATAGATGCTTTAGTTGGAGGTGAAGTTGGAGGTGTAGAATTTGGAAAGTTACCATTCGGTGCCTGTGAGGATCCTATTTGGTAAGTAATTTTTATTATTATTATTTCAGACATCTTTTTAATAGAACTATTGCTTATGCAGCTACATTGTGCAACATATAATAAGGTGTTTGATAAGTGTTGCTGTCCATGTATTAAAGTTATCAGGTCTATTTCTTCTGTAAACTTAGAAAATACAATATTATGACAATGAATAGACATGTGTAAATTCTCTTTAAAATTATTCAGTGATAAGGAAAACTAATAAAATTATTGAGTGATAGGAAAATTTTGGGTTTCCGCTGCATATTTTAAGAAATGAACATTGGTATGTATAAAATAGTAAGTTTGAATTTCCATAGACAGTTAAAATCTGAATTATAAGCAGCCATAAGTGTGGTTTAAGCCTATATATCATTCTTTCCCAAAGTGATGCAAAATCACACCATCAATTTCAGACAACCTTTGAAAATTGAATAGTTTTGGTCTTGAGATACCCTCTCCTGCACTATTAGGATTTACTTCATGAGTAACATACGGTTTCTGCAAGTCTTAAGTTTGGATTCATGCTAATACTTGTTTTGTTATAATTTCAAAACTTCTTATAAAAGTAATGCTTCTATTCCCAGTGAACTCCATTTAGCAGCTACATGGCCCCATTTAACAGAGGGCATAATTGTGGACAATGATGTTTATTCGTAAGTACATGCTTTTCTGTTTGTTTAGATTTTATAGTTCAGAATTCCAGAACTCTTATTTTAGTCAAACTTTTCCATTCCCCATAGAATAAATATAATCAAAATTGTATTTTAAGTTTTCAATTCGATACAAGGCTTCCTATAGAATGAACATTGTAGTAATGTTTGTAATAATATTAAGATTAACTTTGCTGATGTGAATGTACATCCATTTAATAAGAGATGCAGTTGAATCCATTCACTCTGAATAAAGTGCACTATGCAGTAATAGTTTTTTCTTATGTGAATATTGTTTTTTGTTTGAAAGAATCTAATGAAAATAAAGCAGGAAGTGATCAGTGGTGATCTAACATCTGCATAAAAACCTTGGTTGAAAGAGAACCTATTCTTGAATGACTTTTATACCAGTACTAAGTTCTTCCCAATACTTAGGAATTGTTTTTTCTTTTAGGAAAAGTTTGGCAGTTTCAGAATTAAGTGGTGGCTGCTTTTCGAGTCATTGTTCTAAGAAATTGAGCTAGAATCACAAGAAAAGCAGCATAGAGGGTGTGCCTTCCCATACCCTGGAATTAGGGAATGATTTCCAGGTGAGGCATCCCCTGGAAAATAAAATAGTGGCAGCAGGAACTACCCTAGGAGAAATTGAAACGAGTGAAGACCCAAGGAGCTCATGGGAATGGAGATTTGGGTCCTTTTATTTACCACCCTGAGGGTCTCAGAAATCCACTACACACATTGAGACTAATTCGCTAATTAAAATAATTAACATGGGGGAAATTTTCAGAAAATTGCTTTAATTCAAAATTGTCTAGACAAGCCATTGCATCTTTTAGATTATAAAAACAAATACATTAGTCAAAATGGCAGAGATTCTACCTAAAAGATGGGGAATGGGGTTTATTTTATTTTGTCAGAGTATGCTAAAGATCATTATCAAAACTCAGTGTTTTTATTCAAACACTGCTTTTCAGTGTTTGGGTGAAACAAAGTTAACTTTTTTTTAAAGAGACCTGGATCCTGCTCAAGCACCTCAGTGGTCTGTGAGAGTCAAAAAAGCTGATAATCCACAGTGCTTACTGAGTAAGTATTCTCGAGATTTATTGTATCTTTTGCCTTTTTTTCTTTCTAAATACTGATAGTCCTTGAATTACAACAGTTCCTTTAATAACTGCTTGAAGTTAAATGGCATTGAAAAAAACTGACCATTTTTCACACTTACAACCATTGCAGTATCTCCATGGTCATGTGATCAAAATTTGGACACTGGCAACTGACTCATATGAAAATGGCAGTGTCCTAAGGTCATGTGATCACCTTTTTCAACCTTCTGACAAGCAAAGTCAATGGGGAAGCAAGATCCATTTAACAACTGGGTTACTAAATTAATTCAGTGATTCATTTAACTGTGGCAAGTAAAGTTGTAAGATGGGGCAAAACTCACTTAACTGTCTCACTTAGCAATGGACATTTCGGACTCAATTGTCATAAGTCGAGGACTACCTGTATTACAGCAAGATATAAAGTTGATATAGCACTGTGTGACACTGAAAAGTTTATGTAGATTTTATAAAGAATGCAGTAAGAACAATCTTCTATTTTTCAGAAAAAAATAGCACTGGAATGTTTTGAATGTAAACTTTTGATTTTTTTAAAAATAATAATTTTATGGCTTCATTTGTCATACTTAAATATTCATATATGGGTTTCAACTTCTGTGGTAGCAATACATTATATCAATTCTTAATGACACATGTCTGATCTAGAAAGCTCCCTAAACTTCAAAGAAGGCAATTTGTATCTTAATTTTAAATTTAAGTGAGCTTGAACACAGTTTGTTTCAGGTCTTAAAATAACAAACTCTGTTGAATATTCACCCAACATTGGCCAATTACATATTTTCCAATTAAAATGTGGGATTTGCGTTGACAGAAAACAAATAATTTGATTTATATGGTTAGCTATTCATAGTTAATTTTGAAATCCTTATTCTCTTTATCTTCTTAATGGTTTTGGCACAATCGACTTGCAACAGTTCATATGGTGACCGTTCAAAGTTACAATGGCACTGAAAAAAGTAACTTGTGACCATTTTTCACACTTTCACATGCAACATCCCCATGGTCATGTGATCAAAATTCAGATCCTTGGCAACTGAGTCACATTTGTGACCATTGCAGTGTCCTGGGATCATGTGATAGCCTTTTGGTACCTTCTGACAAGCAAATTCAATGGGAAAACCAGATTGACTTAACAACCATGTTACTAATTTAAGAACTGCAGTGTTAACTGGCAAGAAAAGTCGTAAAATGGAGCAAAATTCACTGTTTGCATGATTATTTTCTCCTGCAGGTGATTTTGTTACTGAATTTTTCAAATTATGTCGTCGGAAAGAATCAACTGATGAGATTCTTGGAAGATCAGCGTTTGAAGAAGAAGGAAAAGGTAAAATTCATAGTTTTTCTGAAACAATCAAAGATTGGGACACTTGGATTTGTGAAAACATCTAAGTAGTATTTAATAAAACAATGAGTAACAGTTTATGAGGTTTTTTTTAAAAAGAACTGTTCCTGACTTAGCAACCACTCATTTCATGATGTTTGAACTTATGATAACACTGAATGAGCAGTACTTAAAACTGGTCCTTTTACTAATATTGGTTAGTTTCCTGATGCCTGGCTTGGAGTTACAAAGTTGCAATATTCAATGGTCATGTGATTGCAATTTGTGGCCATTTCCAGTTTCCTATAAGCAGAGTTAATGGAAAAGCCAGCAGGAAATTCATAATGGTGACCATGTGACATTCTCCTTTAAAGCCTGCAGTGATTTGTTTAATATTATAGTTTATAACCACATCACTTAGTGATGGAAATTCTGGTCTCGGTTACTATTGTTAAGTAAGACAAGGTGGAAAAATACTAAGAAAATCAATAATTTGGATCACTTTTTTTTGCCAAATCTTGATATTTTGTAGATGCCGATATAAGCCATGCTTTATCCAAGCTCACAGAACCAGCACCAGTCCCAATCCATAAATTGTCAGTGACAAATATGGTTCACACTGCAAAGAAAAAAATTCGTAAGCACAGAGGCATAGATGAATCCCCTTTAAATAATGAAGTCCTGAATACTGTTCTCATGGTAAGTTACATTTCATGATGAGTTATAACTTGTCTGAGCCAAGAGTGGTTTTTTGGTGACTTTCACTTGAATAACAAATCTGATCTATCTCTGGAAATAGAGATCTTCTAGCAATCACACATTGAAAATGGATTGCTGCTAAATGTCTGGCATTGTCACGAAAAAGCATTTAGAAGGCTCAATTAAAAAACAACAGTGAGATTGCTGTCAGGCATTTAGCTTTTGAGATCAGATTGATGCTCTATTAATCACATCAGCTGATAAACGAAATGTGTTGTTGATACCTTCATAGCAGAAGAAATAATGATTAGGTGTTTACTAGCCATGTTTCAGAGCAATGAAATGGTAACATCTAATGCATGTGAAAAAAATTGGAAACTGAAGCTATGTGTTTTTCTTTATAGTATTTATTCCCTGATGCTGTTGACAAATCAGCAACTGGATCTGAAGCTAGAAGTAATACTTCAACAGGAAGTATTCCACCCCCAGATAATGAAGACTCCGTAAGTTCAAATGCATATGTGAAAAACATGTACTGGATTTTAATTACTTGTATTCAAATGAAAAGCAAATTTCACGGGTTTCATTGGGATGCTTTTTCAAAAGCATGTAATGCTTTGTTTTAAAGAAAACAATTGTGCATATTAAAACTAAATCCTACAATTTAGAATACAATTTGCAATTCTGTGCACAAGTTTAATACTATTTCACAGATTCCTTTCATTTGTCCTATATGTAGAATCTCTACATCCAATTCAAATCTGCTCCTTCAGACAGTCTGACCTACAAACTGGCTCTTTGTCTTTGTATGATCAACTTTTATCATGGAGGAGTCAAAGGGGTTGCACATCTCTGGCAGGAATTTGTCTTGGAAATGCGCTATAGATGGGAGAACAACTTCTTCATCCCAGGGTAAGTTTTAGGCCTATTATTTAGTTATTACTAATAGGAAATCAATAACATCCCTCAATTAGTTTGAAGAGAAAAGTGAAGTGTTACTGCCACCTGAAAAGGTTATTCGCAATCAGTTTTTTTTATTTAACTTAAAAAGGAGAAAAAGCTTGATACATTTGTATCATCTACAAAGATTGCTCAGAAGGAGATACTAAGCAGTTTAAAATAAATAGCTTTGTGAGAGAGATTTGGCTGACAAATTATGAAGTATCCGAGTCTTCTTATTTGCAAGATATGTTCAAAAGATTGCTACACTGTGACACAAAGGTCTTAATTTGATTATAGGTTATAAAGGTAGTCCTTGACTTACAACTACCATATTTCCCTGAAAATAACGGCCTACCCCAAAAGTAAGTCCTAGCTTGATTTTTACACGTGCACCCAATAGAAGTCCTACCCCCAAATAAGTCCTAATTAAGACCCTGCCCACTTCAGGGTCCATGGGTAAAAATTAAGACAGGGGAGGGATGAGGGTGGTGGAGCTGCCCTACTACTTACCTTCTGACAGTTGCAGTCAGGCCTTGCACACCTGGCCTGGTGTGGGCTGGCTTGCCAGCCCATTTCTTTTGCAGCCAATAAGGTCTACAAGGCTTTGCTGAAGGCCTCTGCAGCTGATAACAGAGCTCCGGATCGATCTGGAGCTCTGTTATCAGCTGCAGAGGCCTTCAGCAAAGTCTTGCCGGCCTCAGAAGAAGTTCCTGAAGGTGTCTGACAGCGAAAAGGAGCCTGGGAGTGACGCGCTCAAGTGAGGTGAGTCAGTGGATGACACCCACCTACCCCCAAAATAAGACCTGGTGTCTTTTTTGGTGGCAAAAAAATATAAGACAGGGTCTTCTTTTCGGGGAAACATAGAATTCATTTAGTGATCAAAGTTACAATGATCCTCAACAGTGACATGGCCATTTTTTGCATGTAAATTTGGACACTTGGCAACTGGCTCATATTTACGATGGTTTCAGTTCCTGGGTCATGTGATCACCTTTTGCAACATTCTCACAAGCAAAAATCAATGGGGAAGCCAGATTCACTTAACAACCATATAACTAACACAACAACTGCAGTGATTCATTTAATAACTGGCAAGAAAGGTCATAAAATGGGATAACATTCACTTAACCATTGTCTTGCTTAGCAGTGATAATTTTGGGCTCAGTTGTGGACATAAGTTGAGGACTACCTATATATGTTTTTTGTGAAAATAGCAACATCTATATGTTTTGCAGTTCAATTCTTTTCTATTGCTATAGTAATATCAGTATAATTACTTTTTAGGTTAACCAGCAGTGCGCCTGATCTGAGATGTTGTTTATTACATCAGAAACTCCAGGTAAATCTTATAAATGCACATTCTTTCTTTTGTGTATTAATCTTTATTTGAAAAATTGTGATCAATTTCTATTTAATTGTAACCAGTAAGCCATTCAGAGTTATATAGATTGGGGGCAGCCTATAAATTTATGATAAGGATTTATATGAAGAAGTATGCTGTCTTTTACGATAGTAAATTTGAATTCGGGCTACCTTTTGACTTCTCTTATGTATGTGAACAAAACATTGCCATTGTTAAAATACCTATTGCTAACTTTAACGATAGAATTTTTAATGAGTTTGATTGCTTTCCAGATGTTAAATTGTTGCATTGAAAGAAAGAAAGCAAGAGATGATGGGAAAAAAGTGATTAATTTGGAAAAGCAAAAAGACACAGTGGATCGAGACTATCCAAAAGAGAGTGATAAAGAAAAAGGAGAAGTGGGGAGATCTTGGGAATCTTGGAGTGACAGTGAAGAAGAGTATTTTGAATGCTTGAGTGACACAGAGGAGTTTAAAGGAAATGGACAAGAAGGCGGAAAGAAAGGGATTGCAAAAGAAAGTAGTAAAGAGACACTAGCATTGAAGCCAGAGGGCCGTCTGCATCCATATGGCACTATGAAATTGCTTCACCCAGGACAACTTCTCTATGTGCCAGTCACCCAGGTGAGTGACTAACATTTATAAATATTTCTGCTTCTCTCATATCTCCTAGTTCAGTTCCATTTCTGAGGAAGGGAAAAGGAGCTCCTAGGATTTATTGGACATGAATAGTATTTAACAATAGATCCCATTTTCTCACAGATGTAATTTTGTCTTGGTTTTAAAAAATTATACTCAATATGATTAACGTTCAAACTCAACATGGGAGATGAGCAGTAATCATATTACAATGCTTTCTCCTTTAAACAATTTTTTTAAAGGAAAGGGAAGAAAAAAAGAAAGCAATAGAAATAGCATTCAAACTTATATACTGCTTCACAGTGTTTCACAGCCTTCTCTTAAGCAGTTTGCAGAATCAGCATATTGCCCCCAACAATAATCCTGGTCCTCATTTTACTGACCTCAGAAGGAAAGAAGGCTGAGTCAACCTTGCACCACCACAATATCAACAGTAAAGTTACCGTTGTATACCTCGGCTTACAACCACAATTGAGCCCAAAATTTATGTTGCTAAGCAAGACAGTTAAGTGAGTTTCACCTCATTTTATGATCTTCCTTGCCACAATAAAGTGAATCACTGCAGTTGTTAAGTGAATAATTAGGTCATTAAGCAAATATGGTTTCCCTCATTGACTTTGCTTGTCTGAAGCCAGCTGGGAAGGTTACCGATGGTGATCACATGAGCCCGGGACAGTGCAGCTGTCATAACCTCATGTCAATTACCAAGTGTCCAAATTTGGATCACCTGACCCGGGGATGCTGCCCATGGTCATAAATTGAAAATGTCCCTTTTTTCAGTGCCATTGTAACTTTGGTTGAAAATTGAGGAACACATGTTTGGGCTTCTCATCTATATAAAGTTTTACATAACTGTTAAGGCATTCCTGTATATCATTTGAATTGCCCATTACCTTTGGATGAAACATTCATATGTTGTGAATATTATCAGGCCCTCAGTCCACTGAATAATTGGAGCTGAAAGTATCTTTGCAATGTTGCGAAACTAGTCTCTTAGAGATAGATAGAAATGGCAGAGAAGCAATTTCCATGTTCAGATGTGAAATTCCAATAACAAGTATGGAATGGAATGGGATAGAATAGAATTTGTTGTAGCTAAGGAGGCCATTTTTTTCTTTCTAGCATTTTCCCACAAGTGCAGGCTCTGCTATTTTCAAATCAACCGAGTGTTGATCCATTGGTTGCAACAGGAATTAACCACCTGACATTGGGGGCTGAGAGAGTGACTGGCCCAAAGTTTTTCACGCCTAAGGTAGAACTAGAACTCAATTTCCTGGTTTCTAGGCTGGTTTTTCGCAGGTGTCTCTCCCTTTTTTATATAAATAAATATAAATATAAAAATATACCACATTTGTGAAATGTATAAAAACTAGTGAAACTAGTTTTATTTTTATTTCTTTAGAATTAGCTTTAATATAACCAGTTTTTCCCCTCTTGGTCCACCGCTACATGCGATGCTTGGCTTTTCTTGCAGTCAGGAAGTTTTCTTAATCCAAGCTGATCTGTCACCTTCCATTTCCGTCTTCTCCTATTTCCTATTATGCAAAAGCTTCAGCAGTTGGTTAAATGACTGAATTGTATTTGCATTCAGAAAGTATTAGGTTTGGGACTGACATATCTGGCTTCAGAATACAGAGGTTGAATAACAGGTTCTAAGCATTCAGTTCTTTTGTTCATTGTTTTTGTTCCCTAATGCGAGATAAAAACTCTTTAACAGGAATTCCTCTCTCTCTCTCTACTTGTTCAGGAACCAGCTCCTATGACAGAAGATCTGTTAGAAGAACAGTCCGAAGTATTGGCTAAGCTGGGAACGTCAGCAGAAGGAGCTCATCTTCGAGCTCGCATGCAAAGTGCTTGCTTGCTGTCAGATATGGAATCTTTCAAAGTAGGCACAGATTGCCAGGGTCATCATGAAATGAATACAGGTAGTCCTCAGCTAAGCACTACAATTGAGCCTCAGATTTCTGCAAGACTGTTGTTAAGTGAGTTTTGCCCCATTTTACCACAGTTGTTAAGTTAGTAGCACAGTTGTTAAGTGAATCTGGCTTCCCATTGACTTTGTCAGAGGGTCTCAAAAGGTGATCATATGACCCTGGGATACTGCAACCGTCATAAATATGAAGCATTTGCCAAGTATCCACATTTTGATCATGTGACTACAAAATGCTACAGTGGTCATAAGTGTGAAAATGTGCTTAACTCACTTTTTTAAGTGTAACTTCGAACTGATTAAACAAATGGTTGTAAGTTGAGGACTACCTGTACAGTAGCATAAGCAACTACTAAGTAGCATAATACAACATATTTAGCAGGATATTTTATCTTTTCTATCATTTTTTCCCCATTTTACTCATTAGTCTTTGTTCCACTCCCTTCTGTACTATACATGCTGTAAATGAGAAATGTGGTAGGTTGTCTAGCATGTTTGTTACTTGGCTTTTTTATTCAGGAAAATATTCATTACCAGTTGTCTGTGTTAATATTAGTCAACATTCTCTCACTCTTTATTTGATAAGCTTGCTCATCCAAATTATGCTTATTTGGATCAAAAGTATGTTTATGGATTGGTTAACTGTCCTTTCTGCGAATTAAGTAGAGTTTAATTGGAACTTGAAGGAAGCAGAAGCTAAGTGCCCAGTATTACTGTTAAATCTTACAGCAGCTGTCTATTATATGTTAACACCAGCGGTGGATTCCTGCCAGTTCTAACCTCTTCTATAGAAGAGGTTCCACAAATCTACAGTGCCGTTTAGAACTGGTTCCAGCTTCCCCCCCGCACATCATCAAGATGAAGAGCAAGAGGAGGAATTCTGGGAGTTGAAGTCCACAAGTCTTAAAGCTGTCAAGTTTGAAAACCCCTGGGGGGTTTTTTCTAAAGGGTTAGGGGTGCAAGGGTCTTGTAACTTGACAGCTTTAAGACTTGCACACTTCAATGCCAGAGTTCCTGAGCCAACATTTCGATTGCTAAGCAAGAGCGTTGTTAAGTGAGTTTCACCACATTTTACAAGTTGGCCATGCCCACTCAGTCACATGGCTGGCAAGCCACTCCCATCTGGTCACATGGCTGGCAAGCCACTCCCACAAAGCAGGCCACACCTACAGAAGAGGTTTTAAAAATTGTTGAAACCCACCACTGGTTAACACTTATTTGTAGTTCATTCTTTGGCACAGTATAGAAAATTAGAAACACTTGAAGAGAAATTAGGTCAAAAAATTCATTGCAGTCAACAATCCCTCCTTTTCTTTCAAAAATATACAGAAGTAGAAGCTGGACCCTATCATAGACTCCCATTTTACAACCATGTAAACCATATTTGGGGCAACTGGACCCTCTTTATTTATTTTAAAGAGCAAAATGGTGATAAACACATTTGTTTTTATATCCATGGCATCCATTGTGTCCTTCCAGTTTGGAATGGATTGGAATGTTCCCTCAGTCCCAGCCTCCCCAATCAATGGTGAAGGAATCAGGGAATTGCAGTTCATCAACATCTGAAAAGCTACAGGCTGCCCTCTCATGGTACAGAAGGCAGTTGAGCTTTTTAAAGAACACCAATTTCTGGGATAACCTTAATTTTAAATACATTACAAACTTACCAGTGGTCAGAATAAGCTTTGCATTGAAAAGTTGGAGTTGTAAAAAAATCAAACCCAGATCTGATTCATACATGTTATACAGCCACTTGCAAATTTATAAGCAATAGTCACGCCTAGGGTCATCAGACAAGTTGAAAATTACAATGTCAGGAAGGTAGGCGGTCATTTTGAATGTTTCGCATTCCGATTTTAAAAAAAGAGTGTCACTATATAATGTCTTTGACCGTCCTTTATGCTTTTTTATTTTTCAAAAAAGAATTGTGTGGAAAATCCATATCAGGTGTCACCCTCAACATCTACTAATACGGCCCCACAAGATGATAAAAAAAAATAAAGGAAGTTTTTAATGTATATTAACTGCATTATGCATTTTATATCAGCCCAGGACAACAACTCTTCACTCACGTTTGGACAACTATGGCCTATATACAAATAAGCATGCCCCCCCCCTCCCCCCTGTTCTTAGGCTGCCAACCCTGGTTGTTGCCTGGAAGATTTTGTGAGATGGTATTCACCCCGGGATTACATTGAAGAGGAAACCGTGGATGAAAGTGGGGGTGTAGTCATCAAAGGTGAGCTGAGCGCCCGAATGAAGATTCCAAGCAACATGTGGGTTGAAGCATGGGAAACAGCGAAGCCCGTTCCAGCAAGGAGGCAGAGGCGCCTTTTTGATGACACCCGTGAGGCAGAGAAGGTAAAAAAGAGGCTTAGGGGAATTTCTGAGACATTTCCATTTTAGTTCTGCAAGATCTGAAATCTTTCATAGTGCCCATACTAGTATAGACTGTGGAAAACCCATTAGAGGGCCTTTCATTTATTAGCTTAGTTTATTTAATTTAATGTATTTGTATGGAATTTCTGTATTGTTGCTCATAATGGTAACCAACTATGCAGGTCAGTTAAAGTAAGACTAGATAATGCATATTACATTTTGGAAATATAATCGTCTAAATTGGCAAGCACTTTGAATGTGGAAACATGTAAATAAATTATTCACAAGAACATGAAGTAAGAGAATAACTTTCAATTACTTTTGATCTTGAGTCTGTTTTCCTTTTTAAATGATAAGTACAATGAATTTTTCTTTCTTGGCCTTTGTCCCAGTCTTTCATTACCTTTTCATCTACCTAGCATGCTATGTTCTTTCAATTAAAAAAATGTTCTTTTCAATAAAAAAAATAAAGTTGATAAATTTAGAAGCACCTTCAGATGGTGGGGCCCCTCTCCTTTAGAGACTTGAGAAAGAGGCTTTTTGATTGAATGCTTAAGAAAGGACATGAGGCAACATTCAGTTTTGAGGCCTTGAGAGATAGTTGTCAATTTTGCAGCAAGATTATGGCAATCTAATTGACTTACTGTATCTTCAGGTTCTACACTATTTAGCCGTTCAGAAACCAGCTGATCTTGCAAGACATCTTCTTTCTTGTGTCATCCATGCAGCCGTACTCAAGGTAAAAGAAGAAGGTAAATAACTTAACAAGCAAGGCTGTATGTTTCAAGTAAAAATAGGGTGCTTTTACTACAATGTACTTCATAGGCTTTTTTCCTCCCAATAGAATCTCTGGAAGATATTGGGTTAGTAAAGAAGATAATTAAGCAGATAATCAGCCATTCCAGTAAAGTTCTCCGGTTCCCAAATCCAGAAGACAAAAAATTAGAAGTAAGGAATTTCATTTTCCTAAGAATTTGTTTTAAAAAACGTTAGCTTTTAAATAAATATTTTATGGTAATCAAAAGGAAAAAAAGGTTACATATAGTTGTCTTAACTATGTGAGAGGAGAGAATGAACGATTCTGGAAATTCTATTGAACCCAGCTCTGATAAAGCTTGATGCTTTGAAATATATGACTTATGACAAGTAGAGAAAATGAATTTTGTGTTTTTTCCCAGGAAATCATTGGTCAAATTATGAATGTGGAAGCCACTATTGCTCGGGCAAGGTCTCTAAAAGCAAAATTTGGAATAGAAAAATGTACTAAAGAAGAAGAACGCAAAGATCTAGAAAAGTAAGTGACTTGTTTGATAAATTTGCATGGATAAAATTCTCTTAGCGGGAATTAAATTAATTACAAAAAAGATTTTCAATCATAGATAAAACAACTTGAATCATTTCTTCAGAATGTCAATTGAAAATTTTCTATTGAATGTAAATATCGGTTGAGAACTTTCAGTGTTCAGTATTCCAGTGGTTATTGTTTTAAAACAGTCTGTGTAAAATGATTTTTCTTTTGCTGATATATTTCTTCCCACTCTTTCTGTGCTGTTAGATTTGTAAATTCCTTTCTGGAACAACCAGAAGTATCAGTCCTTGGTGCCGGAAGAGGGCCTGCTGGTATTATAATTCACAAGCTTTTTGTGAATGCACAAAGGGTAAGATGGACTGCTTAGTTTCTCTAATATGCTTATAAAACAATTGCTCTTTTTGTTATAATACTTGAATGCCAGATTTTGAAAATTCTTGTTTGCATAATACATTTACGGGTGTATTTTCCAGAGAAATAGCTGTGATAGTCTGTTCTAACTAAAATAATCAAATTGCATGGATATTTAAAAATTAACCAATGTTACATCAAATAGACACGGATTGAAATATAATTTTGGTGTTAAATTTCCAATTAAATAAACAAATGGTAGAACCTGTTCTTTTCAGGAAGTAGTTTGTATGAAATGTTTACAAAAAATTCCAACAATTGCTATATTTTAATGTGATATAGCATCAATGCATATTGATTCAAAAGATGATATTGGTGATAACTGTTTTGGGGAATGCCAGAACAAGATCAATTTTGCCTTTGGTAATAGTGAATCATTTTCAAGCTTAATATTTCATCATACTGTACAATGATAGCCTATAAAATGTACCTGTATTCATCTCACTGCATGGTATTGGTTTAAGACCAGGACTGAAACAACTTGGCACCAGGAACAAGGGGACAGAATTAAAGAGCTACCTATGGTAGTTCCTGAAAAATGGAAAAAGTATGAGGCGAAGTGAAGACTTAAGAAAGCGTGAGTGGGTCACAAGAGGGAAGAAATGAGCCTTAGCAGAATGATTTAAAATAGTCAAGCTGAGGCTCGCATGAAAAGAGCCATATGAGTAGACTATAACTGGTGCAAGACCAGAAATTTAAAGCAAAAAATACTGCTGTTTGGTGCAGGAAGTCACCTTAAGCTGTATTTCGCCTCACCTCTCCTAATCAGTACTGGTTTCAACTCTTCTGTGGTGGCATTATATTTTCTTCTGACTTGCAATTCAAGGAATTCAGGGCAACTTGTATAATTCTCCCCACCTGTTTCTTGTTTTCTCTACTACCTAATTGAGAAGGTTGTTTTTCTTCTCCCCAACCTCTTGAATTGGGTGGACTATCCCAGTCCTAAGATTCATAAGTAGGCAGGGATATCAACTTGATTCTCCTCATTCCTAGACTAACAGTTTAATGTAAGTGGCTTATTTTGGTTTAGATATAATAAATAAGTATAGCATCTTTCTGGATTCTTTGCTTCTCCTTGTCCAGGGTCTTTTGGATCCTTCCAAATGAATCTTTTTATGATGTTATCCAGATATTGCATCCAGCGCTAATAGTTTGTTCTCTGTTAATTTGTAGTTATCTCAAATGGATTTTAATTATTTCTGAGGACCTAACAGCATGAGTTGTTATGCTAGGTTTACTTGCTAGAAAAAAAATCAATGTATCACAGAGAACTTCTGTAATCCATTTTACCATGACATCTTGTTTCGGTATTAATATATTGCAAATATTAAAAACAGCCTTTTAAAAATAAGCCCCAAATAGGTAGCTTCTCTTAATTTACCCAGGCATTTCTGCAATAGGCTTTGAGTGGTGCAGTGGCCTAGAGGTGGAGCTCTCACCTTACAATCAGGAGGCTCGGAGTTTGATCCTAGGTAGCGGCAAATATTTCTCTCTCTGGGCACAATGAGTATATATCTGCTGTGAACTCTGCATTGCTGACAGAAAGAGTACCTGGCCAGTAAACACTCAACTCTATTCAGTTGCCCTGACTCCACCCTGATGCAAGGGACTACAGAGTCATTAACAGAAAATAGAAAAAAAATTGCAATAGGGTTATTGGGGTTAAGCAATACAGTGGGAGTCAGGGTGCAGTATGTATCAGATGAGTGTTGGTGCACATCATGGACTGTGCATACGGGTCTGCTGGGACTGCTAGAACTTCAAAGACCAATTCATAATCCCCACAATTCATGCAGCAGCATCATAATTCAGAGTTAACTTACTTAATAGTCATAGGTTGAGAACTATGAAACCTGTGACTATTCAGTCAGTAACTCTTTGAAATTACTGTCCTGCACATCTTCCTCACTCCTCGTGCACCTGGCACGCATCCTTTCCATCCCTCACCCTCATTCACCTGGCCTGTGCTGCACCTCCACGCACCCCATATCTTCTGCATCTCCTGCACAACCCCCTAAAATGCTTGCTCTGCCTCTTGCATACCCTCCCAACCCACATCACATTCTTGCAGGCCCTTCCTAACCCATGCTTGTACATCTCCATGCATCCTCCCCACGCTTCTTGCACTCTTTATCCTTTCCACACGTCTTGCACCCGTCCCAAGCACTCCTTTGCTTCCTCCCCCACTCAGCAGCAGCCACTTATCTGACTGCCAGTCTCTAACCTGCAACTTCCTGCTGGCTTCCCCAATTAACTTTAGTTGTTGGAAGCCGGAAGGAAATTGCCTCTGCCTAAAAACTGTGGGATTTGGTTAGCAACAGTGACTGGAACTGGAAGGATTGCCATTGCCATTTCACTTTATAGTTGCATTGCATAGAGAGGGCAATTGCTATTGTAACTTGAAGACCACCTGTAATGTTCTTTGATTAAACTTAATATTATGTACATTGGACTAATAAAAAAAGATACAATCTCCTGCATGTGTAAAGGATACATTGGCATAAGCTACCTACTTGTCATGTGATTTGATTCATAGAAGTAGAATGCATGTTTATTGGAGTTCCCTTTAGAAATCCTAAAAGTAAATGTAGCTACACAGATCAGAAAGTCCTGGCTCCATCAATTACATAACTGGGATAGACAATAGGTTATATAACTACTCCATGGCAAAATCGGATGGACGACTATATTGATGCAATTGATTATTTACATTGTACTAGTCCTGTTATCACTTTGATTTAGATTTGTTTTGTGTTCCGAGTGTTTATCAGTTTCTGTGCATAGCAACAAATCCAATTGTAAGGCTGCTGCCCCTCTGTTCCAAAACCTCTCTTTAACCCACTGTGAGTCATCTCTGACTTGCCTTTCACCATCGATTCTCTTTCTTACCCAGCTGACTGAATCATCTGAGGAGGTAACTAGATTTTTCCCTGTTTCTAGTCATCTGCCTAACTTCATGTAGGTGCTGCATGGGTATGAAGGCTTTAGTAGCATAGCATATGGCTCAATTACTGCTTATTTGCATAATTAAAGCATTTACATTTTTTAAAATTAAAGTTATGAGCTTTGACATCATCTGAGTATGAAGGAAATGGTTAAAATGGGTCAAATAGGTTTCTAGAATCTTGAGGGATTTTTTTGTGTGTGTATAACTTTCAGCTTATTTTCTTGTTTAAGATAGCTGTATCTTACATGTCTGCATTTCAAGCACCAAACTGCGATAGCATTAAAATACACATTGTATAAAATGATAGGTTCTCCACTTGGCTTGAATAAAAGTAATAGTAAACTATTTTCCATTTGCTTTGCAGCTATTTTCTCTATGGAGCTTTTCTTTTTTCAATTGTTACCTCTTGAATATTGGAAGGGAAAAACCACCTCATTTTCAGAGTAGTACACAACAGTTGTGTGAAGTAGTTGGACAGTTAATTTGAACCAAGCAGGACTTATAGTTTGATGGTTGAGTAGAAACTCTATTCAAGCACAGTATCTCTAATCAATTTAAAATTTCATTTAGGTGTGATAGGATCAGCAGAAAATAGATGGATTAAAATGTCTGATTAATGGATAACATCCTGGTACCAGATCTAGTTAGAGTTGGTTTCTCTAGTTACAGATCCCACCATTGAGAAAGAGCAAAATGATTTCAGTCCAGTTTTATCATTTGATTGAATCAGTGTTCTGATTCAAACAAATGCCTGTTGTTTCATAACATAAATAGCTTTCTTAGTTGGACAGGTCAGCGTGTAGTTTAAAGCCTCCTTTTTGGCATTTCAGTGAGATAATGATGTGGGTGCAGAACTTATATTTTATGTGTTTATATCAGCATTAGTCAATTTCTTACGCAGAAACTCAATAGAACAAATGCTTTTTCCTTAAGCTTATATCCCAGTGAATGTTGTGCTTTGTCACACTTAATAGTTATTGACTGTTATGTTTTTATGCTAGCATATCTCAAAAACAAATACGAATACAGTAAAACAGTTCAATACTAAAAGGCTTTCCTTTCTTTTAGGCTGCTCCAATTATGCCCTATGAGGAAGAACTAAAAAGATCGGGCTCTATGGATGAAAAACGTTTCAATTCTGGAATGGGTTCAGATTTTCCACCCCCTGCAGGACGTGAGGTTATTTTACGTACAACTGTTCCACGGCCTGCTCCTTACTCTAAACCTTTGCCTCAGCGGATGTACAGTGTTCTTACAAAAGATGATTTCCGACTTGCGGGTGCCTTCTCATCCGACACAACATTCTTCTGATTTTAACAACCACTCTAGCAACGTTTTCACCCGAGCAAGTACATTAAAGAGATGTTTATCCAGTCTCCTGGAAATGAAGATAATATTTAAGAGTAATGCCTATGTGAAAAAGTCTTCATATGCATAACATTTATGGGATTATTATCTTTTCCATGACAGCCCCTTGCCTATTGATGTTGGAGGATTGCTCATCTTTACTTAGCCATCCATTCCTCTTTTTAAAAAAAAACGCTTTACAATGATAATGAAAATATCACAGAACTGTGGATTTAAGTGTAAATTAAATTATGCAATCCTGCTCCTCAGCCTTGTTAAGTTTTATGCTCATGCAAAGTGAGTAGATTAGAAACCTAATAAATCAGTGGATTTAAATTGTTTACAGCTATACAAACATATATTCTATATGTAATAAAATTCACTTCATTGTGGCCTGGCTAGCAATGTATTTATTTAAATCATTCTGTTTTGTGATACTACATTGTGTCAGGAAAATTATTGGTAGTTAATATAGCAATCATACCCCTCTACTTGCATCAGATGATACCAAATCCTGGTGGATAACTATCAGATTTGAATGTTAATCTTGATGGATCCGCGCATATACATACAGACACAAAACCGTATTTTGCCAGTTTTGCTTTTTACATTAATATGTCAAAAATGGTTTCTGTATTTTTCCATCTACATAAAAAATTAATGTAAAAACACCAGAGTTTATTTTGAGATGAACTAATGTACATGTTTAATTTTATAAAAGATACTTTTGTTTAACAGCAAGGATTGTTATGCAAATTATAACCTACCCTTCAATCTGTTCCACAGTTGTGGATCAGATGTTAAGAAAAATGCACTACTAATGCTGCAGTACCAAGGATTTAAATAATTGCATGAACATTTCCCACATGGTGTTTTCTTAATGAGCTGTACTAAGAGCTATTACAAACATCAATTTCATCAAACCTTTTCATAATTTTACAAAAAACTTTGTGATGTCGGATGAATATTTTGATGCAACACATTGTTTTTTAACTTGGCTTCTTTCTTTTGCTTGTTTTGCTGTTCTCTGAAAATATACAAAAGAAAAGAAAAAATCATATGAAATCCATTTCTTAATGTTGAAAGTTCATGAAATTTTGTTGCTGCATCCTGTACTTACCTCCTTGTGACAAACTGTGCATAGTGTTTGGAAGTTTTCAAGGGTACACTGTCCACCCCCACTGAAAACTGGCTTGATATGATCCACTTGCCAGAAATGGCCCTCAGTTGGGTTCAGGATAATTTCATTTAACTGAAATAAAATAGGATCAGTGGCAGTCATATATGTCCCGGAAATGAATCATATACTTATATATCTTCCTTCCAATATGCTTTTGTTGCTTTTAGTCAAATTAATTTGCTATATGCCTCAGAAATAATAATTGTTCCAGGAAAATAGCAGTGCTCATTTGAGGAAAACACAAACTATATGTCAATTCAAATATCACCAAATCATATCTGTGAAGACCAAACATCGGGAAATCAACTTTGTTCTTAATTTTTAAACTGATAATAAAAAAGAGCACGTATGCATCATTATACAATTGTTAGCCTGTCTTCAAAAAGTTAGATAGCCATCCTTCATTCTAAAAACAGGAAAGGAAGTACATTGGAGATCCAAATGTATTCCTAATGAGTTGGAAATGAAATCTAGCACAGCAAATAGCACTGTTAGTCTCAAACTCAGATTCATATGGGATAGCTGCTAAACTCTGCCATCAGAAATATGTGGCTATGTCAAATCTGGTAATTAAAAACCTATAAAATAATAAATTCTGATATTCTAGTATTAGCTAATATTTTTGAGACACAAGACCAAAACAACAACATATATTTCCTAGTCTTGTTTTAATCTGCAATATTGTCTCTGAAAAGCTAAAATAAATTTAATTCATTTTGCAAAGGAATATGATTAAGACTACAGTTACCATGCTTACATCTGCTGTGTTGAGAGAGCAGCCAGTCTTGCTGAGTTACAAGCTGTTTGAATAACACAATTTTTATTCTTTCAATGCTTGGGCCCGATAACGAATGTTCATAACATTTATGCCATAACAATAACCATGTAGTCTAATTATTTCATTGCATGAATAGCAGTTTTGCATGAAAATAGCTTTAATATAATTGTTCAGCCTTTGAAAATAATTCAGAAAAAGTACCTTCACACATGCAAGTCCAATACCTTTTTTAAAAAAGAAGTAAAGGAGGAAGTTAAGGCTTCCTCAAGGAAAAATTGTGGCTGTTTTAGGAATTGGAATTAACATCGGCATATGGATATATACAAGCAACTGCAACTGCAATGAGTATCAGAAAGGAATCAAATTGCTTCTTCCAAAATATATTTTTTAAAGTTCCCCTATATTTCTAAAACCATCCATCACAAAACAATTTTGTGTATTCTGGTCACATATTTCACCTGTTTTAAAGGAAGTTTGGACATCCAAGACTTCTCCAAAATATCTTTGCGCTGACTCTTTGGGGCATCTCTGACACAAAGGTAAAGTTCTTGGGCATTCAACCCACATAACTGGCAAACCCCGTGTTCTATTTCAAAAACTTTAGTTCTTAGGTAACTATTATTAGTGTAGAAGAAGAAATCTTCCTGGCATTTAAGAGAACAAAATCGCGTGTCCCAGGCAGTATATGTCAACGTTGGCTCAACTTGGATTGTTGGCTTTTGGCAGTTTAGGCAAAGTGGATTCCCTTCATTATTGACTGCTTGTAGATAGCCTTTGCTTGATGAAAATTCCTTAACAGCAACAATCTGGTCAGAAACTAAACTGGCATCTGGGCAACTTCCATCTTCTGAAGGCAACCTAAAACAGAAATGATAATATGGTAAATAAATGTATACATGCCTAGATTATGTTTCTACATTTGTGTCCCATTGTTTCACTAGGCAGGAGTAGGCAATCTGCAAACCAATGTACTCTTGTCATCTCATTTGAGCAGCCCCAGATTATGTATCTGAAATTTGGTAACAAAATGGTTGAATGATAACTGCACAAAGGGTTAGTGGATTTAAGTAAGAAAATGGATGCTTCTCCGAAGCAGCCTGTGATAGGAGTCACTGATGGGTTATTCTCATGTCCAATCTGCCCAGAGACTGTTTAAAGTTTAGACCACTCCCCTCTGCTTCCTCTGCATGGCTCCAGTTTAATCTCAGTCTCGGACTGAAAAAGTACTGTATTTGCTTGGCTCTTTGGACTTGAGTATTTTTTTCCCATCCTTGACTCTTCCCACCTCCTCTCCTTTCACCTCCATCTGTGTGTGAGTATTTGTGAACATTCTGTGCTTGACTGTGAGGAACCATTGAACTGCTGGGTGCTGTAGTGGGGCTCCAAGCTGTGCGCCACAGGGCGCTGGGAGCGCAACCCCTTTTTCCATCCTGGGGTCGCTTGGGCTCAAAGGAGGCTCCTGGAAGAGTGGCTCGGATGAACTCACTCCCCGGCATTGGACTGCGTGGTCGGCGGTCGCCATTTTGAATCAGGCAGCTGTTGGGAGATGCATGTGGCAAGGTGCAAGGATCAGGGCTGCTATTATCAACCACACTGCAAGCGATCCAAAGCCACTGTGTGTGCCTCAGGGCACTGAGGAGGCCAGAGCTCCACCGTAAATTCGAGGACAGCTTCCAGCTGGCCAGCGGGGCACAGAATTGAGCCACAGATCAGCGGCGCCATTTTGAGTGGGTGCGCCGGTTCAAAGAGCACCCAAACCGCTTGCCAGCAGCCCAACTAGCTATAGTGTGAAGGAGGTCGGTGGTGGAGAGGTGACGCTTCTGGCTGTGGGCTCACAATGAGGACATTACAGACTCTGGGTTCCTCAGTTAACTTCAAGAAGAGTCATCTGGAACCCACCACTAGGCTACAGCATTTGGGGGCAGTTATTGACACAGTGGAGTGCGAAGTGTTCCTTTCCCAGGAGCTTCGTGGTGGATGTCTCCAGCCCTGGCAAAGGGCACCCTGTTCAGGGAGCCGGATACATTGGACGTCCTCGGACTTACGACAAAAACATCAACTGGCTGGAACTCAGAGCGATCCACCTAGCTCTTTGCCACTTCATGATGCGGGTCGCTGGCAAACATGTGCTCGTCCTGACAGACAATGCTCTCATTCAAGCACCAGACAGTCAATTGAAGCCACTGGGGCTCTGGATGACTCAGGGCCCCCTGACACGGCGCCCCCTCCTCCTGTGGAATCCTCCAATGAGGGGACATGGACAGGTCTATCAGGTCCGCGAACCAATGCCGCCAGGGCCAGCAGCGAGCCACTACGATCACTTCTCCCCTTTCCGCCACTAATTTCCTCAGGACCCCGGGAATGAGGTGAAGGGGGGAGGCACACAGAGAAGCCCTTCCAGCCATCTGCATAGAAGGTCGTTGATGTCTTCGCTCCCCGAGTCGGAAACCGGGAGATAAACCTCTGGAATATCTAGAAATAGACATTGATCCACATATTATGTGGGCTGCATTTCGAAAAATCCTCAGACTTCCTGCCATAATGTATTTTTTATTGTGAGAGAACAGAAATTATTAAATACATGTATCCCTATTTAATTAAATCTAGGCATATTTTATTTTGGACTAGAATATATGAATTCTTTGTCTTTGCTTATATTCATGGAGTTACTAGCAGGTGGATTCTGGCAGTAACTACAGCTGGTTTGCTTGTGGGCACGCTGTGCGTGCACGCTTGCGTAGTGCAATAAAAATTGTTCTGCGCTTGTGCAGAAGCAAAAAACAAGATGGTGGTGCCTATGGCGCAACCCCTTTTTCCATCCTGGGGTCGCTTGGGCTCAAAGGAGGCTCCTGGAAGAGTGGCTCGGATGAACTCACTCCCCGGCATTGGACTGCATGGTCGGCGGTCGCCATTTTGAATCAGGCAGCTGTTGGGAGATGCATGTGGCAAGGTGCAAGGATCAGGGCTGCTATTATCAACCACACTGCAAGCGATCCAAAGCCACTGTGTGTGCCTCAGGGCACTGAGGAGGCCAGAGCTCCACCGTAAATTCGAGGACAGCTTCCAGCTGGCCAGCGGGGCACAGAATTGAGCCACAGATCAGCGGCGCCATTTTGAGTGGGTGCGCCGGTTCAAAGAGCACCCAAACCGCTTGCCAGCAGCCCAACTAGCTATAGTGTGAAGGAGGTCGGTGGTGGAGAGGTGACGCTTCTGGCTGTGGGCTCACAATGAGGACATTACAGACTCTGGGTTCCTCAGTTAACTTCAAGAAGAGTCATCTGGAACCCACCACTAGGCTACAGCATTTGGGGGCAGTTATTGACACAGTGGAGTGCGAAGTGTTCCTTTCCCAGGAGCTTCGTGGTGGATGTCTCCAGCCCTGGCAAAGGGCACCCTGTTCAGGGAGCCGGATACATTGGTGCTAACAACCGATGTGAGCCTGTTCGGATAGGGGGCACATCTCGACTCTCAGCTGACCCAAGGTCAATGGACGTCCTCGGACTTACGACAAAAACATCAACTGGCTGGAACTCAGAGCGATCCACCTAGCTCTTTGCCACTTCATGATGCGGGTCGCTGGCAAACATGTGCTCGTCCTGACAGACAATGTCGCCGCCAAAGCCTATGTCAACAAGCAGGGGGGCACCCATTCCCTGGCCCTTTGGAACGAGGTTGCGAAAATGGGTGGAACGGCATCTCCTGTCGCTGAAGGTGGAGCATATCTTGGAAGTGGAGAACCAGCAAGCCGACTGGCTCAGCAGGGAGACTGTGGACCATGGAGGAATGGCAGCTGCATCCTAGAGTCTTCACCGAGATTTGCCAGAGGTTTGGCAGGCCAGTCGTGGACCTGTTCGAACGCACAGGTCCAGAGGTTTATCTCCCGGTTTCCGACTCGGGGAGCGAAGACATCAACGACCTTCTATGCAGATGGCTGGAAGGGCTTCTCTGTGTGCCTCCCCCCTTCACCTCATTCCCGGGGTCCTGAGGAAATTAGTGGCGGAAAGGGCAGAAGTGATCGTAGTGGCTCGCTGCTGGCCCTGGCGGCATTGGTTCGCGGACCTGATAGACCTGTCCATGTCCCCTCATTGGAGGATTCCACAGGAGGAGGGGGCGCCGTGTCAGGGGGCCCTGAGTCATCCAGAGCCCCAGTGGCTTCAATTGACTGTCTGGTGCTTGAATGAGAGCAGTTGAGGACGGCCAATTTCTCAGCAAGTGTGATCAGGACAATTGAGGCATGCTGGAGACAATCTAACACCCGCATTTATAATGCGACATGGTCCTCTGTGTCCTGGTGCCAGTCTGTGCAGGTGGAACCGGTGACGGCTTCAGCGCCATAAGCGCTGGAGTTCCTCCAGGATGGACTCAAGAAGGGACTTTCCCACAATACCCTCAGGAGGCAGGTTGCGGCACTGGCAACAGTCCTCAGGGGGTGGGAGGCTCTTGTCCGCTAGCACAACACCCAGTTATTAAGGTTTCTTTGGGGGCAGCAAATCTTAGACACCCCCCATGGGTCACGGGTTCCTTACATGGGACCTACCTACGGTTCTTCAGGTGCTAACTGAGGCTCCCTTCGAGCCCTTGAGGATAGTGAGCTTTCAGTTTCTCACCCTTAAGGTTGTTTCCTGGTGGCGATTATCTCCGCCAGGCACATTTCTGGGCTCAGAGCTCTGTCATCTAGGGCTGACCTGTGCACATTTCACGACAACAGGGTCGTTCTTAGGCTTGACCCTTCATTCTTGCCTAAAATTAACTCTCCCTTCCATAGGGCTCAGGAGGTGATTCTCCCAGACTTCTGTCCGGCGCCGTCTAGGGAGAGGGAATGGTTCTGGCATCACCTAGATGTGAGAAGGGGGTTGGAGGCAATCTTTGTCTATTTCCAGCCCTCTACCCTAAGGGCAAGGATGTCACCAGCTACCATCGGCAGGTGGATTAGGTTAGCCATCAGTAGGGCATATGCGGCATGCAGGCTTTGGTTGCCAGCTGGCATCACGGCACACTCCACTAGGAATGTGGCCACGTCTGCGGCCTAGTCGACTCAGGCGCCTATCAAGGATATTTGTAGTGCAGCCACCAGGGCTTTGCCCTCGCCTTTCATCAGGCACTACTGGCTGGACGCTTATGCTTCACTGAGGCTTTCTTCGGTAGGAGGGTACTGTAGGGAGTGCAAGACACTCAAGAGGCTCAGGCCCATTGGTTCCCTGCCATGGACATCAAGCTTTGGTATGTCCCATCAATGACTCCTCCCACAGGCTACTTCGGAGAATGTCCGTTGGTCTTACCTGAACTGTATTTCTCGGTGTCCTGTGGGATGAGTCACTTTCCACCCTAGTTAGAGTGCCTTGCTGGCATGAAGGGTCTTGAGCCAGGTTTTAGTGGCTGTTGGGTCAGTCAGGGTCCTGGGGTTGGGGTGTTGGCATTCCTATACCCTTCCTTCCCAGGTTCTTCTTTGGAGCACTGACCTTCAATTAAACTGGAGCCATGCAAAGGAAGTAGAGGGGAGTGGCCTCAACTTTAACCTCAGTTCTCTGGGCAGATTGGACGTGAGAATAACCCATCAGTGACTCATTCCCACAGGACTTTCTGATTCTAGCATTATTCCCCACCACACCCCAAAAAAGACTGAAAGCGTTGGTTAAATTGCAACCTCACAGGATTGAAATATTTGTGCCAACCTATTTCAATTATGTACCATTCACTGGAGAAAGCAATTATGTTTGGAAGAGTTAGTGGCAAAAGGAAACCAGGCTGCCAAAGAACACGGTGGTTGGACAGCATCAAAGCTGGAGGGGCATAGAGCCACTCAAAGAAATAGTGCAAGATCAGAAGATGTGGAGAGCTGGCTCACAGAATTGCCAAGAGTCAGATTCGACTGAACGGATAACATCATCACCATTACTGAATAACCTATGGTCCCAAGCAAGTTATAAAATCTAGAAATAGACATTGATCCACATATTATGTGGGCTGCATTTCGAAAAATCCTCAGACTTCCTGCCATAATGTATTTTTTATTGTGAGAGAACAGAAATTATTAAATACATGTATCCCTATTTAATTAAATCTAGGCATATTTTATTTTGGACTAGAATATATGAATTCTTTGTCTTTGCTTATATTCATGGAGTTACTAGCAGGTGGATTCTGGCAGTAACTACAGCTGGTTTGCTTGTGGGCACGCTGTGCGTGCACGCTTGCGTAGTGCAATAAAAATTGTTCTGCGCTTGTGCAGAAGCAAAAAACAAGATGGTGGTGCCTATGGCGCAACCCCTTTTTCCATCCTGGGGTCGCTTGGGCTCAAAGGAGGCTCCTGGAAGAGTGGCTCGGATGAACTCACTCCCCGGCATTGGACTGCGTGGTCGGCGGTCGCCATTTTGAATCAGGCAGCTGTTGGGAGATGCATGTGGCAAGGTGCAAGGATCAGGGCTGCTATTATCAACCACACTGCAAGCGATCCAAAGCCACTGTGTGTGCCTCAGGGCACTGAGGAGGCCAGAGCTCCACCGTAAATTCGAGGACAGCTTCCAGCTGGCCAGCGGGGCACAGAATTGAGCCACAGATCAGCGGCGCCATTTTGAGTGGGTGCGCCGGTTCAAAGAGCACCCAAACCGCTTGCCAGCAGCCCAACTAGCTATAGTGTGAAGGAGGTCGGTGGTGGAGAGGTGACGCTTCTGGCTGTGGGCTCACAATGAGGACATTACAGACTCTGGGTTCCTCAGTTAACTTCAAGAAGAGTCATCTGGAACCCACCACTAGGCTACAGCATTTGGGGGCAGTTATTGACACAGTGGAGTGCGAAGTGTTCCTTTCCCAGGAGCTTCGTGGTGGATGTCTCCAGCCCTGGCAAAGGGCACCCTGTTCAGGGAGCCGGATACATTGGACGTCCTCGGACTTACGACAAAAACATCAACTGGCTGGAACTCAGAGCGATCCACCTAGCTCTTTGCCACTTCATGATGCGGGTCGCTGGCAAACATGTGCTCGTCCTGACAGACAATGCTCTCATTCAAGCACCAGACAGTCAATTGAAGCCACTGGGGCTCTGGATGACTCAGGGCCCCCTGACACGGCGCCCCCTCCTCCTGTGGAATCCTCCAATGAGGGGACATGGACAGGTCTATCAGGTCCGCGAACCAATGCCGCCAGGGCCAGCAGCGAGCCACTACGATCACTTCTGCCCTTTCCGCCACTAATTTCCTCAGGACCCCGGGAATGAGGTGAAGGGGGGAGGCACACAGAGAAGCCCTTCCAGCCATCTGCATAGAAGGTCGTTGATGTCTTCGCTCCCCGAGTCGGAAACCGGGAGATAAACCTCTGGAATATCTAGAAATAGACATTGATCCACATATTATGTGGGCTGCATTTCGAAAAATCCTCAGACTTCCTGCCATAATGTATTTTTTATTGTGAGAGAACAGAAATTATTAAATACATGTATCCCTATTTAATTAAATCTAGGCATATTTTATTTTGGACTAGAATATATGAATTCTTTGTCTTTGCTTATATTCATGGAGTTACTAGCAGGTGGATTCTGGCAGTAACTACAGCTGGTTTGCTTGTGGGCACGCTGTGCAATAAAAATTGTTCTGCGCTTGTGCAGAAGCAAAAAACAAGATGGTGGTGCCTATGGCGCTGCCCAGAAAACCAGTTTGGGGTGTGTGGCAGGCCTGGTTCGTTGCCGGTTCCAGCGACCCAGGCCACCAAACCACTACTGGTTCAACCAAACCGGTCTGAACCGGTAAGAACCCACCACTGGTTCCTAACATGCCACTTAAAAATCAAGCGTAGCCCTCATTGTTTAAAATGTTGCATATTTATGCTTATCACTGTATAGCAAGGAATGATTCAATCAAATAACTCCAAAACCTTATTTTACACATATTTTCTAACACAGTACTGGTTTCCTGCCAGATTCTTTTGAATCTAAATTAAATTCGATGTACAAAAAGACATTTCGATTTTAGCTTGGGTCAAACTAAGAAGTGATTTTAAGGCTCTTGCAGAAAATCAACAAAGGATCAACTGAATAGAAAAGACAATAAAAACATAAAAATAAAAAAAATGTTTTCCTGTACAAAGAAGTCAGAAAGAGAAAGGTTATGATAGCTGATGAATTTGTTACCAAAGAACACAGCAACTGTTATTCCAATTTTTTAAGAGAAATTGCCCAAGTCATTTGGCTAGGTTTTTTTTTTAACCAAAAGAGGTAACATATCCAATGTTGTCAACTGCAGACTGAATACCAGAATCAAAAACATCTATTAAAGTTTAAATACTAGAGATATCAGAAACATTTTCATCATGTGCTGAAAATATAACAGACATTAGGAAAATTAGGAAGGCATTTTCTTAGCAAGGCATTTTCCAACTGACAACATTGCTGCTGAAAAAATGCAGTGTGCTAGTACTTCACTTTATCAGATGAGGGCTCCAAGAGGCACCACAAGTTGCTGGGTATGAATTCTCTGAAAATATTCAATTATCCAAGTCTAACTGCTTTATTACAGAGCCAGTTTGGTGCATGGATTAAGGCCTCAGGCTAAAACTGGGAGACACTGAATTTTAGCTCTGCTTTAGGCACAGAGCCAGGTGGATGATTTTGGGCCAGTCACTTTCTGTCAGAAGGAGGCAATGGCAAACCACTTCTGAAAAACCTAGCCAAGAAAACTGCAGGGACCTGTCCAGGCAATCTCTGAGAACTGGGCACAATTGAACAGAAATGTAAAAGTACTTTATTAGAATGTCACACTTCTTTTTTCTTTTCCCGAGCACAACTAAACTTACTTTATAAAATGGTTATCTTCTTTTCCAACAGAGGATCCATGGGCTCTTATAACTTCTCTGGATGTTTTTGTGATTATACGAACGCTACCTCCACTGCTGTCAGCTTTTGTTAGTGAAGCTCTGGCAATGTCTTCTTTTGTCATGTACCTAAAATATTAAACACTGTTCTTAGCTTTGAGCAAAGGCTAAAAACTGAGATGCAGAATTTTCGAACAGATGGCCCTCACAAGGTGATCCCTCTCTGCCATGAGCAAACTACAGCATTGATTACCGATCATTACTTCTAAAATGTTAATGTTAGGTAAGGATGTCTCGCAAGGAAACAGATTTTAGTTTCTGGATTCAACTTTTTCTCACAAGATTTGCAAAATAGTCTACTGGGAAGGAGCTACGTATAAAACAGTGGTCAGACATACAGATACTGAATTTCAGAACAAGGTTTTTGCCTGTATGCGTGGTAGCCAGAAAATTAGTTTTTAGTATATGACTATGGATTCCACAAATTCTCAACATACAGAAATAATCTATTTACTTTCCAGTTTTATTTCAGCAGCCTAGCTGGGGGACAGACTTATTTTATTTTATTTTATTTTATTCTTGCTAGAAAGCTTTGCTAATATTTTGAAGGATTATAACTACCATATTTATCGGCGTATAACACGCACTTTCCCCCCTGAAAAATAGGGGGCAAATGATGTATGCGTGTTATACGCCGATATATCTATCTAAACGCCAGATGCACAGAAAAGGATCACGGAGCGCTACTCAGCGGGGTGTGGGCGAGAGGAGGAGAGACTGGCTGAATATTCTCTCCTCTCCCCGGACACCCGACTAAAACGCTTTCTTTCGCCCGTGGAAGAGCTCATGCGGGCGAAAGGAAGCGCTTTACTCAGCGGGGTGTGGGCGAGAGGAGGAGAGAATGGATGAGCCGTCTCTCCTCTCCCTGACACCCGACTAAAACGCTTTCTTTCGCCCGCGGAAGAGCTCGGGAGGGCGAAAGGAAGCGCTTTAGACAGCGGGGTGTGGGTGAGAGGAGGAGAGAATGGATGAGCCATCTCTCCTCTCCCTGGACTCCCGACTAAAAGTTAATAAAAAAAAGTTCTGAGCTACCCTTATTTTGCTTCAAAGTTCTTTATTTGAAATTTAAATTTTTTTCCTGAAATTTCCCTCTTAAAATGAAGGTGCGTGTTATACGCCTGTGCGTGTTATACGCCAATAAATACGGTATATCCCCATTACCTTTTACTCAATTCTGAGTTATAAACAAGGTTTTTAAAAAAACCCAAACCAAAAAAATACATTATCGGGAATTTCTGATTGTTATGTCTTAAGAGTGATTATGTATTCAGCATTTTTAATTTCTCTAAACTTTAGCTTGTTCTATTTATGTTCTATTCACAATTATGTTTTAGCACTCAAATCTGGAAAAAGAAATGATATATTTGTAGAACATTTGCTTCACACAAGCTCTTCATCATAATATGTAGTGAAAAAGTTACATCTGCACTGTGCAAATATATTGAGTGATGATCTGCTATTTGGTTATTAACAACAGCCCATGTGGAATCTGTGGGATCTATATGTACAACATCAAGAATGTGATTTTAAAGTCCTATTTTAGGGCCAGGAACAGGTTTACAAACTTTTTTTTTCTATTTAGTTAAGATTTTTTATTTATTCAATTTTTATAGCCGCCCATCTCAAGTCAATGAATCGTCGGCTTACAGCTCAAAAAATGTAATACAATTAAGAACATTTTAAAACTATAAAAACAGTAAAAATGTCCAAAATAAATATACATGTCAGGCAAGATACTTGGCGAGTTAGCAATACAGTCAGGAAACAGGACCCAATCAACACCCAGGTTTGGGAGCCCAATTTTTAAGGCTTTACAAAAGGCTAACAGGGTTGGGGTGATTCTAATCTCCATAGAATTGGAGCCACTGCAGAAAAAGCTAATTGTCTTGTCTCTGCTAGCCAACACTTGTTTGCTGATGAGATCTACAGCAGGCCCATTCTGCTAGATTGGGTTGGATGAGTAGAGACTCTTGGAAAAAAGGCAATCCCTCAGGTAATCTGGTCGCAAGTCATTGTAGGAATTTAAAGCTGACAACCAGAACCATGAATTGCACCTGGAAACACACCAATAACCAATGCATCTCGCGCAAAAGTGCTGCTATGTGTGCTGCATATCTGGCACCATTTACCACCCGCACAGCCACATTGGGCGTCAGTTAAAATGTCCAAATGCTTTTCAGAGGCAGCTCCACATAAAGCATATTAAAATAGTCTAAATGAGAGGTCACAAGGGCATGAGTTACTCTGAGCAGAGTCTCCCGCTTCAGTATAGGTGCAACTGGCGCACCGCCCAAAAGGTGTGTAAAGGCCCTCCTAACCATGGTTGCAATTCGAGCAGAAGCTGTGAGTTTAGGAAGACCCCAGACTGCATGCCTGGTGTTTTGGGGTAGAAATGGAAGAACCTTTTTTTCAGAGGGTTCAAATATTCATAGCCATTCTGTCTTGGTAGGGTGGAATCAGAGCCCATTCTGCCCCATCCAGTCCTCAAGATATTAGGATAGGATGTCTGTAGCATCACTCAAGGGCCCGGGCAACAGTTCTAAAGCTGGGTATCATCTGCATATTGATGATAGCTCGCCCCAAAATGGCAAACATAATCCATCCACCCATTCTCCTAGTAGCACTTCATTGTCCAGTTTGACTTTTTGCAGCAAGACCAGAATTGGTGATGAGACTATCAAAAATGTCAAGTGGATCAATTGGGCAATGCAAACCTTGTGAAGGAAACCTTCCCAACTATTGTTGGGGAAAGCACTTACTGTTGATTTTTATTCTCCACAATTCAAAAAGCATTTGGGATACAAAGACATTTTAAAAAGAAGGAAGATTGTCACTTCATTTAGCATCATTGTGACGAAAGTGCAATATAACTGCTTGAGATATAATACTTAGACCAGAGTCGAGACGAGGCTAGCAGTACACACACCGTTTGGTACTGGTGAGTTTGGCTTGTTGTTTAGACAGTATTTCTTCAGCAGCGAGAATAGGATTAGAAAAAATCTGGCCACTTTTTCTGATAATTCTCTGTCTCATGGCTGTTAGAGTAGTCCATTCTCTCACAAACCTCAGTATCTAGGAAAGAATTGTTGTTCCTAATAATTATTCATTAAAACTGTGAAGATTTTATTTTGAAATATACACCCAATAGATAACAGTAGGTTTTAAAAATCATTTCAATGAAGGACATGCTCTTTATGTCATTTACCTGTACCAACATTCAACTACTTCAAAAATAAATGAAGCATTTCGTAATATAGCAGCAGCCTCAGTATTGATGGGATAGGGAATCCCAGAAGCAGAGGAGAACTCAGTAACATCCAATCTCTGTAGCTCAGAATGCAGCTTCAAAGAGGACTTGGTCATGGAACTTAAATTCTCTTGATAAATTTCTTTTCCCATCCATTTCAATCAGCATGCTAAGAGCTAGGCATGTCAACAATTGGGCAGCCATAGATATCCTGCCTTGATCGTTCTAGAGGTTAGCAAATGTATACATCCATTATCATGGATAGCAATATAGCCCAGTGGGTCGATACTGGGTGACAGGCAAGAATTGCTCTGCTCAAATTCTGTCTTTCTCAAACATTTATTACAGTAGGTTACCTTAACCAAACTATTTTCTCAGCCTCGGTCTCTTCAACTAGAAATGATCTTCCATTATAAGGCTGTGAGCCTGGAATGCACTGTACAAATGTTAGTGTTTGCATTTAGCAGAAAGGCTCCAGTATATTCCTAATGTGTCTTTGATACCTCTGAAAGTAGAAAAGCCTTTATTGTTCTTGTACATGCATACACGTGGTCATAACCATATTAATTGGCACCTATTATTTTATATTTTGCTTTGTAATACAGGAGCAGCTGATGACTGCAGCAATCAACACTTTGGTATTTTCAGATGTTCTTGCAATATGAAGTGTGTGTGTGGGGGGGAAATCTACTATAGCCTCATTTGGGTTTTCAGAAACAAATATTTTTAAGTTTTTGTATGCTCTGTCAGATTCAAAATGCCAAACAGTTAATTACATCAATTAAATCAATGCAATTGTGTAGTAAAGGATGTGTGACAAAGAGGAGGAACCTCAGCAAATGGTTCAATGTCAAGCATGAAGTAAGACAACATAGGATGTTTGGTGTTTGATTAATTGATTGATTGATTGATTAATTATAAGGAAATCTTGAGATAGTGGCCGAGGACACAACTGTGCAGGCAGTTATTATGCATGCACAACTGCGCAGGCAGTTATGCATGCATAAATATTGTTGTCATATTGGCTAAGAATGTGAATAATTTTGCAAAACAATACGAGACAGCGTGTAGCATTGAGGTATACAGATCTGACCATTAGTTTATCAAAGAGCAAGGTAAATTGTTTGACAGGGGAAAGCAAATGAAAAATTGCAAGTTATATGTAAATGGCTAAAAGCTAAAGTAGTAAAGTAAATGAATGTGTGTACTTTTACTGCATATCAGAAAAATAGGGAAATGGAATTTACAAGTTATACCTACACTGGTAGAAAGATAATGGCTAATGCATAGTCTATCATGGGAATGTTTGTCAAAAGAAGTAAAAGAAGCAAAAAAAGAAAGAAGCTATGTATAAGAGTGTGCTTCTGTCTGTTCTCTTAAATGAAAATGTCAGTATTTCAGGAAAAGCATTGATGTTGAGCATAATGCAAACAGGTTACAAGAATCAAGGAGAGACAGATGATAATAAATGTGGAACTAACGCAAAAGTGAGTGATCGGTACTAAAGAAATACATCAAAGTGACTGGTACATACAGAGATAATGAAATAGGCTTGAATTATTAAACAAATACAAGAAGGAAGAGTGAATGTGAAGAGGTGAAGAATGATGAGAGGTTTTGGCTGAATGGATGAGATTCTAAAAAAAAGACAGAGGTGAAAATTTTAAAGCCACTAAAACAATTTGGCATAGGAATGTGGTGGAAACAGTTAATGGTGGTAGTATAAAATGCAATTTTATTTTCATTTCTTAACGTATGCTTTTATATGTCTTTGCTTACTTCTCTTATTGGTATCAACATTATGATTATGATTACTCTGTTGCTATTCATGTACACCAAGAGCTTCTGCAGCAGAGACAAATTCCTTATGTCTAATCAGATGGCCAAATAAAGTATTCCATTCCCATTCCCTATTCCATTCCATTCTACAGTATATTATTTCTTCCTCTTCTTCTGGGTCTTGCACAATTACTTACTACTAAAGGGAAAAGCATGAGTAAGTATTATGAGTACAGGTGAAACTTGAAAAAGGAGAATATCGTGCAAAAGTTCATTTATTTCAGTAATGCAACTTAAAAGGTGAAACTAATATATGAGATAAGACTCATTACATGCAAAGCAAGATAGTTCAAGCCATGATTTGTCATAATTGTGATGATTATGGCTTATGCTCATGAAACCCCCAAATCCACCATCTCAGAAAATTAGAATATTACATGCAATCAATAAAACAAGGATTGTACATAGAACAATATCGGACCTCTGAAAAGTATAAGCATGCATATGTACTCAGTACTTGGTTTGGCCCCCTTTTGCAGCAATTATTGCCTCAATGCAGCGTGGCATGGAAGCTATCAGCCTGTGGCACTGCTGAGGTGTTATGGAAGACCAGGATGCTTCAATAGCGGCCTTCAGCTCTTCTGCATTGTTCAGCCTCATGTCTCTCATCTTTCTCTTGGCAATGCCCCATAGATTCTCTTTGGGGTTCAGGTCAGTCGAGTTTGCTGGCCAATCAAGCACAGTAATCCCACGGTCATTGAACCAGGTTTTGGTGCTTTTGGCAGTGTGGGCAGCTGGAAAATGAAGTCAGCATCCCCATAAATCTCATCTGCAGAAGGAAGCAGAAGGAAGTATGAAGTGCTCCAAAATATCCTGGTAGACAGCTGCGTTGATCCTGGTCTTAATGAAGCACAGTGGTCCAAAGTCCTGTTGCTCAGTGGTCCAAAGTCCTCTTTACTGATGAGAGCAACTTTTGCATCTCATTTGGAAGCCAAGGACCCAGAGGATGGAGGAAGAATGGAGAGGTCTATCAAGCACAGTAATCCCACGGTCATTGAACCAGTTTTTAGTGCTTTTGGCAAAAGTTGCTCTCATCAGAAAAGAGGACTTTTCTGATGAGAGCAAGGAGCAACAGGACTTTGGACCACTGTGCTTCATTAGGACCAGGGTCAATGCAGCCGTCTACCAGGAGATTTTGGAGCACTTCATGCTTCCTTCCGCAGACGAGATTTATGGGGATGCTGACTTCATTTTCCAGCTGCCCACACTGCCAAAAGCACCAAAACCTGGTTCAATGACTGCGGATTACTGTGCTTGATTGGCCAGCAAACTCACCTGACCTGAACCCCATAGAGAATCTATGGGGCATTGCCAAGAGAAAGATGAGAGACATGAGACCGAACAATGCAGAAGAGCTGAAGGCCGCTATTGAAGCATCCTGGTCTTCAATAACACCTTAGCAGTACCACAGGCTGATAGCTTCCATGCCACGCTGCATTGAGGCAGTAATTGCTGCAAAAGGGGCCCAAACCAAGTACTGAGTACATATGCATGCTTATACTTTTCAGAGGTTCGATATTGTTCTATGTACAATCCTTGTTTTATTGATTGCATGTAATATTCTAATTTTCTGAGATGGTGGATTTGGAGTTTTCATGAGCTGTATGCCATAATCATCACAATTATGACAAATCACAGCTTGAACTATCTTGCTTTGCATGTAATGAGTCTTATCTCATATATTAGTTTCACCTTTTAAGTTGCATTACTGAAATAAATGAACTTTTGCACGATATTCTCATTTTTCAAGTTTCACCTGTACATATGAAATTAAGCAATTTAGTCCTTGTACAGAGAATGTATGGAGTGTTTTTCTCCCCCCAAAAAGGAATAGATATCACTCAAGAAAAGCAACTCTTAAGATATCAATTTAGGTCAACATGGTCAACATTTATACTTTGGGCTTTATTTGTAGCTTTATCAAGAATCACAGAATTAAACTTACCAGTGTACGGTTCTGTTTTTGTTGAAAACACGCTGGTAAATCTTCCCAGTTGCCTACTTTTATATCAAGTGGAATGAAATTGCAATTGAGAGGCTCTCCATCCTGGACAATAAAATAACAGACCCTTAGTATCTTAGATCAGGAAGTTATTCAGTCTGCTAATGGTTTCAAGGAAGAGCTAGTTATTGTACATGTAAGTCAAGTGGCCATCTGTCACATGGATTACATCTGAGTACACATTACTTCTCTATGTAAGAGGCAATGTGGAAACTTGTAGAATGCGGACTTCTTCTGCATCCCACTTTTTGTACTGAGCACAGCTCACATTAAACCCTCTCATTTTCCCAGAGACTGACATAATAAAATTGAGATGAATATCATTTGATCAGAAGTGGGGCACACAGATATCTATGATAGATGTCTAGATAAGTAACTGGTTCTTCGGTTGGAATCTGTAATTCACACATGGATGGCCTAGTTTATTACTTGGAGAAGGGTGTGATGCTCATATGCTGATTTAATAAAGTTTTCTAAAGATTGTCTAGAATAGCCTAATGCTGGGAAAGATTGAGATCAAAAGAAGAAGGGAATGAGGTGGCTGGATGGAGTCACTGAAACAGTAGGTGTGAGCTTAAATGGACTTCAGAGAATGGTAGAGGACAGGAAGGCCTGGAGGATCGTTGTCCATGGGGTTGTGATGGGTCAGACATGACTTTGCAACTAACAACAAAAAGATTGTCTACTAGGTGAACTGAAGCCATGTACTTCCTGATCAGTTGTTGGATTCTACCGGTTCGGCCCAGTTTGGGTGTATCAAAGATCAGCTAAGAGTGAACCGGTTCGCTCCGACCTTTGGGTGGGCCCGCCTGTCCATGGGCTATACTTACCTATACTTCCTTGTTTTTTAGCCCAGCTGATAAGGCGTGGCAGAGCCAATTGCCGCGCCTTAGCTGTTTTGACGTGCCTCAGCTGCAGTAGAAGGTAAGTGTTTTTTTTAACCCACTGCGTGTGCAAAGCACGCACTCAGCAAACCAGTTGTTAGACCAATTGAATCACACCACTGGCGGCCACAAAAGAAAACTAGAAATCTTCTGGTAGAATGGGTACTGATCTGCAGAATTGTTGTTTTCCAACTCATAACAAAACTATCCTTTTAGACACAGCTCAAATTTGTAGATTAGCTTTCAAAGGACAAGATTTACAAGTTTTGCAGCTTGTAAACTGGGTCTTCCACCAGCTGAGATGGTTGGACTTCCAGCATTAAGAAACCGCACCATTTAAGAAATTGGGTCATTATAGAAATGAAATAATAAAAAGAAAAATTAGGTAGTTGGTTTCCGACCTGAGCATCTGGCAACAAAATTAATGGCGAAGCCAATTATATCAAGCTCTCAAGAGACATTAAATGTTGCCTTTTGCAAATTCAGCCTGAACATTAAATAATGATAAGGTAGATCTATTACACTGACAACAGAATGGGGACATGGGGAAATTTGAAGATAGTACCTGTGGAGAAAACAGCAATCCGAGAGCAATTGGTCATGTAGGGATGGAGCTTAAAATCTGCTTTGAAGAGACCAAAATATCTCTTCTCAGGACAGAGTTGTCCTGAGGACATGATACAATATCATAGGAAGGTGCTGTGCTGCTTATAGGACTATTCCAAGCAACAACTAACCCAGGTTGAAAATTACATTATCTAGAGGGGAAAGGCAAGAATGGGTGGAAAGCCAGTACTCATAGTAGATTGTATTGTCATATCATGGAATGCTCCAGGAATTGTACACTAGCTGAATTGGGATAGTAATATAGTTGATACTGCAATATCAAATGGTCAATCTTAAAAGAGAAAGACTCAGTGAGAAGCAACAGAACTGATGGAAACGAGAAAAAGGTGTTCCCAACGGCAAAAAATAAGTATGCTTATGCATCTTCTCTCCTCAGTTTCCATAAACCCCTTTTAACTTATGTCCCTCAAAACTTGGCCACTTTGATGCAGTTTCATTCAACAACCTATAGAATGTTTTTTTAGAGGGCATAGAAAAGTCATGAGGAAAAGAAATAGAAACTCTTACACCAATCAGAATTCTACAGGTACTTCTTTGAATCCAAAATTAATTTCCCACCTTTGTGTAGACATGAATTCGGTCAGTATTCCTACTTGCACAGAACATTAGATTATGATATGTTAGGATGGATTCTGAATCGTTTGAATACTCTGTAAATAAAAATGATGAGTTTTATTACAAAATAATTTTACTTTCATCTTTTTATAACAATTATGATAATGAGCATGCCATTGCACAAGCACATACAACCTGATTTACCAAGACATTTCCTAGGAAGCAACTACATTCTTAGATCCTACCTAATCTGTTGTGGCACAGGGGTTATTTAGTACATGATAGATTTAAGTCAGGGGTGTCCAAACTTGGGAACTTTAAGACTTGTGGACTTCAACTCCCAGAATTCCCCAGCCAGCATGGCTGGGGAATTCTGGGAGTTGAAGTCCACAAGTCTTAAAGTTCCCAAGTTTGGACACCCCTGATTTAAGTAATCTGGTGATTCAACCTATAACTGCATTGCTTACAACCAAAGTTCCAGACTCAATGATAGTTGTAAGGCAAGGACTACTGTATCTAAAACAACTTAAATGAGACCTAACTCTCACCCAAATCATATGTGAAAAACATTTGAGAAAGTACCTTTATATTAGGTGGCCAATGCTGGATCTTTTCATTTACTCAAGAAGTAAGGATAACAGTATTCTAATTCTATCTCAAATTTATAATTCCCAGTAAAAATAGAGAACAATAATAGCCTATTGCAGTAAATATTGAATAGAATTTACTTAAACCTAGATCCAGACCTAGCTTCTAATTTTTATTTGGAAGGATCCTTAAAGCCCTCGATCAGGGGTGTCAAACTCATGGCTGGATGCGTTACATGCCAGCCACAGCCACACCCAGTTTAGCGAAGAGGGAAAAAGTCACAATATGTCATCTAACGACAACATGAAGCTGTGAGTTTGACACTAGTTCAAACTACTGCCCTAGTTCCCGTTTCTTTTCTCTATGGCAATGTCCTAAGGAGGCAAAAGATTATTATTGGAAATCTATTAATATGTTATATAAATTTTTATTATTATGTATCACTAGCATGTCAAAGCACATCATCCTTATCTGGCTATGTCCAAAGCCAATTGTGTGTATTAAAGCTATGTATAAATTAATTCTTTTTTTTTTAATGACTTGAACTCCATGGATAAGTTCTTGCCTTTTTCTTGGTAACATTTTCAGAAATTGTTTGCTGCTGCCTTCTTCCTAGTATTGAGGAATAAGCAACTGGCCCAAAGTCACCTACTCCTTGCCTAAGGCAGAACTAGAACTCAAGAGTCTCTCTGTTTTTAGTTCAGTTACTTTAACGACTAAGTCAAACTGGATCTCACTTCTAATTTAGCAGATGAATATTCTGTGGTATTTTTTAAAGTGTAATCTTGTTATAAGGAGAGACAACTATGCTAATCCAGTTAATTTTGGCAGACAAATAAGATTTTTCCAATAGGACATTTTCTTGTATCGTTTAAATTCCCAGAATGCAAACTTTACCCATCGTCTCCAAATTGTACTGAAGGTACCTTGTAAGGCTTTTTAAGCACTGTATTCAATAATGTTTGAAGTGTTTGGTTCTTCATTCTTCTTTGTAGAGTTTTGTGTTCCAATGTTGAACAACTTGACTTCTTCTACTATACCAAGTCTCCCCTTTCCTGTCATTCCCCTACATTCTGCACTTCTACTCCAAATTGGCTCCAAACTCTTAGACTAGATAGAAATGTTCTCACCACTTAAACATTTTGCAAATGTTACACACACACACTGGCCATTGTGGGAAGAGCTGATATTTCTCAAACGTCTAGATTTACATGTTCATGAACATGATTACATGTACATGTAATCATTAATGCCAGAAGGAAGGCAATATTTATTACCTTCTTTGAGTTCATGCTTGCAGCAGTCCAATTTTTTATTTGCTTCTTCCTTTGTCATCTCAATGTCATTAAGTTGTATGTTGTTTTTGATTGCATTTCCCTCTTTACTTTCAGCAGAGAGAAAACCAATTTGACTTTCCTTTTGCCTAACTAGGAGTGTTAAAAAGCAAAAAGGAATAGCAATTATATAATATGTTGTTGGGAAAGAAAAGCTAACATAAATGCTAAGGATACATTTCTGTTATAAAGTCTATTACTTAGTTCTCAAGAGAAAAGTAGCAGTTAATTGTAGTTAACCATAAGTAATTAAATAGATGATTCTCAAATTAAAGAACAGGATATGTGCCTGCAAAATTACTTCTATTCTGTTCATACACAGTGACTATGGGTACAAAAATAACAGCATAGTCACCAAACATCTAGCAATTTTTGAAATAGTTTATTAAAAATATTAAAAGAACAGAATAAAAAGCTACTTAAAATAAAAAGGCTGATAAAGACAAAGTGGAAAAAGAATAAAAATACTAAATAAAAGTTTTCCATTATAATAAAATTAAAATATTTTATTTCATTAATTGTCTAGAATTATTTATTATGCCATCTTAAAATATAACTAGAGTCCAATAACACTTTAAATGTATTAATATTGATATCTTCAGTATTTATAAGTATAACAAGAAAAAAATTAGAAAGCAAAAGTATAAGAAAAATGTGACAAAAATAAAAAGGTGAAAAAAACTATAAACTACCTTTTTACAATTGCCTTCCATTCTACCCATTTATCAATTACATCAATATATTTGTAAAGACTGCAACTGTTTCTAATTACTTTCTTTACATCTATTATTACCTCTGTAGCATTTAGCAATCCTATGCTTTGAGATTTAACACTTGAATAAGTAACAATTGCATATGCTAAATGAAGAAAATACCTACATATACATCTCCCTGTCCAAACCTCCTAGAATTATTACACAACTTTTGAAATGTCACAAACAGGGTAATTATATAATATTTGCAAAAAAAGATTTCTTTTAACAACCCTGTTATTATTAGGGTGGAATCGGGGTGACTGAATGGAGTTAAGCATTTACTGGCCAGATGCCCTTCCTGATGCCTACATGGAGTTCACAGCAGATATTTTCTCATTATGCTGATATTTTCTCATTATGCTGCTGCTACTTAGGATCGAACTCATAGCCTTCTGATTGTGAAGTGAGAGCCCCACCTCTAGGCCACCACGCCACTCATTAGCAATTCTTTGTTAAAATTAAATGTAATTATTTTAGAGTTCAATTCAATTGAATTTAGCCTTTGTTCTGGTCCCACTTTTTTCCTACTAGCAGCACTTCCTTTCAAGTATCTGAGGTCAAACGTGGCCTACATCCAACATCCTTGGGGATGAAATAAGATCTATTCTTGTACTGAGTTTTCCTGCTGCTACTTTCTTTCAAGACTCTATGTATATTACTCAGGGAGCGGAGGGAGGAATATCAGAGATGCAGTAATAAAGACTAACAAAGTTGCTTCTTTTAACACGTCTCACAATAAGATATCATACAGATTAAATTTATACCATGGACAATTACATTTATTTCTGTAAATCCTTAATTTATGCAATATTACACTTTTAGGCCCAACTGCTAATTTCTGTTTTTAGCATTAACCATTAGGATATTTTTGTATATGTGCTATAATACAAACAGACGAACAAGATGTGTTAAAACAATGAAAAAATATTCTAACAGCAGCAAATATTTTTACTCACTATTCTTTCTGCGAGGAGATTCACACATTTCACAATAAGGTAGCAATGAACTATTACTGTAAGTGCAAAGACTGCAAGGCCAGGTTACTTCAGAGGCCAATCCTTTCGTTGACTCAGGTAAAAGGATACACTCATCCTCCTGGGAAACTTCTTCCGAAAATGAATTGTTTTGCTTTCTAAACAAACATTTTCTCTTTCCCCTATTAGGAACAAGCTTAGGTGTAGATGGATCTACAGGTCTTAGTCTCTTTGCCTCTCTGCAAATCTCATTTAGATCCTCTGGCCCCTGGGGATCTATGTTTCTGCCATTTTCCAGATCTTTTTCCTCTGAGGCTTGGGAAGAATTTGAACTCAAGCATGGAGATGTATTATAACACGAATCAATTTTTCGCTTTTTCTCCATATCTGGTTTTGGCGAAAAGAAGTCTCGAATATCATGTTGCTTCTCCTTTTCAAACTAGGATGGAAGACCCAACAATCATTACTTTGCTTAACACAAGGATGCCCCTTCATTACCTATTGCTATCATTACCAACCATTTCCTATTTCAATTTCACTGTTTTAGAAATAGGTAGTCCTTGACTTATGACTGGTCACTTAACAACTATTCAAAGTTATGACAAACTTGAAAAAAGTTGCTTATGATTGGTCCTCGAAGTTAAAAATGCTACATAACCTCTGTGCTGACATAATCACATTTCAGATGTTTAGCAACCGACTTGTATTTACAATCAGTTCAATGTACTGTAGTCACAATTATGTTTTGTGATTTTTGCCATTTTCCACCAAAAAAAATCCCATTGAGTAAGTTGGATTTAGATTTACAGCCAAATGATTCATTTAATGATTGTTGTAAAAATGGTCACAAAATTGAATTAGGTGATCTGCTGACTTGACTTATGACCACATGGACTTACAACCAAAATTCCAGGCTCAATTGTGATCATGTGTCTGTAGTTTGAATTTAAACATAAGGAAAAAAAATAATGTTCTATATTTTAGAATATAGAAATTCATTAGTATTAACATTCTGTCAACATTATTCAAATTATTTTTTTTAAGTTGGAGTATTGCAGAGTTTTTAAAGAAAATTGACATGTTAGATGTCAAATGAAATAGTAAGGTTTTTCATCAGTACTACTTACTCCAGACTTTTAAATAAGTTTCACAAAATGAACTATTAATACTAATATTTTGACATTTAAACAAATATCACAAAATGAACTATCAATATCTTGGCAAGTAAATTTCACAAAATGGAACTATTAATACTAATGTTCTTGTCATTAGTATTATTAACTACCCTGTTTCCCTGAAAATAAGACCTCCCCAGATAATAAGCCCAATCGGGCTTTTGAGCGCATGTGCTAAAATGAGCCCTCCCCCAAAAATAAGCCCTCCCCAACAATATTGCAACAAGCAGCAGCCGTGAGGTGACCACGCTCGTCGCCTCCTGCACCTCAAAAATAATAAGACCTCCCCAAAAATAAGGCCAAGTGCTTATTTTGGGGGTCGAAAGAAATACAGGACATTTAAATGAATATATTTATCTCATTTTAATCTTTGCTGTAGTTAGAACAATTGGAATCATGTTTATTTCTTTGGATTTGGATCCAATTTTGAAACTCAAATGACACTACTGGTTACTTAAAAAATAATAATAATGAGCTGTGTAATTAATTCTGAACCTGCCTTTTGTTATTAGGAAAATGATGCTGTGAAGAGAGAGATCTGTTCTGCCATTGGTGATCATTTTTAGATTTCACAATTTGACATTTATATGAAGAATTATTAATGCATCTTATAATGAAGCTAATACCCTAGATAATATGCAAAAGGCTATTTGAGTAAACCCTGAACCAAAGTATTAAGACAAATTAATGTGATATAATCTGCTATTAAGTTTCTGCAGAAAGTGCTAAAACTCCCAACACAGTTATCAAAGACCAAACAGAATTATAATCAGTAGACATAAGCATCTGTTAGAAGCACTGATAATGTCACACTTGACACAATGCCATTACACAAATAACATATTGTATCTAATTAGCATCATTTGTGCAACATCATGACATGTGGAATGTCAGCTGTCTCTTCCGAATGTCTAGGTCAGCAAATCCTATAGAAACTATACCTATGGGTTTAAGAGAAAAATAAAACAGTACTTTAAATATTTATTTAAAGTAAAATAAAGCATTTATTCCTATTGACATTTCACTTCATTAATTATTCTAAAACAGCATTACAACCGCTAATATTAATGAAAATAGAATGCTGTGTGAAAGTCAGTTTGTTAGATCGGTAGTGAGGAGACTGAGGCAGCTGTCAGTTCAACAGGTTTATTAACCGAACAGGCTGACAGGCACGAACAAAAAACGAGCCGGCTGACAGCTATTTATACTTACAGCTGTCAGCCGGTAAACCAATAGGAACCCTTGAATTCTCCTGCCGGCTGGAGCGCGCGCCTTGGCCAATCAGAGGGCTTCCTTCAAACGCCCTCTGCTGGCCAGGCTCCTCGGTATTCAACACCCCTTTCCCCCGGATTGCGCATGCGTAATCGTCCAAATAGCTTGGTCGTCTGCGCACGCGCTGGGAACGCCTCGGCATAGTTGGTATGGTGTCCGAGGTGGAAGGAGTGTCGGCTCCGCCCTTGTGACGAGGCGCCGGAGGAGCGGCCGCGACAGGCCCAACCCTTGGAGGTGGATGCAACAGAACAGGTAAGGAACCAAGCGCACCGGGAACAATCTGCGCAGACTCGGAGCTAGGGTTTTGTGTACGGTTGGGCCGGCAGGCGGCGTTGATAGGGCCTGGTTGTTTCTGTCCGCTGGTTGCAATTGCTGGAACTTCTGCCGGTCGTCGCCGCAACAGGTCTAGATGGCGCCTCCAAGATCTCCCATCGTTGAGGAGGACCCTGTAAGAGCAGGGCCCTGTTACATCTGAGATCTTTCCGGGTACCCATTTTGGCTCCCCTGCGAAATTCCGGGCAAAAACTTCCTCCCCCACTAGAAAGGTCCTCGGGGGGGGGGGGGGTGGAGGGATGAAAGGGAGGGGGAGAAAAGAGGGGATGCAGGCGGTCCAAAGTAGACCTGAGGCGGCGACCCATCAACAGCTCAGAGGGAGCTTTGCCCGTGGAGGAACAAGGGGTGGTGTGTTGGGTACGGAGGTAGGTGTGGATGCGTTCGGGCCAGGGAAGGGCTGCCATACGGGCAAAGGCATCCTTTGCAGATCGTACGGCGCGTTCCGCCAGGCCATTGCTGGCCGGGTGGTAGGGCGAAATGGGTGCATGGCGGATGCCCAGGGATGTCAGGAAAGAAAGGAATTCTGACGAGGTGAATTGGGGCCCGTTATCGGAAACGATAACATCGGGCAGCCCATGTGTTGTGAAAAGGGAGTTGAGAACGCGGATTGTGGCCGCGGAGGTGGTGGTGGTCATGGGGAAGAGCTCAACCCATTTCGACCACGCATCTACCACGACTAGGAAGGAGTGGCCATCGAGGGGGCCCATGAAATCAATATGCAACCGACTCCAAGGGGCCATAGGTTGCTCCCAATCGCGGGGTGGAGCGGTGGGGGGGGGCAGCCTGCACCCGCTGGCAGGCGGAACACCCTTGAACATAGGAGGTAATGTCCGCATCCATAGACGGCCACCAGACATAGCCGCGGCCAAGGGCCTTCATTCGGACGATGCCTGGGTGGCCGTCATGGAGGCGAGACAGCACAGCATCGCGTAGGGAAGAGGGAATAACGACGCGGGAGCCCCAAAGGAGGCAATCCTGCATGACTGAGAGCTCACAACGGCGGCGGAAGAAAGGCAGGAGGAGGGGATCCTTAGAGTAAGCGGTCCATCCGCGAGTTACGGCGGCCATAGCGCGGAGGACCACAGGATCGGCGCCAGATTTATTTATTTATTTATTATTCATATTTATAGACCGCCCCCTCTCCCGAAAGGGACTCGGGGCGGTGTACAGTCACTAAAATACGTTATAAAATACATACAAAACAGTTAAATAATTAAATACGTAGGTGGAGGAGGTTGCAAGACTGTACATAGAATAATAAATATTAAATATAGTATATAGTGTATTAAAAACTTTTTAAAACCCCAAACCCAATTAAAATGAATAAATCCCCGGGAGGTAGAACTAAGAAAGTGCCAGGCCAGCTGATTGAAATAGGTGAGTCTTTAACTTTTGCCGGAAGGAACGGAGGTCGGTGGTAGTTCGAATGTCAGGGGGGAGGTCATTCCAGAGGGTTGGGCCCATCACAGAGAAGGATCTACTCCTAGGTGTCGCCCGCTGGCATTGACTAGCAGACGGCACCAGGAGGAGCCCCTCTCTGTGTGAGCGGATAGGTCGCAGGGACGTGTGTGGTAGGATGCGATCCTGCAGGTAACTAGGTCCACTGCCATGGAGCGCTTTAAAGATGGTGATCAATACCTTGAAACGCACCCGAAAGGCCACAGGTAGCCAGTGCAGCTCGCGCAGGAGAGGTGTTACGTGGGAGTAACGTGTACTTCCCATAATAACCCGCGCGGCTGCGTTCTGAACTAGCTGCAGTCTCCGGACGCGTCCCAAGGGAAGCCCCATGTAGAGAGCATTGCAGTAGTCCAGGCGAGACGTCACCAGCGCATGAGTGACCGTGCGCAGGGCACTCCGGTCCAGTAGGGGGCGCAATTGGCGCACCAGGCGAACCTGGTGGAACGCCCCCCTTGCCACGGCTGCCACATGGTCCTCCATTGACAGCCGGGCATCAAGGAGGACGCCCAAATTGCGCGCCCGCTCCACAGGGGACAATTGTTCGCCCCCTATGGCCAGCGATGGAGTCAGCTGGCTGAACCGAGGCGCCGGTAACCACAGCCACTCGGTCTTGGAGGGGTTGAGTTTAAGTCTGTTGTCCCCCATCCAGACCCCGACGGCTTCCAAACACCGGGACATCACTTCGACAGCCTCGTTGGGGTGGTTTGGGGTTGAAATATACAGCTGAGTATCATCAGCGTAAAGATGGTACTCAACCCCAAAACCACGGATGATCTCACCCAGCGGCTTCACATATGCGTTGAACAGGAGAGGCGAGAGGACCGACCCCTGTGGCACCCCACAAGTGAGTGGCCTCAGGGACGATCTCTGCCCCCCTGTCAACACACATTGCTTCCGGTCGGAGAGGTAGGAGCCGAACCACCGCAAAACGGTGCCTCCGACTCCCATCCCCTCCAGCCGGCGCAATAGGATACCATGGTCGATGGTATCAAAAGCCGCCGAGAGGTCTAATAGGACCAGGATAGAGGAGCAACCCCTATCTCTGGCCCTCCAGAGATCATCGACCAACGCGACCAAGGCTGTCTCAGTGCTGTGCCCGGGTCGGAAGCCGGACTGGCGTGGGTCTAGATAGTCGGATTCGTCTAGGTGTCGCGGGAGCTGCTGCGCCACCACATTCTCGACAACCTTCGCCAGAAAGGGGAGGTTGGAGACTGGACGATAGTTAGCTAGCTCCATTGGGTCGAGCGCAGGCCTCTTGAGCAAGGGTCTCACCACCGCCTCTTTCAAGGCGGTTGGTAAGTATCCCTCACTCAGTGAGGCGCTCACCAGGCCCAGGAGCCAGCCTCGTGTCACCTTCCAGGCTGCCAGTACCAGCCAGGAGGGGCACGGGTCCGTTAAACAAGTGGTGGGTCGCAGCCGTCCACGCAGCCTGTCCAAATCCTCGGGGGCAACAGAGTCAAACTCCTCCCAGAATGGTCCCTCAAGACTCGCTGTTGGCGGCTCGTCTGGTCCACTGACGGAGGTCCACCCGCTCCGGATCTGATCGATTTTGTCCTGAAGATATTCCCCAAACTCCTCTGCTCTACCCTGTAAGGGTGTCTCCCGCGCCCCCTGCGATAAGAGGGAGCGAGTCACCCTAAACAGGGCGGCAGGGCGGTTATCCGCGGACGCAATAAGAGCAGCACAGTGTCTACGTTTGGCCGCTCTTATTGCCACAAGGTAAGTCCGCAAATAGGCTCTTACCTGTGTTCGGTCAGATTCGGAGCGTGAGGATCTCCACCTGCTCTCTAGACGTCTCCTGTGGCGCTTCATCACCCTGAGCTCCTCAGTGAACCAAGGAGCCCGGGTGGGTCGATGCCGCAGGAGAGGTCGCAACGGCGCAACCCGGTCCAAGGCCCCAGTCGTCGCCCTATTCCAGGCAGTCACTAGGTCCTCGGAACGGGAGCGGGACAAGGCTACAGGTATTGGCCCAAGCTCCGTCAGGAATCTATCAGATTCCATCAGGTGCCTGGGGCGGTACCAGTTTATAGAGTCTGGTTCCGCCTCCTCGCGGTGGGGGATAGCGCCAGGGAAGTCCAGCCGGAGGGATGAGTGGTCTGACCATGACAGGGGCGTGATAACTAAATCCCCTATTCCCAGATCACTCGTCCACTGTTCAGATACAAAAATGAGGTCCAGTGTGTGGCCCCCTTCGTGAGTGGGGCCCTGCACTAATTGGGTCAGGTCCATGGCCGTCATGGAAGCCATGAACTCCCGAGCCACCTCGGAAGCCGCTCCCGTTGACGGCAAGTTGAAGTCCCCCATGACCAGAAGTCTGGGAGTCTCAACTGCCGTCGCTGAGATTAGCTCGAGGAGCTCGGGCAGGGCTGCTGATGCATAGCGAGGAGCCAAGTATACAATCAGCAAGCCCCACTGCCTCCCTGGGCCCCAACTCACACCAAGGGACTCACACCCGGGTATCTGAGGAACAGTGAACTCCCTCGGCTCTAAACATTCCCGCATAACCACCGCCACCCCACCACCCTTACCCAGGGCCCGAGGCTGATGGAATGCTCGAAAACCCGGTGGGCACATTTCCACGAGGGGTAAACCACCTTCGTGGCCCAACCAGGTCTCCGTTATCCCTGCAAGGTCTAGCTCCCCCTCTGAGATCAACTCATTAATGAGGGGGGCCTTGTTGATGACAGACCTTGCGTTGCAAAGCATCAGCCGCAGGCCCTGGCTCTGTAGCACCTGTCCACCTAGGCTGCAGGGGTTGGTACAAGCGACCGGGCGTAACCAGCAGCCACGGTCTCCCAACCGACCTTGGGATCTTATCCTGTCCTCGCTATGGAGGACATAGGTAGGGACAGGTCATCTATGAGGAAGACCTTATGAGTAGGGGCCGGGTCAGCAATAGGGGCTGGTAAGGGACACCAGCTTAAAGCGTCAGCGTGGGCTATGTGGCCGCCTGGTCGATAAGCGAGGGTGTAGGAATAGGCAGAAAGAAATTCAACCCATCGTAGCATACGAGGGGACAGGATGGGAGGGGTGGGGCGATCCCCGGCAATGATGCCGAGGAGCGGCTTATGGTCCGTAACGAGAGAGAAGGAACGGCTGTAGAGGTAATGGTGGAAGCGTTTAACCCCCGCAACAGCGGCCAGCGCCTCCTTATCAAGCTGGCTGTAATTGCGCTCAGGGCTTGATAAGGTGCGGGAGTAAAACGCTATAGGACGTTCAGAGCCATCTGGGAAAGAATGGCTCAGGACGGCGCCCACCCCAAAAGGAGAGGCGTCACAAACTAAGGTTAGCGGCAAGGACTCGTCGTACTGGGCGAGGACTGGAGGAGCGGTGAGGGATTGTTTGACAGCCGCGAGCGCCTGCGCCTCGCGGCTGGTCCAGCTCCATGGGGCCTTGGAGTCCAGGAGACGGTGAAGGGGTTCGGCCAGGGAGGCTTTATGGGGAATGAATGAGGCATAAAAATTAAGAAGCCCCAGGAAGGCTTGCAGCTCCGCTTTAGATTGGGGTGGGGGGGCAGCTAGAATGGCGTCCAGTTTAGCTGGGTCTGGGTGGATGCCCGCGGCATCAATGCGGTAACCGAGGAAGGTTACTGCAGAAACACCCAGTTGGCATTTTTCGGCCTTCAAGTGGAGTCCAGCAGCGCGGAAGCGCTGTAGGACAACTCGCAACGTCCGAACGAGCCTTGCCGCGTCGGGGGCTGCGATCAGGACGTCGTCGAAGTATGGTGTGACCCCGGGAATGGCATGGAGCAGGCGCTCCATCAATCCTTGAAAAATTCCCGGGGCCACACTGACGCTGAATTGAAGTCGGCGGCATTTGAATGCCCCGCGGTGGGTAACTATCGTCTGCGCAAGCGCGGTGGGCTCGTCCACGGGCAGCTGCTGATACGCCTGCGCGAGGTCTAGTTTGGCGAAAATGCGCCCATTGCCAAGGGAGTGCAGAACATGCTGCACTACGGGCACAGGGTAGGGGTGCGCTTGCAGGGCTTTATTTAAAGTCGATTTAAAGTCCGCGCAGATCCTCACGGATCCGTCGGACTTAAGGGGCACAACTATTGGCGTTTCCCATGGGGAGAAATCCACGGGTTCAAGTATGCCCTGGCTGAGGAGCTCCGCGTCTACCTTGACCTTAAGAGCCAGCGGCAGGCGGCGAGCCTTTAAACGTATGGGGGCTACGGATGGGTCGAGGTTTAGAGAAATGGGGGAACCAGTATAGCAGCCCAGTGAGGGGCTGAAAACGTCAGCAAACTCAGTGAGGAGGGAAGAGAGAGAAGTAGAGGAGGGAAGAGGAGAGGGAAGTAGGGAGTGCACCCCGGCTATTGAGAGCCCTAGTGCCCTGAACCAATCTAGTCCTAGCAAAGAAGATAGGGTTTTTTTTACAATGAGGAGAGGTAGCCTAGCATGGCGGGAACCATAGGTGATGGTAAAAGTGCCACATCCTAGCAAGTCAATGGGGTTCTCCTGATAGTCCCGGAGGCGACAGTCTGGGGGAGCTAGGGCAGTACGCCGGACCTTTGGCAGCAAGGAGTGGAAGGTGTCCCATGACATGATGGATCTTGCCGATCCCGTGTCCACCTCCATGGAGGTTGGCACTCCCTCTATACATATTGGGAGATGCAGCTTACCTCGGCCCTCCGCAGAGGAAGAGGCCGAGTCCACCAGCCACTCAGGGAAAGCAGCGGCCGGATCGCCAACGGTGAGGGAATTTTGGTGACGGCCAGGTAAATGGGCTGGAGTACGGGGATGGTGAGGAGGTTGCTGTGCTGGTCGTCTGTCAGAAGGCGCGGAACGGCACACAGCGGCCAGGTGGCCCTTTCTGCCGCAATTGTGGCAGAGGGCTTGACGGAAACGGCATTGAGAGCGTTGGTGGCGGCCGCCACAACTCAGGCACTGACGGCCGTCTCTGGTGGAGAGTGACTGGAGGCGGTCGACGGCCTGATCGACTTCAGTACGGAATGAAGAGGCTGTAGAATGCGCATATGAAGCGGTGGAAGCCGCGTAGGGAGAAGGCGGCACATAGGCAGCATGAGGGTGCTGGCTGAGGTGGCTGAAATCCGGGGTGGATTGGTCAGCCATTTCGTAGGCTCTGGCGTCATCGACCGCGATTTTTAAAGTCAGTTCTGGTCGAGCGAGGATGCGCCGATGTAATTTGACGTCGCGAAGCCCGTAAATGAATTGCTCCAGCAGCGCCTCTTCCAGGTCGCTGAATTCGCAAAGGCTCGCCTCAGCACGGAGCGCAGCAACGTATTGGGCAATGGTTTGGCCCTCTTTCTGTATGCACCGACGGAAGTACTGTCGCCGGGCAAAACGGGATGGCGCGGGCTCGTAGTGGTGTTTGAGGCGAGTCATCAGGTCGTCCCACGGGAGCGAATTTGCAGGTTCTGGGGCAGCAAGAGCCCGAGCAGTGGCGAACATCTCTGCGCCACAATAATTGAGAAAGATGCTGCGTTTTCTCTCCTGAGAGAGACTGACGAGGTCATGGGCTACGAGGAAGCAATCGAATCTTTCGAGAAACGCTTCCCAAGCCTCAGCCTCTGGCCTAAACGGCGAAAATGCGGCGTTAGTAGCCATTGGCGGCACTACGAAGGGGTTCGTGTCGCCCGTCCTCGTCGCCAGTGTTAGATCGGTAGTGAGGAGACTGAGGCAGCTGTCAGTTCAACAGGTTTATTAACCGAACAGGCTGACAGGCATGAACAAAAAACGAGCCGGCTGACAGCTATTTATACTTACAGCTGTCAGCCGGTAAACCAATAGGAACCCTTGAATTCTCCCGCCGGCTGGAGCGCGCGCCTTGGCCAATCAGAGGGCTTCCTTCAAACGCCCTCTGCTGGCCAGGCTCCTCGGTATTCAACACAGTTATTATAATATATCTAAACCAAAATGAGAAGTATTTGTATATCAAAAACATAGTATTACTCTTGGATACTGAATACATTCTTACATGGGTGAATAAGACCTCATTCTTGATTTCTTTTCGGTCTTCATTTGGGGTCCAGGCTTCAGCAAAATTCAAAAAATTCCATTTATCTTTGTCACCTTCAGGTGCCTGGAGCTTTTCTTTCTTGCCATTTAATGTGGTACCTGTAACTTTGGCCTAAATAGTAAATAAATAATTTAAAAAATACCCACATTATTATTTGTCTATTTGCTGCATACCCAACTTACAATAAGCATTTAAGATGACAAGCAAAACAGAATATAGAATATAGAAATAAAAAGTCTGGTTTTTAGCAATAGTGTCTCTGTGGATTTCCAAAGCAAGATTTCAAGAGAAAATATATCCATTGGAATATTAAATTATCACCTATTACCTCAGATGTAGCTCCTCAACACCCAAACTACTCTGACACCACCATCAAAATTAACAACAAAATAGCTGATTTTTAGCCTTGCAATTCTTACATTTTCCCCTCTGTTCAAACCAAAACGGACTTATTAAGTCACAGGGATATAATTAACATCCACTTCAAATGCCCAACTTTCCCTAAAAAGAGATGAGAAAGTTTGACTATAATCATTCAACATTGCCAGGCCTTTTCAGGGCCCAGAGAGCTAATATAACGATAAAGTACCAAACGCCAGGAAAAGAACGTTGGTCCTTACCTGAACGTTTCTTTTTGGTGGACGAGAGGGAGGGGCGACGCCTCGGATATTCTCACAGCATGATTGGTCCAAAGACTGAGGGAAATATCTTTTAACCTCCTCCTTTCCCTTTGGCTCCCAGTTCCTCGAAGATGTATGACCAAAAAACTAGCTGCCAACAAAACAGACAACAGCAAGGGAACAACTACCCCCCAGTCCCTCACCCTGACTGACTATCACCTACATCTATCTGGGGCTGGATGTCGCCCCTCCCTCTCATCCACCAAAAAGAAACATTCAGGTAAGGACCAACGTTCTTTTTCTGGTGGACTCGAGGGAGGGGCGACTCCTGGGACGTACCCAAGCTCAGTCCATGGGAGGGAAACTAGGGTCTTGTGGGAAGGGCGGTCGCTACCTGTTGTAGAACCCTACGCCCAAAGGACGCCTCGGCCGATGCAAAGGCATCCAGCCAGTAGTGGCGGATGAACGGTGTCAGGGATGACCAAGTGGCCGCCCAACAAATACCTTCGAAAGGAGCCCTCGTGGCCCACGCTGCTATAGTAGCGGCATTCTGTGTGGAGTGGGCCGTGATCCCCGAAGGGGGGCGGGGCGGCCCGAGGACTCGTATGCCGAAGAGATGACCTGTCGTAACCATCTACCAATGGTGGCAGAGGAAACTTTGGTCCCAAGGAGCCAGGCTGGAATGAAATAAAGAGGGCCTCAGATCTACAGAAGGAAGACGTACGTCGGAGATAAATGCGCAAGGCGCGACGAACGTCCAGCCGGTGCCAAAGGCGCTCCCTCTCATGGGAGGGAGCTGGACAGAAATTGGGGAGGATGACCTCCTGCGCCCGGGCGAATTGACCTTAGGTAGAAAGGTAGGGTACAACCATAGGACCACTCTATCCTGGTGAAACTGACAGAGGTCATCCTTAGATGACAGAGACCCCAACTCGGAAATGCGCCTGGCAAAAGTCACGGCTACAAGGAATGCCACCTTGAGGGATAGGAACCTAAGGTAGACAGTGCGCAAGGGCTCAAAGGGAGTCCCCGTCAAGGCCCTAAGAACAAGGGGTAGGTCCCAAGTTGGAAACCTATGGATGGGAGGAGACCATAAATTAGCGGCTCCCCTCAGAAATCTCTTGACCAGGGAATGGTGGGCTAGAGATGAATGATCGTCCCTGGCAGAACTGAGGCCAGGGCAGCTACCTGACGCCGTAAAGTGTTGTGAAAGAGACCCCATCCAGATCTTTCTGGAGGAAGTCCAAAATTTCAGTGACCGAAGCCTCGGTTGGACAAATCTTGAGTGGGATGCACCACTTAACAACCGCCATCCACGTGGAATTGTATATCTGCATGGTGGAGGGGCGTCTAGATGCCTCGATGGTCGCTATACCTCGGGAGGACAAGTTGGTACTCCTCAGGAGGCTCCGCTCAAGCGGAGCCACTGGGGCTCCGGGTGGATCAAGACCCCCTGGCCTGAAGACTGATGAGCCATTCTGAGGATAGTCGAACCGTGCCCTCTATGGAGTCTATCACCGACCCCAGGTGTAAGATCTTCGTAGAGGGCGAGATATGACTTTTGGGGAAGTTGACAGAAAAGCCCAGGGCTTGTAGTGTCCGAATGGTGAGTTTGAGGTTGTGGACAGCCCAGGCCTGAGAATGGGCTTGCACGAGCACATCGTCAAGATAGCATTGTAGTCTCACCAAGACAGAGTGGAGGTGAGCCGGGACCTTCGTGAACGTACACAGGGCTGAAGCTAACCTGAAGGGGAGGGCCCTGTATTGGAAATGGAGCCCGTTGTGGGAAAAATGCAGGAACCTGCAATGGGCAGGGAGGATGGGGATGTGGACCTGACAGGCCTCTGTCAGGTCCACTGATGCTAGGTAATCCCCCCACTGGATGTCCTGCAGATCGACCTGAGGGATGACATTTTGAAGCGCCTGTATACCAGATAACGATTGAGGCGCTTGAGGTCCAGTATCGCCCTCCAGTCCCCCGAGCTCTTCGGAACGATGAATAGGTTGGCGTAGTGATGAAACCCTCGTTCCAACTGCGGGACCGGCTCTACCGCCTGGATGTCCAGCAAATATTGTACGGCTATGGACATCAGAAGACGGCGTTCCGGATCCCGGGATGGTGGAAGGGTTCTGAAGAAGGTCGGGGGCATGGAGAAGAATTCTAGACGGAGGCCATTCCTGACTGTGGTCTTTACCCATGCGTCTGATGTCATTCGGTCCCACTGATCCGCGAAGAGTTTCAGATGGCCGCCAATAGGAAAAACCAGGTTAGAATGATTTCCCTTTGTGGAAGGGGCGGCCGCCCCCTCCAAGAAAGGGCCACCTGGACTGACCTTGGTACATGCTCCTGTCCTGATAGTAGGGCCTCTGGAACTGCCTATCTGATCTATAAGGGACGTACCTCTGGTGCTGGTAATGTTGTTCAGGGGCCCTGAATGACTGTCTATGGAATGAGGACGGACCATCTTCTTTGTGTTGGTAGGCAAGACCTTCTCTTTGTCTTTGTTCTCTATGAGAATCGGATCTAAGGATTCACCAGAAATTAGTTTTAGTGTAGGGGGCAGCCGCCAGGCTCCACTTGGAGTTGTTATCCATTTGCCAATTACATAACCATAACAACCACCTGGAAGTCACTGAGGTAGCTAGAGCTCGGGACGAGTACTTCACAGCATCAAGGGTGGCATCCGCCAAAAACTGCGTGGCGGCAATTATCTTTATGATATCCTGGTGCAGTCACTCATCCTGAACAGGAATGTGGTCCTGCAACTGGCGGAGTCACATGACCGCTGATCGGTTGAAATAAGAGGTAGTTGCAACGGACTTTACGGCCCATGCCAAGGCGTTGAAATTCTTACGTAATGTAAGCTCCGCCTGCTTCTCCTCAGCTTCAACTTATCAGCCACATCCCCTGACACTATGGATGAGGTGTTGGCTAGGGTGGCAACCAGGGTGTCTACATTAGGCAATTGAAGCGCCTGGGAGAAGGCCTGCTCCATGTTGTAGAAGTGGTGGTCGTTGCTCCCTGGGTTAGGAAAGGTGGAAGGGCAAGCCCACTGATTCTTTACCACCTCCAGAAAAAGGGGAGGAGCAGGGACCTCCTCATTGGTCACTGTATTGGAGAACATGGCCAAATTAGGGTCTCTGGGTGGAGGAATGGCAGGATCACCTGTCCCGAGCTTAGTGGTCTTCCTAGCTTTGTTTAACAAGGCTTTTTGTTCAACAAGATTTGGGAAGGCCGAGGGATCCGGGAGGACAGTCTCTTCATCCTTCCGAAAATCCCATGTCCTGATGGGCGTCATCCCCTAACACTGAGCCCTCAATGACTACTGAGTGCGAAGGAGGCCTTGCCATCTGATGTCTAAGGTCTGAAGGGCTCCTAGCCTGGTGAGAAACCTGGGACCTAGGTTCCCTAGAAGAATGACTTTCCCTTAAGGAAATTGTACAAACAATTCCCTTGGAAATGGCTGAAGAAATAAGCCTCTTGATGCTCTCAGGGAGCAATTCCAGATCCTCAAATTCATCCTCCGAGTATGGGGCCAGGGTGTAGGGTGGGGGATGAACTTTCCAATGGATCCCTGTCCTCCTCCCTGGGCCTTTGAGGAGAGGCAGGAGGGGATGGGGAAATTTCCAGCCCAGATTGCCTGCGTGACACAGAGGGGGAAGAAGGGCTAAACCCCCTGGGCGGGAAGCCGATTGGTGAGATTCAGGCCTCAGGGGGATCTGGATCTGGCTGGAGAAGAGGGCTTGTTGGCCTGGACCTGTTGTTCTGCCCTAGAAATCCTCTTCTCCAGGGCCTTCTTTCATCCCTCTGGGCTGCTCTGGAGGGTCAGTGGGTTGCTGAAGGCTTGGCTGCCACTGCCCTTGTCCTTGTCCCAACCATGGCTTCCTCCTCAGCCCCAGTTAGGGCGCTCCCTGGGGCCCGTGAAGTGAATTGCCTGCTCTCCCCCATTGGTGCCACTCACGTGTCCTCTGATGTCTCACCCAGAGCCACCAGCCGGTGCAAGGGCCTTGCAGGAACAATTAGTAGGCTGCCAAGGCTGAGGCTTGCCGGCCCAACTTGACCGCGATGCAAGCTGACGATTCCGGGCCAGAAAATCGTCGCCTCCACGTGTGTGCTTCCAAAATGGCCACCGGAGGTTTCCACGTACTTTAATTTTTGTCTTCAGCCGCGGTTTGAAAGCTTGCTGCAGCTTGTTTCGCCCAAGCGCAGCTTCCCGGTGTTAAATTAAGCCGTCCACAGCTTGATCGGCATCTCTATCTGGCAGCCCTCCCCATGGAGCTGCAGAAACGGAGCCTGACACCCCAGCAGTTCCAGGGATCAGACAGAGCTCCAGAAACTCACGAGGAGAGGGTGAGAAGCTAATTAGCCCTCCCTCGGCTTGCCGCGGGACGGAGGACCCTGTCCCTGCAAGATAGCAGCTCAGAAATTTAGAATTTAAAATAGTCAGTGGATCAAATCCAAATGAATGCTAAAATCTACTCACTTTCTCTGTGAACCACAAACACAGTGCTTGGACCAAAAAACTGAAAGGAACTTGGAGCCACAGGGAAAGGAGGAGGTTAAAAGAGATTTCCTTCAGATTTCCAAAATTATTTACAGTTTTCAGAATAACAACTGTCTAGTTTCTATTTTAATTACCTTCCAAAGAACCTGGAAAGTCTGCCTGTAAGAGCATATAATTCAATATTATCGTTTTTAAAAGATAAAGGAACAATTATTCCTTATTTCTACTTCCCAGCAGCCTCAGAAAGAGGCTTACAAGCAATTACAAATTTAGCCTAATGTTAATGTATGAAACTCTTCTCATATTAAATCTTAAGTATGTGACCGTGGCTCTAATAACTTCCCCTTGCATTATTTACCATGCTCTGCAATAAATTATGGAGAACATGAAAAGTTGCATATTATTTTGTGACCTCTGAGTTGCACTAATAAAAATTTTGTTTTAGTACAGAATCTGCAGAGATGACAGATGGAGCATCCCAAATAATCTGACAGTTCTTGAATTCTATGGCTCAACGAATTCTTTTTTCCTTCCAAGGGTCTTGATTTCAGGCCTTTAATGTCAGATTAAGATAAATGAAAACAAAACATGGAATGTTTCCAAGGGTAAAGGCTGCTTCTCCTTTTATTGTCTGACTGCATCTTCCAAGCTCTAATTACCGACATAAATATTTCCTCTACTTCACGAGCCTCCTGCTTTCAGAATTGAGGCACTTCTGCTTTGGGTCCAGAGGCTTCTAAGGAAATTCTGTAGCAAAGAGACATTAATGTCCCATTATGTCTTGGTTGTTTCTTCATATATATAATATTCTTCTTAAGAATCAAAGCAAAGCAAAACTTGATAGAAAAAAAAAAATGGGGTGAAAAAGGACCGGCATAGAATACACAGGTAGTCCTCAACTTACGACCATTATTGAGTCTACAATTTGTGTTGTTAAGGGAGAAATTTCTTAAGTGAGTTTTGCGCCATTTTACAATTTTTCTCACCACATTTGTTAAGCAAACCAATGCAGCGCCTAAACTAGTAATACGGTTGTTAAGTGAATCTGATTTCCCCATTGACTTTGCTGGTCAAAAAGGTGCAAAGGGGGATCACATGACTCTGGGATATTGCAACTGCCATCATGTGAGCCACTTGTCAAGCATCCGTATGTAAATCACATGACCATGGGGGAAGCTGCAACGGTCATCAGTGTGAAAAATAGTCATAAGTCACTTTTTAAAATGCCCTTGTAACTTTGAACGATCATTAAATGAACTGTTGTAAGTCGAGGACTACCTGCATACATCAATACAGTACAAAATCTGAAGCATCTGGGACTTCCAATATTTAATCATACCTTACGATTCAACATTGCCCACATTACAGAGTCTAAGGTTCCATTTGCAATGAGATAATGGATATTCACAGAGTTACTTTGTCCTATCCGATGAGCTCTGTCTTCTGCTTGTTTTATATGTCCAGGGTCCCAATACAGTTCAGCAAAAACAACATGAGTGGCAGCAGTGAAGTTTAAACCCTAAACATAATGAAGAGATTAATACTTTTAATCATTTCTTAAACAGGGAGCAATCAATGCCTTTTGTAAGCTTACAGTCTCTTATAGAAATTTTGGGGAACATTTAGTGTTGAAACTAGAGAACATCATTTCCCTTTTATCTTGGCTCAAAATCTTTTTTTGCCTTCTATGTAAACATTCGCTCAAAAGACCTAACAAGTTGGAGCAAAAGGTATTTACAGTTGGAACTCGTGTCTGTCATCTCATTCTGTCTCTCCATTAACTGAAATAGCATTGCTAATTTTCCCTCCTCAATAACAAAGCTCTTATCTCTGTAGCTCTTTCCTAAATATCTCATAAGAATTGCATTATATAGACAAACATAAATGATGCGCTCCTATGTATTTTGCAAATAACATTAATTTCTGGATCAGCTCTATATCATGTTGTTGGTTTGAGCTCCGAGCTTGGCAATTGGTTGCAAACGTTTCATCCCCATTCAAGGAGACATCTTCAGTGCGAACAGAAGAAGCACACCACCCTGCAAAACAAGCTATCAACATTCATGGCTAACAAGCCCCATAACAATGAACAAGCCTGGTGTTCTGACCTTGGCTTCACCAAATCACGAAGCAGACTCTGTCCCGACAAAACCCCTTTTTATTAAGCTAACGTGAATTCCTCTCATTCACATCCAGCAAAGTCCTGGCAAACAGTCTTTCAAGGGTGAATTTACAACCACAGACCTTATCAGGCTTGGAGAGCTGCCAGGCCGATATCTTGCAAACGCAATGCTGTACAAGAAAATACTTGGCAAGGAGTCTCTGAGAGTCACGAACAAATTTTCACATTAATCAAGCAAACTGTCTCCTGCAAACGCATTCCCTTTTCGCTCCTCTTTATTCCCTAGGGGAGGAGCCATTCACCGTCCACCTGTGCCTTTACTCCTAAGTCAGCCCTTGTTCCTTAACTGTTCCCTTCTCCTGGCAGCTCTGTGCATGCGCACATTGAGGACAGGCTCCAGATGTTCTTCTGCCCCACTGATCTCCGACCCCGAAGGCAGCTGATACTTTTCGAACAGCCCTGGCCCCATCTCTGCTTCTGATGCAGAGCACTCATCACAGCCTTCCCCAGACATCAGGACTGGTCCATGTTCCTCCCCAACCTCCTCACTGTCTGAGTCTGCCACCAGCTCCGCTGGCGGCCACAACACCTGGATCAAGAACCTATCCAATCGATAGTGCACTGAAGATGTCTCCTCAAATGGAGACAAAACATTTGCAACCAAATTTATTTATTTATTTTATTTATTTCTTGGATTTCTAGACCGCCCCCTCTCCCAAAAAGGGACTCGGGGCGGTGTACAGTCAATGCAGATAAAAATACAATCATAAAACAATTAAATACATTTGGATGGAGGAGATAGGCTGTACAAGAAATAAATATATTCTAAAACCCTAAAAACATCCCCAATTAAAAACCCAAACCCAATTAAAATAAATCCCCGGGAGGTAAAACTAAGAAAGTGCCAGGCCAGCTGATTGAAATAGGTGAGTCCTTAACTTTTGACGGAAGGAACGGAGGTCGGTGGTGGTTCGAATGTCGGGGGGGAGGTCATTCCAGAGGGTTGGGCCCATCACAGAGAAGGACCTACTCCTAGGTGTCGCCCGCTGACACTGCCTAGCGGACGGCACCAGGAGGAGTCCCTCCCTGTGTGAGCGAATAGGTCGCAGGGACGTGTGTGGTAGGATGCGATCCTGCAGATATCTAGGTCCTATGCCATGGAGCGCTTTAAAGATAGTGATCAATACCTTGAAACGCACCCGAAAGGCCACAGGTAGCCAGTGCAGCTCGCGCAGGAGTGGTGTTACGTGGGAGTAACGTGTATTCCCCATGATAACCCGCGCGGCTGCGTTCTGAACTAGCTGCAGTCTCCGGATGCGTCCCAAGGGAAGCCCCATGTAGAGAGCATTGCAGTAGTCCAGGCGAGACGTCACCAGCGCATGAGTGACCGTGCGCAGGGCACTCCGGTCCAGTAGGGGGCGCAATTGGCGCATCAGGCGAACCTGGTGGAACGCCCCCCTTGCCACGGCTGCCACATGGTCCTCCAGTGACAGCTGGGCATCAAGGAGGACGCCCAAATTGCGCGCCCGCTCCACAGGGGACAGTTGTTCGCCCCCTATGGCCAGCGATGGTGTCAGCTGGCTGAACCGAGGTGCCGGTACCCATAGCCACTCGGTCTTGGAGGGGTTGAGTTTGAGTCTGTTGTCCCCCATCCAGACCCCGACGGCTTCCAAACACCGGGACATCACTTCGACAGCCTCGTTGGGGTGGTTTGGGGTTGAAATGTACAGCTGAGTGTCATCAGCATACAGGTGGTACTCAACCCCAAAGCCACGGATCATCTCACCCAGTGGCTTCACATATGCGTTGAACAGGAGAGGCGAGAGGACCGACCCCTGCGGCACCACACAAGTGAGTGGCCTCAGGGACGACCTCTGCCCCCCTGTCAACACACATTGCTTCCGGTCGGAGAGGTAGGAGCCGAACCACCGCAGAACGGTGCCTCCGACTCCCATCCCCTCCAACCGGCGCAATAGGATACCATGGTCGATGGTATCAAAAGCCGCCGAGAGGTCTAATAGCCAAGCTCAAGGCTCAAGCGAACAAAATAACTACCAACCCAAGCTACTAATATTCAAAGATACATTATAGGATTGACAAAAAACTATTAACTGGAATAAAACAAGGGCAAAGTAAGGAAAAGATGTGTAGCACTTCAGCTAAATCCTTTAAAATAATTTAAGTTCCGGAAAAACTTATACTCTAATAGTAGAAAAATAAATGGTTAAATCTGTATAGATACATATGAACAAAAGTAGGTGACAATGCAAACATATTCTAGTAGCTGGGGTCCATACTATAATTTGTCAATATGTTTGAATTTTTGGTACGATAATATCCCTACATGAAATTGCAGTTCTTTTTGGGGGAAGTGCTGATTGGTTCCACAATCATTTGGCTTTATTTTAGCCTCCCCAAATGGAGGCAACAGCAGTTATTAGTGATTAAATTTCAGAAGTTGTTAGCTTAGTCTTACTATATATAATACTTAGTAAAAAAAAAATTAAAGAATTTTTGCACAAATTTAGCAATGTGTTAATTTTGACACCTGTCATTTGCTAAGCCGATACATCACTTTTGGAATTTGCTTAAAAAGAAATTGTGTTAGAAATTCTGGATCCTGTATTTTCCTTTTGCAATTTGAATTGTTCCTACTTATTCAGGACCATTTTGACCAGCTAAGGTTTAGATTAACAGAAAAAAATAAATAAAGGAGATTTTGAGTTCTCCTTTTCTTTATATACTCCATACTCAACTCTATTGTCGACCTGGCAAACATCTTTTTTCTGGCTGTAAACATACTATGTGTAGAAATCCGGGTATGGAATTTATTCAGCCTAAAAGCTTTTAGACTATCTTCCCATAGTACTGGATTTGAAAATGATTTTACCAGTGTTCTATATCAGGGAACAATTTTAAGGTGCATTTAAGCAATAGACTTAGTAAGTTTCAATCTATGCAAATAGATTAGGAAATATAAGCCTACTATCCTAAAACAAAAGGATGGGGCTTTATTGTATTTGCTGCTTAGAAGTACATTGATAGGCATAATAATGACTAACAGATACTCTGCACAACGGTCAATTAAGAAGAATTAATTTACAATCTATAGGAGCAGTTTTACTTAGACAGGTGCTTACAGATGTGGTGCAGACCTTGTGATGTTCTATCAGTTTGCAGAAACAGTTTTTATCTTCAAGCTTTTGCTTTATATTTGAACAAACAGAAGGTGTGCAGGCAGAGAGGGAGGGGAGAGAGAGAGAGAGAGAAAGAGAGAGAGAGGGAGAGAGTTAGTTTGACGTCATTACCTGGCTAGCAGCCTGAATGCTTAAAACAGCCACTCTGGTATCTGGGTCTTTTTGGAACTGATTTACAAGATTTATTCGTTCTGCTGAGGGTACACTGCCATCAATCCGAATATAACGAACCTGTGCCATATAAAATAACATAAACGGTCACATGAAGATAAATTGGAGAGAATCCTTGGATTTTGACAAGAAAAAAAAATGACAATGGGGCAACAAAGAAGTTAATGGGATTATTGATTTCCACACTGAATACTGTCAGACCGATCACAATTAAGGTATAGTATGCAATTGGTTCCACCCCAAAAGAGCAGTAGCTTTGGACACACCATTTTTGCTTCAAAGATATGATATCTTAAGATTTCCAGGAATATAGGTCCCTAGCTTGAAAAGGTAACAATTTTTAGGTCAACAGAGAAGGTTGCTCTAGTCTTCCACAGTAAGAATAAGTGTGAATGCCTGTTGGCCAGAGTGCTTCTGCCCCATGGCTAGAGGGGCCCAGATTGAAATAATCCCTTCAGGTTGCTTCATCTACTACAGCAAGAACATAAAGAAGAACCAGAACTAAAAGCATGACACTAAAAGGAAACTTAACTTTGGGGGGAAATCTAAAAAGAGTGATGTAGAAATAGAGGTAGAACTCCCAGATCGGCTTTACATAAGTTTAGGAGAAGCACAGCAGGAAGATGGCATTATGGAAATGGAAACAACAATATTGGTTGAGGAATCTGTAGTTCATGCCATTTCCTTTTTGCTCTGCCCCTATCTAAAGACAACAGATAGAACAACAGAACATCAGTATTTGAAGAGATCATGGAGGTCTTCTAGTCTGATTCCCTACTCAAGTGGAGACCCTATACCATCTCAGATAGGTGGCTGTCCAGTTTCTTCTTAAAAACCTTCCATGATGAAGCACCCACCCACCTCTGAAGGCAAGTTGTTCAATCATGAGGAACAGTGGCAATCAGCGGCTTAAAGACACTGGATTTGTCAGCAAGAGAAAGCCAATTCTCCGCATTCCAGCAGTTTGATCCTTAGCACCACATGACAAAGTGAGCTTCCATCATTCACCTCAGCTTAGGCCAGTGTTTCTCAACCTTGGCAACTTGAAGATGTCCGGACTTCAACTCCCAGAATTCCCCAGCCAGCATTCGCTGGCTGGGGAATTCTGGGAGTTGAAGTCCGGACATCTTCAAGTTGCCATGGTTGAGAAACACTGGCTTAGGCCAACCAAGCAGTTCGAAAGCACACAAATGCAAGTAGGTACCACTCTTGTGAGATTAATGGTGGAAGCAAGAAAACAGTGACCTAAATGCGAGGCAAAAACCAGCAGAGAAAAAGGCTCAGATGTTGTTGACCTTCCAACAGAATGCTGTTAGGTGCTTTGTGTGTGGAGCTAGTTCAGCCCCTGTGGTGGCACACGGTGGATAGCATGCAAACATGAACTGAACAAACCAGCAATCTTAGGCAGCCACCTTCTACTCTGTAGTAACCTTGTAGGTTCCTGGCTTTCATGTACCAATGCCACAAAGTAAATAATAGTAATAATGGATCTTGTAAGTTTCTTACGCTCCAGTGATATCATGGGGTTGTCTTTAAAAAAGATTCAGAAACTTTAAATGGCACAACATGCAGCTGTTTAAATATTGGAAGAGCAAGGCAGTGGAGCAAGTAACACTTCTACGGAACCCTAATCCTAACATTAAAATAAAATGTAGTCAACTGGTTAAATTGATTCAATAAAAATATTTGGAGAGTTTAGAAGCCTGTTATGGTATCTGAAGTTGCAATATCAATTTCAATACATTTTAAATATTGCAGGACAACAATTCAAATTAACAGGATAGTATCTACAAACTTAATTATGTAACATGTACAAATCATAAACAAAACAAGCAAATGTAGCCAAATTGCTTGAAAATACTCTTTCTTGCTCCGTGTCAAGAACAGCCAGCTTAAAAAATTAACCTCACCAGCACTTTTGACATTAGCATTATAAATATTATATGCAAGAACAGTTAAAGCTATCCTGTACAAATGCAAAGAAGAGAACCTTGCTGACAATGAGCTCCTGCTTGTAGAGCTGACAGTTAAGAAATTTGGAGAAATAAAAGCCTTAAGTTTGCCTTCCACAACAATTTATTCTGCATATGAAATTGCAATGATTCGGGTATATGTGTCCCTTCTACCCTTTACTATTTAAAAATAAATTTCTGTTTTGTTTTGTTTTAAAAACCCTAAAAACACAGAGACCGAAGAAAATTGCTGTATTTTCTTTTGCAATTAAAATTACGGATCATTTGAAAACCCAAATTTGTATTCAGTAGAAAAAAACCACCAAAGCTTATTCAAATTTATCTTAGCATCTTGGATGCCAAGGAAACAAGAAGTCAGGAATTAACCTCCCTATAAAGCTGTACACTATACTGCTTATGGTTTATAATTAGTTCCTTAGGCCTTGACCTATCCACTTAACTGCTATTTACTATGTCCTGAATTATAATACATTATCCAGCACATCTTCCATCTTATCTATGTAAAAAAAGTATCATTACTAAATTTCCAGTAAAACTCTACAACAGCCTGCTCAAAGATCCTCTTTTGGTTAAAACTGAACATTTTCTTCCTTAACCTCTAATGCACACTATCTCATAGTGCACAGCTCAGCAAATATTTTGTGCTGGTCAAAAGTAAAACTCTGTTAGAATAGGACTGCTGAGCAAGCACCTTACTACCTTGCTGCCTTTAAAACCTGTGAAATGGCTTATTAGTGTGACTTGAGTAATACATTCTGATTACAACCTTATGATCCCTATGCATGCACTTTAAAAAAAAAATAAAGTCAAGACTACCATAAACTAAAGTTTGTTGTGAATTACATTTGAGTCCTGGTGGCTTACATGTATACCACTCTGTTTTCTTAGAACTGATTCACATTGCCTTCTTCCAAAAATCTTGATTTTATCACCTAGTATAGATCCCTGGATTTCTCAAATGGTCCCTCATGGGACCATTAGACATGGCCAACTCTGCCTAAATTTGCATATTAGCCAAAGTTTAACCATTGCACTTGGAGCTGAGGCATGCCGTACTAATTTGCTTTAATTTAACCCCCAAAATATAAGAAGTATTGCTATTGTATACAGATATTTCACTGTTGCTTGTTGTTGGGGGTTGGAATGTCAAAGTTGAAAATAATGAGGAAAATACAATTGGATTGTAGGGCCTAGGAAACAGGAAATGAATCAGGAGAATGACATTGGTTTCTGCAATCCAACAATTTCTTCATTGCTAACGCACACTTCAAACAACCGAAACCAATGCCTATGTACATGGACATCACCTGAGAAACACATGCAAATAAAACTCACTCCATAATTGGTATAATGAGATGGAAGAATTCATTTAGAACAGCAAAGATATATCTAGTTGCTCACTCTGGAATAGATCATAAATTGCTTTTGTTGAAGTTCCAAGTACGCTAATGCAGAAGAACAAGTCACCCAGTTTCTAGGCTATCATCTTGAGAATATAGCTACCATTTTAAGGAGACAATCAGAAATAGTTTTTGGAGCTCAAGGTATATAGCAATACCAAAGAAGATTTAGCAGGGTGCACAAGCTCTCATAAATATCTTTAATTTCACATGCTAACAAAATAATGCTTAGAATCATTCAATGCAAATGGGAGTCCCACCTGATAATTGAGATACCACATATTCAAGCTGATTTTAGCAAAGGAAGAAAAAGACATTATGGTTGATACACTGGATATAACTGGATAATGAAAAAAAAAATCAAAGAATACTAAAAAGAAGTCAATATGTGCTTCATTGACGAAAGAAATACATTTGATTATGTAGGCCATGGCATGCTGTGGAATGTTCTTAGAAAAATGTGGCAGAACATGACAAAGCAGACTGCCTTTAAATCAACAAGAGAATAAGACAAGCCTCCTTATTTATTCAGTCTTAATGATGAATATGTATAGAGGAATGCAGGATTAGAAGCAAATGAGCAAAGTTTTAAAACTGGAGAAAGAAACATTATTAACCATATATGCTGATTACTACTCTGATAGTAAAAAATTCAAACACTCTAATAATTAAAAGAGCATAGTGAAAATGCGGGACTAAAATTAAATATAAAGGTCAAACGAATGACAACAATTACAGGCTTAGGTTTTACTTGTTAGCCTAAGAATTATCGAACATTATTGAAAAGGTCCATGTGTTCTGTCTTTTAGGATCAATAAGCACCATTAACAGAACTAGCAATCAAGAAATACACTAGAGAGTAGCACTTGACAGAGTTGCAGTGAAGAACCTGGAAAAGATATTCAAACATCATGCTACGTCTATGGTCAGGGGTGAAATTCAGCAGGTTCTGGAGAATCGGTAGCGGAAATTTTGAGTAGTTCGGAGCACCAGCAAATACCACCGCTGGCTGGCCCCAGAGTGGGGTGGGAACAGAGATTTTGCAATATCCTACCCCCGGAGAGGGGTGGGAGTAGAGATTCTGCAGTATCCTTTCCCTGCCACACCCCCAATCCACACCCACAGAACCGGTAGTAAAAAAAATGAATTTCACCACTGGTCTATTTCTACAAAGATCAGATGGTACAGGCAAAAGTTATCCCTGTGATAGTCTATGCTAGAGAAAGCTGGGACTTTGAAGGAGAAGGATAAGAAGAGTTTTGAATTCTGATGTTGGGAAAGACTCCTGAGAATACCAAGGACACCAAGAAAACAAGCAAAAAGATCATCAGACAAATCAGACTAGACTTTTCTGTTGAAACAAAAATGACCAGGCTGAAATTATGCTACATGAACATATTAAGTGAAAACCCAGCTCTCTTGAAAAATCCAGAATGCTTGGAAACGTGGAAGGAAAGAAGAGCAACAAAAAGAGAATCTTAACAACCAGCAACAAGGTGAATGGACTTTATTACAATAGTGATGGGTTCAACTCTTGGGGAAAAAAAGGGTCAGGATAAGGATAGATACTTCATTTGTCATTAAGAATCAACACTATCTTGATGGCAATCACATACATCAAAGCACATATATTGGTATATGATACTTGTTAGTACAATAAGATCCAAAGTTGAGCAACACTTTTAGAGGAAAGGGGAAAGCTGCAGTGGGCTAAGACCAGATTGTGGGTTTGGACAACAATAGACTTTCTCTGTGGTCTTTACATGGACTAAATTTATTAATCTGAGTACTATAACCTCCTACATTGTTCCAGAATTAAGTCTTTAGTACACTGCTGTTGGCCTTCCAACAAGTTGTAACGGGTCACTTATTTACTGTAAGTGAATAACAATTGGGGTAGGATCTTCCTCTTTCTGGCACCCCTCCCCAAATATTTTGGGACTGTTATATGGCTACCTGGGTATTTTGAAATTGCAGCCCCAACATAGGTGGAAAGTTCCATGCTGAGTAAAGCTAATGTAAGCTATCTGCTTATAACTGTTAATTTTCACTTAATAATTGTTTATTTTATAGAGGTTTTTAAAATATGCCACAGTGGAAAATATGTCGGTAGTCAAGACGGTACAGACACAGGCTTACTCTTTTTTTTTTTTTTTGTAACTATGATGTTCACGTTTACATTTTAATAAGAGCCTCCAATAGCAATCTAATTCCATAAAGCATATTTACCTTGCTTTCAATCACTGCCTCTGTACATGCCTGCAGCATACTTAAATGATGAGCAAAGACCAGAAACTTCAGTTCTTCATTCTCCAGAAGCATTTTAATATAATCCTTCACTGCACCTGCCTAAAATATAGAGGAATGTTGGAATCTTATTGTAATTATCGAGAAAAGGAAAGGCTAAGGGACGACAACAAAATACTGAGGTAACTTAAGTTATAAATTAAAACAGCGTAAATAAACAATTAACTTCTTTTTTAATCTATGTATGTAATCAAATGTAGATTCAGGCTAAGAAAAAACAAACTATGGCATATATTGTATTATATACTGGTTCATCTACTTCAGGGGTGTCCAAACCTGGCAACTTTAAGACTTGTGGACTTCAACTCCCAGAATTCCCCAGCCGCTGGCTGGGGAATTCTGGGAGTTGAAGTCCACAAGTCTTAAAGTTGCCAAGTTTGGACACCCCTGATCTACTTCATCATACTGGCTCATCAATTCCTGTAAAGAGTTTTGTGCTATTTATGTTCAAAGCAAACAGGCAAGCGTGACAAATAACACACACACACACACACACACACAAATTAATTTGCAATCTCTTAAGATTTGGAGTAAACTATTTTTTGAATGGAAGTATTTCTACCTAACTGTGACTAGGAATTCTTCTATTCAACAAAGACTAATAAAATGTCTCCCAGCTCCCTGTCTATTCAGCAATCCAAAATACTATATCCCAAATTATATGCAGAGAAGCTGATTCTCAAGATGGTCTTTTAAAGGGTTATGTCATGCAGCACAAAAAACTAACTAAAGAAGTCCAGTTTGATAAAAAGATTATCACTCACAGTTCCTGAAATTAATATTCAAGTGCTGTTGTTAAGAAGTAATATTAGTTAAATGTCAGATCATATATTTGTTATCGTACAAAACTTTAAGTAAAATAAAGTACTTATTACAGCTTAAGTATATTTTTGACAATATATATTAAGATGAGGCAGTTTATGGACAAATTAAAAGTAGAATTTAGTTTGGAAGCTGTAGGGAATGAAGAATGGTTAACAATAATCTCCCACGTTGATCTATTCATAGAAGCTTTTGCTGAATCTGGGCCTTACAGATGGAAAGATATTTTTTTCTGGTTTCAAAATCTTTTTGTTATAAAAATCTGGATGCTTATAATCAGAATACCACTTTATGCAGGAAGAGGTGTCTCTTTTGTTGTAGTACTCTTTGGAATACCATCCCCCTTCCCCCCGAAATTCACGTGGTGCCATCCTGACTGTGCTTAGAAGGGCCTTGAAAACTTCCAAGCCCTGGGTTGAGTAAATGGTGTGTCTTCTATATTTGGGGAGACAAGACGGTTGAATTTGCTCCCCCCAGAAGTTTGGGGTTTATCATTTCTATCTGTAATTTGCTGGTATTTTTTAATTATGCACCGCTCGAGTTGTTGTAGAGCTGGCCAGCCTTGTAAATTTAAATAAATAAATAAATAAAATGAATAATCTTTATCCAGCTGAGCGTTAGAGAAAAGCAGAATAGAAATAGCTACTACATTTTAATAACACTCACAAAGCATTTCAGGATTACCTTGGCAATGGCAGTCTGCTTAAACATACGTGTAATTAGACTCATCACTTGGACAAAGTCATCTTTAGTAGAGTCTAAATCTGAAGCCCTCATTAACTTCTCCCACTCTTCAAAGCTGGTATTTAATTCCTGCATAGGGGGAAGCAACATTTAGAGGCAAAAATGTGAAAAGGCAAAACAATTACATTGTCTCTGAATCATACCATGTTTTCTCAACAAAGAACAATAGACTCTAACCTTTTTCGCTTAGCAATGTCAATGCATTGCGGCGGTCATTGATAAATTCCTACCATGTATGGAAATTTACTGAAAGACTGAGAGAAAAATAATAAAATAGGAAGTATAACTCATTTTACTTCAATCATAAACAAAACCATGTTTTTGAACATTTCAAAACTAGAACACTATTTAAATCAAAATCACTATGTAAATTGTTTCTCAGCACTGCATTTATATTATCTTGCTAAAATACTTCTTTGTATGTATTACTCAGATAATGTATTATGTGTATTCAGTAATATCACAATATTTTAGAAATGTAAAGAAATCAGTATGCACCTTATTGCATTGTTTTTTTTCTGTGATGTGCATATATACTGCATGTTTTTTTTCTGAACATGCAATATAAATTATAGTTATTCAAATATTGGCTACTGGCTATAGTTGCTAGGGCTGTGTGGGCCTTTGGATTTGAGGAGAAAAAGAAGAAGAAATGCTTTGGAATGCATAAGGGCACTCATCCAGCACCTGCCAAAGAATTCCTGAAATTAAATAACTGAATATTCAGCAGACAGATTATCCTGGGAAAATGCATATTTATTACACTATTTAAAACAGAGCCTCGATCCTTGAGTCCACATTCTATTTATCATCAGCACTTTATCTATCAGAATTTCCACCACAACACAATATCCCCCTGCCAGTAAAGCTGTTTTTTAAGTCAGAATAATGTTCTATTTACCCTGTATGACCTCGTATTTTACAAGGAACCAGTTAGGTTCCCTATAATAGCAAAACTGAGCAGAACTACTGAACTTGTGCAATCCTTCAATGATAACTTTTGGAACATGGCCATGCTTCTGTATACTTCCCAAACTCATCATACCTATTGAAATAGATCATGATTGACATATTTCTTGACATGTTAATATCATCTTACTTTAGCAGTATTTTTAGGAAGATCAAAATGTATCCGTTGCCTAATTTTAGGTGGCAATTGTGTTAAAACTTCACTTTTCATTCGCCTAATCATTACGTTGCTTAGTAATTCATGCAGTTCATCTAAATTTGAAGCTCCTCTGCAGTCCCACTGTTGTCTTTTACCAAAATATCTGGAACAAGAACAATAAAAATAGAACAGCTAATTTAAAACACTGTACCATTTATTTCTTATTAAATTAGATATATATGTTCATACGAGCTTCTTTCCAAAGGAGGTAAATATAATATACCCACGGCATTCATCCAAATCTTAAATATCATTATGTTATGATTCATATTTAAGCAATGTTATAGTTTAATATAGTAGGTTCAAATAGCAGTCTGTTTTGCCTATATATTTTGTTACTAATGGTAATAAAGCTAAGGCAGCTTAGAAAGTCTCGAGTCTGATGGTGTCCCACAGTTCTATGACTCAAATCAAAGCAATAGAACAGGGATCTCCAACTACTGGGCTGCGGCCCATTCGCAACTGGGCTATGTGAGTGTGGGCTGGTCCGCATGCAGATCAACTCACATGAGCAGCAGAGTTGGGCAAGTTGAGTTGTGTGCGCGTGCGCGCTACCTGACTCTCATGCAAATCGGGCTGCATGCACATGCATGCACGACAGCCCAACACTGACACAGTCCGGTTCCCCTCTCCCCCCCCTCAGCCAGGCCACCAAACTGCAAAGGTTGGGGATCACTGCATTAGAATATGTGGCAAACCCTTGCACTGATATAGGATTGTTTGGAGGTAATCATGGACAGAATGTTTCCAAGCCATCACTATCACAATAAAACCCCAAAAGCACACATCCAGAGATCCCATCCATATGAGCAGTGTATGAGTTATGAAAGAAAAGGGAGAAATTTTGTTTTGCAAAGTTTAGACTTACACACGGGCATTTTGCACTAGGAAGTTATACAACAAATTAACTACAATTTTTCTACTATTACCTTGAAGTAATAAAAATAAACTTTTTAAGCTAAGTTTGCAACAGCTCAATTATTTCCTCACATTTCATAACAAGCAATGCTTATTGTTGTAAACAGTACAATAAATATTGTTCTTCAAATTTTTGCATACTGGAACTAACTTGAGTTTGCAAGATTACATCATGATTTTCCCCTTTTCCATTCCATCACATCTGATTCTCAGAGATTGCCTGCATGAATCTCTGAAGTTTCCCTGGCAAGGTTTTTCAGAAATGGCTTGCCATTGCTTCCTTCTTAGGGTTAAGAGAAAATGACTGGGCCAAGTTCACTCCACTGGCTTTATGCCTAAAGTGGGAGTAGAACTCAAGTATCCTAGTTTCTAGTCTTATGCCTTAATCATTACACCAAATTGGAACTGTACACCATGAATACATCTATGTGTAAAAGGATGAAGAAGTCATTACCTGACATGTGCATTGCAGTATTTTTTTGCATACTCAATCCATGTGCCAAATTTCTGTGGACAAAGTGCTTCTAGTTGCATGAACAGCTGTTGAAATTACAATAAATATTGTTAAAATGCTCATTGTCAGAAATCCTAACTGAAGCCCATCTCTTACTAAGACTTTAATCAGCATAACTTCATCTATTATTGAGGTAAAATCAATGATACCGTGCTTCCCTGTTTTGATTCCCGAAATAATGCTTGGCCTTATTTTCAGGCAGGTCTTATTATTTTGGAGGCGCAGGAGGCTCCTTAACCTCGGCCTGTGGCCCATGGAACAGCTGATCTGGAGAGGGCTGGAAGTTCTGTCCATTTCTGGCATACTCTTGCCAGTACTAGCATCGCTGGGCCTGCCGCTCTTTTTGCGGCCACCACTAAGAGGAGTGCAGTAGCTAGGATTTGCAGGAGCAGCCTCCGTGAGGCTGTTCCGCGTGGATGGCAGGTGCATGTGGGGCATGTTCCTCCCTTCCCCCCCCCAGGAAATGGCGGGGACTAGCTGGGAATGCATTTAAATATTTTAGGGGAGGGCTTATTTTAGGGGCAGAGCTTATTTTAGCGCATGCACTCAAAAGCCCGATTGGGCTTATTATCCGGGGAGGTCTTATTTCCGGGGAAATAGGGTACTTCCCAAATAGCATCAGTAATGTCACTGATGCAGGTACTAAGCTGCAAAATTACTCCAAAAATCATTTTAATAATTCAAATTAAAACAGATTTCTCCCCTCTTCCCTCCTCTATTTTTTTCCCATTACTTTCCAGCATGCATCAACTCTCGGATACCAAAACATATGTGGTAATTATGATTGAATATACCATTATTAGAAACCAGACATCTGAAATAACAACCCTATGTTTACCACCAATCAGAGTGCAAAAGGGAATTTGAACGTGCAAGGGATGGAGAAGCATGTACGCCCAAAGCACATCCTCACCCTCCCATAATTGTTTCACCATGGCATGCATTTCATAGGTTTTGAACATGGTTTCCGAACCTCTTCAGGTCTTCCTAAAGCAGGAGTTCCGGTGAGGAGAACAGCTCGAATAGCATTCTGTACGATAGGCAGCAAAATCTTGCTACGAACTGCATTCCTGGATTTCATGTAATGGGACTCATCAATTATTACTACTTTGAATTTCTGTTTGCATAAAGTATCTATTAAAACATGAGCATCTGACGTTAAGAGACCATAACCCAGGATAGTCACTTTGCTTTTAGGTATTTGCCTAGAAAATGAAAAGAACAAAAAAAATAGTGACTAAACTATGTTTACATTAATCAGCCATAGCTACCTATTGCTTGAATATATGTCTCATGCATAACTTCATTTATATTTAAACATGTTTAGACTATCTACTCTAAGGGCTTCAGAAAATTTACAAGTATAAAAAAAAAGTCGCTATTAAAAATCTTAAGTGACAAGTGCTTCTTTCAAAGGTTCTTAAATGACCAATATTATGAATCTCTTTTAAGGTCAGGGGTGGTTGCTACTAAGGCATAAGATGGTTTGTTCACAAGCATCTTGTTTCAAATATCCCACTAATTTCTTTAAAACAAAATTTACTAAATTATATCCATTCATCCTATGGCAGTGATGGCGAACCTATGGCACACATGCTGGAAGTGGCATGCAGAGCCATCTTTCCAGGCATGCCAGCCGTTGCCCATTGCTCTTCTGGGGTCCAGCGCTGGTCTTCGCGCACAGGAGCTCCGGAAACAGGAAGAGCAGTTCCCTGGTGTGCATGCGTGCGCCAGGAAGCTGAGCTTCTGGTTTCCCGGCGCACAACTGGTGCATATGCACACACCAGAAACCGGAAGGTCTGCTTCCCGGTGTGCATATGCTTGCCAGGGAACTGCTCTTCCAGTTTCTGGTGCTTCCGTGCGTGGGCGCTGGGGAGCTACTCTTCCAGTTTCCGGCACTCCCCTACACGCATTTGTGCGCTCCCATTTCGGTACTCGGTGCTGAAAGGTTCGCCAACACTGTCCTATGATGAACAGAATAAAAAGTTACCAAGGTGATCATCATAAAGAGCTATTTTTGAATAGTAAAAAAAAAAAAACATTTATTTTAGCCAGTGAGACTGCAAAGTCTCCAGATTACGTGTGAGTCACTGTAGCTGTGAGAGTTGATATTAACTGGAAAGCTCGGAGGGCAGCAGTATCTAGGACAGTGCTGCATCAGCTTCCCCTCATGTGCTAGTGGTCCCAAAGGGATGGCTAGAGTTCGAATATTTAAAACACCCTTATTTGGGAAGCAAAGAAACTCATTGTGTGTCTGTAGAAACCGGAGCCTTCAACCCATTACCTACAGCAGCATGCACTCTCAAACACAAAGCATCGCCCAGTCCTTTTAAGTCTTTGAAAATCAACATAGTAAGGAATGAAAGCAAATATTGAAAAGGTTTTTTTTTAATTGAATGATATAATTAATACCAATCATACAAACATGAGCTTCCTGTCTTCCTCTTCTCACCTAATAACTGCCACTACTGACACTAACTGTTTGGCTCATCTCTTTTAAAAACTTGAGACAAAATATTCGCATTGGCAAACTGTATGATGTAACTGTATGACATAACCCCAATCAGGGCCTCAGAACAAGGGGGGGGGGGGAATAACACAGCTCTTATTCTGTCTTCCAGCTTATTATGTCGTTTTTCTATTAGTGCTCCAGCATTGGAAAGCAGTTTATTAATTCCAATTCTTCAAAACAAATGTCAGTTTTTCCATTTCCTGCTGAGATTGTACGTACTCCGCCCTGTCTAACAAGAAAGTAGATTAAACCATCTGGTACCCACTTTAAAAATAATGCCATTGCTAATATATCACTCACCAAATGTCAGTTTTATTTTGTACAACGATGATATCCTCTGGACAGAGGTCCGGAATCCATTTTTCCATTTCATCAACCCAAGGGTACCTCAGGGATGAGGGCACCACTATTAACAGAGGCCATTCATTTTTATAGTGGTATGATACAGCTATTGCTTGGATAGTCTTCCCCAAACCCATCTAAAATGCAATCAATTGAAAGGAGAAAAATATACTGTTCGTGATAGCTCTTCATCTAAAGGCATAACTAGATACAGATATACTAGGGTTGTTACATGCACAACAGTAGCTGACCAATCTATCAGTATAAAATAATGGTGAAGTAATCACATTTTCTACTTGTACACATGAATACCAAAAATTACATTTGTCCCTTAGCACTCTAGTCATTAAGCTTGGGACACTTCTTTGGAGCTTTATACTGTACAATTGTGTTTTCACCATCTTAAATAAATTTTGTGTCATCTGCAAATTTGACATCATAACTTGATATGCCTAATTTTAATTGTTTAAAAACTAGTAAAATTACAATGAACCTAAATCAGATCCTTGGGCCGCACTTCTTATCCCCCTTCATTGTGAAAATTATCCATTTATTTCTACCCTTTGTTTATTGTTGCTCAACCAGTTGCCAATCACTCAGAAGATTCTCTTGCAATTCTATGACTGTTTAGCTGGATATAAGTCATTGGATATGAGATAGGCAGAAAATAAGTTATAAACAAACAAACAAACATGCTAGTGTGTAATTAAAAGACTGCATACATATATTCAGTTATAAATAGAGTTCTTTTGTCATCTTCATTCACACTATTTCTCTAAAACTAAATCAGTGTAATTGTAAATGTGGTAATTGAGTGATAATGAATATATTCATGAATATTTCTCCAGCGAAATGGACCGTTCCTTACACAATATGTGTGTAGCTACCAAAATCAACAAAATAAGTGTGCATTCAACTGGAGGCGTCAAAATTGTTAATAAAGCAGCATGCCCATTCTTCTCCAAATTATTTATTTATTTAATTTATGTGCTACCCATCTTGTCCAGAGAAGACTCTGGGTGGGTTACAAACATTATAACTGCTACACACACAAATAATAAAGCAAAATATAACAACAGTAATAAATACTGTTAAAAGATAGGGAGGGAGGGAACACAAAGTATACAAGGAAGGGTGTAGTCTTTCCTAATCCAACAACCACCTTCGGAGTGGTGCACCTCCATTGGGGTCCCAGGCCAACTGGCAGAGCCAGGTCTTCAGGCCCTTATGGAAAGTCAAAAGGGTGGGTGCAGATCTCACGTTGGGGGTATGATGTTCCAAAGGACAGGAACTTCCTTGACTGACAGGGTCTGCAGCATGCCTCTTCTGCTGGCAAGGGTGAGATGGGCCAATCCCACTGGAGCAAGACAGTTCTTCAGATAACTGGACCCATGCCAAGAAGGGCATTAAAGGTAATAACCAACACCTTGAACTGCACCCAGAAGCAAACGAGCAGTCAATGCAGTTTGCGAAATAACAGTATAGGAGTCTCAAGAACTGCCTGTACCCAAATTATGGCATTAATTTTGTTAGTTTATTAAATTTGTTATAGCAACCACATTCCAAAATACTCTTGGGCAGGCACCACTATTATTAGTAGTAAGGTAAGCTTTGGAAAGGATTTCAGAATTTTATTTTGAGTTTAAGGCATCTCTCGCAGGTTGTTTTCTGAACTAAAAATAACTAGATTGACCCAGATTCAATAAAGACACAAAGCACTGGAAACTTGGTTTTCTTGTATATCCCTTTAATGGCTGGGGGAGACTTTTAGCTTATAAAACAAGGGAAACTTACAAAAAAGAGGAAATGGTAAGTGCCCTCAACTATATCAGAAACCAGTATCTTATAACTAAAATTATATTTTATTTTAATTATTTTCTAATCTAGACTATATTCTTTAAAATCCAGTTTTGCCCTATTTTCATATCTTCCTACCCTATATCTCTAATACACAGATAGTCCTCACTTAGCGATTAATTGGGATCCACAATTCCATTGCTAAGGAAAACAAACATGACCTCCCTACAACAGCAGTCTTAGTTGCACACGTTAAGAGAATCACATGTAGTCATTAAGCAAGACGTCACGGAATTGTGATTTGCCACCTCTTACCGGCATCCCAATTGACTTTGCTTGTTGGAAGCAAGTTGCAAAGGTCACAATGGCAATCACTGTGCACATCACTGTGACTATTGTAAATGTGCAATAGTTGCCAAGCAACCAAATCACAATGTAACCATGGGGATGATAGTCATAAGTGCAATGTAACCATGGGGATGACCGTCGTAAGTGCATTCTTCAATGCAATCGTAACTTTCAACAGTGGTTGACAAATCATCATTAAAAGAGAACCACTTCTATATGTTTATTTCTGTCCTCTATATATCTTTTATCTTAAGAAATTATTTCTGGCTCTTGCATTTGCAGATGATACTGAACTGTGCATTTTAGCAGAACTGTATAGTTCAGTATAATCAATCAAGATTAAGGCATTGATAGATTAAGAAAATTCAAATACACTTCTTACAGCATCAAAGATAGGTGAGTCAAAACACTGGGGAGGAGAAAATGTCACGGCATTTTCATAAAGGCATTTCTTTCATTGGGCAAGTTTTATAGCCCTTCAACTTCTCTTCCTCCCACTCTATCCCCATGTTTGTTTAATATAGCTATTAATACAGGAAAGTTACATGTTGGTAAGGACTAGCTTCATCGTTAAGCATCTAGCACAGATGCCCAACCTGTAGCCCACATGTGGCCTTGGACAGCTAGTAATGCAGTTCCACGAGATAATAATAAAAATATTTAAAATAAAGGAAGTTTGTTATTTATGTATATTTTATATGCGGCCCAAGACAATTCCTCTTCACTCAACGTGGCCCAGGCAAGCCAAAAGTTTGGACAACCATGGTCTAGCACAGTGATGGCTAAACGTTTTGTCATCGCATGCCAAAAGTGCGTGCATGCACACACAACAGCGCACACTCGTAATGCATGTGCAACCTCCATCCCCGCATACTCCTCCCCCAGTGCGTGCATGCATGACCTCCCCGTGTGTGCCCCCGTACCCCATTTTCGGCCTGGAAGGCCTCCTATACCAACCTAGAAGCCAAAACAGGCACGGGGGTGCCATGCGAAGCCCCAAAATGCAATGTGATGATCATGCGCTCCACTCCCACATATGCACATGCACGGACCCCGTATGCGTGGCAGAGACCCGAAGACCAGCTGGCCGGTGGGAGGTGCGTGCGCATGCGCAACGGAATTGGGCTGGGGCAATGGCTGGCATGCCCGCAGAGAGGGCTTTGCGTGCCACCTTTGCCATAGGTTGGCCATCCCGGGTATAGCAGATAAGGGGTGTCAAATTAAAGCAAAACCAGGAAATAATTATTTAACTGGGGTTAACTGGATTAATTGGGGTTAAGGCAAGAAGTTATTTTTCAGCTCAAAAACTTAGGAAACACTGCTCACAAAAGTAAATAGGAAGAGCGATCTTATTTAAACAGTCTTTCTTCCATGTGTTAATTAAAAAATGTGGTTCAATCGTAGAACAACTCTGCATATATCTCTATGGTTACTCTCTATATCACTATAATCTTTCCACATAGTTCAATCTGTCTATTGCGTCTGTTTTCTATTTCTGTTCTGTCAAAGTCTTGACTTTTGTCTTTGCCACTCCTGCTGTGTGTTCCTGGCTGGGCTTCCTGGCTCTTCTCCTCTTCCACAGCTTGCCTCTAGCTGAGGGACACATCTAGAATAACTTTCTCTACACTACAGGTCTGGGGAAAGGAAAAAAAAAAGATTTCGCCCCATCTACCCTTTAGTTTTTACTTGTTACTTTTAGTCCTGGGCTTTGAGATTTCTTGATTCAGCCTATTCCTCACAAGACCTGCAGAGCACCCAGGCAACCATCTTATCTTGTCTTCTGCTTCCCTAACTGTCTAACACTGCTGTTTGAATGGCAACTGAGTCATCCTGACAATGAGGGAGGGTCAGGGAGGAGGAAAGGAAGGAAGGTTTATAATCTCCTCATGCAGTCTATCCTTCCACAGCATCTCTGTCTGATAAAGGGGCTGATCTTGGCTCTCATTACTGTATAGGTAGTTCTCACTAAACAGCCATTCGTCCAGTGACTGTGCAAAGTTATGGTGAACAAAAAGTACTTCTGCTGATCTCCGAAGTTATGTCCATTATGATGCCCCAGCAGCTACTGATAAAAAATTTGGGCACTTGGCAGCTTGCCTCCACTTACAATTGGAGGGGCTTCCCTCCTTGCCTTCCTCTCCCATCTCTACCGATTTTGCCACCCTGCAAAAGACGTTTGTGGTGCTGGAAAAGACAATCCTGAGGGAAATCAGGATTTCCTGACTGTTCTTTGGAAGGAGAGATAGTGTAGTTGAAGCTCAAATATTTTGTCCACCAAATGAGAAGAGAGGACTCATGGGACAAGGCCCTGATATTGGGAAACATTGAAGGCAAAAGGAGAAAGGAATAGCAGAGGATGAGATGGTTAGATAGTGTCATGGATGCAATGAACAGGAATTTGGGCAAACTCTAGGGGACAGTGGAGTATGGAAGGGGGGCTGGCATGCTTTGGTCATGGGGTCATAAAGAATTGGACATGACTTAGTGATTAAACAACAATAACAATGATTCTCCAAAGTGGAGACAGTAATGTTGGAACTGTAGTACAGGCTTGAGGCCTCTAGTCAACTGCCGCAACACCCCCTCCCCGCCTCTATTTCAATTATTCTCCACAGTGAGGACAGCAATGTTGGAGATGAAGTACAGGCTTGAGGCCTTCAGTCAACTGCCGCAACACCCTCACCCTGCCTCTATTTCAGTGATTCTCCACAGTGGGGACAGCAATGTTGGAGATGAAGTACAGGCTTGAGGCCTTCAGTCAACTGCAGCAACACCCCCTCCCCGCCTCTATTTCAGTGATTCTCCACAGTGGGGACAGCAATGTTGGAGATGAAGTACAGGCTTGAGGCCTTCAGTCAACTGCCGCAACACCCCTCCCCGCCTCTATTTCAATGATTCTCCAGTGGGGACAGCAATGTTGGAGCTGAAGTACAGGCTTGAGGCCTTCAGTCAACTGCCGCAACACCCCCTCCCCGCCTCTATTTCAGTGATTCTCCACAGTGGGGACAGCAATGTTGGAGCTGAAGTACAGTCTTGAGGCCTTCAGTCAACTGCCGCAACACCCGTCCCCGCCTCTATTTCAGTGATTCTCCACAGTGGGGACAGCAATGTTGGAGCTGAAGTACAGTCTTGAGGCCTTCAGTCAACTGCCGCAACACCCCCTCCCCGCCTCTATTTCAGCCAAGCGCTGCTGCTGAAGAGTGACACTTCAAGCCCCACACCATGACCACACACATACACAGAGTATGTATGTATGTATGTATGTATGTATGTATGTATGTATGTATGTATATATATATATTATAAATGTTAAGAAAACTATTCTGAATTATAACGTGTTTGAAACGATTATGAAACAAGTGTTTAAGAGAGAAAGAGAGAAGGAGGGAGAGAGAAAGAAAGGGAGAGAGGAGTCACTTACCTCATCTGCAATCATACACCTAAGAGAAAAATAAAACAAATTAGAATAAAACCAAAACAAAGCATTACTTCAATTGCAAATTAATGACCAGGAAGCAATTTCTTTTTAATGTGGCTTAATAAAAGATTTTCCTAAGACTTAAGCAATCTACATAAGCAATCTTTTTGCCTAAACTGGCTTTAGATTTGTGTCTCTTCAAATCCAAAGTCATTCCTTAACTAAGCTACAAGTCAACTTTTATCTGAAAATGAAGAGTATTTCCTCATGACATTCTGATTTCCATCGACATGTCCTACTTGATCACCTTTCAAAACAATTCAGATTTCTGCATCATCTAGCATCTTTTTAATATATGGAGCTGTGATGGCCAAGCTTTAGATCTGAATTTTAATCAGTATTCTGTGTAGGCTTGAATCCATTCACTCCAAGTTCTTTAGATGATAAAGCTGAAGGGATTATGCATGTTACCATGAGAAATGTTGGACTAAATATATTTTAACTAAGTAACTGTGAAATTACATAATGTTTGGGTGGAACAGCTTTTCTCATATGAAGATCAAACCAGATCTACGCTAAGCAACGATCAACAGGTTTTTTAAAAATAATTGAAATATTGTATTTAATCAGAAGGAAAACCCTTTTTCTTGAAGGAATGCAATTTTAAAGTGGCAGAGTCCTCCAATAAAAACATGATGATGAAATGGAACTTGGTGGAATGGAAAAGGCAAGTGGCATGGCTGAGAATGACAGCGAAGGGATGGATGGGAGGCAAGTTAGAGAAGAAAAAGATCATTGGTACTTACCTGAACGTTGATTCTAATGATGAGAGAGGGAGGTGCTACCAGTGGGCTATCATCAATCCTGATTGGTCCATAGACTGAGATAAAATTGTTGCAGCCACGCCTCTACTCCTTCTGCCCAGTTTCCTCCAGGTCATAGGGTGTAAACCGGTGAATCAAATGTCACAACAAGGAACAAACAACTCCCCCCCCCCAAGCCGCTACCCTACTAGGTAACTGACCCCTCACTGGCTAAAGAGGGCGAACCTGGAGCCTCAGCCTCCTCATTAACATGAACCATCTTGGACCCCTTGTCCACACCAACCGCTTCTTAACTGGTTTTTTGGAACCTGTGGACTCTTTAGCCTGTGATTTCATGCCAGAGGAAATCCCATGGGATATTGCAGAAGCAATTAATCTTTGAATGTTAGGGGGTAAATTCTGCAATTCCTCATAATCATCCTCCATCTCTTCAATGTCAGGAAGCTCCACCTGGGGAGCCAGCGAGGGATGAGAAATGAGGAATTCTCTAGAAGAGCCCTCCAGGGGATCTCTCATCATCCCCCTGATGGCCCTAGGGGAGACAGAGGGGGAAGGGGAAACATCAATTCGAGTACCTTTACCCTCTCTAGTGCGAGATGGGGCTAAGGATGAAGCAGGACTAGAAACTCTAGAAGGAGACCTGCTCGCCCGGCTCTGTTGATCCAGCAAATGCTCTGCCCGGGCCACACGTTTTTCCAGGGCCCTCTGCCTTCGTTGTTCATCTCGCAAGGTGGCCCTGGACGGTCGTTGTGCCGCTGGTGTTTTCGCGGCTGTAGACTAGGTCTCGCCCCAGCAACTGTCACTTCAGAACTCTGAGTCCCAGCTGTGCCCTCTTGTCTGGAAGACATGCCTGCGCTAATCTTCACTTGCTCCACTGGCGATCCTGTGGAAAATCCACTCAATCGGTCCTCCTTCCCTTAATTGGCTTGCATCTCCAACTGGAATGACCTTTACAATCCTTTCCAACTCACTATAATGAAGACTGCAGCCTCGTGGCACCTAAAATGGCCACCGCTAGTCTTTTTTTAAGTTCAAAATGGCCACCGCTTGTCCTTGCAACTCAAAATGGCCACTGCCTTCAATTAACGGCCACCCACTTTGGTAGAAATAGCGGGAAGCTGAGGAAAGCGCTGGATTACACAGCAATAATCAAATACCACGCTTAGACAGCTTGCAGGGAGCCCCCTGCAAGAATCCCACCAGCGCTACTGTTGACTCCTGAAAAGCGCTTCCTTCGGTGGCTGCTGGCTCGCTGCAAGGGAAGGAGAAGAGCCGTGGCTTTTCCCGGCACCTGGGGCCACAGCTGCACAAGCCAGCTATAATTTAACCTCTTCCCTTGTCTGCCATGGAGCTGTAATTTTAAACACTGCCGGATCCAGCCGAGTGCGATCTGGCGCCACTCGAGGAGGTGACGAGCCCGACACCTCCCCCGCTTACTGAATCAATATCTCTGAAGTTTGATGAAATTTTGATAAGAAATAGACCGAATTAGCCAAATTCTCCGCAAATAATGCTAAATCTTACAGAAAAAACAGTAACCCACAGAAAATAGCAAGAGCTATGAAGAAACCCAACCTAATTGGACCATAGACTGAGAGGAAACTGGGCGGAAGGAGTAGAGGCATGGCTGCAACAATTTTATCTCAGTCTATGGACCAATCAGGAGTGATGATAGCCCACTGGTAGCACCTCCCTCTGCTCATCATTGAGAACTGGGAGCTCCTACTTACAACTAGTCAAGGATAATGAAAGTTAGGGGCCAAAGGGGAAACTTGGAGGCTTTAATACAGAAGTACACCACTTGGGCAGGCGTCCTTGCATATGTCTGAAACAGGGACACTGACAAAGACACGTGTAAGTTAAATAGAATTTTTAAAAGGCTGCATTTCTAGGTCAGTGGTTCGTTCAAATTCCAGGGATGGGCACTGATTTGCATACCATCTTTACCAACCTTCAGATGGTAAAGAAATTAGCTAAGTTACATAGCACAAAGGCAATATTAACATAGAAAATAAGAAAAGAACCTAGAAATTTATTACAGCAAGGTTTTACATTACTGTTGTGTATTAATAACAGCTGATTTTTTTAAATTTATAGCATGTTTTTATAGAGGCTCCTTTTTTAAATTCCTTATCTTTTTTAACAATATAATATGTTATCTGAAGCGTTATTAAATATTTTGGTCAGTGTCTTTTTTATTAATGAAATAAAAGCAAACTACCTACACCATCAGAAAGATTACATGGTACTGAAGTTTAAAAAAAAATAACCCAACCCCAAAAACAGATCTTCAGATTTTTCTTTTTTTATGGAGATTCAAAAATAAATTCTGTCATATGTTTTGACTGCTATGAGCAGGACATCTTGTCTTTGAAGTTCAATTAGTCATTTCCTTTTAACTGATAGTTACCCAATTGAGAATAGATAATTTGCATACCATCTGTCCAACTATGTGACAACTATATCAAGAACTCTAATTTCAGACTTGAAGCATTTCATTTCAAGCTATAAACTCAGAACAAATAAATGTGCCAAAAGAGAACATTAATTAATATTCAGCATACTAGAATATATTAGAATGTTAATATGTCTACTCTCCTGGATGAAAAGACTGAAAACAAAAGATGAATAGTTTGCTTGCAACCAAATGATTTAAAAACAGAATGGTTTTGGGTATTGAGCTTCCTGGTGATAAGGTTTTTCCACAATAAATCTTGGATAGGGTGTTACTGTCTCAGTCAGGCTACTGTGCAATCTGAGAGTTGTCTTGGACTTATGGCTCCTGAAAATAGAAAGTGGCAGCCATGGACAGAAGGGCCCTTTATGCACCTTGGGATGTGTGCCGGTTACACCTGTTCCTAGATTGGTAGGTTTTGTTCAGTTACTCCTACCTTTGTGAGCACTGGAGGCTAAAACATATAAAGAACAGTTGCTGGAATTGGGTATGTCTAGTTTAATGAAAAGAAGGATTAGGGAAGACATGATAGCAGTCTTCCACTATCTCATGGACTACCACAAAGAAGAGGGAGTCAAACTATTATCCAAAGTAGCTGAGGGCAGGACAAGAAGCAATCGATGGAAGCTAATCAAGGAGAGAAGCAACCTAGAATTAAGAATAAATTTCCTGACAGAACAATTCATCAGTGGAACAATTTGCCTCCAGAAGTTGTAAACACTGAAAGTTTTTAAGAAGAGATTAGATAACCATTGGTTTGAAATGATGTAGGGTTTCCTGCCTAAGCAGGAGGTTGAACTAGAAGATCTCCAAGGTCCCGTCCAACTCATTCTATTCTATTCCATTCCATTCCTCTTATTCTATTCTATTCATTCTAATTCGATTCCTATTCCACAATGCCCTCTGCAGGGGGCTTCCCTTGAAGAACATTCAGGGGTTCAAATGGTGCAGAATGTGGTGTAGTAAAGGGTGTCATGTATTCTTCACATGTAACCGCATTGCTTTGTGAGCTGCATTGGTTGTCAGTGTGTTTCCGAGCGCAATTCAAGGTGCTAGTTGTCATCTTTAACATGGCTTAGGTGCTGTGTCACCTAAGGAACCGTCTTCCTATAGTTGTTTCTATCCATCCAATTTATGGTTAGGCATATTGTGGGTTCCATCAGCCAAGCAATGTCAGCTAGCAAAAACCAGAAGATGCATCTTCTCTGCTGTAGCTCCTGCCTTCTAGAATATTCTCTCTTCACATAGCAGGATACCTGACCTTGTTGACTTTTTGCAAGGTTGTGAAGATTTGGTTGCGTGCTTGGGCCTCCCCCCCCCCCAGTGTGTTAAGTGTGTTAATACAGCCATACTGTATTAACAGATCATTTTGTACTGTTTACATTTTTATGTATTATGATTTATACTGCACAGTTACTTGTTAAGATGAACTAAAATTAAACAAATTAAATAAATAAGTAATAGATCTAAATATGATACTAATTTTGCTTCAAGTTGATTCTACCAATAAACTTTAAAATACATTAATCTCACTCTAGGTTACATGTCCAATGATTCTTGTTCTTTTAGAAATCCAATTATCAGCATGGAAAGCAAATCTTTCAAAAAGGTTCTTCAGAATGCAAAGGAGCTGCACACAAACCACCTCTTTTCAAATGGTCAAAGCAGCTTCCCGTTTTCCCTGTTGACATGTTTAATATGAAGGTACCATTGTGTTCCAAAGCATCTCTTTCGAAGTATTTGCTCAATTATTTTCCATAAAGTTATAAAGTATTAAGTTTTCTTCATTAATTATAAGCCATCTAAGGTACGAGAGATATAAACCTCCATCCATTCATAAAACACATGGCATGATGTTGGACCATTTACCATGGCATGATCTTGGACCATTTATCAGTCAATCTAGCCCTTGTAATAGGATTTCCTAAAGGCAGGGTACATATGTAATGTAATTGCATTTTTTTTTCAGAGGGATGGGGGAAGCTATTTAACAGAATACCAGAAGAGTTGGAAGGGACCTTGAACGTTTTCTAGTTCAACCTCCTGCTCAAGCAGGAACCCTATACCATTTTAGATAAATGGTTGTCCATTCTCTTTTTAAAAATCTCCAGTGTTGGGGCACTCACAATTTCTGGAGGCAAGTCATTCTGATGATTAATTGTTGTATCAGGAAATTTCTTAATTCTAGGTTGGTTATCTCCTTGATTAGTTTCCATCCATTGCTTCTTGTCCTGCCTTCAGGTGCTTTGGTTGACCCCCTCTTCCTTGCAGCATCCTCTCAAATATTGGGACACTGCTATCATGTCGCCCCAATCCTTCTTTTTGTTAAACAAGACAGTTCCTGCAACCATTTTTTTATGTTTTAGCCTCCAGTAACCTTCATTGCTCTTCTCTTCTCTGTACTCTTTTTAGAGTCTCAACATCTTTTTATATCATTTTTTTTACAAATTTCTAGAGCCTCAACAACTTTTTTTATATTGTGACATTTAATATATTAATATTATTAGATTGCAATATTGACATGCACCATCACCATTATTAAGTTCCACATCTTTGCCCTTGGAATCTCAAGGCAATAGACGTAGAATGCCTTCCTCCAATACATCCTATAACAACCATTCTATGGGACTGATAATGCTCAGAGAGTATAACTGGCCCTTTGAATCGCCAAAGACTCTTTCTGATTTAAATCCCAAACCCCAGCTCTTAACTCTACATCTTTATCACTATGCACACTCGCTCTTAATGAAACTAGTTTCTGAGAAAGTACTTTACTTCCTCTGTCTCTCCATTCTTAAATGGTAAGCCTGAGGGGAAAAAAATGAAAGGAGGCTCATACGGAAGTCACATGCCACAAGAAGACATATTATATACTTAAAATATTATTTCATTTTCCAGGAAAAGTAAAGGTATTACTGTATTAATATTGTCAAGTGGAATACGAATATAACAAAATCATGTACAAATGTAAAAAGACAAACAGCTGCATTCTGCTCTATAGTCCTTATTGTCTTTATAAATTTCAGTGAATAAAAGTCTCACATAGTTTTTGCACTGAGAACCGTTGAGTTTATTAACTCTCCCTTACTCCAGACCCCTGTTCTGATGCCATTCAGACGTGTTAGGACAGCAATTCCCAATATTCTCAGCAAATCAAAACCGCTGCTCCAGAAACTACAAAGGCTAATCCTTATACGCTTACAAGTCCTCAAGATTTTACATGGACATAACATGTCTCTAAAGACACTAAATGACCAAAGGATTCTCATTTGTTGTTGTTGTTGAATATACAAAGCCTAGTTTCTCTGTAAACTGAAAAAGAGAGAGCCATCTTTGGTAATTTATCATATTTATCTCTACCAAATCATTAAAAATAAATGGAGATTACTCATTTACTGGAACTCTGCTCAATTAAGGAGACACAGATGTGAAAATACATTTCTCAAATTCCAGCCCATTATTCTAGCTTCTGGACTACTCACATTCACTTTAATAGTTTATTTGGAAAGGATAATTAAAGCAAATACATAGTCCCCACGCTTATGAAAGCCAACTTGCAATGTAGGACAAGAAAACACACAGCTGCTGTTTTGCAAAATAAGAAATTATGTTGCACAAACCACATGCATGTGAAAAGGATTATTCAGGACTTGTGTTTCATGAAAGTTGAACTGCCATCAACTGTGATTCACAATACAGTTTTCACAAATTAAGAGGGGACATGCTCTTGTCCTAAGAAACGGGTAATCCAGCCTTTAGAGAAGCATACATAAAAAGATAGACCATCCTTTAAAATGCCCATGAATTATTAGCTGTCATTTTTTTAAAATGGAATTTGTTCAGTATGATAATTAATTGAAAACATTTATATCCCAGCTCCCCATGCTTTCTGATATGAGGTTCCAACAATTGGGGACAGCTTAAGAAAGACATTAAATGCAAACATAAAGGAAATAAAAATAAAGCAAAAGCAAATTTGATTTAATATCAATAGATCCCCTTCACCTGTTAATTAACAGAGCTTACACAGTCTAACTACAGAACATTCTGTAACAGAGGAAGATTTCTGTTTCCCTTCAATTTGGAGCTCCAGATTTTCCTAGGATTTTCGCCCACTCATGTGAATCAGTTTTATATAACACTCCAGCATATAATTTGCATCCCACATACAAGGCAGCCCTTTAGCATTAACATCTTTCTCATACTGGAGTTATTTAAAGAATGTGAACCTGGTACATTTTAAAATGTTGAAGCAACCATTTCACTTATATGTCACCAATCACACGATGCAGTCCTAATTCTGAAGCAAAATGACTTGCCTTGCAACAGTACCTTGCCAAAAATAGAGCCTCAAACGACACAAATATAGAATGTTCAAAATGAATTTGGTGCTAATGAGAACTATCAGTCTGACAGCAATACGGGGTACTTTTCTATTTTTACTATTGGTAATACTTGCAATCCATCTAATAACCAAAATCTTCTGGAGGACTGACAAAGTTTCTTAAAATATTAAACATCTCCAAAGGCATTAAAACATTCAGAAAATAACAAAAACAAGAAAACAATTAAAAATTCATAGCAAAACATCAGTCTCATAAAATTCCTTGTTTCAATTACAGCACCCGCTTACAATCAAATGTACAAAATTATAGAAATGCTAGGGAGAAGGAAAAAAAACTTTTGCCTTGTATCAAAATATATTTTGGGATGAGCAAAAGGGTATGCTTTCCTGAAGGAAATGTTACATAAACTAGGCCTTGCAGTAAAAAAAAAAGTATTCCTTATATTTTCTTGCCTCACTTCATTGGAGGCACTTGGTGAGTCTCCAAAGACTAATAAAAAAAAAACTTTAACTGGTTGCATAAGAGAGACAGTATTCCTTAACATATTCTGGTCCTAGGGGTTTCAAATTTGTTGCTCGCGGGCCAGATGCATCATGCGCCGGCCATGCCCACCTCCATTTTAGCAAAGAGGGAGAAAGTTGCAATACATGACAATGCGTTCTCGTGAGTTTGACATCCCTGCTCTAGACCACTGATTCGTGCCTTTACAAACCAACAATGACCCCCCACTCCAAATTCCCCATTGAATTCAGCAAACTGGCAGCTTAGCTAGCTAATAAAGCAAAAGAACAATGTGGAGCCCATGATGCAATATGACCTTGGTTGTGTTCCTGCAGACACTTCATTACCCAGCTAGCTAACCACCTCAGTGCTAGAGGGGAGTGGGGTTTGCTCTCTGTTTACATACTATATAAACATCTGTTTATAAAGAGCTATAACTGTTTATATACTGCATATGTACTAAACAGAGCTTACCATGTCAGAGTTCGTAAGGGTGTTCTTTTCTCCTTTGTAATTGCTTTGATAGGCTACTGCTACACTGTCTGAGTTACTAGTTCCCTAATTAGGGTATTGATTACTGCTCGTTTGTTTGATGTTAATCCTAGAGTTGATTCCTACTTATTTGGGTATTGACTGCAGAGAAAGACCGTTGGCTTATCTGAATGGTCGTTCTCTGAGCGCTGCAGGAGTGTCCAAGCATGGGTTAACTTCAGCTTGCTGCCCAAGGACTGAGTTCAAATCTTTGTGTAGCCATGCCTCCTGCTCCCCTCAGGAGCTCAGTTTTAAAAACGAAGATATCAGATCCAAGGTTGCTATATGGAAAAGTCTGGGTCTTATGTTTCAAAGTCCTGCATCTGTCCAAGAAGATTCTCCAGGGCGGGGTTGGACACTCCCGCAGCGCCCAGAGAACGACCATTCAAGTAAGCCAACAGTCTTTCTCCTAGGCGCTGCTTGGAGTGTCCAAGCATGGGACATACCCAAGCTATGTGGTCCCAAGGTGGGAAAAAGGAATGGTCCGGTTGACAGGGGCCGCAAGAACCCATTGCAAGAACCCGTTGCAAGACCCTCCTTCCGAAGGAAGCCTCAGCCGAGGCGAAGATGTCCAGTCTGTAATTTTGAATGAATGGAGACGGCGAGGACAAGGTAGCCGCCCGACAGATCTTCTCATGGGTGTGTCAGGCCTGTAGTTATGTTTCTTTTAGGATCTTTGGCCTGCCACACTTTCTATTATTTTCCTATGCTGTTCCATTAGTATAGTACTTGGGAGGGGGGAATAGAAAGGAGTAGAATTGTGGAATGTGTTGTTGTCATTCTTTTCTAGAAGCCAAGGTCATCTTTTGTCTCCGCACCTCAACACCTGACCGGAAGCAGAGGGGTGTAGATGCCAGCATAGAAGAAGATTGGACCATGTGATGGATTTATGGGTGTGGGGATAGATCATGAACTTTCAACTGGGTGGAATTCCAGGAAGCAAAAAATCAGAGTTGGAATTCCACAGATGTGCTAAGATGTCTGACTTATTAAATTGGAACTTTAAGGAAAGTTTTGCCTTGGATTCCGATTTAATTCTGCATGATACTTGGAATGCTGACATTATTCCAACTCTCCCTTTAAAATAAATCACCAGCACTCCCACTCGCACGGGGGGGGGGGGCTGGTGGGAGGGTGCTGAATTGCCAATGCTGACCGGGTCAGCTTAAAATATCAGTGAACAATTATGAGAAAGCTTTTTGAGATAAGAAGCTGAGATGAAATGCTTCTCTGCAAATCTTCAAAGGTGAAGGAATTCCCGATTAAGATTTACCGTATTTATTCGAGTATAACGCGCACACGTGTATAACGCGCACCCCCTAATTTTTTATTAAAAATCAGTATAAAATTTTGTTTCACACCAAGCATTGTAATAGTAATGACTATTGCCGCCGGCGGGGCGGGAAGGGGGCGAGGTGCGCCAGCTTTTGCTCTAGTCAAGACAAAATAAGACCAAACTCGCGGGAGGCATTGTAATGAGTAGGCGATTGCTGTATAGAGAAGAGGAAGAGCAGGCTAAAGGTCCAGCATAGAAGCGAAGCCGAAAGAGATCCTTGCGAGGCTCTGCAGGCTTCCTCGGAGTAAGGAAGGCAACAGCTCCCCTCACCCCCCAGAAAGCAGCGGGGCTCGTCGCGATGAAAAAGGCAGCCCTGATGCCAAGGAGAGCCTTGCAAGGAGGTGGAAAGGAAAAGCCCGAAAAGGCACCAAAAGAAGCGGGCGGAGCTTCGCCCGCCTGGTGGGCAGCCTGTGCGTGCCTGTTGCCAGCGTTCGGCGGCAGCAGCGGCAGCAATAGTCGGAGCGCTGCTGCTGCCGCCGAACGCTGGCAACAGGACCGCCGGAGCGCCGCCTCATCTCTCCCAGGCGCCGCCTTTGAAAACGCCTTGATGGCTGCCCACCAGGCGGGCGAAGCTCCCCCCGCTTCTTTTGGTGCCTTTTCGGGCTTTTCCTTTTCGCCTCCTTGCAAGGCTCTCCTCGGCATCAGGGCTGCCTTTTTCATCGCGACGAGCCCCGCTGCTTTCTGGGGGGTGAGGGGAGCTGTTGCCTTCCTTACTCCGAGGAAGCCTGCAGAGCCTCGCAAGGATCTCTTTCGGCTTCGCTTCTGTGCTGGACCTTCTGTAGGTAGAACAAGCGACGATTCCTTGGTTTAAACGGCGGCAGCAGCGGCGGGGAGACAAAGGAGGGGAAAGGCGGCAGGCAGCTGAGTTGCGACTATTGAGCACGGCGTGGCGCCGCCTGAGGCCGGGATCGAGGCTGCAGTCCGGAAATTTACAATTTACAATTCGCCACTGCCACCCCAGCCCAGCCCTCGTTTATAACGCGCACCCAAACTTTGACTTCTTTTTTGGGTATAAAATTTTGCGCGTTATACTCGAATAAATACGGTATATCATCTGGAGGAATGCAAGGGGGGAAAGATTCTGCACACAGCTGGAAACGACAAGATGTTTGGAATTCCCAGACCAACTTCTTCAGCCAAACGTGAGTCAATCTCCCCCCCCCTTTCACTAATAAATGCTGCAATGGACTGGAGGACTGGAGTGGAGATAATTACTCCTTCCAAACAGCGATAAATGAAATGACTTATTACCCTGCAACTGAGTTGAAGACAGATTCCCTATCAAAAGGGGAAATTCAACCCAGCCAGCAAGAAGGGATTTGGCCAGCATCTTTCACTTGCCAGCCACCGCAAATTGGGCTGCAGCTTGTGAATGAAGCACCACCAAATTGGGCTTTGGTGGCAAAGATGGAAAAGATTCCAGTGGGCAACTCCGTGGCCATCAGCATGGGAAAATCCTCCAAGCCAGCAGAGGGCACCTACTTGGCCCAAAAATCCTCCAAGCCAGCAGAGGGGTTCTTGGCACATAACACTCCCTAGCAAGCCATCGTTGGTTGAACTGCAACCTGTGAAGCAGGCAACCCCAGGATGGGTCTTAACCCGAGGTCATGGATGGAAGGGATGCCAGTGGGCACCTGCCCTCCCTCAGCAGATGGCACCATGGCAGATAACCGGGCAGTGGCCCACCGGTTCCAGTCTCCCCTGCAATGCCCCAACAGGTTCTTACCCCACCTTCCTACAGAGAAGCAATCTCCACAATGGAAGAAGGGATTACCAAAGGGAGGCCTGCAGGATGGATGGCAGGACCATGTGCACCTGCAATGCCCCAACAGGTTCTTACCCCACCTTCCTACAGAGAAAGGTTCTCAACAATGGAAGAAGGGTTTACCAAAGGGGAAGCTGCAGGATGGATAGCAGAACAATGTGAAGTGGCGGTTCCTAAGTTTAGAGATGTAACTAGGTTCCTTCCTTCGTGGGGGCCAATAAAATGCCACCATTGCTGTCAACTTGGCCACAGAGCATCAGACTGCTTGGCTCCAGCCCCAATGCCAAGAACGTGCACACAAACCACCACAGCGGTAAAAAGAAGGCCCCAGATGCCACCAGAAAAGAGTCATCTGGGCCAACAACCTCTGGAAGAGGATCCCCAACTTAAGGTGATGAAGAGTCCTACCAAGGGGTGAGCCGGGTCCGGCGGCGACGGGCAGCTTTTTGCCCGCTCCGGCTCCCCGGTGGGCTTCCCCACTCCTTGGGGGGCACAGGACACCCCGCAGAGGGGTCCTGCCGGAGGGGCGGCATCGCGGAGGACTCCTGCAGCGGCGGCGGCCGGCGGGAGGTCTCTCGCGCGCCCAAGGCACCGGGGAGCAAGCTCGGAGGGCGCTTCGCGTTCCTACGCCTCGCGCCTCGCTATAAGCCGACTGGAGAATGCAACAATTGAAGGAAGCAGCTGCAGTGCGGTGAGGTTGCTTCTCTCTTCATCCCTTATTCTGCATGAAGATTTACTCAGCCTTTTAAAACTTTAAAATAACTTTCGGAGCATTTTGGAGGTGCGGCTGGAGGGAGGGGGGGTTTTTCCCCCCCCTTGGACAAGCGGCGAGGAACAATTTTGCTCTCAGCCCCCGGGGAAGGAGGAGGGGGGAGAGCCAACGAATGAAGCCTCACTTAGGCTGAGATGATTTTCTTTTCAATTTAATCCTACATATTACAATGATTTGAGGACTTTTGGAACTTTTTAAAACTTTGTTATGCCTCTGTGCCCAAAACTGGCAGGGCAAGATGGCACACTTCCGTTGTCTTTATGAACTCTGAAACCTGACTCCACCTTTAAAATTCAGGCTTCCGGTCTTTGTCTCCGTGTCTCCCAGAGGAATCTCTTGTGGATTGGTATTTTTTAAACCTTCTAGGGGAAATTTTCTATCTATTGCCAGACTTATTGGAGAGACTCTCTTCTGCCTGGTTCTTCTGCTCCCGGATTCACCTGGCTACCCTTCTTTTCTAACTGTTTACTTCATATTTGGACTGAACTTCTAACGTTATAAAGGATGGCATCCAAAAGACCCCCTCCTGGAAAACCTGGCTTTGCCACTTCTGCTCCAACATCCGCAACATCCAGTCCAGCCACACAGTCAAAGATAACAGAACTGATGCAACATAAGACTACAGAGATGGACTTTCAACAAATGCTTCAACAAATTTTACAGGGCCAGGAGGAAATCAAGAAACAGCTAAGGGAAATGAAAGATGAAATTAAAGAAAATCAAGCCCAAATATATAAGAACTCACAAAGACTGAATCTTGTGGAAGGGGGGGTGGAGGAGGTGAGGGGGGGGTAGAAGCTGTGCAGAAAGGGAACAAAGATCTTGACATCCAACAGATGAAAATAGAATTTGAGAGAATGTCCCATTACCTTAGATTTCAAAATGTTATAGAAGAAGATGGGGAAAACATAAGGGACATCATGATAAACATCCTGGCTGACTACACACATAAAGAAAAACAACAGATGGGGTGGGATATAGACCTGGTTTAGAGTGAACTCAGCTTATGCTAGAACTCACAATGTACCCAGGGAGGTTCACATTAAATTTCTTAGAAAAAGCACAAGAGATGAAATTCTGGGTGTACAAAGGGGGCAAGCATTGACATACCATGATATGGAGATAACCATTCTGAAGCAGATCCCTAAGAAGATTAGAGAAAAAAGGAAGAATTATTCGCAATTAGCGAATAAATTATACCAGAAAGGGGTGTGGTTTAGATGGTTGATGCCTGAAGGTATGCTGATATTCTGGGAGGAGACAAGAATTAGAATCAATTCACCCATAGAGGCGCAGGCCTTTATGGAAAAAAACAAAACACTCCTAGAAAAAACACGAGACACTACAGCGGACACGCAGGACACGGGAGGGGCCAGAGCTCTGCCAGTGGAGGGAGATGGGGCAATAGCAAGAAGACTCAGATCACAAAAATAAACAAGAAAATCATATTATTATAAACTGACCGAAAGTGATAATGGAATTATATCTGGATTCTATATTGTAATGTCTAATCTGATTGAATTTAGTAACAGAACTAATATGCTGATTGTAATCAATTATATACCAATGCATTATATATAAATGTATACTATGAGTATGGAGAGAGGGGCGCCTGTCACACTCTGCAACTGCCATAATTTGTATACCTGTCCATTTACCCTTTTCCCTATAAATGTTGAAAAACCAATAAAAATGTTTGTTAAAAAAAAAAAAAAAGAGTCCTACCAAGGGGGAGGCCTCGGAGGAGGAAAAGGACAAACAACCTCTGGAAAAGGATCCCCAATTTAAGATGACGAAGAGTCCTACCAAGGGGGAGGCCTCGGAGGAGGAAAAGGGCAAACAACCTCTAGAAGATGATCCCCAACTTAAAGTGACGAAGGGGGGAGGCCTCGGAGGAGGAAAAGCCCAAACAACTGCCGGAGAAGTCCCCTGGACAACGAGTGACCAGCCCTAATTGACCAGGGGAAGAGGTCGCAATGGACTTTGTCGTTGAACTCCCAGACAGCAGTGGGAACAGAATCATCTGGGTGTGGGGATAGATCATGAACTTTCAACTGGGTGGAATTCCAGGAAGCAAATCAAGAGTTGGAATTCAACAGATGTGCTAAGATGTCTGACTTATTAAATTGGAACTTTAAGGAAAGTTTTGTCTTGGATTCTGATTTAATTCTGCATGATACTTGGAACGCTGACAGGGTGCCTGAGTGGCCCAGGCAGCTGTTGTCGCAGCGCTCCTCATGAAGTGTGCAGTTATACAAGGAAGAACAGGCCTGGCTTGCTGTTCGTAAGCCAACTTTATGCATGCACGCAGCCAGCAGCCAATGGTGGAAGATGACACTTTCCTGCCCATTGACGTAGATTGGAATGACACAAAGAATGATTCCGACTTGCGAAATGAGGCCATTCTCTTTTTGTACACCCGCACAACTCGGCACACATCCAGTGTGTGCCAAACCAGCTCCCTGGGATGGCTAGGGTGCGGGGAGGATCACCTCCTGCGTTCTGTGGAATAAGCTGTTAATTTTAGGTAAAAAGGCTGGGTTAGGGTTAGGGTCCAATCTCAGAATGACCCTGTCTGAATGTATGATACAAAGGTCCTCCCTCACAGAGAGCGCAGCCAGTTCTGAGATTCTGCGCGCTGAGGTAATGGCGATGAGAAATGCAGTTTTGAGCAACAGATGTCGTAAACTAGCCGAGCGAATGGGTTCGAATGCGGTGATGTTAGGGTCTGCAAGACAATTGGTAAGTCCCAAGTTGGTTAACGGTGCACCGTCGGAGGGAGTAAGTTGGTAGCCCCCTTCAGGAAGCTGCGAACCCTTGGGTGTCTGCTGAGTGGTTGAGAGTCATCTCTGGATAAGATGGTGGCCAGGGCTGCAGTTTACCTTCGAAGTGTGTTGGGGGAGAGACCTTTGTCCAAACCCTCCTGTAGGAAGTCCAGAAGTTGCGGAATTGTCGCAGCTGTGGCGTTGATTTGATGGGAGTGACACCAGGAGGAAAAACTGGTCCATGTCACCTCGTAAATTCGTACAGTAGATGGTCTCCTGGACACCTGGATGATGTGGATCACCTTGTCCAAAAAGTTGTCTTGCCTCAGCAGTTCCCTCTCAAGTGCCACACGGCCAATTGAAGCCATTGAAAGTCCGGGTGAGTGATGGTCCCCTGGCAGAGGGAGACCAGCTCCTGAGGAATGTTCCAGTGCTTGGTCACCAACAGGTTGACAAGGTCGGCGAACCAGGACCTCCTTGGCCAGTGCGGAGCCACGAGCAGTACCTCGGCTTCCTCCTGTAGAATCTTCCTGATCACCTGAGGTATTAGAGGGAGGGACGGAAACACGTACAGTAGATCCGGGGGCCAGTGGCACCGAAGAGCGTCCATCCTTTCTGCGTCGGGGCATTGGAACCTTGAAAAGAACCGGGAGAGCTGAGCATTTTCGGGAGTGGTAAACAGGTCGAGACCGAACCTCTGCATCAGCTGGTGGAACAGAGATGGATGTAGCTGCCACTCCAAGCTGCTGATGCCTGCTCAGCCAGTCCGCTGTCACATTGTCCTCCCCGGAGATGTGGTCCGTCCTCAAGGATTCGAGGTGGCATTCTGCCCAACACCCCATCGCCTCTGCCTCTGACATCAGGGCTATTGAGCGAGTGCCACCCTGATGATTGATGTAAGCCTTGGTGGCGATGTTGTCCATCAGAATGAGGACATGACGGCCCTCAATGAACCGACGGAAGTGGCGCAGGGCAAGTCTGGCGGTGCTGAGCTCCAGCCAATCGATGTTGTGGGTGAGCTCCGCCTGCAACCACCTGCCCTGCGCCACATGAGTCTGTAGGTGGGCACCCCAGCTGTACAAGCTGGCATCTGTTGTTATGACTAGGTGCTCTGGTTCCTTGAAGAGGGCCCCCCTCGTCAGTGCTGAGAATTGCCACCACCCGAGCGACCGAACCACTCTTGGGGGGACGGTGACCACCTTCTTGGAGTTGCTGGCCATGCATCGCTGTATGGGGAGAAGAAACCCACTGGAGTTCTCGTGTATGCAGCCGCGCCCATGGAACAACAGAGATGCACGAGATCAGCTTCCCCAGCAGCTGAGACCATGGGAGCTGACCTGGATGTCCTGACCTGGCGGACGAGGGATGCGATGCTGTCCCTTCTTTCCTGCATGAGGAAGACCCTGCAGGTTCTGGAGTCGATCACGGTGCCCAGGTGTTGAATCCTGGAGGTAGGCTCCAGGTGGCTCTTCTCCAGGTTGACAGAGAAGCCATGTTGTTGTAGTGAGTGGACGGTGGCGTTGAGATCCTGACACGCCCTCTATCTGGACGCCGACATTAACAGGATGTCATCCAGGTAGCAAACGATCCTCAGCAGACGAGTCCTGAGGTGTGCAGCAACAGCAGCCAGGAGCTTGGTGAAAGTCTTGGGGGCCGAATATAGGCTGAAGGGGAGAGCCTTGTATTGATAATGCTGGTTTGCAAACTGGAACCTCAGGAACTTGCGATGCACTGGATGAATGGGAACATGCAGGTATGCTTCCTTCAGATTGATTGAAGTCAGGAAGTCCCCCTGCCTGATGCAACCAAGATGGTCTGGAGGGACTGCATCTTGAAGCGCTTGTATGCTATGTGGCTGTTGAGCTTTTTGAGGTCCAGGATGGCTCTCACCCCTCCTGATGCTTTGGGGACCAGAAAGAGGATCTTTCTGCTCTATGGCTGCTATGTCTAGTAGGTGCTGGATCTCCGCCTGCATCATTAGTCGCTTTGGGGGCGACTGTGGGATGGGGCAACGAATGAAGGACCAAGGAGGAAGGGATAGGAAGTCTAAGGTGAGGCCGTGACGGATGGTGTTCAGTACCCAAGTGTCCGTCGTTGTCTCCTCCCATTGGTCGGTGTAAAGCTGTAGCCGACCCCCGATGGGAGAGGACCGGTGATGGTCACTTGGAGAACCCCCCTCGAAAGGATCTGCAGTTCCCTTGCTGCCTGGGTCTGTCCCTGAAGAATGCCCTATCCTGGATGCGGTCCTGTGATTGAGAATAGGACCTAGCAAAGCTCTCCGAGATGGAAGGGGAGTCATTGTTCCGAAAGGACTGCCTACAAAAATAGGGCTAACCTTTGCAGTCCTGTTTCTTGGTGACCGCTGGTAAAATCTTCCATTTGTCCTTGGACTCAATCAGGACAGAGTCCAAGGCCTCCCCAAATAGCTTGCCACCCTTGAAGGGTGCCGAAGCCAGCTTCCACTTAGCCTTCATGTCTGCCTGCCAGTGTCGTAACCACTGCAAACGGTGGGTGGTCACATTAGAGGCCACAGCCCTTGATGAAAATTTTGTGGCGTTAAGTGAAGCATCGGCCGAGTACTCGACCGCTGCGATGATTTTATTCACGTCCTGGTGTGACCTAGTATCACCAGCAGGGAGGTGGGCTAACAACTTGCGAAGCCAAAATAGAGCTGCCCTGCTGAAGTAGGAAGAGGAGGAGGAGGTCTTCATGGCCCACGCAGTGGCCATGTGAGTTTTATAACAGGCTTTCTCCACCTTCTTGCCTTCCACTTTCAAACCCTCCAGCAGATCGGCTGGGAGGGCCGAACTGGAGGTCAGAGCCACTATGGGGTCATCCACTTGTGGGAGCTTCAAGAGCTCCTCCATGGCTGTTTCTACTGAGTAGAGCTTCTTGTCCACCCCACTAGGATTGGCCAATGACCCAGGTTGAAGCCATTGTCGCTGGATGATATCCAGGAACAGCTGCAGCACAGGAACCAACTCCTGGGGAGGAGTGATTTCTTTAAAGAGGCCTGCGCCTGGGTCCCCCGGCCCTATAGTCTCCTTATTACCCTGATCCGTCTCATTCTTATCCGATTGGGCAGGAAGACCCATTTGGATGTATGAAGCCCTAGCCTTGGTCAGAATGGCCTTGAACATCGTGGGCTTAAATAGGCCAGAGAATGCGGGGGCGTCGGGGGCCGGATTCTCGTCCTCCGACAGATCAGGGGCATCCTTTCCACCCTCCTCATCAGACACCTCGCTGACCGCTGAGGAGGCAGGAGGGGAGGCCCCAGAGGGTTGGGGTAGAACTCCAGTGTTCTGTCTTCTAGCTTTGGCTTTGCTCAGGAGGGGCAAGGATAAACCCAGTTGTTGGATGCCATTGGCAATCCCCTGTAAATATTGCCTGTTCAACCACCTCCTGCATTGCTAGGGGTAACTCAGGAGCCTCCCTAGCTGCAGGACCAGCGGGGGGAGCCTCTTCCCCCATTAGGGAGCAGGCCTCTTCCAAATCTACCTCCTCCAGAGAGGAAATAAGAGACCAGGGGGAAGCCCTGGAAGGATTGGGAGAGAATCCAAAATCCCCATCGTCTGCCAGAGAAGGGGAGGCCTCCCGTGAAGTCTGCACCAAGGGAATGTCTGCAGAAACTAGTGGAATAGGTGGTTCCCTGGTTTGCACAGCTTGTCCTTGGGCACTAGCTGCCTTCTGGAACTGTTTCTCCAGGGCCTTCTGTCTCCTTTCTGCCATCTTTTCTGCATCTTTGGAGGCTTTCTTGGCCTGGGGCTGTTTCCCTTTTGCAGGGCAGCCTGCACTGTTCCCTTTGGCAGTAGGGTTAGGCCTGCTGCGTTTGTTAGGAGGAGGCGCAGCTTGATCCCTGGCTTCAGGCACGTTCTTGTTGGCCATGTTACACTTTTGCACAGTCAGACCTACAGATGAGAGGATCCCAATAATGCAATAGCTCTGGAAGTCTGCCCTTTCAATTTATTTCCCAGAGGAAAATGGGACCTTGCCTGGATCAGCAACAGTCAGCAATATTTTGGCGCCAAAACAAAAGTTCCGAGGCACTACAGATCTGCACAGTGGTAAAGCAAAGAATGGCCCGAGAGAGCCAAACACCTTGCAGCCGCTTTCAGTAGTCTTCCTGGGGAGGGGGAGACCTGCCCGGAGACCCAGAGTGAGATCTCAAATTAAAAAGCCCTCCCAGGGGCGATCTGCTGTGGAACTAGGCTGCGGCAAAGCAAACGGCTTGAAAATAAAGCGTGCCGCTTTTTTTCCTTTTCAAAATGGCCACCGTAAGCTACGGAGTGCACCGGGGAGCTGCCTGCAGGTCGGAGAGCTCAGTAGAGCCTCCATTCTAATTTTAAAACACCTGCAGCGAAATTGGAGGGTTCCCTACCTGCCTACCTGCCCTCAGAGCTCGCCAGCAGCCGCTGACGAGCCTCCCGGTGGTGCCTCAATCGCGGTGGTCACGGAAGGCAGCCGTGCTCCGAGCACCTGTTCCACGCTTCAATTAGGTGTGAACTTTATTCAGTTAGCTTTGGAATGATCCTAACACTATCTGCTAAACACAAAAATAAGAAAAGAGGCTACACTAACTGTTTGGAGAGTTCAAGTTGCTGCTCAAGGTCTGAACTCCCCAACTGCGTCCTTTTAGGGCGACTGAGTTTTTAAAGCTGAGCTCCTGAGGGGAGCAGGAGGCATGGCTACACAAAGATTTGAACTCAGTCCTTGGGCAGCAAGTTGAAGTGAACCCATGCTTGGACACTCGAAGCAGCACCTAGGAGAAGGTGGTGTTCTGGCCTTTGTTTCCTTTTTAGCTTTTTTATTGTCTCTTTTAAATGATGTGTAAATGTTGTTTATCTCTATGTGCTTATTGATGGCTGATCTGTCTGAAATACCAAGCTTCTAGGAATTCTGTAGAGTTTTTGCATTTAGCTTGGTCTAGGATGATCACAGCTGCCCAGTTGAAATTATGATTAAGTCTCTCCATGTATTGTCATATTATGGAATTTACATGTCTTCTGATTATTAATTAGTGTGCATTGATGCGCTCTTGCTAGACTACTGCCTGTTTGTTCTAGATAGTGGCTGTTACAGTCCTTTTACAGTATGTTGTACCTGATGCCTGTTTTTTCTTTGGTAGCTAATGGGTCTTTTTTTTAACTTAAGATAATTTGTAGTTTTCGCATTGGTTTGTGTACTACTACGTACACAATAAGAGTACTACTGTGATAAGAGTCTGTTGGTTATTTCTGAAATGTTTTTGATGCATGGAAATATTATCTTTTTCATAGCTTGTGTCAGGTGTGCTGGAGTGGGTTAAATGGTCAGATACTTTTTGATAAAGTTGAATTTGAAAAACCTGTAAACCAAATTCATAACTTTCGGGGAACAAATTTTACTGACAAATTATCAGTGGAATATAATTCAGAAACTGAACAAGTTAAAGACTATGAATAAATGGGTACAACATTTAAACAGGATGAATGATATGCAACAATGGGAATATTAATAGCAATAACACTCAGACTTATATCACTTTACAGTGCTTTATTATAGCCCTCTCTAAGCAGTTTACAGAGTCAGCATATTGCCACCAACAATTTGGGTCCTCATTTTACCCACCTCGGAAGGATGGAAGGCTATATCAACCTTGAGCCCGGTGAGATTCGTACTGCCAAATTGCAGGCAGCCAGCAGGCAGAAGTAGCCTGCAGTACTGCACTCTAACCACTGCGCCACTGTGGCTCATTGTATTAATGGAAATAGCAAATATTAAATTTAGTGTGACTATCAGACTCACAAGATATTTTACCATTGGAATATTACTCTAATACTGGCTGCTACAATAGACAATCAGTTTTCTAAAAATTACTGGAAATACAATAATCAGTTCAGATTACTTTTTCCCCTAGTGGAAATATTATGCTCAACAATTCTGAAAGATTATTTATGACAGAATTGAACAAATTTTAAAGATTGAATTTTCTTTCCAATCAGCTATTAGTCTGTTAATTCTTATATTTCCATATAAATGTGCTAACAGCTAACAACTGCCAGGACACTTTATGCTTTTTACTGAAAATCACATAAGTTCTTCTATAGAAGAACACCATCTTAAGACGCTGGAGTAGGCATCAATATAAAAATAACTTTGTATTTAAAAAAACAATTGTTAAATATAATTTAATTAATCTTAGAAACCATTCATAGGTTATAGTTCTATCTATAGCGATATGCTACACCCCCAAGTTGGGTTTCCTTTATTGGTTTAATACTTAAGATTTTGTTTAATTTACGAAATAAGGATTGAATTTTTGATACCCAGAAATCTTTGTTAATTCTTCACTTTGATCAACGATTCATATTATACTGGCATTTGTTGTTAATTATTGCAGATTGACGCAACTGTTTAAACTGATACAATTTACTTTAAAAAAAGCAGCACTAATCTAACATTACTTTGCATTTTTAGTCAGTTTTATACCATCTGCAAACCTCTTTTTTTTAACTCTTGATTGTATTCTAAGTATCTACAATAAAATAAGACAAATATAGAGAGAGCCAGTTTGATCTAATGGTTAAGGCTCTTGGCTAAAAAGTGGGAGATCATGAGATCAAATCCCATCTTATCCATGAAAGCTGCTGGGTGACCTTGGGCCAGTCATTCTCTCTCAGCCCAACCCACCTCCTAGGTTGTTGTTATGAGGAAAATAGGTTTGTTGGATACAATCACCATCTTAGATTATTTGTAAAATAAAAATAGAAAAAGTAAAAATAAAAGAAAAACAAAAAAGTACTCTGGTTCCCTGAAAATAAGCCCCCTTGAAAATATTGCAACACAGCAGCAGCCATAACCACGCCCGCCGCCTCCTGCACCTCAAAAATAATAAGACCTCCCTGAAAATAAGGCCAAGCACTTACTTTGGGGGTCAAAAGAAAATAAGACCCTGTTTTATTTTCGGGGAATCACGGTATAAAGTATAAAATAGAAAAATAAAATGCATGCCAAGTTTTATCAAGGACCACTATTTACAGACCAGTGATTTGGAATCCAAACTGAAAAAGTAGAATTACGTTTAGGTTCAGCTTCAACAATTTGACATTAATAGTGTTCAAGATTCCAAATCCCAAACTTCAGTAAACATTTTGTACAAAATTTCCATTCAATATAATAGGCCAGAGGTTGTATTTTAGAAACAACTTCACCACCACACATCTTTAAGATAATTTCACCTGCCACTTCTTTCTAGTGCAAATATAATTCCTTTCTTCTGAAAAGGGAGCAGTTTTTCCTTTAGTTTCTCAGGTAGATAAGAAAATTCTTCATCAGCATCAGAATTTGAACGTGACATTCCAACTCTAGGACTCTCCTGGATAATAGTTGCCATCTTTATTCTAGCAAAAGTAAAAAAAAGAAGTTTTATTAAAAATTCAGCACTATTCTTCATTACTTTTCAGCAATGTTGAAGACAACATAGGGAATAGCATTATACACAGATCACAATAAGGAAAGAATCTGGGCATGATAAAAAGCAACAGATGGAAACTAATCAAAGAGAGAAATAATCTAGAACTAAGGAGAAATTTCCTGACAGTTAGAACAATTAATCAGTGGAACAACTTGCCTCCAGAAGTTCTGGTGCTCCAGCACTGGAGGTTTTTAAGAAGAGATTGGATAAACCATTGGTCTGAAATGGTATAAGATTTCCTGCCTGACAGGGGATTGGACTGGAAGAACCTCCAATGTGCCTTCCCACTCTGTTCTTCTGTTATTCTTAAATTAGCCACACAGGAGTGTGTGTGTTTGTTTGCATCTGGGTGCATATATAGACACAAAATAAAATAAAATATCTTTCAAACGATATTGTAACCAGAGTGCCAATGGGGGCAGTGTATTTATTCAACAGTAAATTCACTGTTGATGAGAAGACAGTAATAGAAAAGCTCACGTAACTTGAACATCATAAAAAGTAATGTAGCTTGTAATTGTAAAAAAGATGAAAAGATAATACTAGCAATTAATTACAATCCATTAACAAACATGACATAACTGGTATAAGCAAAAGAGCAGGTTCTCAAAATCCAAGAAGTTTATAAGCTGTAAAAAAAAAATAACACAAGGAATATATTTTATGATCATTTTTACCATGGTTGTTAAGAGAATCACATGGTTAAGTGACTAATGTAGCTAAGTGAATCTGGCTTGCCCAATTATCTTGGTTTGTTGGAGTCCATCTGCAAAGTTCGCAAATCGTAATCACAAGACATTGCAATAGGAACTGCGAGCCAGTTGCCAAGTGCCCAAATTGCAATCACCCGATCGTGGGTCTGAAAGACCAGTCATAACTTCAAGGATGTGTAAGTCACCTTTTCCAAGGCTGCTGTAACTTTAATCTGTTGTTAAATGAATAGTTGTAACTTGAGGACTACTTGCATTAATTTTTTTTCTTGTTAATGGAGTTGTGATATTAGCTCTAAGAATTCCCTCAATTCATAGAATCAGATTTCTGTGGTCTTGCTATCTGTGATGTAGTAGCAAAAGTGGTGATCCTGATTACTTCTTCCTGCAACTCAAATTGGAATCTGCTAGTCCTCAAGACTGCATCCTCAAGAATACCACATTCCCAGTATACTTGGGAGTAAGTCCTATTAAACAAGATTCTTTGGAATAAAGCCAAAATATTCTTATGTGAAAGCCATCTGTTGAGGTTTTTTAAATATGAATAAAGCGTTGTAAATCAAACAAATATGCCAATGTATCATAAATTAAGATGCATTCTATATTAAGCCAATACAATAATTTACATTTAGGTCTGATAAGAAAAAAATGTTCTATATATTTATTTTCTCAAATTTCTATTTTGTTTTGTTTTTCTCCAAATGTCTGGAAATTATACTTGTCTAATTACTCTTGATTTAATTTTTTCTGATGTTCATAACTTAACTTTCAATGGCCTGTTGAAATTTCCAGGGACGCCATTGTATTGCCAGCTGTGTTCTGCGGAATAGAGTCCAACATTTGCTCTAAATGTTCTAGAGAGTTATAAATCAAATATGTTCTCATTATTGCTGTACCAAAATTTTCTTCTGCTGATTTTCAACCTCTCTCATACAACTTGAATAAAAAGAGTCTATACTAAAAAAAAAAAAGCAAGAGAATCCAGAATGTTGGAGACCACAGAGAATAGAAAATAATGCCATCCACCACTCTTATTATAATAGTAAAATATGTAAGCTCCAAAATTCCACAAAAAGAGATTAAAAAGAAATTGATAGACAAATATAAGGTTCTAAAAACATACAAAAAGTAGGAAGAAGCCTTTATTAAATTTAATAAAGATTTCATTCTTGAAATTGGTTTCAATTTTTCCTTTCATTCTTGGTGATTTAAAAATGTGCTAGTCCCTGTTTTTAGTCAACCTACTTTGCTTTTTCAGTGTATTTTGATATTGCCAGTATTAATATGCTAGTGTTTATGTCTGTAGAACAGGGCTTCCCAAAGTTGGCAACCACAATTCCCCAGCCAGCATGGCTGTCTTGGAAATTCTGGGAGTTGAAGTCAATGCATTTCAAACTTGCCCTGCTGTAGAATAGCAATTCATTAGAATTCATTGAAGTAGAATTTCTTTTCATTTCAATCACAAGTTGGCTTTATTTAAAATATTAAGACGTTTCCACAAGAGAGGCCATATGCCAGGGATGTCAAACTGGCAGCCCGCAGGCTGGATGTGTCATGTGCAGGCCATGCCCGCTCCAGGTCCGCGAAGGGGGAAAATGTCAGGAAATGTCATGTGATGGGAACATGATGCAGCGTGTTTGATACCCGTGCCATATACAATGAAAACGATACATATGGTAGTTATTTTCTGGGGTGCAGTGTTGAAACATCTAGTTAAGTCCTATTGTATTATACTGTAAAGGTAAAGGTTCCCTTCGCACATATGTGCTAGTTGTTCCCGACTCTAGGGGGCAGTGTTCATCTCCATTTCTAAGTCGAAGAGCCAGCACTGCCTGAAGACATTCTCCGTGGTCATGTGGTCTGCATGACTAAACACCAAAGGCGCACGGAACACTGTTACCTTCCCACCAAAGGTGGTTCCTAGTTTTCTACTTGCAATTTTTTACATCCTTTCGAAGTGCTAAGTTGGCAGAAGCTGGGACAAGTAACGGGAGCTCACCCCGTTAGGAGACGCAAGGGATTCGAACCGCCAAACTGCCAACCTTTCTGACCCACAAGCTCAGTATCTTCGCCACTGTTCTGTTCCCCCCCAAACAACCCTGTGAGGTGGATTGGGCTGATAAGAGAATGGCACACCAAATTCACTCAACCAGTTTTCATGGCTAAGGAAGGAATAGATACTCCTGATTTCTCTACCCGAACATTTTAGTCAGTACAGATAATCCTTACTTCACAACCATTCCATTATGAAGGCATTGAAAAAAGTGACTTATGATCAGTCCTCACACTCTTGACCAGTGCAGCATTCTTGTGATCACATGATCCACCAACTTTTTGCACATTTAGGACAACTGCCGCATCCCAGTCACATGATCACCATTTTGCAACTTTCCCAGCCAACTTCCAACAACCATGTTACTAACTTAAAAACTGCAGTGGTTCACTTAACAACTGATAAGAAAGGTCATAAAATAGGTCAAAATCACTTATCAACTATTTTACTTAGCCACAGAAATATCAACTGTGGAGGTAAATCAAGGACTACTTGTAAAAATTAGCAGTAATTCAGCCCTGTCTCAGCCTCTACTCCAGGAGTGTCCAAACTTGGGAACTTTAAGACTTGTGGACTTCAACTCCCAGAATTGGGGAGAATTCTGGGAGTTGAAGTCCACAAGTCTTAAAGTTCCCAAGTTTGGACACCCCTGCTCTACTCAGAATACACTGGCCTTTGTTTAAGAAAGTCAGATTAATTTTAGGAAGTTTGGGAATTATATATTTTTTCACACAGCACCATTTAACTATATTTCAGCCATACTTTTCTCATTCCCTTTGACCTAGTAACAACTCAATAATTAAAATGGATATAGAGATTCCTCCAACTCCTTTTAACCATCATAGGCTAAACTTGCAGCAATATCATAGAGATCCAGTGAGATTATTTGTGTTTAATTGACTAAAAATAAGTTATATTTTAGAGAGTGAGCTGCTTTTTTTTTTACAATAATGGGTCCATCCAAGACATCAAACTCCCACTAAGTCCATACAGTGTACTAAATCCACTTTAAAGACAGGGAGCACTTGTGCCCAAATAAAGCTTAACATAAAGTTAAGCCAGCAGCTGAATTTACAAAACATGCTGAACTACAAACTACCCAACTCCCTTTTAGCCTAGTTTTGCACTAAATTCAATGAGTGTCTGTCCTAGATATAGGACAACGGGCAGGAAAATCCAAGAAAAGGTTTAATCTTGGTTTCCAAAGCAGCAATTCCAGGAGCTAGTGCCATGCAATAAAGAGCGAGAGAGCACATTGCCAAGTTCATTTAGGGGCACCAATGCAGTCCAGGGGTACAGGCTAATTTGCTATTCCACTGCGCACAAAACCAAGTAAAGAATTCCTCACCAAACCTCATTCGCCCAAACAGCAAAAGCTTCGGTTTTTTTTCGGCTGCTAACCAGAATGACCTTTTTTTTTCGCGCTTAAACCCGACGGAAGTGATCTCACCCAAGTGGCAAGACAAACCCGACTGCTTAACAAACGCTTCCCGCAGAACTATAAATCAAAACCGTGGGGTGGCTTCGCTTCCTGGTTTGCTTAATGCTGCCACTCGGGCCGGCTTGAAATCCCAAGCGATTCCCGGCTTTTCCCATAATAAAGCAATCCTGCATTTTGGGGAAAAAAATGCGTGTATGTTGGGGGCGGGGACCTCCCTTAAGCCTCCGATGCAGCGGTATAAAGAGCTGAGGTATTGGGGCGGGTGGATTTAATGAACGGAAACGGCCCTCTTTATAAGTATTTTGTGTTCCTGGAAGAGAACGATGCGAAGAATGTCTAATTCTTGAGCTGGTAACTGAGTGCAAGGTACTAGACGACCAAGTTACAGGTTGAAGAACCTAATTGGTTTGATGGGTTTATGAGCATATGGGAGACCAGGTCAGATAGCGATTATGAGAATGAAATAGCAGGAGCATGCAAAGGTGCTTCAACTGACTAAAAGAGGCTTGCATTTGAGTAGGTATGTATAGAATTGCATGTTAAAGGCAGATTAACTGTCCTGGGAAATACTTCTGTAGGAAGTTATCACCCTCTCCCAGAAAAATGAAATATCCTATTGTAGGAAGTTATCACCTAGCCCTCTTCCAGAAAAATGAAATATCCTAGGAAATATTGAAAAGGCAGAATATTATATTTTCCTGGATGTGAAAAAGGGAGAAACACATTTTACACAAAGTAAATTCCTACAGCTTCCAGCCCATCCCCACTTTATCAATGGGCCATTAAGAAGGCCAAGCTAGTCCACTTTACATAATAAAGAGTTCTCCCCTTCAGCTCCAGGGGGGATGGCAATGAAGGCAGGATAATATTGCCTTTTACTCAACTGACCACATGGCATCTAAACTCAATCAAACCTGGATTCAAAGCAGCCTAGAGGGTTGCCCTTGCATGGGCACATGGGAGTCTGGCAACCAATCAGAATACATTTCTTACACAGGAACAGGAAACAGATAGGTGGGGCAGAACAGATTATAAAAATCCCTGCAAGCCCTTCTTCAGCCCTTCTCTTCCCTTCTCTTCTTCTCCACCAACATTGAAGCATGTGATCACCTTTTCTGTTCAGGACTCAGGCCATGTGGTCCTGTCCACCATTAAACCATCTTTCCAAGCAGCCTCCATGTCTCCAGTGTCTTTTTCCCCCACTTGGACCCGAACCCAGAAGGACATTTCTCCCAACACTAGGAAATATTGAAAAGGCAGAATATTTCTCTGGATGTGAAAAGAAACATGTTTCAAAAAGACAAGGTAACTCTCCCTGTAGCTTCCTGCCCCCACCTTTTGTCCATGAGCCATTAAAGCCTGAGCTAGCCCACTTTACATAATAAAGAGTTCTCCCCATCAGCTCCAAGGGGATGGGATTAAGGCATGATAATATAAACCTTTACTCAATTGACCACATGGCATCTGAACTCAATCAAACCTGGATTCAAAACTCAGCCTAGAGGGTTGCCCCTGCATGGGCCCATGTGAGTCTGACAACCAATCAGAATACATTTCTTACACAGGAACAGGAAACAGAGAGGTGGGACTGAACAGATTATAAAAAGCCTAGCAAGCCCCTCCATCTGCCCTTCTCTTCTTCACCAACATTGAAGCATGTGATCACCTTTTCTGTTCAGGACTCAACCCATGTGGTCCTGTCCACCATTAAAACCATCTTTCCAAGCAGCCTCCATGTCTCCAATGTCTTTTTCCCCACTTGGAGCCGAACCCAGAAGGACATTTCTTCCAACACTTCATAGCAACGTTTCTCAACCTTGGCAACCCGGAGATGATTGGACTTCATCTCCCAGAATTTTCCAGCCAGCAAAGTTGGGGTTTGTCATATGAACTTTACCCACTAGGTCCAGGACAAGAATTACTTATTTCTAGGGTAGGAATTACTTCTTTAATTACCAGGAAGCAAAGCTGGCTGGGGACTTCTGAGAAGTGAAGTCCAACCATTTTAAGGTTGCCAAGGTTGAGAAACACTGCTTTATAGTATGCAACTCTATGCACATCTTATAAAAAGCAAATTAGCTGGCGGTTATGGCTGCACAAGGGTATGATCTAATGCTGTAGCAAATCCTTATATATTTGGCTATCATTTTAGTGCATGTTGATTGGTGAGGCAATTGTTCTAATCTGTTACTAATTGAACAATGAAACAAGTAATTCTAGACTCCAAATGTAATAGTCTAATAACCCACTGCTCATTAGCTGATAGTGCATATTATGTTGTTTGCTTCAAACTCTAATAAATTAGCCTGCTATCCTTCCTGATTGAGAATTTCTACTCTAGTGTATAGATTCATATGATAAACCTAATCTGGAATGATTTATTTGATAATCCAGAGCTAGAGATTTTTTTAAATTTAATTTCTATAGCTGTCCATCTCCATCCAATTTACTCTGGGAACAAAATAATTAAACCCAGAATAATATACATATATACATACACACACAGGCAATCAAAAATTATAATCACTTAAACATTAATAGTTTAACCAAGTAACAGCACCCATTATCACATAGCCAAGTCTTTAAAGCCTTATAAAAGGCTAACAACATATGAGCCATCCTGAGCCCCAAGAGAAGAATGCTCCAGAGTGCAGGGACTACTGCCATGAAGGCATGTCTCTTAGTATCTGCTAGCCAACATTCCTTGACTGACAAGACCCATAGTATCCCCATCTTATTAGGTTGAATTGGATGAGTAGAAACTATTGGGAGAAGATGGGCCCTTAGGTAATCTCAAACCATGAAGGGTTTTAAAGGTGAGAACCAGCACTTTGAATTGCACCAAATATACAGGCAACTGTGCAGTTCCTGTAGTGGTGTTACATGTGCCACATAACAGGCACTGTTAACTATCCATGCAGCTATGTTATGCAGCAATTGAAGTTTCCAAATGCTATTCAAGGGCAGACCCACCTAGAGTGTGTTGCAATAATCCAACTAAGAGAGCATGAGTGACTGTGGACAAGGCCCCCTGGTTCAAGAATGGGCACAACTGATGCACAACCCAAAGGCCCATTTAGCCACATCTGCCACCTGCTCTTCAAGCAGGAACCAAGTCCAAGATGATCCTCAGATTGTGCCCTGCATCTGTCTGGGACAGTGTTACCCCAGTGTTAAAGGAAACCTGTTCCTAGGCAGATGTAATGCTCAAAGCCACTCCATCTTGTTTGGATTAAGTCATTGCTCCCCATCCAGGTCCCTACAGCCTCCAGACAGTGCATAGGACATTCATGGCATTACTCAATGGGCCAGGGGTGGAAGTATATAATTAGATATCATCTGCATATTGATGGTATCTCATACAAAACCATTGGATCATTTTACACAGCTGATTTATGTAGATGTTAAATAGAGAGAATCAAGCCACAAAGCACTCTACAGAATAGGACTGTTATGTCCTAGCCTCGGAGTCATGTCTTTGTCTCCGAGGCTTGCCATTGATTGAGACGTGCGTGTGTGCCAGAACGGGATAGTCTCTGTTCTCTGATTGGCTAACCGCAGGACTGCCTGCATATAAATTGCTGCCAAGCAGGAACTGTTCTTTATCTTGGGTTCTGAGTTGCTGTTGTGTGAGCTGTTTAATAAAGCCATGTTAGTCGGGCCTTGCCACACCTCAGTCATTGCCACCCATCGAATAATAAGGACCATGGGCTGAATCTCTTCCCCAGAATAGCATCGTGTTGCCTATCCACAACTCTGTATTTGGGCAGTATCCAATAACTAACTTTGGGCAGTAAAATGGTTTCCATCCTAATCTAGATACTGTTAAATTGTGATAAACCTGGGTTAGGCTTAATAGATTAGCAACAATATAATTAGTTATGTCATCTGATTGTTATTAATAAAGACATTTTATGGTCAGAAATATGGAAAGTTGCAAATAAAATGGGTGAGATTATAGTTTGGATGACCATAACTGGTGATTAATTTTAAATATGTCATGGCCCGATTTCATTCTAGCACGGGAAATATATACCGTATTTTTCATAGTAAAGACCCACCTATTTTCCTCAAAAAAGAGGGTGAAAATCTCGAATACAGTATTTTTGCCTCCTGAAGCTCTGCCCCTTCATCAAAATGGCTGTGCATACCCTTATGGAGGCTTTCAGGGAGCTTCTGGGGGATGGGGAAAGCAGAAATGGACCATTTTTTGCCCCCGCCCCGGCCCCCAGCAGCACTCTATAAGGCTCTATAAGGCTATGCATGCAATTTCTTTGGCTAAAAAACAGACCCATTTTGCTTGTTTTTGCCCCCCCCCAACACTCTGCAAGCCCCCCCCCCCGCTATTCATGCCTTTTATTTGAAAAAAAACGGCCTGTTTTCGTGAAAAACGGGCCATTTTTGGGAGCTTTGCAGAGTGCAAAAACTTTTTTTCCTTTCAGAAAGCTCTTTAGTTAGAGTGATTGATGAAAATTACATTGATCAAGTACTGTGCCAGCAGAAACAAGTCTTAGGTGCTGCAGATTGTCAGCAATTTCCTTCTCCAGCACATGGATAAATACACCTGGTTTATTTATTTACCTACCTACCCTCTCTCTCTCCCTACCTACATACTGTATTTCTCCCTCTATCTATCTACCTACCTACCTACTCTCTCTCTCCCTACCTACCTACTGTATTTCTCTCTCTTTCTCTCCCTCTCTATCCCTCTATCTACCTACCTACTTTTTAAAAAAATTGCCTCTTCAAAACCTTGGTATGTCTTATACTCCGGTGCATCTTATACTCCGAAAAATACAGTAAGCCTTTAAGGCAGTGGTGGGTTCCTGCTGGATCGCACCGGATCGCGCGCGCTCCCTTTCAGCGCTCCACCTGGCTTGCGCGCTCCCTTTCAGCGCTCCACCTGGCTTGCGCGCTCCCTTTCAGCGCTCCACCTGGCTTGCGCGCTCCCTTTCAGCGCTCCACCTGGCTCTCGCGCTCCCTTCCGGCGCTGAAACCGGAAGTACAGTCTTGCCCCGCCCCTGGCGAAGCAACGACGCCTGCCTGCGCTCCACCAGCTCGGCTGGGAACGGAGATGTTTCCTCAGCGGAGCGGAGCGCCTGCGCTCCGCTCCGCTGAGGAAACATCTCCGTTCCCAGCCGAGCTGGTGGAGCGCAGACAGGCGTCGTTGCTTCGTCAGGGCCGGGCAAAACTGTACTTCCGGTTTCAGCGCCGGAAGGGAGCGCGCAAGCCAGGTGGAGCGCTGAAAGGGAGCGCGCAAGCCAGGTGGAGCGCTGAAAGGGAGCGCGCGCGATCCGGTGCGATCCGGGAGGAACCCACCACTGCTTTAAGGTATCCCTAAATTCTTTATAGTTATCTGACTTCCAATGGAGACATTTAGAAAAAAAAAATCTAGCTAGGGTAAAACAAGATGCTTGATAATGAATAAAGCTGGCTTTAAAGTACAAAATATATTAACATTTTAAAAAATTAAAATTAAAATTTTCAGGCTTATTGTGACTTAAGCTTTTACAGACTACTAGTAGTAATAATTCTAGCAAACATTAAAATGCTACAGGGTTGCTTTATTAAGAAGTTATATAAGAATCAAAGATATTTATTGAAGTCCTTGAGTTGTAGATAGTATGAGTAATATGAAATGCTGCTTGGAAAGATTAATATGTGATACACTGAAAAGCAAATATGGATTCTGTTATTTGAATTATAATTTTTTAAAACAAAAATATTACTTGCATTATACAACACAAGCAACTTCTGTTGCTCATGTTTGGAGGAAACCACTGAAACCCTTCCATCTAAGGATTCATTGCAGTGACTGGAGGAGCAACCTCCTAACCATGCAAACAATATGATTAGCTTCACAGAATGCACACCTTTAATTATAGAATTAGTCTACATTCAAACAATACTGTACTGTGAACAATAATTGAGCCAGATAATTGTCATATGTCACACTAAGCAACAAAATCAACCAGGTTAACCTATACAAATATCTCCTTGGGCAGGGGTCGTGACTAGAAATATGCAAGTATTTAGATCTTAGCAGGAGAAATTCAGCTCCAACATCTGTCACCATTCACTGGATCTGTCAGCAGCACCTTAAGCAAACTGCATCTTTTTCTAGTCTCATATACTGATCCTGTATTTCCATGCAGCTGCCATGTAAGGTCAGGTAAAGGTGTGCTTTCTTTAGGGTATCCCTTCCAAATACAATGAGGGTCCCCAAGGCAGATTCAAAACATGTTTTCCTGCTTTCGATCCACATGTGGCACAACTGTAGCTGTAAAGCCGTAGTTGCAATTCACCGGAAGCTACTTAGATGACAGATCACATTTAAAAAAAACAAAAAAACCCCAAGCTTCACCACAGTTTGGGTGCTGTGAAACTCATTTTGGGCTTTGGTCCCTGCCTTTACAGTTTAAATATTAAATACTAAACCCTAGCCTAGCCCTAAATTGTTATTCACGGAGTATTGCAAGGTCTTATTTGACTTGGTTAAGCATCTTGCGAAAAAGCCAGCCTACAAGGTATTGAGCATGTGGAAGAATTTCAGGACTCAACGGACTCAAATGACCCCTTTGCGGTGGTCTAGTGCAAGCTGGAGCGCGATACTACAAATCCCATCATGCTTTGCTCCATTTCCCTCCCTCCCTCCCTCCCGCCCCCACGCAGGGAGTTTTAGGACGACTCTGACCCATTTCTCTGGCTTGTAACATTATATCACGGCGCATATTCATCCCAGCAACCCCATATCTATAGCCAAAAAGGACCCCATCCCGACTCAGAACCACTCAGGTTAGCGCTTCGAAACCAATCGTGCCGGTCGCAATGACGTCAATAGGTGGGGGAAATAGCGTATGTCGGGTCTTTTAAGTTCCAATTGGTCCTTTAAGAGCCGTCGCTTAGGCAAGCTGCGGCTCGTCATTGGCTTTCGGCGCCTGACGGGCGATTTCATTCGTGGGCAGCATTTTAGACCATTCAGCGGATAGCTCCAAGAGAGAGATCAGTCGATGATAAGAGGGCCGCGGATTGCCGAGTGGCCACGCCGGCTGCCAGTCACGGGGAAGGGCGGTTGCGATTGGTCGCCAGGACCCGTAGAGGGCGGTCCTCGGTGGCACCCGCGGCAGGAGCCGGAGCCGCGGTAGGGAGCTGGTGATGGGGTTAATTCCCCCGCGTGTGTGAAGCTCCCTTCGCAAGCCGGCCTTGCCGACGTCTTCTGCTCCTCCCCTCCCCCTCTCTTTCCTCCCTCCCTCTCCCCCCCACGGACTGCCCGTTCGTCATCCTCGCGGCACTGCGGTAAGTTACCCCCGCGTTCCCAGTCCTTTTACCAATCGCCCGGTTGTGCCTCTCTCACCCCAACCCCCACCCGCGTTTTTTTTTCCTTCTCGCGGGTTGCACAAGGTTTGGAACTCCCCGGCTGTTCGCCGCGGCCGATTGTCCCGTTGCAAGCGAAGGGAGCGCGGCTGCTCTGGGGTTTTGCAGCAGCAGCGGCGCTACCCCAACCAGCCAGCCTCCCCCCCCTCCCCCGGGCCTGCATTTGGACGGAAGTGTGCGCCTGCCTCGTGGATGCAGTTGGTGCAGTTATAAATCCCCCCCCCTTTACGGTGATGGGGGAAAGCGTTGCCCCTTGGGGGAAAAGGGATGCCGGAGTTGATTCGCTCCCGGCTTGCCATGTATGGGTTGCCTATCCCAGACGCACATGCATGTCTGCTCACACACAGACACAGACTGAGTGCGTATTTCGCATACGCGCGCACACACAAGTGACAAGTCGCTGCTTGTACTCATGGCAAGCACTTCTCATATCCGGAAGGCTGGGATTGTCACCTCGGGGCCTGCAAAAAAAAAAAGAGAGAGAGACCTCTCCCTCCCCCACCTCTCTTTACCTTCTGCTCTTCCAACATTTTTAGTTATGTGTATAAATACACACCCAAGAAGCTATAAATCTTCATGGAAACTGGACATCCCCCCAAACTCCAAAATATAAAAGTATCGCAAGGGTTTCAAGTAATACCTGCAAAAATCTGTGGTGATCTGTCAGCCTCGCTTACCCAGAAGAGTTAATTTTTTTAAGAAATAAGCAAATTAAATCTAATTCTCTCTCTTTCTCTCCCTCTCCCTCCCTCCCTCTCTCTCCCTCCCTCTCCCCCTGTCTCACACATACAATTTCAACCCCAGTTTTCATGACCATGGCAGTGATCATGGTATGTTGAGGAGTTGATTGCACAGATTTTTGTTTGTATCTGTTCAAATGAAGTGAAGACCTAGTGGAAATGGTCAGAAGATCCAAATGGAGTGTTAGGGATTTGGGGGTGGAATTTTTAGGCTTCTACTGTGTTACATGGGACCTAAAATATGTAATAAGAGGCAGGGTATTTGTGAGTCTGCTTGTCTTTTTTTAGCTGTCCATATAATAAGTTACGATGGATTATGGGGACAAGGAGATTCTGTCTGCTTTAAACAGGTGTTAAGGGTTGGTTTGTTAGTGCCCAGACAGTGTGTCTTTCCCTTATCCAAGATATGCTCTTCCCATACTGCCCCTAAAAGTTGAAATAATGCAAAATGCATATTTCACACAGAGAGCTGTAGGCTTGTTTGTTTAATGTATGTCATTATATAAATGCTTCCTTTATCTGTGGATACTTAGTGACTTGTTCACTCCCAAGAACTTGTGATATGCTGTTGTCTCTAAAGAACAATGCAAACACGTGAAAGATTGTGCCAGTCTACTGTGGCACATTGATTTAACTCAAATCTATTTGTCTTATTTCCTTTCCATCCACTTAAGTTTTTAACTCCCTTTCTAAATAAAAAACTAAACTAAACATGAGTCTTGTCAGGACTGAGTGGAGATATTGTCCTCTATGTTTGTATCTAAGATATGTTCAGCATTTCCAACAGATAAATCCTTGTCATAGTATGGGGAAGGAAGGTGCCTTTTCTCAAGATGTTAACTTAAGGCCTGAAAGTAGGAAATGCTGAATTGGCCAGTGCTGTGATTCAGGTAAAAGTCAATAAGAGTAACAATTACTCTTATTTTTAAAATGGATGTTTCATTTTTGTAAAATTTATGGTGCAATCTTAGATATATTTTCAACCAAGTGAACACTTTTGCAATTGAGACCAAAAACTGATTGAATTTCTGTTTGTGAACTACCTTGGTTATTTTGTTTTTACAAAATACAATGAAATGTCATTTCTTAAAGTATTCTGATAAAAATAACTTCTAAATAATGGTTTTGATGAAGATAATATTTAAGTCATACTAAATGTGCTTTCATGAATTCATGTCCTCACCACTTAGTTTTGTTCAGTTGGTTTATGTGCAACATAATTTGCAATACAATACATTAATTTCACAAACTGTTTATTTTTGCTTAAAAATTACTTGAAGCATTCTAGAATGCTAGAATGTGCTATTTTATTTCAGATTTCCATTCTAGGGCTATTTTATTTCAGATTTCCAACTCAAATTTTTCCAGAAAAAAATAACTGCAATTGCTATAAAGCAGTAGTTAAACATACATATGTAGTTCAGGGATCATTCGAAAAATGCTTTAAATTTCAATAGACAATTTAATAAAATCATTTTGTTATACAAATCAAAGCATACCCATAAGTCCTAGCAGTATATGTGTCTGATTTTTCAGCAAAGTTCTGTGAAGTTAGTCATGGTATTTACCAGTTTTAGCATCTTGTCAATACCTGGAATCATATTGTCTGTTCAGCTCTCCACAAAGCATCTTAACAGACCTTGCTTCAGTGATCTCTCCCAATCTTGTTGAAAGCCTGTTGTTAATATGTTCGTATTTTGTATGGAGATTTAAATATTGATGTATTTTAGAATAGATAGATTTAACATTGGGATTTATAAATACGAAAACATTTGGTGATGCTGTCTGTCCTTCGAACCCTTGCTCAAAAGCCCAAGAATAGGATGTCTGACCAATATTCATACAGTCTTATATTATTTTCCTAGATATATAGCTACAGGATATTTTGATACTACAAATACACCTTTTAAAGTATTTATTATAGCCTGCCCCATATATGTTCCAAGTTTCTTGTTTGGTGCAATAATTCTATATTTACATTATGTTCTGATCTTAAATCCTCTTGTAACCATCTTGACACTTGTCTGAACTGACTTTGTAACATTGAAAAATGGATTGTATTTTACTAAATTAGATACCTTTTAGCATTTTACCAACTCAAGACAGTTTTTCAGTATGAGAGTGATAATTATACAGTCAAATTAGTCTTTCAAAAAAAAATCTTTCTCTGTAGGAAGATAATCCTTTGAAGCACTATTTTGGAACTGCCTCAGTGAATCTATTCAGAAAGAATTTGAATTAGATTTATGTATTATCACAACTAAAATGTAATGCTTGGGTTTTATGTATCCTTTGATCAAATACTCATTTTTTTAAAACAACCTCTATCTTTTGGAGCTTAACTGAAAAGCAGATAGCCAGCTTTTTTTTGCCTTTATTGAAATTATATTCCTTCTGTTCATGATTATATTTGGCACTATGTAAGTTGAAGGCCAGATAGAAGAGATAAGATACACCACTGTCGATTTTTAGCAGCCTCTTCTGGTGACATGCAACTTAAAATGGAGCTAAATGTAATGACTATTACAGAAGGACAATTTAATTTTGTGTGTGAAAATGCTCTAGCAAATACTGTAATTTTATAGTTCTGATGAAAGATATGAGAAGTGGATTTTGTTTAAAGGAAGAATATTTGATTTCATTATGGTGAATGCAGTTGTGATAGTCAGTATATATATATATATATATATATATATAAATATATATATTAGTTTTTATTGTCCATGATTCTGGTTGTACATCTTTACCTGGCAAGCACATTTGTATAATGTATTCAGTCTGCTTCGAGTGTTTTAAGAAGTAATGATCACGGAGAAGTGTGTACTGTTGTGTGTAATTCATTTTTTTCATGTAGAGGTGGAATCTTAAAAGAAGAATTTATGACATTTATCTACCCAGATCAAAATTGTAAAATGCTAAAGTTCAAATAAGCCGTCTGACTTGCTGTGTGCCTTCTGTTGGAGTACCAAGCTATTTAAACAGAAAGGGAGGAAGCAATGCATGGATGAGAGGAGATTTCCTCTTTATGTCCTCCCCAGCCATGTTTGAGTAACGGGAAAATACAGCAGCTGGACCCATCATAGGACCCAAAGCAGAGAGAAATGACATGGAATTTTGCCAAGTGGAATTTGCTTTGTGTATGTGGCTATGCTGAAGATGTGTGTCACTTGCCCTTAGGGATTTTTTTCTAAATTCTATGTTTAGAGTAAAGATGTATTTATGCCGCAGAGAAATCTTGTCTGGGCACTGTTAGAAATGGTGTTCAGTTCAGTTATTTCATTCAATTAGGTGGATAGAAAAGAACCAGCTGCCACACAGCACACATATTGGTAACTTTTGTCTTAAGACTGGGGAAAATGTCTAGCAGGGGGCTTCTAGGTTTATCTCTTTTACGTGCAAAGAGATAGTTTAAAATAACTTAAGAGCAAATGAAATGCTTAGTTGCACCAGTTTCTCCAAAATGAGCTTCCTCCATCCACTGACTCATTAGTGGGATAGGATAAACTTAGCACTTTTCCCTTCAGCCATATTCACCTAGATTCAAACTCCTTTTGCATTTAGACCCTTGTTCATAACCTTGAATGAACTCAGTCAAGCAATCATTCCTATCTTATAGTATTGTGCAGATCACAGTCAGATCAAGAATTCTTTCTATGCCTTCCCCCCTTCTTATTTTCTTTCTCCCCATTGCCAATTTTCTTTGGAGCTGCTTCGATTTGTCTTAAGTAAACTTAACTATTAAATGGAAATCATGAAAATAAAATGGGTCATTGCAACCAATATTCATTCGTAGTTTTATAATCCTGAAATAATAATCTAAACTGGATCTATCTTGTTTTTTGAGCTTCTTGACTAATGTTCATCTCAAGCAATGAGATGCAAAAGTTGATATTCCAATTGCTAATAGACTGGCTGGGTTTATCCTTCATATAGATAGTCTTTGATTAATGACCATAATTGAGCCTAAAATTTCTGTTGCTAGGCAAGACCATTGTTAAATGAATTTGCCCCATTTTACCACCTTTCTCGCCACAGTTGTTAAATGAACAACTGGTTAGCAACATGGTTGTTAAGTAAATCTGGCTTCCCATTGACTTTGCTCATTAGAAGGTCTCAAAAGGTCACATGACTCCGGGACACTGCAGCTGTCATAAATATGAGCCAATCGCCAAGCATCCAAGCAAATGTTTGAATTTTGAACATGTGACCATGGGATGCTGCAAGGATCATAAATGTAAAAAAACCGGTCATGAGTCACTTTTTTCAGTGCTGTTGTAACTTTGAATGATCTCTAACCCAGTGGATGTAAGTCGAGGACTACATGTACTATATCTTAATGTGGCTTGTTCAGGTTTGCCTTGGTATGTGAACATGGTCATTGGGGCTTTTTCTTGGACTTTGAGGGATTCTGTTTAATGACATTGTATTACAACTCTAGAGTTCTACATGGAGTTTGAAGCAATAGTTACCCTGCCTATAAATCTTACTCTTTATTTTTGAAAATCAAATGTAAAGAAGTATATTAAACTAATATGTTTCCCCATTAACATAGTTGATGCCATACTGTATCTGAAATAGTAATTATGATTTTACTCCTAATTACATTAGCAAATTATTATTTTTTGCATTGCGTTTGTTTTAGGTATGGGCCAAGCGAACTACAGTTTATTAAGGTAGTTTTTGTATCTGTAAGATAAAGACAGTGATGAAATTTTGCTGATGCATTCCCGCAGGGTAGATCTTGGGTCAGTTTGCTAAACCATGTTTCTCTGGTTGAAACTGTTCAGACACAAACTATATTTGTTACAGCCATAGTTCCCAGAACTAACCCCGTTGCCTTGGTTCATATGAAACATACTGCAGCCTAAACTAAATGTAGTAACTGGGTTTATATAATATCAAGAGGCACAAACTAGAAAGCCATCTTTTGATGCAATGAATTGTGCAAAGCCAGTCATAATCAGAACTTCATGATCTTACTGTTATAGGATTGAAAACTACATTTTGACCAAAGCTTGCATCTCTATTTTGTTTGTATAAATGGTAATTTTTGCAATGCTAATTAATTAAATTACAAACTGCGCTGTAATATATCTCACTATTTCTTAGCAACCTGTGGCTGCTAAGTATTGTAGTTCAATGACAGTTTTCCTGTCCCTGCTGTATGGGGTGGAGATATTCACTTCAAGCAAGAGCAGAATGAGTGCAAGCAATTATTTGAATTAAGGGGGGTTGATTTAATTATTCATGGGTAAGATCCTCTCCCTATCATATATGACATGAGATGATATAAATTATGTCATCTGTAACATTTGCTAGTGTGTGCGCGAGCTCACTTTAAAACACTGTTTAACGTTTAAAAGGCTACGTGGCTTGGGATCCGTGTTTCTGTGATGTAAAATACTTAATATTTATCTTAAATTCCCTCTATAGTGGCACTCTGCAAATGAATATTTCTGCTACCATTGTGACATTTTTATTGCCAATGTCCTTTTCTACAAAGTTACTGGATTGCTATGAACTGGATGGTTTCGAATAAACAAGTGTTCATTCTGTATCCTGAAGGTAGGGCTCAGGGACAACAATTCAGTATTTATTGGCCAGTAAAGGCCGTTGCAAACAGGTATAAAGGTTATGTATTGCACAAAAGTGCCAAGGCATGAGGGAAAATAAATGATGGGAAAGATAGTAGGTCAGATAGTCCTCGACTTACAATCACAATTGAGACCAATATTTCTGCTGCTAAACAGTTATGTGAGTTTTTGCCCCTTTTACAACCTTTCTTGCCACAGTTGTTAAGTGAATCGCTGCAGTTGTTAAGCTAGTAACACAGTTCTGAAGTGAATGTGGCTTCCTCACTGACTTTGCTTGTCAAAAGATCGCAGAAGGGAATCACATGACCCTGGAACACCGCTAGTGTCATAAACATGAGTCAGTTGCCAAGCATCCAATTTTTGGTCACATGACCATGGGTTTGCTGCAATGGACATCAGTGTGAAAAAAGTCACAAGGCACTTGTTCAGCGCCGTTGCACTTCAAACGGTCACTAAACGCACTGTTGTAAGTACGGTAATGGAAAGCAACAGTTTGGGAGAAGAAACCCATCCAGTTGCCAGTCTGGCGTGTCTGGGGATATTCTGTATAGGGACATTGGGATCCTGCAGCTGCCACCTGGCATGACTTGACACTCTGGCTCTTGGTCGTGGGGCAGAATAGACTTTAGTTTTTTCAGGATTCATATCTGATGCTCTATGAGCCTTAAAACTCTTCAAAGTGCCAGTAGAGCAGGATGCCCCTTCAGGGAGGTCAAAACGACTGGCTGCACATCTTAAATCTCATTCTAGCCAATCAAGTATTTTAGATCAGATATTTATTTATTCTACCTATAATACTCAAATTTCTGAAGTATGTATTATTTATTTATATATTGGTTTAATAATGATACAATATAATAATAATAATAACAACAACAACAATGTTTACAGTAATAAACAGCCAGTTTGGTGTAGTAATTAAGGTCCTAGGCTAGAACTAGAATAGAATGAGTTTTAGTCCCATGTTAGGCAGGGTGAGTTTGGGCCAATCTCTCTCTCTCTCTCTCAGCCCAATTCACCTCACAGGGTTGTTGTATGGAAAATAAGAGGAGGAATGTGTATTTTGCATGGTAGCTGCCTTGAGTTATTTAGAAAAAGGAGGTTTTAAAAATCAAATAATAAGTAAGATATAAAACAAATAAAATAATGTGATAGTTTCAACATGTTAAAACATACCCAAGACATACCCATGTAAATATAGAAAAATACAAGAAAAGGAAAAAAAATTATTCACAAGAAACCTAGCTGAAAAAAGTTCTGTAATTATGTTAAATAGAAAAAAATCCTCCAGGGAAAATGTTCCTACAACTTAAACTAGAAAGTCTTTGATGCTCTTCAAGCTGATTTTCTGTATTGGTAGACTAGACTGCCTCAAGATTTAATTTTAAGTTCTGGCAGGCCAACAGAAACTATTTTTTAGCTCTATTGTGTTCAAAGATTTATCCTCAGGACACCATCTTGCATATGGAAATAATGTGGTAACAAATGAATTAACTACATAAATGGTAGTTTGAAAAGTAAAAAGAGTTTGGCCATAATATGCATATTTTTGGAGATTTTTTTTGGTTTTGGTTTCAAAATGTTTCATGCACATCCTATTTGAAACTGTTAATAAAACCATTATGTTAGATTGTCTGTTGATGTAGGAATTTTGTGAAAGCAATTGGGACTCTGAAAAACATTTTCATCTTATAGTATTTGTGCATTTTTAAAGAAACTATTCTAACGATTTGGGCATCTACTGGCAAAATGACTGGCTGATTTGTGCCAATACCTACATATTATCCCCAAAAATACTTTATGGACACAGGAAACAAGTAGATTAATCTTGGGTCTAATTAAACTAATGTTTTGCACCAAAAGCCAAAATGCATTCAAATGCGCTCTCAGGCCACAAAAGTGCATTCTGTTTTCAGTCTCTTTTATCAGATCTCTGAAATGTCTGAAGCTTGACTTTGACAATATAATGTGTTAATGTTCAAGCACAGGTTCATTGTGAACGTGTGTGCGCGTGCGGGTGCGCGTGTATATACATATATATATATATATATATATATATATATATATATATATATATATATATACATACACACATACATACATACATACATACATACATACATACATATATATATACACACACCAGATAGATAGATAGATATAGATGTAGATATAGATATGCCCTTGAATACTACCACAAACTAGGCATCATTTCTGAGTTGACACATCTTGTTTGCCACTTTGAGCATAATAAACAATACAGATAGACCTTGCCTTGCGACTGGTCACTTAGCGGCCATTCAAAGTTACGAGGGACCTTTCCAGGACTACTTACAACCTAGATTCAATGCTTCAGTGGCTCCCCCCTCCAGTCACATGATTGCATCTTGGGCACTCAGCAACAATCCAACATTTACTGCTGTTTGCGGTGTCCCACAGTCATGTGACTACAATTAATGGCTTGTTTGATGGACACTGACATTTCCTTCTGGTTTCCAGCCCCCCCAAAAAAATGCCCAGTGTAGACAGTGCTCAGGATGGCTCCAGGATCTAGTCACTTTCCTGTTAGAATCCAACAGAAATATTTGGTGGTGGTGATCATATGATCACAAGGGTTTGGGTAAACTCCACCTAGTAACATATGCTTCTTTAATCCCAATCTTGTTCTTTGGTGAGGAACTTGTTTGGATATCTTTCAGAGAGGTGACGGCAATTCTTTGGTTGCCCAGGCGATCATCTAAAAAAAGTAATGTTTTTCTTCCTAAATATGGTGTGGGTTGCTGATAGTTTTAAATGCAGAAAGTTTCTCTTCAAAAGAATCATCAGACCTCTTCTTAAAACTTTGACCTCAATACATGAGATATATTAACTATGTCTTAAAATTGATGTTCACAAATTACTAATAAAAGTAATTATGCGAAAAAAGCAGTGAGATTGCTGTGTTACTGAACTGAAAGGAATTTGTTCCCACTCTCTGTCTCTCCATCCTGTGAACTGATCTGGGTTCATAAAACTGGTGTAAAAAACCCTCTGCACCTGAAGGGCAAGTGAGCAAAAAAACATTAGGAAAAAACTTAGTCGGAAGAATCGGATGTTAATGTGCACATTGCATTATACTCTAAAAATAGAATGCTCATGGAGAACATCTTAATTAGCTAACTTTATCTCTTATGTCATATTAAAAGACTATTCTGGAAAATGTTCAGGACTCGACTCTCCATATATGTTTTTTCAAGAGCCATCCATTTTGTGTATGGAGATCGTACAAGTTCATCAAATGTATCATAAACCACTGAAATCAGATTTTGGTTTGTTAATAGGTTTTAAGATTATTATACCCCCATAGGCTTGCAAGCATTTAATTGGTTAATATCTGATTTTAACTCTGATTTGTCTGAGCTGTAGCTACACTACAAGCGTATAACAGAATGTGGGTGTGAAGTTAAAATCTCATCTTAAGAGAAATTTGAACCTGGCATATGGATTTTGTTTTAGAAATTTGAATCCTCTTAAAAAAATTTTACAGTGCTAAAAGGAAAACAAACAATTGGCTGGAAGTGTTTTATTTTGGAGACATTGCATGAGATTAATTTCAGTCTTTAACATTTACTACCCTAGATTAGACTGCCCTTGTTTAGAAATAGCAAAGCTAGAATGTGGCTGGTTCTTTTCGTTTTGGCTTAGTGAACCCACCCATTAAAAGTTAGTGTTGTATGTAAACCAGGAAAGATATCTTTTTTAAAAAAAATATTTATTTAAGAAAATGTAATATGGTTGTCCAACTCACTCTCAATGACTCCTGGCCGCTTACAAAGATAAAAACCCAATATAAAAAAATATTAAAAAGCAATACCCCCCCCCCATTCCACCCACCCACCCACCCCCAGTGACAATGGTCAAATAAGCCACGTGATGGGCTCCAAGCCACTCTAGGGTTAGAGCAAAACTAGACCTTGCGCAAGAGTGTCATACTGGGGTCAATCTTATCTCCAAGGGGATGATGTTCCATAGGGAGAGAACTAACATGGTGAAGGCTCTTCTTCTGGGGCCCACTTGATGCGTCTCCTTAACAGAGGGAATCCATAGCATTCCCTGCCATCCCAATCTGGTGGGCCAGGTACATGTGACAGGAAAAAGCAAACCTTCTAATAACCTGGTTCCAAGCCATGTAGGGCTTTGAAGGGGACAAACCCCTACCTTGAACTGGATCCAGAAGCGAATCGGCAACCAATGCAGCTCCCGTAGGATAAATGGCATATGTTCACATCTAGGCCTGCACAAAACCATGAGGGCTACTGCATTTTGAACCAATTGAAGCTCCTAGATACTTTTCAAGGGCAGCCCCATGTATGAACCCCATAAAATATAAACAATAAATGAACAATAAAATGTGACTGAACATTTATGGCTTAACATTATATGAATACCACAATTACTTCTGCTTTTTAAAAAAAGAATCTAATAGAATTACTGGAACTTGTTTTATTACTTTGCCTTTTATGCTGGGCAAGTAGGATAGTTTTTAAAAATTCACTGAAAGTACCTGTACGTTACAAATCATGACCATTAATACCTTTAATATGGATTTCACATTAACTGATTCTAAATTTAATTGGAACTTTCATGTATATGTTCCCTGGGGAATATTTTATTTCTGTGGTCATTTTTAAATCTTGGATTATAATAACTAATAAATTGGTAGCATTTCATTTTTGTTTGTGTTTTCCCATAGACCAAAAAAATGCTGAAAACGGAGAATGAGCCAAGAACAAACTCAAGCAGAGAGCCTTAGATCTGGATGTGCAGGGATAGGAGTGAGAGCTCACAACTTTGCTACATTGAGTTGATGTATCATCCTCCAAGATACTTTTATCCCAGAAGGCCCCTTTCACAGAATATCTAGACAATCCTGCCTTTGATGATGTAGTTGGGCAGATTCAGTAATATTCCCAACAACTCTTTATGTATTGACTTTTGCTGAAAATTCTGGGAATTTTAAGTCCATTCCCCCTGGATTTGCTAAGGCTGGGAAACACTGCTATAGATCACTCTGTAGGGGTATGGCTGGAATCTAGTCCATTTATAATGTCCATTTCACTGATCAATGGGAAAAGTTGTATAAAACCAATAAGCAAGAACAAAGAAATATATTCCACTTACATATTTCTCATTTAAGGCCTCGTTAGCTATCTCCTTGCCTTCCATTTCTTAAGTAATTTATTTCTGTTTGCTTCAAAACGTCTACATAGGGCAAGTTAAAAGGTGGACAAACTTTTATTTGCAGGTCAAATGTGTGCTCATTAACAATGTATGTGTAGTGTGGGATAAAAGTGGGATAAAAATCTTTTTAAAATGTACAGTTCAACTTTTTGATGCACAAAAACACTATAGTAAAAAAAGAATGGGTATGTGTGTGTATACACACACATATATACACACTTTTTTTACTTTATTGTGTTTTTTGTCAGTCAAAAGGTAGAACTGTGATTTTTTTTACATTTTTATCCCACTTTTTCATATACAGCTCAGGATGACAAATATACTTCCTCCTCCAATTTTCCCCACAACAGCCAGGTAGGTCAGACTGAGAGAGTATGACTGGCCCAAAGTCACCCAGATGGCTTGGATGCCTAAAAACAGTATAGCTCCTGGTTTCTAGGCCAGCATCTTAACCACTATACCAATTTTTCCAGTAGAATTGAGGGAGGGCCAGATTAGCTTGCATATAGGAACAGACTTTGATTTAAATTGGTAAAAAAAATGGAGAGTGTTAATTCTGGTTATTCAACTGCTTATGTCATAGAATAGCATGGAATAACAGAGTTGGAAGGGACCTTGGAGGTCTTCCAGTCTAACCCCCCTGCTTGAGCAGGAGATCCTATACTGTTTCAGACAAGTGGCTGCCGGTCTCTTCTTAAAGAAAATGTCTTGAAAGAGATCCCACCTATCTGAGAATGGGGTGTCTTGACCATGTGTTTTTTCATATTCTTAGAAAATTTTTGCTTTTACGTGTTCATTGACAGTTCCTGTAAAACCTTGTCCACATTGGACCAAAAGCCATTTTAGTGCATTAAAACTATCTATGTTTTGAATAAATCTGAGATTATGTCTCTTAGAAAATGCTCTTGTTTTTTCCCCTCAAGACATGCACCTAGTGCATTTTAAACTTCTGACAGACAGTAACCACCACACAATATGCATGACTACAGCAACCATCATTTAAAATCTTTCCCCAGCCATTTCCCCGCAGCAGCCATTAGATGATTACTTATGCCGAATTATTTGAGTCTTAAGACCAGCTGCAATATTTTTCAAGGCTTTTCCTTTGACAAATTTATAAAGTTCAGTTGACAGCATGCCGCAAATGACTGCTGTCAGACTGCTGTCTTTGTTGGTGTGTTCTGCTGAACAGTAAGTGCTGAAAATCCACATGTTTTTAAGGCAGGGAGAAAGAAATGTGAGGAGGGAAGGGAAGGGGTAGACAGGGGCGAAGAGAGGAGAAAGAATGTTATAGTATTGGAACATTCTAAATTTCTAGTCATCAAGTTTCAGAAGCCTATGTCCTATTATAGTAACGAAGTCTTGGGGAAAAGCTGAGAAGTCCTAGCAGAAAAAATTTCTTCCCTTTTTCATAATTGAAGTAGTCAAAATGCAAAACTAGGCACTGCTCTCTGGCATCATTAAGCCCGTCTCAGAAGAGTTTTATAACTCCTGTTCTTTTACACTATTATAACATGGAGGAAGGATTTTATACAAGGAGGATGGATTCAGTTAAGGGAAAAAAAAGTTGGTGGCATTTTAATTAGATGTCAAAAAAAGTTGTGCTTTTGTAGCAACGTCAGTCCTTTTGGATACCATCTGTGGGAATATTTCAAGCTAATCAGTTTTATTTTCACTTGTCTTCACAAAGTGTCGCTACCCTCTCTAAAAAAAGAAAAGAAGAGAAACCTTAACAACCATTTTTCCAGCATCTTCTGCCTATTAACAGCCCTTCAGTGCTTGCTGCTGAATTGTTACGAGCTCAAGATAGCTTCCAAGACAGTTCCCCTTGTTCCTCTACAGAGACGGGTGAAGGCGTTGCTGACATCACAACATAACAGTTGTGATTTTCGATCATGGCTGAGGCTTCAGCCAGTGCCTTAGCCAAATCCTTCAGCAGCTACCTGCCGAATAATCTAAACATCTAAACCTCGAACAGTGTAAGGTTTTAGCAGCAGCCGAGCTCTTTCCCTAAGGGGCTCTGCACAGTTTCAAGAGAAGCCAAATGATGGAAACTGTATCCTCAGCAACTTTACCACACTACATGCCAGTATGATGAAGGTATGCGATTTCTGAAATATCTGTTTTTTTTTAAAAAATGGAGCAAACTTGGCTCTATTTATAGAGTTCTTTGTTTTTCGGCAAATTTCTTTTTTAAACCTTGCTAGAAAAAAATCCGTATGTTTATCTGCATGCTTTATTTATTTCTGCAAATAGATATTCAGTTGCACTGAGATGTAAGGAGGGTTACATTGTTGGGAAATGCATAGGTTTTATATATTTGTAATATATAATTATATAAATGGGTAAATTGTCAGGAATATGCTGTGCCTCAATAGTGGCAGAGGCTTTTTAAGGTTCTTTTTGAAAATACAAAACTGGGACAGAAATGTCTTAGTTTTACAAAAGATCTCAAGGCAATTCCCCAAAAGCTTATATGTTGTTGGGGGGGAAATTCATTTTAATATGCTTTGTAGCCGTAAAGCAATTAACAGCTGATTGCTTTATATGTCTGTTCAGAAATAATATTTACTGAGAACAATAGAACTGTTTCCAGAAAAAAAAAGCATGAAAAGAATAGACAAATAATATATTTTTTGATAGTGCTGCAAAAGCAGCCCATGGGGTGGGGTTTGAGGGGGGAGATGGGAAATAAATAGTGATTTTTGCAAAATATATTTTTTGGTTTTCAGTTTTTACCTAATAAAAATGCTATCCTAGAAAACACAGCAATATAAATAAGATACATGGGGGAAAGAAATATATTTTATTTGTCAGTGCTTGAGATATTTTACCAGATAAAATTATACAGGTCCAGTGCTATGTAACTAATGCAGTTGGTTCTAATAAAATAAATCACATGTTTGTGATTTATTAACGTATTATTTTAAAACTTCAGAGAAATAGAACTTGATGTCTTGTTCCAAATGTTCCTATCCTTTTCAGTGCAACCGGTAAGCACATTTAATCTTGTGTGTTTTACCTAGTCCAAACTCATTAGTATTGTGATATGCTTAAATGGTTTAAGATGTAAATATTTCCCTTTTAATTTTTAACCACTGCTATAGATTTATTAGCTAGTGATCCAGAACAGATAATAGGATTTTTAATTAAAACCAGACTTTAAAATCTGTTGAAAAATTTATCTTGTAATTTTTGAAGTACATGTGCACAACCTCTATTTGAGATGGGGATCAATTCTGAGAGCTTGGTACCCAGAACTAAACAGAGAAAACCTCTTTAAATAGTATTGGTTTGTACAAGTTCATAAAAAGTATACCATTTTTCTCATTGAAAATGATGTTTTGTTGGTCATAAATAATTAAATGTTGATGTAGCAGTTGAAGTAATGTGGGTAGCATTGTGTTATGTGCTAGAAAAATGAATTACATTGCTCCCTGTTTGATAGCCCATGTTTTCTCTGCCTTAACATTTTATAGTTTGATTTTGGATTTTGATAATACCTGATTTAAATGCATGCTAGTTTGTGGAAGGGACATATTTTATATCAAAATTGATAATGGAAATCAGTACAGGAGGAGATCCCAATAAATATCAATAATAGATGATGTACATCATATCAATATTAATACTTTTATTCAAAAAGTATGAATTCATGTACAGTGTTGTAATATATTGTCATAGTGATATACAAATGAAAGCAGCATTGGTAAGAAATTCAGTTGCTAAAGCTTCATGCTTTTCTCTTCCCTTTATATCTGAACATTAGCATTAGTGATTACTGTAATCTTTCTTAAACGAATTGCTTTACTTGTTCTGTTGGTTGATGAAGTTAGCTATCACGATATTATAGAAAATGGTAATTTATTTGGTATTTCGATATATGCAAATGGGCGTCTGCTTGTAGAACAGGAATTTCCCTTCCTCTCATCTCTCCTCTTGTCCCTGCACCTGCTGCTAATATTCACTCCTGTAGCTCCTCCATCCCCCACCAAGTAGATTTATGAAGGCTGCAGGGGAGGGAGAAGAGAAATCTGATCAATCAATATTGCTCTGGTGATTGAATTACACCGGGATTTGGAGACCTTCGGTTTTATCCTTTATTATTGTTTGTTACTATAGTTAATACAAGCAACATGAAATCAAGATTTTTTAAAAAAATTTGCTTGGGATTCTAGCCTAATCTTATAAATAATTCAAGAAAAATCTAAGTGTTCTAATTTGAGAAGGCAAATTTAGGTAGGAAAGGACAGAATCCAGCAATTGCCCCCTGATAAATTGGACTCTCTTCCTCTTGAACCATTTTCCCCAAATAATTGAAATATAATATAATTGGCTAGCACGGATGGTGTTGCCTAGTTTGGGTAATGAAATGTCTGCAATAAAACAACCAAGCTCGGAGAGCACCAAGGACCCATCATAATTGAAATATCTCCTATCTTTTGAAGTTTCCTAGGGATTGGCATCCTAGTGAAGGACAAATTGTTACCCTCTATTTCTTTTTGCAAAGGCATCAAGCCATAGAAAAACACTACATACTAGGCAACAATTACACTTTTAAGCAGTTTTCGATTTTCTCATTTAAATCAGTAGGATCAGAAGGTGTTCAATGAAATTGCTTTGCAAGAATTAAGTTCCTCTTGTTGAGCTCCATTAGACAGTTTATAAAGCTGAATAAGCATGTTGCTTTACAAATAGGACTGCGGGAATTGCAAAGGGATGTACCACTACAAGTGGATATTAAATATAGGAATATAATTTAATTACTAACTGGAGTACTGTCAGTACATGAACAAAAGTTCATAATACTCTTTTAGAAAAGCAAGATTAAGAAGAGGCTGCTAGAAATGTGAAGTGCTGTGATAAATATAAATAGAGTGAGATCTGACAAGGTTCCTATCCTTCCTCATCAGTAGACTCAAACATTTGGGAAGCATTTGGGAATGTGGAAGTGGCAATTACGGTGGTGCTAGAGGAAAAAAAAAACATTGGGGACATGAAACCGGCTTGTGAATAGCTTGTGATATTTTTACTTTGATATTAAAATTAACACACTTCATCCATCAAAGGGCAAAAGACTTCTTAGTCCCAATATTCAATGATGGATTGACTGACCTCCTCAGGTCAGAGAATGCTCATATTTCTAGACGCTTGTGACAGATAGATACAATGCATGTTTGTAGTCAAGCTCAGTTCCAAATGACTTCATGGATTTCTTCATGAACACGGGGTAGTGAACGGCCATTGCGCTATTCCAGGATTTTTGTTTTCTGCAGTACTTCTCAGTCTGTCCCCCAGTCCTGTGTCTCCTGTCTTTCTGGTGCCTCCTATCCAAGTATCAATCGTGACCTATGATATTTAGAAGTACAATATAACTGATCTTTAAATGTTACAGTTAATGCTGTTTATGTTACATTCTGAAAAGAATATTTACAGTAGCCAGTTCAGAAACGCATGGTATTGTGCTTGGAACATATTAAAACTGCAGGTGCAATGCTATAGAATAGCAAGATGAACGTGGCTTAGAATAAAGTAAGACGGAAAAGCTATGCGTGATTACCTCTTTGTGATTACCTCTTCCTTTCTTCTCCGTATTGTAAAGTGTGTGTCCTAGTTAGAATCTTAAGATATTTGGTGTAGCTATTGTTGTTCCAGGAAATCTCTTTACTTGGATGACTGTGGTTAAATGACATTTAGGGTTGGGGTTTTTTTTTCCCTTTGTAATTTTAATATCTAGACTGGCTTTCAACTAACCATTTTAAAGAGTATTACAGATCTGCTGTATTTTCTGCTGGGTCTGTGCTTTTAAAGAGGGCATCATCAGGCAAAACAGCCCTTGTTCCATTTCCCTCAAAATAGACACAATACTTTCCTGGCTTATGAAGTCACATTTTTGTTTCACCATTTCAATTAGCTGCAAACCAGCATCTAATGGATGTGTTTAGTCTTTATATGGATGGATGGTTGAGGGGAGGCATATTTCCCCTCTTCCTTGCCTTCCCTTGCTCTAATGGAAGCTTAGAACCGAGTGGAAAATCAGATGTTACTCAGCTCTAGTTCCAGTATAGCAATCTGGACTTAATGGGAACAGCACTTCAATACCAATTGGAGGAATTTCAATTTCCCAGCCTAGAAAGCTTTCTTTGCTCTTTCCTTCATGTTAGAAGGCTTTTGATCAATATAGACTAGAAGTTAGACAATTCTAGAGTGGATAGAAAGGAAAACCATCTCGTGAACATCTTGGTGTGTGTAGCATGGGCAGAAGAATTTTATTGCTTAATTCTATCGCTTGCAGCCTCCCAATTTTAAATCCCAGAATAAGCTGTTAAATATTTCACAGTCTAATTCTCTCTCTTTCCAGCTTCCTTCACGTTTTCCTGCTCAGCATCAATATTCTATGCAATTAAGAAGCACATAGGTCCTTAAATAGCCTATAAATGGTGTGGATTTTTAAAAAATATATCAGCTACTCTAGTTATGTTTGTTAATAATAAATACTAACTAATAACTAATAATTTGTTTGCTTAGCTGTGTTTCTCTTCCAAACTAACAGTGAACTCTATAGCTTGAAGGTTTGTTACAGAGAATAATTGCAAGTTGAGTATATGAAAGGAAGGAAAAAGTGCTAAAGTACAAATGTTCCTTTCTGCTTTTTCTAGAAAATGTTATTTATAGTGCAATGAATAATTCGATTTTAGCATTTTCCTGTTCTAGTTTCCATGGTTACAGGTTTGGAGTGTGGTAAGGCATATGAGAGAATGGCAAACAAACTCTTACCTAAGCTTTTCAGCTAATTAGGGAATAGGTGGGCTTTAATGGCATTAACATCCTACCAATCAAATTGTAAGGAACATTAGAGCATTGTTTTTACTAAAGGACAAGACATTGCTTTATAAATTAGTTAAACTGGATGCTGAAACTTGCCTAAATATAATTTCAGGCTTTAAAAAAAAGATTTTTAAAATCCTGCCTCTATTATTTTTATAAATAATTCAAGGTGGTGAACATCCCTAATATTCTTAACTTCTCCTATTTACCTTTCAGAATAATAGAATAACAGAGTTGGAAGGGAACTTGGAGGTCTTCTAGTCCAACCCCTGCTCAAACAGGAAAACCTATACCATTTCAGACAAATGGTTGTGTAATATCTTCTTAAAAACCTCCAGTGTTGAGGCACAGATTTTAGAGGCAAGTCGTTCCACTGATTAATTGTTCTCACTGTTAGGAAATTTCTCCTTAGTTCTATTCTCTCCTTGATTAATTTCCGTCCCTTCCTTCTTGTCCTGCCTTTAGGTGCTTTGGAGAATAGGTTGGCCTCCTCATCCTTGTGGCAGCCCCTTAGATATTGGAACACTGCTATCGTGTCACCCCTAGTCCTTTTTTTCATTAAACTAGACATACCCATTTTCTGCAATCATTCTTTTTATGTTTTAGGTTCCAGTCATCTTCGTTGCTTTTTTCTGTTCTCTGCACTCTTTTTTAGAGTCTCAATATCTTTTTTATATTGCGGCGACAAACTGGATGCGGTATCCCAAGTATGGTCTTAACCGAGGCGTTATAAAGTGATACCCTAACACTTCGCATGATATTCTCATGAAACAATAAAGTAAAACAGAAACGATGATACTGTAAACTCTAAAATTGTATTGACTAGGTTTTGAGCTGTGCACCTAAGTAGTTAAAACCACCTAGGCAAGAAAATGAGAACTGAATCGGAGATAACATATTACAGGTGTGTCACAGTCTTTTTACTTTTGAAGGAAAGTAACATGATTTATTCCCATCCTCATTTATCAGAGTTTATTCATCGTGCTAAGTCACAATTTGCTTTAGCCATGGTTTGTTGAATAAGTCATTGTGCCTTGATTCTGACAACAATGGCTAAGCTATCATTCTTTTTTTTTTTTTGCCATCCATCATGACTATATCTTCATACTGCACTAAATTAAAAAAAAAAATCCGGCCAACATTCTCCTAAACAAGCTGATGTTACATTTGATAACATGCTGTCACATTTTGTTTTGCCGTCATGTTTTTCCAGATTAGAAATAGAAATGAAGCAGTGGCAGAATATAAGAAATACCAACTGAGCTGATCAAAGCTAAAGGACCCAAAGCCCCAAATTAGTGCTACTGTTGAATAGAATGGAACGGAATATGAACATGGAGCATGGAATATAGAATAGAATTAGTGCTCAACTTACAATAGTTCATTTAGTGACTATTGAAACTCATAATCCACTGTAAAAAGTGATTTATGATCATTTTTCACAGTTATGACTTTTGCAGCATTTCCATGATCACATGATCAAAATTCAGATGCTTGGCAACTGGTTCACATTTATAATCATTGATGTATCTCTGTGATCACCTTTTGAAACATTCTGACAAAGGTCGTAAAATGGGTCAAAACTCACTTAACAAATGTCTCACTTAAGAGAAATTTGGGGCTCAATTATGGTGGTAATCAAGGACTACCTATAGAGTGGAGTCGAGTGGAATGAAAATAGAGAAATAGAATTTCTATGTTTCTAAACATTCCATCAACCCTAACTTTTCCCACTCCCAGAGAGAGGATAATATTAAGATTCAGAAAAGAAGAAAACCTTCCAAATATTTTCTTGCACGCTCTGTGCCCTGTGCACCATTTTACTTCATCCGAGGGGCATATTGAGAGAAGCTGGTGTGCTTTTTGGCTAATGCGTCTAGACGGTTTAATGTTCCCAGTGTAATGTATTCAGCTTCTGCTGCATTTTAGAACAGGGATAACAATAGTGCAGTATGTTTCTTTGCATTATGACTCACACACAGTTCCTTCTGGCGCTGTGAAATACAATTTCTCAAACTCCAATTATCAAATTGAAAATAGTACTGCACTTAAAGCAACAGTTTTTTACCCTCCTAAGCATTATGTGGGATCTGGTTTCTTCTTCTTTTTTTAAAAAAAATGCACCTAAGGAATGGGTCATTAATTATTGGAAAGACTGCTTTCTCCATCAAAATCAGGTTTTAAGGTGCTCAGGAGAGGTTTTGTCTTCTGTCCAATAGTTGTGAGCAGCCTAAATGTCAGATAAGCGAGAAACAGCCATCTGAATAGCTCCTCACGGGCTCATACTCTCATTGTGAGGGATGTTCCTTCCATAGGCTAAAATCTGCATTCAAAATTAAGATGCTGGTTTTGTTCAGCATGCAGAGCTGTTTGCCAGGACTGGTTTTTAATGTGGCAGGTGCTCATATTTCTCAGTGGTGCTTTTCGTTTTATACATTTTAACCCCACGAATCCCATTCCTTTTATTTCATGAAAGTGTCTTCTGGGTGTAAAGATCAGTTGGGGATGTGGGAAAGTATTCTGGGCAGCCATAGGGAAAGGCAGGATACAACAGCCTTATTTTTCTTTCTTACAAATGGATGTCTGACGATTGGCCTGCTAGAAATACAGGTAGTCCTTGACTTATAACAGCTCACTTAATGAACGTTCGATGTTGCAACGACACTGGAAAAAGTTACTCCAAACCCTTTTTCACACTTATGGCCTTTGCAGTGTCCCTGTGGTCAGGTGATCAAAATTCAGATGCTTGGCAACTGACTCATATTTATGACGGTTGCTGTGTCCTGGGGTCACGTGATCACCTTTTGTGACCATCTGACAAGTAAAGTCAATGCAGAAGCAGTTTCACTTAACAACTGGGTTATTAACTTAACAACTGCATTCACTTAACAACTGTGGCAAGAAAGATTGTAAATTGGGGCAAAACCCACTTAACAAATATCTCACTTAACAACAAATTTGGGGCTCAATTGTCAAAATTTCGAGGACTACCTGTAATTTAACAACTGCAGTGAATCACTTACCAACCATGGCAAGAAAGGTCATAAAGTGGGGCAAATTCACTTAACTCCTGTCTCGCTTAACACTAGAAATGTGCTCAGTTGTGGTAAGCCAAGGACTACCTGTGTAAGCCATTTTGTGAATTGGCAAGTCGTCACATTGCAACCATTTTCTGACAGCATTCACAGCATGGCCTTCAACATCCAGGTATGTTGTGGTGCCTCAAATGTTGCCTCCCTTATTAGAGGCCAGGTTTGGAGTCCCTCACCAGCTTACTTGCATCCTTTGGGGAAAAGTAATAATTAGCATTGAGTAGTAGCCCAAGGCTTCTCGAGACCTTCTGTTCATTATTCTTGAATTTTGAAGCAGCTAAAATGCATGTGAATATAATGTCGCCTTGGCCTATTTTTGCTAAAGTAATATCTTTTTTTTAAAAAGCATATAAACCTATGACTTAAATTCTAAAAAAGGACACAAAGACAGGTGTTTGAATACCGAGTTGCCTTCTATACTGAAGATGAGAGTGCTGTCTGCTAAACTAAAAAAAATGGTCATTATGACTTTCTTAGCCATTTTGCTAAAAATTAAGAGGAAATTTTTGGAAATAATTATACAACAGAAAGCATTTTGCTTTCTGTTATGAAATAGATTAACGAAGGAAAAATCTGTGAAAAATAATATTGCAGAATTCTTTAGCCATTGAAAAATGAATGTTTCTTGTATATTAGAGAGATAACTGAGAAGGAAGAAAAGCAGAAGAGTGTCATTTTTTGTTGATTCTATTATAAATGTCACGAAATGTTATGCCAACAAAATATTGGCTAGGCTTGTATAGCTTTTCACATGAGCATACCTTCCTTATAAGAGGACGTGGACAATAGTTCTAATTTTATAGAATTTCAGCTACCTCCTTTTCCTTCATTGTGATATGTCATTGTTTACAGTACTGTAACATTTTAAAAAATGAAGTTTGTTCAGTTGTATATGGCCAAAGCCTTCCATCTTTCACGTTTATTTAAAAATAAATTGCTCTCTGTTAAGTGAAATGCATTTTATTCTTGCAATTTTAATTCTGTCTTTGTATACAGTTATATATAATATAGTAAGCAACCCTATCCTGCTAGGAAGAAATAGGACCTGAATAAATATTTTGATGGTTTATGTAATGATTTACAGTTTGGGATTTATAATTATTTGAGGGGTTGTTTTTTTACTGTTTGAACCTTCTGATTAGCAAGTCTCAACCTGAATGATTTGAGATGTTAAAGAGTTTTACTGCCCTCTGCTGTATGGAACACTGCTAATCTTTTATTTGTTGTTCGGCACCTGAAAATGTTTTCCTTTCCTTATATTGAGTTTTCTTTACATTGTGCTATAGCACTGTAACTGAAAGCTAGCATGTTATTGACCAAATGGAAGCTATCATCTACATGCCGTAATATTTTTATAAGATACAGTACTTTTAATTGCTGGGTAAGTTTGAAATCCAAATGTACAAAACTGCAATCCAACTGCCTTGATTTATATAAACGAAGAACTGCGTTTTTCTGGGCATGAATGTATTGACAGAAATCTAAACAAGCCATGCAGGCAGTCTTTGGGTTACGATAGCAGTTGATATTAGAAACTACATTGATAAGGAAGCGATCCCGTCATAAAGTGTTAGGTCACATAACCCTGATGCTTAGCAACAACAATTCCCACAGTCCTGTTGCCATTGTAAGTGAGAACCTTACTCGATCACGACTTCTGACCTCCTACTGGTTTCCCCATTGAATTTGCTTGTGGGAAGTCGGCAGCATCAGAAATTGTTATCATTTGACTATGGCTCATTGTGACATCACAATTGGAAGCAGAGCCCCTGGCTCACAATCCGATGATTGCGGGGATGCTGTTATATATGGAACTTCAAGGACCCATCCTAAGTCGTCATTCACTCCACCACACCCAATTTAACTTTGAATAGTTGCTGAATGAATGGTTGTAACCCAAGAAATGCCTGCAGTGTAAAAATGTAATAATTATAATATTTTTTAAAGGAAAAATATGACATGGACTTGTAATTTAGAACAAAACTACAGTCTGATAGCACAATAGAAAACATCTTAGTTTTAGCTAGGCTAAGTGTAATGTTTGATCCAAATTAGATTAAAATTCCCCAACATTAGTTCACTTTTAGAAGTAATCTTCATGATTACCCATGAAACGTGATCTAACAGAATCAATTGAATTTTTAATCCAATTCACTTGAATTCTTAGTAAAATTGACAAATCCAATGGGCAGTCCTGCTCTTTGATAGTACCGGTAGCACATAACGCCTTTTTGCGAGAGGTAGTTTGATACAGAAATTATACTTCATAGACATTTCCCATGTTGGAAAAAAAATCAATTGCCATATATCTATGTCTATACATCTACACACACACACACACACACACACACACACTTGTGTGTGTGTGTGTGTGTGTGTGAGAGAGAGAGAGATAATATATAAAGTAATCTCATTTTGTAGGTTTTAATATAGTAAATTAGCTTTTGAGCAGTTAGAGATGTCATTGTTTTTCTCAAGATAAATGATGGCTTCTGGATTTCAGTTGCATTTACAGCAAATTGGAAGAAATGTGATATTTTAAAGGAGAGAAGAAATAAAATTGAAGAGTTTTGAGACATTAAAGAGTTATTTTCCTGTAGACAATTTCATCTATAAATAATTGGGATCCTCATGCTGTCAAGTAGATATTTTCCTTATTTTTGTCATGTTTTTTATTCAGTATATTTTAAATCTGTTTATGTGTATTCATAGAATCCATCAACTTAAAATTTGCTATCACGTACAGGAAGTCAGGAGTCAAGGCGGTTTAAATTAGTATACAGGTTTATTGTACTCTAACTGTCTCTACAAGAATCTGAATTGCTAACGGTCAAAACAAATTGGCAGTGGAAGAACGCACGGAATTCAAAGGGGGGGGTGGACTTAGATCTCTTGTGAGCACAAAGGGACTCCAAACTGATGACACCCTTAACCCCTCCTTCAGTCTCATCCTGGTTATCTCGTACATCTTCTTTAATCAGCAAATTGTATTAGTTACTTGTAATTATTTTCTTTTTATTATCTGCACAGCAGTTGAATTTATAGGACTTTCAGTCAACTGTTTATGCCCATTTAATTAATTATAAAAATTTACCATGCATAGTTGAATTTTTTTCTGCTAAAGGAATATATACATGTTTTTCCTAACATAGATGGTATATCATAAGATTATTCTCATTTTTCTTCTTAATCCCCACAAAATAAAATAGGTTTTATGATTTCTAATAGGTATGACTGCTTGAAAGGGAAGAGACAGCAAGTAATCTTTTCATGGATCATAAGAAGAAAATTCCACAGTAGCATTTTCCTTTTCTTTTTTATACTGTTGCGGATTTTTTCTTCTTCTATAGTTTTAAAAGTTTAGGATTTTGGCCAATTTCCAGAATGTAGTCTTGAAATGCTTATGGAAGTCTTGTACTTTTTTCCCTCCCAAATGATGATTAACATTTATATTCAAATTCATTAGATCAGCTCCATTTGATCCATGTAGGTGGTGAAGTGAAATCTAATATTTTGCATTTAGGTTAGAACTGCTTTTTTACCTTGTTTTTTTTAAAAGGTCTCAAATCATCTTCAAGCCCTGTATCTTACTAATTCAGCCTTTACACTTAATAATGTGAATAATGTAAAGGAAGTAGCATTTGTAAGCCCTTTCTGAAAGTACCTTATTTAAATTGAAACATACAACACACGTGGTGAAGAATGCCATTATCATTGGGTTATATCACAGACTCTGAATCTCAACAATAAGAACAATATTTGAAAGTTAATTCACTAACTTCTTCTAGCCCAATTTTCTGTATTAATGATATTTAAAATTAACTTCAAGTTATATATTAAGGACTGCTGTAGAAAGGTTCTGACAATCATACAACTTTAAGTGGAAATTTTTGAATAGGTATGAAAAAATTGAATATAGTTAAAATGTTTCCAAAAAAAATTTAGCTGTTGATTTTTAAACATTTTTAGGTGTCTAAAAGGAATGGTATTGCTGATGCCAAACAGTATAATACAGCCCAGGGGTCTCCAATAGTAATAAGGACATGGGACACCTTTCAGATTCCAGATGGATCATTACAACTGACATCTTGGTTGACGACTGTGAAAAAGATCCTTGGATTATTTTATTTTATTTTCGTGGGGGACCACAATCACATATCTACAGGATACACCAGGCAAGTAGTAATGAGTTTTAATTGCTTGTGTGGCCTTCCTATTATAGAAGGAGGAAGGCTGTTTACAATGCAGATTTGAAACCATCTTCCCCAATTTTCAGGGCATTTCTGAACTCTGTTTTCTAGTAATTATGTTTAAAACCGCAGCCTGCAGGGCTTTTGAAATGTAAATGTATAACCAACAAATAGTTTGATATTTTAGCAATAAATAATGATTTATCTTTGTGAAATCTGTAGTACCGTTTGTCAAGGTATTACTATGACATACATACTACTTGATCCACATATAACAACTTAGCAGGACAGCCAAGTCCCAAAGTTTATAATTTTTGTCGTGAGAACAGTGATGATTCCTCTTTGCTTTGAAAGTTGGTACACTAGACCTTTTTATCTTCACTATTTTCTCCTCAAAATTATTTTTTTAACAAAAACAATTATCGCTGATCTACTTTAATTTGCAAATCCATAGTTAAGGACCAGAGATCCATAAATCACACTCTACTTGCTGAATTATTGAGTTAACAACGTATGTTTAGGATTGCTGCATTGGATGGAACCAATAATACTTGTTGGTATGTTCAAGTATTCCTTCAAATGAGGATTTGGAAAGCTTTTAAAGCCTTCTAACAAGACTTGAATACAAGTATGATCACAATCATGACTGGAATCTTAGTCGTTGAGCAAAGTGGTCGTTAAGTGAGACAACCATGTGACTGCTTCGCTCAACAAACACAATCCTGGTGTCCTATCCCACCCCAGGAAATCAGACACATGGGTAAGACTTTTATCTTTTCTAAAAGATTTTCAAACAGAACTCTTAACAGCAAAAGGTTTGAAGGAATTGAGGAACACGATGGTGAAGTGAACAGAGAGTTGCTGCCAATGAATTCGTGAAGCATGCAGCTCCCCTTATATAGGGGCAGTGTGACCCAAATTTAGTCCTTTGAAGGGACAGAGTTCTTTCTGGCTAATAGTCTTGATGAGAGCCTTTATTCAGTGACTGAGATTCCTTCCTGGTAGGCAGCCCTTCCATTCTCAAAGAGCTGCCTAGTGAGTGGGGGCAGAATGCAGCTCCAGGCAGAGCTGAGATTCCCTCCCAGCAAAGAGCTGCCTGCTGGGAGGGAATCTCAGCTCCGCAGCAGGGAGCAGCAGTTTGCAACCTTCCGTACTGGCTTTCTGGGGACTCAGACAGAGAAAATGGCAAATGGTAATCACATGATCGCGGGGTGTACAGCAGCAGGTTGTACACATGAACAGTTTGCCAATCACCCAGAGGCGATCATGTGACCACACAAGGGTAGCACTATGTTTTACGAAGACCGGAAGTGCTTTATGGGCTGTATTCCAATACCATCTTAATTTCAAACAGTCGTTAAACAACCAGTTGCAAGTCAAGGATTACATGTAAAAATGAGTTTGAATAGCATATATGCATATCTGAAGAAATACTGGCCTTCCATATGCAGACGTATAAGTCTGGATGTAATTCTCTGTTTTCATTTATATAATATATAGGTTGTATTTAATGAAATGATACTTTCTTAAGTCTAATTCAAAATGTCATGTTGAAATGTCAGTTAAGTTTAATATTGCTTAGGTTTGAATGTCACTTTTGATTCTTGCAAATATTTTATTGTTTGTGATTGTTAATAAAGTGAACAATTCTGAATTCATGGCTAAATCTTTTTAAACAGCCTTTAGAAACTGATCTTTTCATGTATTATTGAAATGAGCTAATACAGATATTAATGATGGTATCCATATTCTTCCTGAAACTTCCTTTTCTTTCTCTTTTTTCAGGCTCCATATTTCCTTTAGATTTTTAAAATAACCTTTTCTAATGAGGATGACTGATACGATTAGAGTAAAGGAGGAAGGTGATACAATGAAATGTTCAGAAGCCGAAATAAAAGACAATACTGCAGTGGAACACTTCGTAAGATCGGAAAGTCAAGAGCAAATTCAAGCAGAAAAAGTTGAAAAATGTACCGATAATAAAAATGATGTACAGGTAAGAGAAATGTCTCCCATCCTATTTTTTCATCCTGGTGTGGTGTATATTGAATAGAAGGAGGGAAAACAATATAGGCCATTGTGAAGGCAGAATAAAAATCTTTACAAATAACATAGAATAAAACATGGTGTCTCTTAATTATACTTGTGTCAGTTTTGCTGGTGTTCTTAAAATGCATGAACTGTGATTTTCTTTTGTTTGCTCCTTTGCTTTAATCTACACTTTTCTTATTATTGTGCTTTTTAAATTTTTAAAGTAGGTCTGAAAATATGGGTGTACATTTTTCAGAAGGGAAAGAATTGGTAGCAATATATATTTTGTATTGGTGAGTCATATTAATATAATATCAGAGGTCCAAAACATGCTGAGTTGATCAACGTTCACTTCAAATATGAAATACATGCTTTTTAAAACAAAAAATTTAAGCTTTCTACTTCAGAGTTGCTATTTCTAACCAAAGCAGTTTGATTTCATTAGTTTCAGCATTTCTTTAATAAAAGAATTTTAAGTGAGTGAGTAATCCAAAGAGAATTGTTCCTAAAACCCTGAATGGCTTGTTTTTATTGCTTTGATTGTGACCTTTTTTACTTTCTGCTTTTCTGTATAATACCGTGTTTTCCCGAAAGTAAGACAGGGTCTTATTTTCTTTTGACCCCTGAAATAAATGCTTGGCCTTATTTTCAGGGAGGTCTTATTATTTTTGAGGTGCAGGAGGCGGCGAGCATGGTCACCTCATGGCTGCTGCTGTGTTGCAATATTTCCGAGGAGGGCTTATTTTTTGGGAGAGCTTATTTTAGCACATGCGCTCAAAAGCCCGATTGGGCTTATTATCCGGGAAGGTCTTATTTTTGGGGAAACAGGGTAGTGCTTTACATGTTTGCTTAGTCAAACATATTTTTTTGTCCTTAACCTCCTTAGGTTTTCTGGAATTCTGCATTGGTTTTAGAAAAATATTGGGGTTTCTTTCCTTTGTGGTAGGCCAGGGATCTCCAAACTTGGCAACTTTAAGACTTGTGGATTCCAACTCCTAGAAATCCCCAGCCAGCATGCTTAGCTGAGGAATTCTGGGAGTTGAAGTCCACAAGTCTTAAAGTTGCCAAGTTTGGAAACCCCTGTGGTAGACCAACTAGAAGATAAAGTTGATTAGGAGAATCTCCTGTAATTTTTGATCTTTTCCATATTCCGGTACAATTAAGAAGAGACTTCACCTTCTTTCCAACTGTCCTTTGTAAACAAGAAAGTCAGTGAATACCACATTCCCCTCTTTTTTAAAGAGAGTTTTCATTGCCAAAAAGTCTAGGGCAGCAACAACTAAGTATTCTGGAATCCATGTTGCCAACACTTTTATCAACTTCCTTTTCTCTCCTCGCTTCTTCTTCCCAGTATATTGGCAGTGATGCAAGGCTCTATGAATGGGTATATTTTTCTTTTATTTAATTCCTGAAGAGCCTTTTGTTACATGCCATTTCAATAAGCATAATATTTATCTTTGGAAGATAACTTTTTATTTTATGATGACAAATTGCCACCTACCTTTCTCTGAAGAATGAGATTCTCAGAATGTAAATAGCAAAACTCAAATTCTGCTGTTCTATTGCTCGATAGCAGTTAAACTACAAACTATCCTCTGTTTATAAGAAATCATTTCCAGTCATGATAGTGAATTAGAAATGCAAGAAGCAGAGCAAATTGCTTATTTCTGAAAGCATAGTATCGATGTAGATAGAAACAGAGTAAGACAAAATATAGGTAGTCCTTAGGTTTTGAACGACAATTCAAAGTGATAATGGTGCTGAGTAAGGCAAATTTACAAATGGACTTGAGATCACACAATCGCAATTGGAACAACAGCCCTGCAGTTAAAATAGTTATGGTTTCCCTCTATTACATGATCACCATTTGCGATCTTCCCTGCCAGCTACCCAGAAGCAAAGTCAATGGGGAAGCTGGCAGGAGGTCACAAATTGCCCTGGTAAATTGCTCTCATTCTCACCGCTTTTTCCCCCAAGGACCCCTCAGACAACAGGACAAGTGCAGCTCCAGGTGGGCATCTGCTCACTATCTTGCAACACCCACCCTCACTCATACTGTAGCATGTCCCCTTGCATACACCTGCATTCATGCCACAGCACCCACCCACTTTATAGACTGCATTGTTTAGCAGTGGAAAGTCTTGTCCCAATTACCATTGATAAGCAAGGACCACTTCGTTCAATAGGGCTTTCTCTTAGATAAATATATATAGCATGGTTGTCTGTGTCTCTATAAGTTGTTCGCTTGAAATATTTAAAAATATATCTCTGCAAATAGATCTTAGTTACAAGTGCCATGGGTAATTTATGCAGTAAAAATATTATACAAAGGATTCACTAGGTCACCCTATTATTTGTCTAAATGTTTGGACAATGCTAATTGTAATCAAAGAAAGTTTTTCAAATACAATATTATATTGTGTTGGAGTCCAGGTATTTGGCTATAATGGACTACTGCAGTGGTGGGTTGCCAATTTTTTTACTACCAATTTGGATGCACTCCCCTGTGCATGCGATGCTCATCTGCAGAAGTGTCCGGGAGGTGGACGGAGCCCCCTGCCGCCACTACTACCGGTTCGCCCAATCCGGGCTGAACCAGGAGCAACCCATCTCTAGACTACTGATCTTAGGGATCAGCTATAACACAGTGTCAACTTTCCTTGATATTAACTCTGGTGCAAAGTGAGACTCGTGTATCTGGTATAGCAGGAGTCTCCAACCCCCAGGCTGCTGCCCATTACTAGACCGTGGCCTATTCGCAACCAGGCCACATGAGCAACGGGCTGCAGCACATACATGCACGCAGTTCAACTCAAGCAGCAGGCTTGCACACATGCACCGCACAGCTTTACTCCCATAAACAGTGGGCCAATGTGCATGCACAGCTCAACTTGCAGTTGAGCTATGTATGCATGTGCATGCATGCCAGCCTGCTACTTGTGCAAGTCGAGCTGTGCATGCACGTTGACCCTTTGCTTGTACAGTCCAGTTCCCCCCTCCCCCACCCAGCTTAGCCGCCAATCCTCAAAGGTTGGGGACCGCTGTGGTATAGTCTTGTTTCTGATTTATTGCTGAGTTTAAAATTGCTTCCAGTGTTTCTTTAGTGCAGTTATATTCATATTTTGTCCCATTCTCTTCCTATAAAATTTAATAAAAGTTCAAAGCTTCTGCTTCAGAGATTTTGATTATCTCTGCAGCTCAGCATGAGAACAAAATAGAGATGTTTGGTCACCAAGGCAACATCATTTTTGATGCCTTCATCTATCAATAGTCCATAATATCTTTCATAAATCAATTCAGCTGTTTTTTTTCCAGAAGTTAAACTTATTAGCTTAAACTGTTTTACTGGTGCTTTAGATTCACATTGGTACATAATCAGGTCATTTTTTAAAAAGTTTCTTACTATGCGTGCCATGCCTGAGATAGTTATTAAAAAGAAAATCCCATCTAAAGCTATGAGATGACTTCTGAATAAATAGAATTATGCTGTATTTCTATCTGACATTAGATACACAAGGAAATACTAAGAATGTACACCTGCTATCTTATTATTAAATGATATAAAGTCAACATTGGCAGTCTTCTTTGATCCCTCTTGATATGTGTCTTTAGAAGTTATGAGTTTGAATTCTACATTATTTCATGATTTTCAATATTTCGATATTTTTTTAACTTGAGATAATAATAGCGGTACCTATATTGTACTGTATAACGTGGCTTATAAGACAGTTGAATATAGCTTAATTATTTATGAATCATTTAGGGTGGGCTATAACACAATTTCCCCAAGCATTCCTAAATAAACAAACAAACAATAAATGTTCAGAGAAGACTGCCTATATTTGAGAAGCTTCAGTGTTGGAATCAGAAAGGCCTTGTGGCACTGTGGAGCATCTGGTTATCAATAAATACCATTAAGTTATAAATTTGCCTTGTAACAATTATGTTGAAACCACTGCCATAAAGAAACAAATATGCCTTGCCCGGGGGTATTTCTAATGTGAAAAGTGGGAGCAGAGTGGGTCGCGTGGTTAGGATTCTGAGATGGAGGTTAGCAAGCCCATGTTCGAGACCTGAGTTCTGCTGTGGGGCAGGGTTAAACTCCCGTCCATCGTTCCAGCTCCTGCTGGGGACATAAAAGGAGCCCCACAACTGGGTCTCCCCTGGGCAACAGTGATGTCACCGGCTAATCCTTTCAACCCGAAAATACCTCAGTGCCTCTGACACGAGTACAGGGCAAGCAATGTGAAAAGTGGTTATCTTATTTGGTCCTTTCACCTCTATTGTTGTGGCACTTGGATATTTATTTTGCCCAATCCTATTTTTAACTAATGTGACAATAGAGCATTCTTGTTAGGGAAAACTCTATTTCAGAGGTAACTCTCACTTGAGATATGAAGTGCTCTGAAAGAAGCAATTGTTCTTGCTTTTCAGTTTTCTGTTGACAGAAAATTCCCTATTTGATAGGGAAAATTATTTGCAAAGTGAAAAATTTAATTCCTCCTTCAAAAGGCTTATATATGTTCCTTATATAATTTATACAGTTACTGTAATGTGTTCCCTTTGTTGCTTTGGGCATAGAGGCAGGTACATTATGTGTAAGATTGTTAGGAGTAGAGTTATTTTTCTCCTTAATGATGTCAACACTGAAATGTTTTTTTAACACAACTATAGGCAAAAGGGACCACTTAAGTTTGTGATAACTGATGGGCGCTGCGGCGTCAGGCAAGATGCATTTTCATTGATTCCATTTATTTTTGACAGTGGTTATTGCTTTGAGCCATTATCTTTGGAGCTGCATTATTTGCTGTCTTGATGAGTAAAAACTGTCTTTCCCCAGGAAACAAGTACACAGAGTAAAACAAGTTTTAGGATTGATTTTGAAACCTTGATTCTGATTCTTGCAGTAATTGTGAGCTAGATATGCAGTGTTGTGTTCAAGTGATTGACTATATCATTCTGGTGAGGCAACCCCATGACTTAAATGGCTACTTTGATGGTATTTGGATGAGATCCATTCCCGATGAGGACTTCTGAAATCCAAATGGACACTTCTAAGAACTCTGGGTGCTGAAATCTGCATATCTGAAAGCAGCTAAGATGGAAAAACACTGCCTTATAAAGGCAAGGGTGAAACCTGAAATTGGCTTTGTAGTAAGAAGCTGTGAGATTAGTTCTAGAAAACACTGGAAACCTCACTTCTGTGAGTCGAATGGGCTTCAGAAGAAGTGATTCAGCCTGCAGTCTTAACTTTTCTTTCATTCAAAAAATAATAAATTATAAATAACCCTAAAAGTCTACTGAATTCATAACACTGTCTGCCACTTCTGGGCACAGAGCTTCTTTCTAAATGTCTAAGTGTTAATGTTTTTTTAAAAAATACTTATCCTCATCAATGATGTTGCAGCAGACGTTTTCCTTTTGTATCCAAGTTGATGTTTTTGTGTGATATCGATGCCTGCATGAATTCCAGAAGGGAGTTTGGTTCCCTGAGCTAATGAATCTTTCTCTTTTTTTTCAGAATTTGCTAGATTGATACTGATGCTTTTACATGTTTTTTTTTAAACTCGCATTGATTTGGAAGTAGCATTGTATTGTCTTCTGCAGTCCCTCTCTAAAGCGAAGGATATCAAATAACCATTTTTGTATTTTCAGCTTTTTATCTAATATCTAATTGATATGATCTGCCCTAGGGAGTAAATGACTTTTTGTAGTCTCTCCAGGTTACTTTGCTCCTTTGAATGCTCAAAAGTGTATTGAAAATGGAACCAGTACGATGAGACTGCTAAATTCGTCTGCTTGTAATGGGAAAGATTTAGTCAGTAGGAACATGACCATTGTAGCAGATCACTGGCCTGATTTATACATTCAACTTAAGCCACACTAGGACTTAAAATAGTTGTTTGTAAACTATGTTTATGCTCTGTAAATTGTGGGGACCCAGGGATTTGTGGTTTATTCAATAAGCCACATTAAAAAAAAACAATGTGGGGGAAAGCTGTCCATTAAAGCAATTGTGAAATATGGAGACCAGGCTAGGAAACCAGATGTGCACAACATGGTTAGTGCAGTCTGAATTCAATCATTCACCTTCTCCTGCCTAGAGAGAGAGACTGGGGCTTTTGTTTGCTCCAATAACCATAGATCGAGAACGTATTTGGCTTGATTTCCTGTAATAATTTTCATGTCTTCTGTAAAAAAAAAAAGTTTTGTTTTCAGCTAAGTTTTTTGGCATAGGTGTTTTCTGTCATAAGCATACTGAAAAAGTCAGATTCTGTTTTCAGACTAAGCCTACTAACAATGCATTAGATCAAGTCAACTGTTAAAAGTGTGAGAAATAGAGATGGGATTGCTTTTTGTTTTCTTCTATAGTAGCAAGAAATTAACATGAGAAAATTAAAAGGGAGAAAGAACCTAAAATCAGAAGAAGGATCGTTGTGAGAAATGTCACTATTTTGTAACTTATCTCATCCTTTTACTTGCCCTATAGCAAAAAGCAAAATGTATTAGAGTAAATTGAAGTAAAACAGTGACTGACAGGCTTAAGCTACAGCACTGTAGAGGTAGTCCTTGATTTACAACAGTTCATTTAATGACCGTTCAAAGTTACACAGCATTGGAAAAAATGACTTATGACCATTTTTCACACTTATGACCATTGCAGCATCCCCTGTGGTCACATGATTTACTTTCGGATGTTTGACAACTGTCTCACATTTATGACGGTTGCAGTATCCCTGGATTATGTGATTCCCCCTTTGCGAACTTCTGACAAGCGTAGTCGGTGGGAAAAACAGATTCATTTAACAACCGTGTTACTAATTTAAGATCTGTAGTGATCCGCTTAACAAATGTGACGAGAAAAGTCATAAAATGGAGCAAAACTCACTTTACAAATTTCTCACTTAGCAACATACATTTTGGGCTCAATTGTGGTCATACGTTGAGGACTACCTGTAGTACAAAGAAATTCTCCAGGTATGAGTATGGTGAAGGAATATTTAGAACTCCGCTGAGTCCTTGTGTGCTGTCCATTTGAAGGCACCTGAAGGCCTGTTGTACATCTCTCGAGCAACTGCCTGCTTGCTTGTTTCCATAACTGGTGTGATTGGATTAAAACAGGCTTCCTGTTACCATGCTTCTACTTCCTTAGTTTTTTTGGAGAATAGGTCCATCTGAAATGAGAGGAAGAGAAGGATGGTAGAGCAACTAAAAGTCACGCATCTGTTTTCAGTTCAATTTTTAAAATAGAATAAAATTTAATTATTAGAGAAAGGGCCTTTGGGAGATGCCAAGAAGCATATCCAATATTTATGGGCATTTGTTGCTGACTCCAGTATTAAACCATCAGTGTTCATCCTATATAATGCAGGTATGAATGATGTGGCACAATATAAGTATAGTCCACCCAAGTATGAAGCTGTTCTTTTTATCTAGCATAATAAGAATCACTAACAGTTTTGTAGTGGTTTTAATTATTCTAATGTCTTTAGATATCTTTGATCTCATTGCCTGCATGCTTGTGTGAGAGAGAGGGTTTTTAAAAAGCTATAACCACATATGCTATGCTTACGTAAGCATTTGATATTTTTTTCTCTTTATTGTATACTGTAAAATTGCATGCCCACTCAGGAAAAAAACGTTCTGTACTTCTTAGTTCTTATTTCAGTGATCTTTGTGTGAACTAAAATAGAGATTAATACCCAGGATTACTTGGCAAGCTTGCTGGCTACTTGGAGTTTTGGTTAGCATTTCTTATTAACCAGCCTGCTTTAGTGTTATACTAACTCTTATGTGCGAGCGGATCAATAAGCGTGGAAGGAGAATTAACAGATATTTATAGATTATCCATCAGAATACATAGATGGAGAAACTCATGCCTAATTTTTCTACTATGGAAATGTGGCTGAAGCAATTTCTCATTCTAGATCTAACACTTTCTTGAATAAGTGAGTGGGTTTCCACATTTTTATTAAGCTTTTGCTAGGAACAGTGCTATTTCACATTGTTTCTGTGGAATTCAAGAGCGTATATATGAAGATCCCATATGATTTTCCTTGCAAGCACTCTTGAATAAGAAGGGCAACAATTATAAAGTGCTTAAAAATATTACAGTCAGTGCTTCAGTCTCTTCCCCTAGGAGCAGGAAAAGTTATAATTGAGTGGAAGACGGGAATTTTATGGTTCACAAAATGGTAGTTTTGATGTGACACTTCAGGACATTTTTTACACTGTGGTAGAACAGTTCTAAATCTCTAATTGTTCCTAATGGTGTAGCCTTAGCAGTTAATTTAATCTATCCAAAGAAGGATTAGTTCAACACTTACAAGCATAACAACACTCCCTAAAGATGAAGGTTATCATTGAATAATACATTGAAAGGAGATAAGAATAGTGTCTATTTTCAAGAAAATTATAAAAGGTAAAAAAGACAAGGAACAGCCTTGTCATTTAGAAATTGGACATTACCAATGGTAGTTGTCATAGATGAGCAAATGTTTTAAAATTTCAATTTTGTATTATTTTATCAGCCTCCTTACCTGTCAAAACTGAACCAGTAAAGAAGCAGGAGCCTTTTCTCTGTGCCTGGTGCATGTTCAGTCTCACAAACCATAAGGGTTTCTGAAGTCTGCTAATTTTTCAGTGTCCAGGCAAAACTGTTGCCAAGGATTTGGCAACGTGGGATGGACACACACCCACACACCACAAATCCAATCCCAGTAGTGAGGTCTGGATGTTCTTGCATTTCCTCATGGGATGGATCATCCTGTAACTAACGGTCACCATGAAATTGCTTTCGTTCTACTGTGCACACCAAATCCCTTACACAGCCAGTATATGATGTTTAATGCAAATTCTCTTCTGTTGTGCTCACCATTCAGCGGCCAGCGCAATCTTTTGGACAGACAGGAAAAAGGTCAAAGGTACAGTAGACATGTGTGCTGTGCTGGCATGCTAAGGTAGTCTTCATGCTTGATGGAAGCTTGGCTGTTTATTGAAAATTAGTTTTGTTCTTTCTTTCGTTGGCAACCAAAGTGTATTTTTCTGTTTTTTGGATTTATGATTTGCCTAACTGTTTGCTTTTGCTTGGCCTTTATATTTTTGGTGGCTTGATGTTGCTAGACAGAGAAAATAGTGCTGCTTTTTGCTTCAACCCTCTTTTTTTCATTAACTGTAGTTTGCTTTTTGCTGATATTGTGGTGACTTCAAAGCTTAAATGGATATCAGAGTTTTATTTTTATTTTTTTGCTTTGGGGGGGATGCTTTTGCCCCCAAATAATAAATTACTGTGTGTTGAAAGTCATTGACATCCTTAAGTAAGCAGTTTTGTTTTGTAGCTGACCGTAAGATAACTAAAGAAAATATCTGTGAACTGTAGTTTTTAATTATAAATACTTTTCTTTAGTCAAGTACAAAATTAAAGCTAGTTCGGAGCCTGGCTGTGTGTGAAGAATCTCCTCCACCTCCCACAGCTGAAATTTCGCAGGACATCCAGGTAAAAATAAAATAGTTCTGAGATTTCTTACTTTCATTTTTGTGATGTAAAAATGTTTGGGAATGATTTGAAAGGTGGAGATGGGGAATGCAAGAAGATGTATTATTTGGAGCATGCTAATGAATTTGTGTGAGTGTCAACAAACTGATGATTAAACTTTAAATATTTGACTTAACAATTGTAAAATATGTAGTTGAGTACACATCTGCGTTCATGTGCTATCCCATGTGACTACCCTAAGATAATGAAAAAAAAAGTCTTCTCATTTGGCTTCCTGATTGTCTTTTACATTCAGTTGTGTGGTTTAAAAGATAATATACTTTGGAATATTTATATCTCGGATTGGTATCAAAATGTAGCACTACAACTTAAAAAAAAAAGCAATTGCCTTATATGGTACAGTTCAGCAGCTTTAGAATTGAAGCAATGGTATCAATCAGATTGAATTTCCTCTTTGTTGTAGTAGAACTTTCCCTTGGCACTAATATCTACGGCATAACATTGTGAACCTATACAATATTTCACAAAAAGCAAACTGTAGTTTGCATGATATCTAAAGAAGAGTTCTGCATATAAATCTGTTCAGATCGTGGCTGTTATCTGAGGAAATATGATGGTATCATAGATCTTTGTTTTAGTTTTATTAAATCCAAATTTGCATCTTTTTCTTGTACCAAGTTGTATTAAGCCACTGGGTGTAAACTGAATATTTTAACACAGGCTTCCAAAACTTGAAAGTGTTAAGTCTTGTGTATATTCTTTTTATTCTGATAGCTTCACTATCAGAATTAATTTATTTTTTCTATTCAATATTAAATTAGAATGCTGATAGTTGGCAGAGTAATATGGAAAACTGGATGTATGCTTTTATAATGTGTATTTGTTTATTTTAACACCATGTTTATGAAGAATATATAGGATTCATTTAAAAGAACAGTAGTTTTAGTATTTTAAGTGCCGGGTCAGATAAATAAGATGTTAGAAAATTATTTTAAATGAAGTATAATAGAAAAGATTAGAGTCAACTTTGTTAAGCTTGTTGAGATTCGTCTGATTATTTAAGAGAGATTAATTTTGACAGAGTAGGATGTTCTCAGAATCCATCTGAATAATAGGACATTTTATTTGGCAGAATAATAATTTTGGTTTCCAGGATTCATTTTTCATATACCTACTAGAAATAATTTTAAGAGTAAATTCTGAGTGACATACCATCCAGTTCAGTGCACTGAATGATCAACAGATAGGGCTTTTATTTTCCTTATCAATAAAATGAAATATAGCTATATTGGAATACAGTTGTGCTTTATTTATTTCAATCAGCATGCTTCACGGTAATTATGCAGAAAATGTATACTCCTATATTTTTTGAATGTCAAGGTTTTATTTTTGCTTCATTAAACAATAGTACTTATATAGAACTACCTTTTCTTATGCTATTCATTAATATCAGCCTTCCGCAACCAGGTCTCCTGCAACTGAGGTGGATTTCAAGTTCCAGAATTGCCAGCAGTGGCCAACCTGGCCAAGAATTCTGGAAGTTAGTCTTCATCATGGGAAGTTTCCATGTTTGTTGCAACTGATAATCAGTCGTATAGAATGATTTGATTTCTAAACGTTTTTCATGTTTTCATGTGTTTCTATATTGGTTTTTAACTTTTTTTATTGGATCGTTTTAGCTATTAGAAGTTGCCAGGGTCAAAGGCAAATTTATCTAGTTCCTTCTAGTGGCAAAGATCTTATTATATTTCCTCTTAAAAGTGATGTGGTCCCTCCAAATGTACATCCCTAATTGATGGGATCTGTAATATATTCTGCCTTCCTGTCCTGCTGGGCCAGGTAGATGTAATAGGGGAGAGGCTGTTTTTGAAATAGCCTGGTCCCAAGCCATGTAGGTCTTTAAAGGTGCTAACCAGCATCTTGAATTGTATCTGGAAGCAGATTAGTAACCAGGGTAGCTCCTGCAATATAGTTCTCTCCGCTTTGGACTGATAGACAGTGTATAGATTTGCTCTGTGGACATTCATCTTTTTAGCATAACTATGATTGACCACATGTTAAATGAGATAAGCTTCCTCTTTAGACTCTTGATGTCATTCAGGTGTCTTATCCTTTTGCCAATTAGAAGTCCTAAAATCACTTATTTGATAGCGAGGATATGCTTTCATCTATTTCCTTACAAATGAGATATTCTACCTTAAAATATTTAGGAAAACCATGTTCTGTTCTGTAAAATTTAGTATTTACTTTTACTAGAGCAATCCAGACTATGAAAAATTTGGATGATCATTTTACGTTCCTGTTTCTGCTCTTCTAGAAAAACCAAGTACAGGGAATCCTTTTGCTGTTTGTATGCAGCTATGATGCATTCTTGTAAAATATTTTTACAACTGTGTTACAATGGACTAGAAGTTTTAGATCATGAAATTCCAACGAATCTTTATTTTTGTGTAATTTTAAGTGTTTTTAAAAAATATTAGAAAGTAATATATTGAAATTTGTTCTCTGATAATTTTTTTCTCTTGTATTTATATTGGAGCAGCCAGTATTTGAGTGGAAAACAAAGCTACACATATCAGTCTCAATCCATCTTTCATCAGTTTTGCATTATTCTGCAGTTTTTTTTAAACACCAAGAAGAAACTTTACATTGGCTGTGCGATTTCTGGATTTTAGTTTCTAAATTTTTAGGTGATACTACAGCACAAAATCTTAGGAAGTACATCATTGAAAAGGCAACTAAGGCAATTTGGAAATGGAAATGTGGACAAAATGAAATGCGTTGACATCACATGGAAGAAATTTAGGGGTGTGTGTGTCAAATTTGAGACATTTGTCCATTATCTTTTTACAAAATTTTGGAAAATCACTTAGTGTGATGGACTTATGGCAGTTTCTTAATAGTTTGCTAAATTTCAGGAAGTATGATAGTTGAAGAGACTAATATATATAAAGTCTTCCGACTTGCTTGGTATTTGACTCTGTAACTTTAAAGGAACAAAAAAGGTTACTAAGTAGAAAGTTGTGAGAAAGCAAAACTGTTCACCATGTAATCTGTAAGCATAGTATTGTCTTCAGACAAAACTGACTTAGTTGGTTTATAATCATGATTTATCTCTTGTTATTTCTTGTTCACATGTAATAACCATCACATCCTATCTAAATGTAAGGAGGAGGGCAAAACGTGGGGGCCTGTATATTCAAAACATCAACTATGGTTCTTAAGGTTTACCTGCCTTTGCTAGGTATCGAAGCAATAAGTTAATAAATAATGAGTGATTGTACCCCATTCTTTATTAACTGATTAATATTTTTGTATATATTTTTAGATATTAATATTTTGTAGAGAAAGTTCCACAATAAATGTATGATGCTTGCCTAGAGAATTCCCGGCTTATGGAATGAATTACTTCCATAAATCTGACTGGGAACTAAATAATTTCTAAAACGTACTAATTATGGCTTTCCCAAATGTTATATGGCTAGCATGCATCATAACATTTGTAATTTTGTTATGATCAGTCTTAAAATGCTCTTCAGTGTTGGTTTTAGTGTAATTCAATTTCATGTTTGTGTGTAAGATTCAAAAAACTTTCTCTGTTGGGTTTTCAACTTGAATGCATTATCTCTGGTGGTAGCACTGAATCTTAATCGAATGATGCTGGAAACTGAGGATATTTTATTGTTAACATATACATCAACAGGTTTCATTTGTTACAATTGAGGTTGTAATCACGTTTTCTTAAATCTGATATCAACTGGAACAAAAATCAAAGTTGGCTCTTTGGTGGCAAAGATCTACCTGGAAAAGCTCTGGGATAAATAAAACCATTAAAATATTATAAGTAAAGGGTATAACCAATTATTGCAAGATAAAAATATGTTTAATCATACAATGAAATACATTTTCAATCTGATATAGCATTTTGCTTAAACGACTTCTATTTCATTTTCACGTAAAAATAAAGAAGCTAAAGAACAGAACGGCAAATGAGTCCTTGCTTTTATAGCATGTACTGACTCTACTCCAAATTAAGGGATTACAGGGTCATAAAAAGGGAGGTTATCTTAGTTATTGTATTTATTTTCTCAATGGCAGAATCATTTTCAATTCGAGAACGTGTGGATCTTTGCCATTCATGCAACTCCTCCACTTCTTTAACTTAACTGAAATGTTATGCATGTTTGCCTTAAAAGAGACTGATTCTATCTTGTACAAGGTTGCTAGCAATATTAAAAACTCAGAAATTGGAAGAGGTTAACTAGCATTTATATATATATATAAATGATTGTTACTGAAGAAAAAAAATCACTGCCTTGGAAACTTAAATTACTTTTCTTACATGTGAGGGCTTCAGTCCTATAAAACACATATTCCCATTGAGTTAGATTTCATAAGATTTGAACACAAACTAGGGTATCTATTCAGAGGATACAAATCTAACTCAACAGAACTGTACTTCTTGTGTTAGAATTAAATTATTAAAGTTGATTTTGTTTTGTGAGATACTGCAACCTAAACAACATAGCATAGATATTTCAAAATGATTTGCATCTTACTACTAAGCCTTGTTTAGTGTTGGAATTGGAATACACTCTGGAGTTGGACCAAACCCAAGGAAACCATCTGGTTCCTAGACATCTTTGCCAGAGATAAAGGCTTCTGTGGAATTTAGATTTACTTTTCATGAAAGCTGGTTTATTGTTTATGAATAAAGATTAAAAACAAAGTCTGGTTATTAGGTATGACTAGTTCAAATTAACTGGCCCTTTTATGTGTGTGTGTGTGTCTTTGAGTCAGTTTTGATGGTCAATATCTGGTTTAGTCCCTGCAGTTTTCTTGGCAACGTTTCTCAGAGATAATTTGCTATTAACTCCTTCCAAGGGCAGAGAGAGAGTGACTGGCCCAAGGTCACCCAGCTGACTTTGGGGCTCCTGGTTTCTAGCCTGATGCCTTAACCACTATACCAAACTGGCTCTCAGTTGGCTTATAACCATGCTTTATTTCTTATTCACACATAATAACTATCATTTAAATCAAATCAAATAACAAAACTAATCTTATCTAAATTTCCTTCCAGCTAAATGCAAAGATGTGTGGGAGCCTGTACATTCAAAACATCAATTGTGGTTCTTACGGTTTACCTGCCTCCCATTAAGCCGTTGTTTAATATTGCATGGAAGCTGGCTTTCTTTGAAAATTTAGCTTGTGGATAATTTTATAGGAAATAGCAATATTGTTTCTTGAATCATTTGTCCTTTTCCCAGGCATATGAACTTAAGGGAGTTGCGTTTTAAGAGGCTCAAAATCAGTTATTTCACATTGGCCTTTTGGTTTACAGCCAAATATTAGCGTTTTCGTTGTTGTTACATCTGTAGACTTATTTAAACAGACACTGTTTTTTTTACAGGATACCTTTCTTAGGGGGGAAAAATTGTTAATTTTCCTTTTCAACAGGAAAAAAATCAGATCCAGCTAACACAGTTATTTGAAAAGGAAGAGAAACCCTCGAAAGATGAAGCTGAAAAGGAGAAGTCTGATAAATTACCCAGGAAAATGTTATCAAGAGGTTTGTTATACATTATCCTCTTCTTAAATTACATAATTTGGGCTGTAGGTTTAAAAAACCTCCAGGTTGCTAGTATTTACCATAATGCCTATTCTTTCTATATTGGTAAATTTATTCTCTGAAGAATCTCCCAGAGATGCCTAATTAGTGCTGAAAGTATATAATCCCCTTATCCTCCTGGCAAATAAAGAGTTGGTTTAGCTGAGCAGTTAGGCTATCTTAGACCCAGTTTTCTTTGGGAATTGCATGCTCAGAAGTAATTGGAGTGTGCTACAATTTAAAAAGGAAGACATACGAATTCCGAACACTGGCATATCATGTATATGAGATTTCTAATGTGTTTCATGAGCTATTTTTGAAATGTGATCTTTTGGGAGATAGAAATGTCAACATTAATGAATTTCACACATTGGCTTAAGTGATTCTTTTCTTTCAGTAAGTAGATTAGCGTTCATATGTTTCCCTTCAAACTTCCTTCCAAGGTGGAGTGAGCAGCCTGCGGCTCAGGACAACGTATAGCTCATACTCCATCTTTGCGACTTTGGGAATATTGTTGAAAACCAACAGACCTCTTTTCCACTACAATAAAATGCAAAACACATGAATATTGCAGAATTAACCTTACAATGGGCCTGGCATAATGGAAAACAATAGACCCATTCTCCTTGCCTTCCCATTTGTTTTACAGTCCTTCACCATCTGAAGGGTTATTGAGAGATCTGTGGGATAGGGAGACAAAGTAAGATAGATTTTCTCTCTCCCCTCACATTTTCTGTTAATAGAGAAGCAATCGACTATCCATGCCAGTGTGCCATTAAACTTTCAGACTTTGTCATCCTAGCTGCTATTCTGTAAAAAGCAGTCTTAAAATATTAATGGCTTGGTTTTATTGAAAGAATTAATGTGTTCTCTGTAACTGTGGATTTATTTTTATTTTAGATTCTAGTCAAGAATATACAGATTCAACTGGTATAGATCTACACGAGTTTTTAGTTAATACATTGAAAAACAATCCCAGGTAAACAAGTGGCCATGATATGATGTTAATGTTGAAATGAATGTATATATTACTAGAATTTCTCATTCATTTTCCTTTGGTCTATTTGTAAATTTTGCTCTGTTGTTGGATACTTTATTGAAAAACATTTAAACTCATATTTTTCTGCACATTCTTTTTCAAACTGTAATGGAGCCCCTAATATTATTTTTATTCTATCTTTTGATGCATTCACAAAGCTCTCTTGGCTGTTCCTATATACCAGTAGTTCTCAACCTTCCCAATGCCATGACCCTTTAATACAATTCCTCATGTTGTGGTGACCCCCAACCATAAAATTGGTGTCTCGGTTCCTAAGACCATCGAAAATATGTGTTTTCCGATGATCTTAGGCGACCCCTGTGAAAGGGTCATTTGACCCCCAAAGGGGTCCCGGCCCACAGGTTGAGAATCACTGCTATATAGGAACAGTTAAATGCAGGAGTGTTTCCGAATTTTTAAAAATTTAGGTCTAACTTTATGCAAGCATGAGCTACAATAGCTATATTTAGAAATCACACCAAATTATGGTTTAGCACAACAAGAACAAACTCACAAGAGTAGATAGTGATTCTTTGCTTCTTGTGAGGTTGTGAGGAAAGAGTCTAGGATTCAATTTTACATTAACTGCAGCTTGCACCAGAAATTATGGTCAAAACTATGTTGTCGATTGTGGCAAATAGCTTTAAACAGAAATGTATGATATTAGTTTGTTTTTTTCTAACCTCTTAGGTAAAATCAGTTGCCATGACTGCATTCAAAGGCAGCAATTGTGGTTGGCTGCAAACCTGCCTGGAGGAATGTTATTTTTTTCTTTTGAAGCAGTGCAGCTAGAAATCATTGCCTGCCTGTGGTTTGTTGATATGGTAACATGGTAGGTTGATGACTCATCCAAAGACAGCAGTATATGTCTTGCAAAAATAAGAAGCTAGAGGTGGAATTCAAAACAAACTACAGCTGTAGATTCAGTTTCTTACTTGTCTAGGAAGAAACTACTATGTTACATTCAAATTAGATAGCAACCACACAAAATAAGCCACAGTACCTGAAGGCAAACCACCATACACAACTGAATTTAAGCAATTATCTGGTATCCTATCCATTTAAGAGCATGCAATTTATCAGGTAGTAAGTCTCAAATTACTGCATCTTAATTCTTCTCAATAAGTAATCTTGAGTTCAGGAAGAAACATTACCCACAACTTGCCAGATTACTCCTAATCTGTCCTTTATCTTCGCCAAGAAGACCAATGGTGGGAGTTGTTCTCTAGTATTTCTAGATAGCATGAAATTCCTTGTTCCTGGCTAGTAAGATAGGCAAGAATCCTTGCTTTCCTTTTGGAGGTGTTTTGACTGATTTTATACCTTTAAAAAAAACCTTGGTATATTTAGAAAACCTTTTTTTTTTTGGCTTTTTTTTTTCAAGTAAAGTTCTAATTTTTCTGTTATTTGATTCCATGTTTTTGTTGCCATGAAATTTAGAATGCGATTCTAGGCATTTTGAAGAGTTTACCGTATTTTTCAGAGTATAAGACACACCAAGGTTTTGAAGAGGCAAATTAAAAAAAAAGTTTTTGCACTCTGCAAACCTCCCCAAAATGGCCAGTTTTTCGCTAAAATGGGCCTGTTTCCCCCCCCAAAAAAGCTATGAATAGCCTTAAGGGGGCTTGCTGAGTGCTCCTGAAGGGGTGAGCCCCCACCAAACAAGCAAAAAACGGGCCCGTTTTTTGTCAAAAAAAATTGCATGCATAGCCTTTAGGAGGGTTATAGAGTACTCCTGGGAGTTGGGGGGGGGGGAAATTGAGCAATGGCCTGTTTTTATTTATTTATTTATTTATTTTATTAAATTTGTTAGCCGCTCCCTCTCCACAAAGGGACTCGGGGCGGCGTACAATAAATAAAAACACATATTATAAAATTACACATTGTACGGAGGAGGTATAAAACACAATACAATCATTATAATAACATATAAATATTGAAATAAGTTAAATTAAAACCCCAATGGAAATTACAAGTTTAAAAATTGCCAGGAGGAATAAAATGGAGCTATGGTTGAGCCAGGCCTGCTAGTTGAAAAAGGTGGGTCTTGAGTTTTGAACGGAAGGAGCGGAGGTCGGTGGTAATCCTAATATCCGGGGGGATATTAGTATCGTATATGCCTTTCTCAGCCCCCAGGAGCTCTCTGAAAGCCTTCTACAGCCTCTGCACGGCCATTTTGGTGAAGGGGGAAGGGTTTCGGGAGGCAAAAAATGCTGTATTCTCCTGTGCGCTGCTTGGAGAGTCCAAGCATGGGTTAATTCTGTCTGACTGCCCTGGACTGAATTGAAGATCTTTAGCCACACCTCTTGCACCGGTATCTCAGATTTTCAATTCAGTCTAAAGCCCATGGACGTGTTACAATGTGGTTCGTATTAATAACCTTGATTGGACTCTCCAACACAGCTCTTTTCCATTTTAATTACAGTAATCAGGTCGGTGAGCGTTTTAAAAAATCTTTCTCTGTCAGCTACATCAATCTGCGAGCCGACGTGTCCTGGGCTTTGCTCGGGTGCGCGGGGCTGTCGGGCGGCTAAGGGCGACGAGGGAGGGTCGGAGTGCCAACGCCTCCCTCGGTTTTGGTGTCTTCGGGGCACAGCGGCAGTGGTTTAGGGCCTGGCCACTCGCGTTCTCACCCATCGCATCGGAGATGTGCTTGGAAGGCCTTCCGATCGATTTCTTGGTTGTGGCGGCCATTTTCCAGCCAAATCAAAGGAGGCAGCCATTTTAACTGCAGAGGTTTCCCCACCTTTTCAGCGTTTTGTGGCCACTTATTGCATCGTGTCGGTCAGTCGAAGACAAATTGCCGCTTCTCCTCTTGTTGCCACCCAACTGTCCCTGCTTAGCAGAGAGTGTGGGGGTTCTCCATCCGGCAATCCGGCGGGTTTCATTCCCCACTACCAGCGAGGCTTGCCCCTCGGAGCGCCAGCAGCAGTTTTGACCACCCCCGGCCATACTTTTGCTTCACCACCTGGGAAGCACTGGGAGCAGTTGAGCTCGCGCCTCTTGAATTGGGGCCCACCAGCGCAATTTCTCTCCAAGCTCCTTCCTCTGGACTGTGCAGCCTTGGTCTCCAAGTGGTGAGTGCAGCGCATCTACCTAGTCAAGGATCCTCCACAGCTCCTACCATGGCAGAAAGAACCCCTGATGAGGCAGACCATCCAGCTTCCTCAACAAGTAGGGGAGTCGTTAGGCAGGCCAGCAAGGCAGCCTCTGAGGCCCTTAGTAGATACCATCAGGCTGTGGGGGAGGAAACAGGCCAGTGCCCAGGACAAGGTGGCCATGAGGCGCCAAAAGGCACTAGAAAAGCAGTTTGAAAAGGCCCAACGTACAACCACATCAACTGCTGGGCCTCCCATTGGGGATTCACCCCAGGAGCCACCCCGTATTGCCACTGAACAATCCATTGCAGACAGGATGAGGAACAACAATTTTCCTCTGATGTTTCCATTGCCTCTGTAGGATCCCCCAGCCTTTGTTGGCAGATAATGCTGACCTATTTCAGTGTTCGCTTGAGGCAGAGGAGGCTCTCCCACCAGTATTGCCCCTGGCTCCTCAGTTGCCCTTTCTCCAGGCCGCTAAAAGGGCTCGACCGGTAGAGGATCAAGGCCCGGCCTTGTCTGCAGAAATGCAGGAGGTGATAAGGCCATTTCCCAGGGCATTGCAGAAAGGGTCAAGCAAAAGTCCAAGCGGGCACGCAAGTCTAGCTCCTCTGTTACCCAGTCACGGGATACCACCCATAGGGTGTCTTCCCCGCACTCTTCACTGGATAGCGAAGATTCTGCCGTAGATGAGCATGTCCTGCCTGAGCAGGAATTTTCTGGGGATGAGGGGGCCGTCCCTGACAAACCTGCATTTACTGGTTTATTTAACCAAACTTCCTTCAAGACTATTATTAAGAAGGCCAAGACGGCTACCCGCTTAGGGGCTTCTGTACCCGAGCAAGCCACTTCTGAAACAGTCGAGCACGGGGAGGGTCTCTTTGACGAGCCCGTGGTTGCTCAGGAAATAGTTCCAGTTCCAAAATTATTTCTGAATGTGGTACAGCGCCAATGGGCCCAGCCTGGCACTCCGGCCACGCCTAGCAACAGCGACAGGAAATTATACACAGTGGATGCTGCCTTGTAGGACTTTCTAAAACTACCTCAGGTGGATCCACCGGTGCAGGCTTTCACTTCCTCTTCTGTCCTACCATCCGACATTCTAGAAGGTCTGAAAGCGGAGGACAAGAGGTCAGAAAAAGCATGTTATAAGACACATCAGGCAGCGGCTTGGGCCATTAAGACGACCACCTCGGCTTCCTTTACATCGAGGGCGTCCCTTCTGTGGCTGCGTTGCCTTGCCACCAAGCTCACTGCTAGTGACACTAAGATGAGACAGACACTCAACAAACTTACGGTGGTAGCTGACTACACAGCCGATGCCACCCTTAACTCCGCCAAATTTGCATCAAGGGCCTTAGCTTCCAATGTGACCATACGCAGACTATTATGGTTACGTCACTGGAACGCAGATATGAGGTCCAAGTGGAAATTGGCCTCAGCTCCCTTTAAGGGGGCAAAACTCTTTGGTGAGGCCTTGGACCCGGTTCTCGTTGAGAACAAAGATAAGAAGAAAGTCATGCCCTCCGTTTCCAAAAAGACGGAGTGCCAAGGCTCCGGATTCTTTAGGAAACAGTCCTTTCGTTCCTCTGAGGCCTCCACCAGTGCTGGACAGTTCAACTGTCCATATACCCAGGGTCCCGATCGGTCCCAGGACCATCAGTCATTTCGTGACAGAGACCGCAACCAATCCTTCTCCAAGTAACCATACAGTGGGGGTTCCGACTCTAGGCCATTCCGTCGCTACAAGTGATGCCCAGAGGATGGCTCCTATCGGAGGCCGCCTGCAGCTATTCCAGGCGAGATGGGAGCAGACCACGTCGGACCAGTGGGTTCTCCAAACCATCCGACTGGGTCTGACCCTAGAGCTCATCTCCCCTCCCCCCCGCCACCTCATCCGCTGTTCCATTCCCTCCTCCCCTGCCAAAAGGTTCCTAATGGAGCAGGAAATTTGGCACCTTTTTGAGGTTTTATTACGCAGGCAAGCACTATCAGTATAGGGCACTGCCTTTTGGCCTGTCATCGGCCGCCAGGACATTTACAAAAGTTCTGGCACTGGTAGTTGCGTCCCTGAGATCACGCCCAATTTGACTTCAGGCGTACCTAGACGACATTCTCATTCAATTGTGGTCCCCCCAGCAAGCAGTCAGGGACCTCCGGTTGATGATTAGGGTTCTGCAAGATCACAGCTTCTCCGTCAATCTAGATAAGAGTCACCTCACTCCCACCACCAGGTTGCAACATCTCGGTACGATAATAGACACTGTCAGTTGCCAGGTTGCCTTGTCCCAGGAGCAAATCTCCAGCATCAGGAAACTGGTGCTCCAGCTGCAGACTTCCCGGTCAGCGTCCATTGTTCAGTTATCGACACTCCTCGGCAAAATGATTTCTTGCCTGTCAATAGTGCTGTGGGCAAGGTTGCACTCAAGACAACTGCAGTGGTGTCTTCTGCCCCACCAAAGGGCCAAGGAAAGCAAATCCGATTCCAGTTCCACTCAATGTCCAGCAGTCTCTCCAGTGGTGGCTCTCCCCACCACTGACCAAGGGCAGTCTCTTCCGCGAACCGGATCGCCTCACCATCACGATGGACGCCAGCCTATTTGGATGGGGGGGGGCATCTCGGCAATCAGATCGCACAAGGCAGGTGGTCTGTCAGTGATCTCAAGCACAGCATAAACTGGCTGGAGCTAAAAGCAGCGAGGCTAGCTCTTCTACATTTCCAGGTGACAGTCCAAGGTCACCATGTAATGTTGCTCCTGGACAACGTGGCCGGAAAGACGCACGTAAACCACCAAGGCGGCACCTGCTCCAAGTCGTTGATGGTGGAAGCAGAACATCTGGGGAAGTGGGCTGAGAAACATCTGTCATCCCTCCGGGCTTAACACATCTCTGGGGTGAGCAATGTCCAGGGGGATTGGCTGAGCAGGTCCACAATTGACCACTCAGAATGGGGCCTGCACCCAGACCTCTTCCACAAGATCACGCAGAGGTTCGATCGTCCATCCGTCGACCTATTTGCCATGCCGCAGAACTCCCATCTTCCCCAGTTCTTCTCCAGGTTCCGGTCCTCAGGAGCGGAAGGAGTCAACGCCCTCCTTTGCCACTGGCTTCCGGCCTGCTCTATACGTTCCCGCCACTCCCACTCCTTCCCAGCGTGGTCCGCAAGATTCTGGAGGAGCAGGTGGAGGTGATACTAGTGCATTGCCCTTGCCTATTGGCTCCAATCGACACAGGTGCCGCGTCACATCACAGCCCATTCTACAAGGAGTGCCGCATCTACAGCAGCCTGGGCGACTCAAGTGCCCATTGACGAGATCTGCAGGGTGGCAATGTGGGCATCGCCATCCCAATTTGTGCAAAACTACAAGATGGATAAGTTCGCATCGGCGGACGCAGCCTTTGGGAGATGAGTTATTCAGGGCATTCATTCAGCTGGAGAGACCATTAATGCAAGTGATCCCGACCCTAGTGACGTTTAGCTTCTGTATGTCCCATGGTTGGACTCTCCAAGCAGCGCACAGGAGAAGTAGCATTGGCTTACCTGAACGGTCTTCTCTGTGCGCTGCGGGAGAGTCCAACCCCGCCCTGAGGTCTCTCCCAGTGTTTATTGACTGTGACTTTCCTCAGTCGACATCCTTTCCTTACGGTGATGTTTTGTGACTTATGACTAACCTTTGATATACAATCTTGTAACAGACTTATGGAACCACCTTTGAACAGACTATCAGTCCATGCCTTCATCGAAAATCTGAGATTCCGGTCCAAGAGGCGTGGCTAAAGATCCTCAATTCAGTCCAGGGCAGTCAGACAGAATTAACCCATGCTTGGACTCTCCCGCAGCGCACAGAGAAGACCATTCAAGTAAGCCAATGCTACTTCAGTGTATAAGACTTCACCCAGATTTTCAGCCTCTTTTCTGAGGGAAAAAGGTGCGACTTATACTCCGAAAAATACAGTATATGATACAGCTACCTACGGTATATGAGTCGTGGTGGTGCATTAGAATGCAATATTACAGGCTAACATTGCATTCTACTGCCAGGAATTTAATTCTAACCGGCTCAAGGTTGACTCAGCCTTCCGATCCTTCTGTGGTCAGTAAAATGAGGACCCAGATTGTTGGGAGCACTAGGTTGATTCTGTAAATCGGGCTGTAAAGCACTATGAAGTGGTATATAAGTCCTAAGTGCTATTGCTATCTCAGAGGAAGACTACTATGAATTTAACTCAGTGGTGGCCGCCTTCCTGAAAGAGAAGAGATGAAAAAAAAGTTTTAGACAAAGCCCTATGGAATACCCAGCTTCTCCATATTATCAATTTAGAGTTGCTGAAAGCAATCCTAGCATATCTGCCCCATGTAATAAATATGTCCATGTGATGCAGGTGCATCTATTTATGCATGTATAGTATGCATAACAGAACCCATATGCTAAAAAGCCTAGGGCCAAGACAAACACAGACACACATTAAATGATTTAATAATGGCTAATTAAAATTATTTCCCTGTAAAATAATTGCACAGCAACCAAACAGGACAGATACAGACTTCGACAGATAGTTAGGATTGCAGAATAAGCAATTGCAACCTATTCTATTCTATTCTATTTTGCAAAATGACACTCCATCTGCTTATAGCAAATTTTCTGTTCTCACACACAACTATCCTTATCCATTCAGATATTCATGCTTTGCTATCAGTGCAATTACCATTTGATTTGATTGATTGATTGATTGATTTGTATCCCACCTTTATTATTTTTACAAATAACTCAAGACGGGGACCATATCCAATATACCTTCCTCCTCCTACTTTGCACCTTTGCTCATTACTTACAGAGGGGAGAAAACACATTTCTCCCCAAATAATTTTTGCCTATTTCCTTTGGGTGTCATAAAATGATGAAATTTTTTATGGTTAAAATTTACCTTTTTCAGATCTTTTGCATAGACTTCTTATTCTACTGCCAGGGTTTAATTAACCTTTCATTAATCCAAACAGAAAATGAGTTATATTAATTTTTCCTATGGATATCTCTCTCTCCCTCCCTCTCCTTCCCTCTCCTTCCCTCTCTCTCTAATATGTAGTATTTAAATATAAAATGGCGATCATGTAACATAGCAACAGTACTCATTGTTAGAAGAGTCAGTGAAATCTATCTGTATAAATTTTGTTTAATAAGCATTTCTTTATACAAGATTAGGATTACAGTTGACAGATTTGAGTTAATCACTGGGGCCTTCTTTTATCCCCACAATATTTTGGTGAATTTAGAGTATTTGTATGACTGGCCCAAAGTGGCAAAAATATTCAGAACTGAGCAGTCATTAAAGCCCGGGGGGGAGGGGGGGGATGTGATAGTTTATTTGAACTCGCTCAAGACAAAACAACACAGATTATTCCTGCGAGCCACCTAAACTATCTGAAATCAAAGGAGGTGCTAAGTGCTGTCCAACCATTTAAAAGCATCCTTACTATTGTTACACTTGGTATAATTATTTTATTATGGAGAATATACTTGTTTCATATGTTTACAGGCTCTGAAAGTCTGCCCTACTTGACACTTTCCCCGCTAACGAATGTTATATTTTGCCTTCCAGGGACAGAATGATGCTGCTGAAATTAGAACAGGAAATCTTAGATTTCATTGGGAATAATGAGTAAGTGTCATTGGACGACAGGTAATTATAGGAGATGAGCTGAGGCTTATGTCAGCCTAAAACGTACTTGTTTCTTTTCAGAATCCCACGAAAAAAATTCCCCCCAATGACCTCGTACCATAGAATGTTATTGCACAGAGTAGCTGCTTATTTTGGACTGGAGCACAACGTGGACCAGAGTGGGAAATCGGTGATCGTGAATAAAACTAGCAGTACCAGAATGTAAGTTGCTGTTCTTTTTTTATTATTATTCATTATTTAAAGAGTTGAATTGAATTTCATCAGTGATGGAAGTTTGAGCTTATGATCAAAGCAGGAGAATTACAATGTCTCTGCATGAAAATTTATCCTTCATTCTGTAAGCAGCACAACGATTACGGAGTTTTCTTCTGGATTTGGAGAAGGGGGGGGAGTCTATCCATTATGTCTCTAAAAATATATCCTGTTTTCTTTCTGTAAAAAAAAATACATTTCTGAATTACAGTAATTTCCTTCTAGAAAATGACACATATTCCTTTGAGGAAAAACTTTGGCAGATGAACTGGATGTCGCAGTAAAGGCACAAGTTTTGCCTCTGTCTTTCTTTCTTTCTTTCTTTTAATTAGTTAAATTGGACTTTGCAGAAAAGCAGAATCTGGTAATTACTGACTACTTGGAGTGATTCCATCTCAGTACTCCTTTAATTGTATTGTATTTCAATATCCATCCTATCCTTCCCCCGCTGCTTAGCTGGAGAAATGAACTAGGAGACCAAAAGTTCTATTTAAAATTTAATGTAACAAGATGCAACGGATAACTGCATCTATTTGTTATAACCCTCTGCATGAGGTGGTTTGGAAACAGCATTGTGGCAGCTGTTGATGAAGTTTTTGGAGAGCAAGCTATATTTAGAATACTTTTCAAGGCAAAGACAATCTCAGCTGGAATCTGGAAGGCCCAAGTATAATTAGCAGGCATTTCCTTGAACCAATAGACAATGTAAATTATTTAAAGGTTTTCAGTGTTCTTATTTTATATCTCAGGGGATTTAAAATAAGAAATTAGCTAGAAAACCTTGGCAATCTAAAACCCAACTTACCTTTTCCTCATAGGGAGATTCCCCGCTCCAGTGCCGGTCTGTGCTGTTAATGACATCATCAACCCAGTGCACACTGGGACGACTCAGTGGAGTGGAGTGGTGATAGCAGGGCAGTAAATTCAGGGACCTTTAAGAAAAAAATGAGGTAAGACAGTCTAAAGGTTTTCCGAAGTGCCTGCTAATTACATTTTGGCATCCAATAATTCTTAGGTAGCATTTGAGAATTATTTCAACCTTTTATAATGCAATTCGGGAATTAAAAAGAAACCCGATCCTGCTTTTTTGCAAATCTCCCAAGTAAGAAGTATCTGAGGACATATAATTTTGTATGTTTTTATGGCCCACAATCATAATTATTTTTAACACCTTAAAAAAGGGGTTTACAAAAGATTCTTGGTATCCGGGAAGTTGGATGTTTAAAAGCTAAAAGTATCTCATAATTCCATTAAAAGTAGGAATCTACAACTGTAGGCATGTACGGCTTTGTTCTGAAATCTTTCCTTCCCCTAAAACATTCATTTCTTAGCTTCCGTGTCTTTCAAGAATAGCCAAAAATTAAAGAATCCACGGTGGGGGAAGGGGGGAATTAAATGTGTTAATAAGCAGCACATCAAAAGTAAGGCATTGAAAACAGAATTACCCCAGATTATCACCTTTCACTTCATTATGAAGCATTCGTTTTCATGAAGATGAAAATACAAATAAATTGTTTAGATCTACAAGATGTAAGTATCAATAAGACAAAAGTGGCATCCTTTGAGAGGCTCCTCAAAAGATCAAACCCACCTTAGCAATTCCAATATCTTCAAATAAGCAGTATTGATCTAATGAAATCTCAGAAACAAGATTTAGAAATTAGTTTTAGAAATTTGTCTCTAAATTTGGGACGTTTACAACAAAACGCATGGAGTATTTCTAGGCTTTGCTGGTGAAGTACGACACAAACACTGGACAAGTTATAAATTGCATGATTAAATGGATAAATGGCAGCTATAATTTGCTATTGCAAGTCAGCATGATGTCCTGTTTTATGACTGCTTGCTTTGCAACAAAGTTGCCAATCCCAGTTAACTGTTGTTAAGTGAGTTAAGTTAAATGAAAAGAACAACTAATACATAGCAAGGGGAAATTCGGTGGAAGAAAAATGCTACATTTATAGTGAATACCATGTTTAGAGAAACCAGCATAAGAGGTTTTTACTAATGAGGTATCCCTCCAAGGTCACTAATTAATAATTTTCTGTAAATAGTTGGAAATGTAACAATCAAGTTGGCTTATTCTTTGTGTTTACTGATATTATAAAAAATTGGCAATTGACTTAAAATGAAACAAATTCTAAAATTTGAATTCCCTTTCGTTCTGTCATCTTTTTATTAAATATAATTAAACCTAATATTTCTTCAAAATATTTTGAAGTAACTTTGTATATGCTAATTGCTGGTAGGTTAACTCTGTGCTTTTAATCGGGATTCGTATACAATTCCTTCAGCAGAAAAATGACAAATCAAGTTTCTATTTATATTTGAAAAAGACATTTGGATAAAAAATTAATTTGATGGAAAAACGATTTTGGACTATAATTCAACTCACGGCCATTTACCATGTCCAAATTTTGATTTTGCTTAACACTTTAACTCAGGTGATTTGTTAATTGGAAGTAGACAATATTTAAATGTAACTTACATTTACATTAACTTGATTTTAATATTGATCTGTATAAAATTACACAAAATATTTGCATATATAGAATTCAATTAATGTTCTGAGAATTTGCCACTGATTTACTTAAGCTTATGATGCTTATACATACCTTGCCTCTTCAGTTTATGATTCTTTTTTCATTTTTTGCTTTTTTTCCCCCTTATAAAATTACCAATATATAATAGTAAAAATTTAAAAAAAATGAAGAAATCCATTTGGCAAACATTTGAATTGCACATAGCTACAAAGCATTCCAGCTACTCCAAGGGTCAGAATGGATCTTTGGTTTTATTCTACTTAGATTATTATAACCATATTTTTGACTATTTGTTTTATATCCTTCTTTTATATTTTGCCACTGAAGGTGGCATGGGATGCACAATACCATTTTTATTATGGTAGGTTTTATTCTGTCCTTATCCTCAAGATGAAGATTTTTCTCTCTCTCTTGCAATAACCATAACCCAAATCTTAAATAAAATATTCAAATATACATATAAGTAGTCCTTGTCTTATGATCAGTTGCTTAGCAACCATTTGAAGTTATGACCGATCCAAAAGCTACTTATGACCCATTTCTAAGGTCCATCCCTCCGCCACATGAACACATTTTGGACGCTCAGTACCTGGTCTGCATTTACAGCTGTTTGAAGCACCCCATTGTTATGTGACTGATTTATGATGATTTTGCCAGCAACTGGTGCTTACTTAACAATTTTGGATAAAAACTGGCCCACAGCAAACATTTGGTTTGCTTAACAACTGCCACATTTGCTTATCAACCCACAGTGTTCATTTAACAACCTCAGCGTTTCACTTAATGAACATTGCAAAAATGAAATTGGGTTGGTCATGTGATGACCTTTTCTATGACTAGCACAACTTATAATCCTAATTGCCAAGCTCAATTATGGTCATAAATCGAGGACTATACCTGTATGAATGAAGAGATGTAGCAGCTCTACATCAGATTCTCCGCATAGATTTCCAATGTAGGAAACAAAATTAAAACCTACAAGATATTCTGATAACCATAAAAAACTTCCTTCATATTTATAATTATTTATTTTATTTTAATCTTTTTCTCCAAAAGACCTGACCAGAAGTTTTGCGAACATATAAAAGATGAAAAAGGTGAAGATTTTCAAAAACGGTACATCCTTAAACGAGAGAATTCTAGTCTAGACAAAGATGATAATCAGGTAAATATGGAGCATTATAGTATCTTGACTGCATGCTTATATTGCGCAATGGAAATCGGCAATTAACAACTTATTTAATTTAGATGCGAATACGATTAAAAGATGACAGAAGAAGCAAATCTATAGAAGAGCGAGAAGAAGAGTACCAGAGAGCTAGAGAACGAATATTTGCACAAGATGTAGGTATTAAGGAATGTCCACAGTATCTTTGACTATGTGTAAGAACAATAAAGTTAAAGTGCATAATTAAAGCGCTCAAAATATTTGGAAAAAAATGTCTCTGCATTCCCATTCATGATCGCATTAAGATAACGTTTATAAAGTAGTGGGTAGAGCCACAGATTGGTTCTCTAGGCTGGGGGTGATGATGATGATATAGAGATATAGGTATAGTAGCACTACCTCTTATTTCCTCCTATGAGGTGTGGTTTAATTAAACCGTTTCCCGCTTTATGGAGAGATCATAACAAGTATGTCTAGTCATGGATGTTGAAAAGTCTGGGCATCTGTTTATACAGGTGATAGTCATATACTTGTTTTAATCATTCATATTGTGGTAATTTGGCATCCTCTAAGAACAATAGCCAAGGCTCACAGATGGTAGGTTGGCAGGTTTTAAATTAACTTTTTGAAACCTGGGCTGGAGAGTGCACCCCAAAATGCACAGACTTCTTTGCCCAGCTTCTTTTTCTCCTAGGTTGCAAATAAAAGATAGTGAAACAAAGAGTAATAAATCCTGCCGTGGTTTCCTCTTTTCCCCTTCTGTAACAGAGGACTGTGATGCCCATATGCACATTATGCTGACTAGCAGTTCCATTTTGTTTTTCTGCTGCCCATTTGTTGATTTAAAACCAAATGTGAATGATTACAGTTGCCTGGCTGAAGGATTCAGTGAGCATTCTTTAATAATTGCTTGCAACCGGTTACCAGTTGTTGTTTCCATATAGATGTTTAGACATTTATTGCAATATGGATTGATGATAGAATCATTTAATGGTGGTGATTTTTATTCTGCACTGTTTCCTCCCTAGTCGCTGTGTTCCCAAGAGAATTATATTATTGACAAAAGGTAAGCATAATCAGTATCTTTTTTGAAAAAAAAAACATATTTTTTTCTAAATGCAAATGAGAAGGTACTAAGTTGCAATTCTATTGAACACGCCAACAGAATTCAAGAGGATGAAGCCAACAGTACCCAGCAAAGGCGACAGATATTTAGGTATTGAATAAATTAGTTTTTATATCCAAAGCATTCTGCATGTATTTCCTTTCCTTTCTTTCCTTGTTGCTTTGGCAAAGAGTCTTCCATCTTTAAAAACTAAAGTTTATGGATTACAGAATCAACAAGGATGCTTCAGGAAGGTCGGCAAACAGTCTCCAGAGCAGTACAGACAACGAGCTAAAGTACTCGGAACCCCGTCCATGGAGCAGCACGGACTCGGACAGCTCCCTTCGCAGTTTGAAGCCCCCTGTGACCAAAGCCAGCAGCTTCAGTGGCATCTCTGTTCTGACAAGAGGCGATAGCACAGGAAGCAGCAAAAGCACTGGCAGGTTATCCAAAACAGGTACCACTGGAAAACCCAAGTCTAGGAATAGCTAGGTAGCCTGCAAAAAGCATCCCCCCGCCCACCCACCATTGTTACTGTTTTGGGAAGCTGCTTCTTTGGCCCAGGGTTATAATCTCTTAAGTGTTAGATACACCTTTGGTAGTATTTTGAATAGACCAGAAAGGGTTGTGGCTATTCCTGATCCTACCAATGTTTTGAATTGTTTATAAATAAAACATCTCTTAATAGGTTGCATGGCTTGTTGGAGGTTGTTGATCTTCTGCATTTGGACCACTGTTAACCCAGCCAGTTTCATAGGCTAGTAGACCAGGATCAGAAGTTGAAACAGCTGTAAGCAGTAGACAGATTGGTAGCGGTATAGGAAATGCAGTGTTTCTCTCATGCTTGCCATTTCAAGGAATTAAAATTTTGTTGCAGTTACTGAGCCTATAACATTGCAAGAGTATGTTTCTGGTATATTTTAGGAAGTTGCTTTATTAATTAATATTGAGAGCTTCTCCTAAGTTAATCGCCTAAAATGATTTTGAGATAACCAGTGAAATCAGATTATTAAAATTCTGTAAAAGATTCCTTGATCTGAATAGCAACGGAGGGTTGCTTTCAGGAGAGGCATACCAGAACAGGTTCAACAATATATTTTAGATTTGATTTATGTAGGTGTATAGCTCCATACCTGTGAGTTAGTTCAGTATGCCTTTCCTGTTGTAGTAATAGCAATAATCTTATATACTACTTCACAGTGCTTTACAACCCTCTCTAAGCAGTTTGCGGAGTCAGCATATTGACCCCAACAATCTGGGTCCTTATTTACCCACCTCAGAAGGACGGAAGACTGAGTCAACCTTGAGCCTGATGAGATTTGAACTGCCTAATTGCAGTCAGCCGAAGTAGCCTGCAGTGCTGCATTCTAACCATTGTACCACCTCAGCTCTTAGCCCCATATATTTTGTGGTTGATCAGAGATTACTTCAAAATTCAATACCATTCTTTGCCTATTGACAATATGTCTGAAGCCTAAGTAGGCAGTATCAGAGTAGATAATCTATAGTCTAACTCAATAAAAGCAAATCTTTATTTCTGATGTCTATTTTTAGGCTGCCTCAGCTTCAACTCTTTTGAAATTTTGTCAAGTTTGCTTTGCTAAGAATTTTTTTTGTTATTAGGCATGTTTTTTAAGGGTTAATTTTGCTGGCAAAGGTATGCATGATGAGATTTTCAATCATATTAATACAAGCAAATTAACACTTTTATGGATACCAAAGATGTCCTTGTGATGGTGATCCAGATGAGAGTTGGAACCTGACTTGTTTTGCTCATAAAATGACATTTAGCCTCTTTTTGATGGATTACAGTTATCAGTCATTTTCTTGTAATGGTATAAATCAGGGGTGTCCAAACTTGGTAACTTTAAGACTTGTTCAATTCCATAATTCCCATGCTGACTGGAACATTCTTGGAGTTGAAATTTACTAGTCTTAATCTGGCCAAATTTGGAGAACCCTGGGATAAATGACCTGAAGTCCCTTTAAAAACATTAAATTATCAAGATTCAAGGTCACATTACTGATCTCCCCCCCCCAAAAAAAAATTAAATTCCTGATTTCGTCAAACATGGTTCTTTAATAAGATTTTTAAGCATTCCTTACTTTTTTTGGTCTCCTGAATGTGGGAGACCCAAAACATGGCAATAAAATTCCACTTGGGACCTCACTTGACAATGCAGACAGATTGCCAAATACTTTTTTATTTGGCTTGTCAGGTGGGCACTTGTAAGACTGTCTAGCTTTTTCGGGCTCATACTTGGCCTTAATTATTCACAAGAAATTAATTAAGAATGGCCTAATTGACCCTGAATTTGGACATAATGAGGTGCCGTGTTAAGTCTGTGTCCTTTCTTTTTGACATGTACTGCTATAGTCGACTTCCAAAGTCTGTTTCAGTGTATTTCATCACCAGCCAAGTTGCACAACACAGCTTAAATAGGGAGAATATCTATGGTGGCTTCAAGAAAGAAGTATATTAAGGATATAGAACAAAGAGAAAGAAGGAAACATGTTAATTTATTTTTAGATATCTGCTTCATTTTATAACCCAATAGGTCCAATTTGGCATTTTTTCATAATTATTGAAAATTAGTGGGGGGGGGGGGACAGGACACTGGTGAGACACAGCAGGGGTTTTAAAGAAGCTCAACAGTTTCACAGCAATTTTGAGCTCTGGGCAGAAAATCTCTTCTGAATTATGAATATCCCCTCCATTGCTTTGAGAGAAGACAGGAAGAATACTAGCTAGACTTCACTTATGCCTAGCATTCAAAGTGCTTAAGAAATTTCTGGGAGCAAATACAGTACTCTAAATTTGCTTCTGAAGGAATTTGTAGCAGGATTCTTCTAGGTCCTTATTCTTAAAATAAAGATCTATTTTTTTGTGTGCCCAAGTGATATGATAAGGATATCTTGTGAACATACATATTTGATATTAATGAAGAAGAGCTTTGATAGTGGAAGGTTTTTTAAAAGAATACAAAGAAAATTGTACTATAATGGGAGTACAATCAGTACAGCAATTGTACCTGTTTCATTTTGGTTTGAAGCCATTTATTAATATTTAATTTTTAAGATATAAGGCCATACTTCCTAACAACCCTTGGCAGTGTTATAGTCTGGTTCACAGACACAGTTTTATGAAAAACTGGGTTGTAATTCTTTTCAGATTTAACAGATACATTTTAAATATCGTAGTAATTTTATACTTTGACAATGCTAAAAACCAGCGCAGTTGGAATTACTTCTTTAGAAATAAGAACTCCAAAATATTTTCATAGTATTGGCTGGATTAGAATACTACCGAAACTAAAACTGCACAGATACTCCCAGCAACTTAATCAATCCTGCCTTATATTTCAAGACAGATTTGCTTTTTATTGATTTGAATATCAATGAAAAAATAGAAATAAGGTGTTTTATTTGTTATGTGTAGACAGAAAGCAAAATACAATCCAAATCTATTTCCTAGTAAAAAAAAAATTTAAATCCTTGCTGTTTCATCAGAGAAACATAATTTTCTATTCCTATGAACTATTACATTTAAAGTTTAAATCCATTTTGGAATAAACTTGTGCATATTCTTACCAGTAAAACCAGTAAAATTTAACTCCAGCGCTGGAATCATTAAGATTTTTTTTTGGCAACACTAGCAAGTAAAAATTATGTAGACCCAAATTTTCATTACCTTTGTATGTATTGGGCTTTATAGATGTGTCCTTTGAATACCACTTTACACTTTAGTTGCCGCCAACATCTCAACCTGATATTTCATTGAATAGATATTTATTGTAATTATTGATAATAATAAAAACTGTTGCCATCCTGCTTTATTCCCATTTGCATGGCTCGAAGGCAAAATTCAGGCAGTGGTCATTAGTTCCTCCCTCATTGTGTGGCATTTGGAGTAAATGGGAATCTAACCTGGAGAAGCTGCAATGGGGTTTGGGGAAGTAAGTTGTAGTTGAGGCTGGGAGTTACATGGATAACTTTAGATAACAACCTGCCTATTTAAATGTGAATGCTATTATTCTGTCTCTAGGTAAAATCCATTTCTCATTACTCCTTTCCTAGGTTCAGAGTCTTCTAGTAGTGTAGGGTCATCCACGGGTTCTCTTTCTCACACCCAGCAACCTCTTCCAGTCACAGCTCTCAGCCAGCCTTCTCATGGCACATCTGCCGTCTATCCAACTATCAGCACTAGTAGTTCTCTTTCCTTTGATGGTGGCATAAGTGGGCAAGTGGCGCCTTCTAGCGGTAGCTTCTTTTTGCTTCCCTTGGAAGCGGCAGGCATACCACCTGGAAGTATTCTGATCAACCCTCAAACAGGTTGGTATCCAGTTGTGGGTGTCAGTTTGTCTGTCTTTCTCTCTCCCTTTTGTGTCTCTGTCTCAAATAACTAATTTGTCAATAATGTTTTAGAAATGTGTGGTGTTTCCATGAACCGTTTGCCCTTCCCTCCGCTTCCCAATATACTTTCTCTATTTCTTTTGGAAGATATATGCATTTTAATCCTCCTCAGAGTAGATATGCAATGATGTTTTGGAGAGAGAGAAAAAATCTATAAACTGTGTTTTCAGTGGAATTTTTTGTTTTAATTTCTTTTGCACCCAATGTTTAAAATTGCACATTTAGTAGAATTAGAAAGTATTATATTTGGCTTACAATTTATATGGCTCTCTTTTCTCTTTTCTTCTTGCACTCTTTTCTTTTCTTCTTGTACTTTTTTCTTCTTGTTGTTTACATTATGCTGCAGAATCATCCGCTAAAAGAAGCAATGTGTAAATAAGACAGCTTATAATACAATTGTGCTGCAGATAAATAAATCAACAAACAAATAATTAATTAAGCAAACCAGATAAGACTTAGACTTGTTGGGTATTCTCATAACGTATAACCTGTAATATAGTAAAATACTAGCTAATTTATATTCTGCTAGCAAGCTGCCTTTGCTATATTACTTCTGTGGGTTTCTTTTTTACAATTGTCCTGTAGGTCAGCCATTCATTAATCCAGATGGCACTCCAGTTGTGTATAATCCTCCAATGCCTCAACAACCAATTAGAAACCAAGTGCCTGGACCACCTCAGCCGCCACCACCTCCCATACCACCTCAGCAACAGCCAGCAACCAATCACATCCTCTCACAGGTATTAAATTCAAATACAAACGTTTGGTCAATAACTGATTAAACAAATAGCTGCTTGTTTTTTTATCATGTAATGGGTTAAGCGTTGGTTTAAAAAGTTACATTTTCTTAAAACCATTGAGTGTGTTTAGGTTATTGTAAGCGCGCCATCTTACATTGTTGTCAACTTCTCCCACTCATAACTGAATCAGTTTGATTGATTGAATCACTGTAATCTGAGCCTTGTGTTGAAACTTATTTGTACAATTTGTATTGAAGACCTCTTGTGTTTTTTTAAAAAAATACTTTTATTTTACACAAAATAAATATTCCTACTTTCATTTCCTCTTACTCAGTTGCTAACACTGTATGTTCAACTATTGCTCCTTCAGCCTATCCGACCTCTTCAGCCTTCTTCACAGCCTGTTCAGTTCTCCACAGTCACTTATCCACCCCCGCTCCTGCCAGTCTCATCTACCCAGCAATATACTGTGGTATATTATCTTCTACTCATCTTTTCTCTGCATGACAGATTCTCTGCTAGGCTAGAAGAATATATGAAGTCTGCATGTGAAATGTAAATATTGACTGGCTGTAGCCTCAAAAGGTAATCCCATTATTGGCAAGCGCACCGAGAGAGAGTTGAGAGGAAAGAATAAGACTGGTCTGCCTACTAGTTTACCTGAAATATTTTAAAAAAAAAAACAATTCTGGTTCCCTGATATAAAAAATGTGCTTGCTGATAATAATACCCTTTGCAGCCTGTCAGAATTCAGTACACCTTTGAATTTGTTTCATATAAATACCCTTCTTTCTTTTCCCTTCTATATCTTTCTCTTCTAAGGTATCTCATTTTCCATGACAGTGAAAGCTTTCTGTCAGGGTTTTAATGTTTGATATGGGCCAGAAATTGTTGTTGTTTTTTTTTAGTTTTGCAGCCTAGCTGCATTCCTCAGATTTATAGACATCTAATCCATGTCTCAAGGTAGGTTCTCCATACATCAATATCCTTGGTTGCCATTTTTGCTGTTTGCTTGATATTTTAACAGAAGCTTGGTAGGCAAATACAGCTTTTAACTTAAATTGATTTTAATGGCGCTTTAGACAAATTCCTAGTAATAAAGCTACTATTCAAGGCAGGTGTTCTGTTAGCTTTACAGGGCTATGTTTTTTCCATACCAGTCACTGGGAAATAGAATAGGAAAGAGTTCTAAACTCTGTATCATGATTATGGTTGTCCAATAAGATACAGATTGACCTTTGGGGCAAACATAATTCTGTACTGCCATCTTAAGTCTTTGTTCCAATGCAGTACGACTATTTTTAGATTCTTAGCTCTGTAATTCTCTCCTGTGTTCAATAGCAGGGTTGTGTGTTTACTTCCAAGGTAGTTTTTTGGCAGGATAGCTTAATAGTGCTCCATAATTAAACTCTGTGATTTCTTGCTTTGCCTTGGTGTTAAAAAACTTCTATATTCATTATCTTAAGGATGCCTTTGGTTACTGTTTTACTTATTTCAGCAAGACAACCTAGGACCCCAACTTAGCCATATGAGTCTCTCCCGACAGCCATCTGGAGAAGCTGCTGACCCTCATGCCAACATGTTCCAGTCTGCAGTGGTCCTCCCACCACCACAGCAATCTGGTTTTATCATAGCAACAGCCCCACCACCACCGCCACCACCGCCGCCGCCGCCACCGCCACCTGGCCAACCTACTCCTAACTACAGTGGATCCAGCCACCCTGTTAACCAGCAAGTTCTTCAGCAACAGGGATATATGCAGCAACCAATGCCACAGGTAGCAAGTTTTTTCAAATATTGTCAGCATGTTCTATTGCTTGCTTGTAGAACTCAGTGTAGAACTGGTGTTCCTGAAATTTTGTTTGCTTCTAGCACATGTATGGTTTGGGTTTTTTGTTTATTGCAACACTCAGGCCAGTTTACAATGATTTAAAAATACATGAAATAAAGGATAATTGGATGCACTTGAAATTAAAACCAGTTATGGTTTTTAATCCATATTACTTAATATTAAGTAAGTAATTCTTATGGAGCATATCTGTAGTCTGAAAGATACAAAGTGAAGACTGTTTCCAGCACTTGAGTGTCTGGCAAAGTGGGCATCTTCAGAAGACCATATCATATTCATCTGAGTAGCTGGCCAGCTTTATAATGTGAGAGACAGCCTGGCAGAAAATTAGGCCTAAGTCCTTTAAATTTCTAAGGTCAGGACAGGCTTCTTAACCTGTGCCCAGGAGCAATTAGTAGCCAGGGTATGTATTTTAGTACCAACATCATATGATTCCTGTACCTTGCACTAGTCTGTCCTACTGTATAGAAATCTATAGAAACAGTCACAGAATAAATTACTGTAGACAGGCTCTATAACTTTGCTGTCAATATGTATTGCTTCTTCATTTAGTTATAGAAATTTAAAACTAACAAATTAGAACTTGACACACTTCGAACTGTACTCGCGGTTCTTCTCTTAAGAGAACTACATGTTTGTGACAATAATTAAATAATGATTTCATGGCAGATCCACTGTCGGTTTTATGTATTTGCAGTATTTTTTTTTTAGAAAGAAGTACCTTGTTATTAGAAATTATGAGGTTTATTTAAGAATTTTTTGTGTGGCTAATAATATTTTTAATATCTCACTGACATTGTGTGGAGCCTTTTTCTTTTCCTGTTATTGTAGAGACAGAAGCCAGACTGGATATGCTCCACCCATTAACCAAATGGACTGAGTCTACACTTATGATGCCATCGGGCCCTGGTGGCTCCTCCCCAGTTTCAGACTCAGTCCAACCTAGACTGGCTGTGAGAATTGATATCTCCTCCAAATTATTTAATTATATCTTTAATTGGTGATTTTTCCCCCCCAAAAAATTGTTGTTCCTTTAAATTGGTTCCTTAAATAATCCTTTATTCTACAAATTGGAGGGAAATTCGAAACTGATCTCTGCCTGCCTCTCCTCAGCCGTCTGATTGCCTGTGGCCACGAGTTCGCTCAAGAAGCCTGCCTTGCAATCAGATTGGCCAGCTCACGAGCTACGGCTCCATGGCTGTTTCCCCATGGCGCTCCTTGATTCTGTGTACTCGGAGGGACGAGCGTCCAGCCGTTTCATGTACAGTGGTTCCAGGCGAGTCCATTGGCCATTCTGCAGATCGCCTGGCCACTCTTAGTATCGGTGGCCATTTTGCGGGTCGGAAAACCCCGTGAAGATAGCGGCAGCCATTTTGAGGCTCGGAAAAGCCTCGGAGAAAAAAAGTCAGCCATTTTGGACGCTTTAAAAAAGGAGCAAACTTTACAGCAGCCAGCAACGTGGGATCACCCCAGGTGGACCGGATCAGGAGCGCCTGGCCAGCAAATGGGTGAGACCGTTGCCTGTCTTATTGGGGTGTTAATTTATGTTTGGGGAAATGGCTGATCCAGCTATGGATACGAATGCAGAATTAGAGGAGGCAGGGCCATCAGGGACAAAGAGCAGCAGGAAGAGGCAAGCCAAAGAGGCCCCTTCCTCAGGAGTAAACCCCAAGGTCTCTAAAGTGACTACAAGGGCAGAAGAGCACAGGCAGAAGGCCCTTGAGAAAGAATTTCAGAGGGACCAAAAACAACAACATATTCTAACTGCCCAGCCCTCCCTCCCTCTGAGGATCACCAAGTGGCGTCCCCAGCTCCACCTGTCTTGCCTCCCATGGGCCCAGACCACCACCCCTGGCCTATTCAGAAGTGGAATTGTCTTCTTCGGAGTCCTCGTCTTCGATGGAACCTGACAACAGAGGCAATTTCTTTGATGTCCCTCTCAATAGGGAGCGCACCTTTGAACAGGCTTCCCTCCTGGTTACACATGGCTCTGCCCCCCCCCCCCCCCACACCATGTACACCTCTCCTGCTGATATGACAACCATCAGTGCTGAAACCATTAAACAGGTCATGGCTGCTGGCCTACAACAGCAACCCCAACCTGCTCCATCACATGGCCGTAAGCATAAATCTTCTTCTGCGGCTCAGCAACCTGATCCCTCTGCCTCTACTTCTCAGGCCTCAATTGGCGGGGAGCAAGATAACCTGCGGGACTCAGACCTGTCTGATGACGAGGTGGTCACCCCAGATACCCCTGCCTTTACCGGATTATTCAAAACTGATCGTTTCAAGTCCCTTCTACTTAAGCCATTAAAGCTGCTAACTTACCATCTTCTGCTTCAGCTTCTACTTCACAGGATAAACCGGCAGAACCGGCTTCAACTGAGGGTCCTAGTACCCCGTTCACCGAACCCACAGTGGAAAAAGAGGTGATCCCTGTTCCCAAGTTATTCCTGAACGTCATTCAGAAGCAGTGGGAGTCTCCATGCATGGGCCCACAGCCAACCAACCTTGACAAACGTCTCTACAACATTGCACCAGACCTCACCAAGTTCTTCGAGACTCCCCCAGTGGATGTACTGGTTGCAGCCCTGTCTTCACGTACTGTGATCTCTGGAGCCCCTGAGGAGGTTCTCAAGCTTGAGGAGAAAAGGTCAGATCAAACCTTAGTCAAAAACTATCAGGCTGGGGCCTGGGCTGTTAGGGCTCTACGGCCACTTCCTTTTTCTCCAGGGTGGCCTTGGTTTGGATTGAACAGCTTCATCTTGTTGAGATCCCTATGTGATCTAGTGTCAGCTCCTACTGACACTAGATCACATAGGGATTTTAACAAGATCAGGGCAGCGGTTGAATTTGCAGATGATTCTTCCCTTAATGCTGCTAGATTCGCTTCTAAAGCCATGGCCTCTTCGGTCATGGCCAGGCTTCTGCTTCGGCTCACACAGCGTTTCCCCTCCAAGATATCTTACCGTGGAGGAGGCCACCACCATTTTTCACGTAGGAAATGACTATCTGGACTCTCTTCCGATCGGAGGCCGCCTGGCGTTTTTTGCCCACCTCTGGGAGGAGACCACAACAGACAATTGGGTACTCAAAACTGTAAAATTTGGTCTCATGCTAGAATTCCTCTCCATTCCCCAGGAACACTTCGTGCCATGCCCGGTCTTTCGGTGTCCTCGCAAGAGGGCACTAATGGAACAGGCCATTCAGCACCTGTTGGAGATCCGGGCCATTCAACCAGTTCCTCCCCATCAGGAAGGGCAGAGTTTTTATTCCCGCCTGTTTGTGGTATCGAAGAATTCCGGGGGATGGAGAACAATTTTAGATCTAAAAACATTGAACCACCACATTGTCTATCGGCAGTTCAAAATGCATTCTCTGTACATTATCCTCCAGGTGGTCAGGAAAGGCGACTTCCTCACGTCGGTAGACTTGACTGAAGCTTACCTTCATATCCCCATCTTCATAGACCACCGAAAATATCTCTGCTTCTCCTATGGGGGAAGGCACTTCCAGTACCGAGTTCTTCCTTTCAGTCTATCCTCTTCCCCCAGGGTATTCACAAAGGTACTGGCAGCACTAGCCACCCACATCAGGTCATCCCCAGTTTGGATTCTCTGTTACCTGGACGACATTCTCTTGTTGTCCAAGGTCTCCGGTTCAGGCAGAAAGAGATCTCGCCCTCACCATTCACACCTTGCGGAATCACAGGTTCGGGGTGAATCTCAAAAAGAGTCACCTCGTTCCAAGCACTCACCTTTTCCACCTCGGGGTCTTGATAGACACCATGGCGGAGAGGGTGTTCCTATCCAACGACTGCATTCTCAGTCTGAGGGAACTTGTCAGGAAGGTGCTACATCTACGCAAGGCATCCCTTCTTCTCTCCCAAGTCTTGGGCAAGATTGTATCCTGCTTCGGGATTGTCCGGTGGGCCAGGTTTCACAGCAGGAGCCTTCAATGGTTCATGCTTCCACATCAAAAGGCCGACAGGAGCAGCTCTCCTCTCAGGGTTCCCCTTCCCAGACAGGCATTATACTCTCTCAAATGGTGGCATTCCCCGGCGATTTTGCAAGGGACCTTTTTCAGAGAGCCGTGCCGTCTCACACGACGGACGCAAGTCTGACAGGATGGGGGGCACAGATGCAGGACCTAGTGGCTCAGGGTCAGTGGTCCCTCGAAGAGAGCCAAAACAGCATAAATTGGCTAGAATTGCAGCCGGTTCGCCTCGCCCTCAGACACTTTCACCACAGAGTTCAGGTCCATCACATATTAGTCCTCACAGAGAATACCACGACCAAGGCACACATAAACAGACGGGGGAACTCGTTCCTGGTCCCTGATGAAGGAATCCAACCTGTTGTGCCAGTGGGTGGAATCTCACCTGTCATCTCTCAGGGCAGAACACATCTCAGGGGTCTCCAACGTCCAAGCAGACTGGCTGAGCCGGACAACGATAGATCAGGCGGAGTGGACCATCCATCCGAGCCTCTTCCATTGACTGACACTACGGTTCGGCCTCCCAGTCCTAGACCTGTTCGCAACGGCAGACAACAACCAGGTACTCAAGGTTCATGGACCCCATGGCAGAAGGAATAGACGTTCTCAGATGCCAGTGGCCCAGGGGTCTCCTGTATGCATTTCCTCCCCTTCCCCTTACTCAGAGGGTAATTCAAAAAATGCTGGAGCAGGAGGCAGAACTGTTGCTGCTAGCACCGAATTTGCCACGCCAGCCTTGGTATGCCGATCTAGTGACTCTATCAATCTCCACCCCATGGCACTTCCCACGGTCTCTCCTGTCTTTACACCAAGGGTTCAGTTTTTCATCCTGACCCCCAGTGGCTGCAGTTAACCGCATGGCGATTGAGCGGCAAACCTTAACAGCCGATAACATCTCCCTCGACGTCATTGCTACCGTTCAGGCATCACACAGAAGCTCTACTAACCGCATTTATGATGCCACGTGGCAGACTTTTGCTCTGTGGTGTTCCAACCGGACTGTTGACACACTTAGGGCATCCATTCTGCAGATATTGGACTTCCTTCGGAGGAGGCTTGATCAGCGACTTACCCCTAACATGCTACACGACAGGTGGCCGCTCTGGCCTCTGTTCTGGATGGCCTGGCATACGAACATCTGCCTCCTCACCCCTTGATCCAGAGATTTCTCCGTGGAGCGTCCAACCTGCGTCCCCCCTGCCATACGTAGATATCTGACTTGGGACTTGCCTCGTGCCCTAGAGGCTTTGACTTCCGCGCCCTTTGAACCTATGAGATCCACTTCTTTGAAACTGTTGTCCTTTAAAATGCTGTTTTTGGTGGCTGTAACCTCAGCCAGACGTATTTCTGATTTGGCTGTTCTTTCACTCAGGCATGACTTGTGCGTGTTCCATCCAGACTAAGTTGTCTTAAGACTGGACCCGACATTCATACCGAAGGTCAATAGCTGTTTCCACCGAGATCAGGAGTTGAACTTACCTGATTTCTGTCCGTCTCCCCGTCACGAGAAGGAGCACAAGTGGCACACTTGACGTACGTCGTGCCCTCAAGATCTACATCGACCATACCGCCCCGTTCTGCCACTCGGAAGCTCTCTTCATCTCCTTTCGCCAGGCCTCCTTGAGTACCAAGGCTTCATCATGTAGTTTGGGGCACTGGATAAGAGCCTGTATTAAACTGTCTTATGAACTTCAATCCATACAGGTCCCTGCAAACATTACAGCTCACTCTACACGCAGCGCTGCGACATCTGCGGCTTGGTCCACTCAAGCCACCTTGGAAGAAGTCTGCCGGGCGGCCACCTGGGCGTCTCCCACAGTCTTCCTACGTCATTACAAGTTGGACAAGTATGCGTCGGCTGACGCAGCTTTTGGGCGCAGGGTGCTATAACAAGTGCTTGTGCCCTAACGGTCCTTTTTTACATTTTCCCACCCTAGTGGACAGCCCAGTCTTTGGTACGTCCCAGACTGGCTGCTGTCTCTACGATAACAGGAAAATGGGTGTTGGTTCTTACCTGATACGCTCATTTTCAGGTAGAGTAGAGACAGCAGCCAGCCCCACCCTGGCATGGGTCATGCGAGGGAATTCCTTGTGAGGAGAGAGAGACAGTGACTATGGACTTTCATTTTTGCTCACAATTCTCACTTGAGTCTACAGTTTTCCTTCATCTGAAACTGGGGAGGAGCCACAAGGGCCCGATGACATCATAAGTATGGACTCAGTCCGATTGGTTAATAGACGGAGCATACCCAGTCTGGCTGCTGTCTCTACTCTACCAGAAAATGAGCGTATCAGGTAAGAACCAACGCCCATTTTCTACTATAATGCACATGAAGCCAGTTTATTTATTTTTTTCAATTCAATTGTATTTTCAATTTGAAAATGTATTTTCAATTGGTTTTCAATTCAGTTGTATAGAATGTGACAGATGTGTGTTTGTGTTTTACTTTTATAGTTATAATGTGCACTGAAAATGGCATTTAATGTCATTGTACGAGGTGCAGTGACAATAAAGTAAACTAAACTAAACATTTTGGGGAGGTGGTTTTTTTTAGCATTTAAAGAGCATCTTTGCCAATTATCTTTTGCTAAGCTTGGGTTTATTCTTTTCCAAGGGGTTTGTGGTTCTTTTGACCTGCCTACATTCAGCACTATAGGAGATGTCTGATTTAGAAACATATGCATGGGTCTCCTGTACATAAAGCCTACGTTTCTTTTTCTCTCCCCCCCCCCCCCCCAGATGCCAGCTTGTTACTGTGCTCCAGGCCAGTATCCACACTCCAGTCAACAATATCGGCCAGTTACTTCAGTTCATTACAACACACAGCAAAACCAGCCACTGCCACAACCTGCTCAACAGACAGGTTTGTGATGCTTTCTCCCCTTCTTACTTCTTGTACCTTTGGAGCTTTCAGGTGACCAGGCGAGGCAGAAAGAAATAACGTGAAGTATTTCACAGAGGAAAAAAATAATGTTTGTGTTTTGAAGTGACCAAAATTCTTCCTACTGGTAGGAATGCATATTTTAAATTGGCCGAGTTGAGTCAATTCTAAGAGGCAGAATTCAAAAGGATAATTCTTTTCTTAGCAAAACAAACAAAAATCAGAATGTCCTTTGATCACCCTTATTTGTAAATAATTTCCAACAAAAGGCCAGAGTGAAATAAATATTTTTTCTTATCAGAGAACTAACACCGTAATTTAGCATTTTGTTCTCTTCATCAATTTTATAAACAAAATTTACCTGATCTTGAATGAATGAGATATACCTTGCATTCTTGATGGTGTGGTTTTTGGAGATTTTTTTTTAATTGTTTAAAAAATAGGAGGTTGGTGGCTGGACTTTATCTTCTGTATAAACCATACAAAGCTAAAAATTTTGCTTATTGCCTCTCGTGTGTTTTCTGCTTTTATATGAATCATTAATGCTGTTACAGATGGACTTTTATAGCTAAGGTGGTTTGTATTCCAGCATGATTTAGTTTTTGTATGCCCGAATCTATACTGAGCGGTACATAATAAATGGGGGGAAGGGGGCAATCTGCTTTCTCATACTTTCTCATGCTTTCTGATATATTTCTTAAGCTAAATGTTTTGCCTTGCCTCACAAATTAAGCTTCAAAGAGGCTAGGTGAGTGATATCCCTCCAGATGTTTGAGCTGCAGCTTCTGTTCTTTCCTTATTGTCTTGGATGATGTCAGTTGCAATACAGAACATCTGGCATCAGTTTGCCTTTCCCTCTTTTATAAGTATTCTTCTGAAGATATTATTAGGTCTTCCTATGTTTCTCCTAGACAGATAAATTAGAATACATACTTTATATGCTTTTGTTCAAAGATATGGGTTAAAGTATTAAACTTTTTTCCAGAAAGAAATTTTGTTGCCTTGATTTATCTCTTTAGATGTGATCAGGTCTTGTACCTGCATTCACTAACATGGACATTTGCTTTTCATTATCGTTAACCAGCAAGGATGACTGTTGGAAAACATACTGTAATTGGTTCTTTTACAATTCCACACTAAAACAGAAGAAGGATCCCTTACTCTTTGCGGAGTCTGTTCAATCATTGCAGCAATTATCTGGACTTGAGACCTGGAAAGCACTGTATAAATTTCAATAAAAATGATTTTTTTTTAATTTTGCTTTCTCAGCAGAAATGAATCTGAAATAATTCAGCTTGCGTGTTTTAAAAGAAATCCATTTATAGAGCATTTCCATGGTGATAAGATGTTTTAACACATTTATGAAATTATAAAATTAAAACTAAAGTAAAATCATACCTTTGAAATCTGTCATACATTTCAATAGTAACCCTGACATTAATATCAAGATAACTAAATTCAGTTGCAGCCATTAATTTATAATGAATGACACAAATTATTTGATTGTCTACATAGTTTGCTTTTGTTTGGTATTATTGCAGAATTTATCTTCGGAAATGTTTAGCGTGATTACCTCTTTTGTGTGTGTGACAGCATCTTGTAGTTTCAGGTGCTTTTTGTTTGTTTAATTTGAACAAATTATAGACTTGGGTCTATAATTTGTATTCTAAATTTTATTTATTTCTATAAATACCCCTCCCTGTCCCCATCGGTCATGAAGTACTTGTAGCTAACAAGAATGTATATATAAAGATATTAAAATTCCTGTGTGGTTTCTGATACATTTTTTTCATGCAGCCCTGGATGTTGCTCTTGATGAAACAAAAATATATAGTAGGTTACCGGACTTAAATATTTACCACTTGATTCACTATTCTGTATCGCTTGTTACATGAATCATGCAGATATTACTAACCCGTACCTGCTGACGGGAAGTGTTTTATCCAAAAGGTTGGAATGAGATTGTTTTCAAGAAGCAAATGCACAAATCAGGAACGTTTGGGAATTTTATTTATGTTATTATTTGTTTGTTTGTTTTTCATATTTCTTAACCACTTATTTCCCTCGGATAGCTATTCAGTTTTGATCTATCTTAATTATGAATTCAGATAATGCCTAGTTAATGATAGATGGAAACTGAGCAAAGGAGATCTGGTTTGAATTGGGTTAAGCATTAGATTTTCAGGGCAATGGGAAGGGCAGTTCTGAATTATGAAATATACAGAACCAATTGCAAAAGATTCTAATTGAAATATGTGAGTCTGTTAAAAAATTTGTTTAAAAAATCACATTAGAACTGTTGGTATTGAACATTTGTTGTAAGAAGGATAAAGCATTACATCACAAGATTGAAAAATGCATTATAATCAGTCCGGTCAGTGATTATAAAAACACCTGTATTTCAAGCACAATTCTATGTTTGTCTCTGCAACAAACAGCCCTTGTAGAATAAATTGATTTTATCGTGAGCTGTTGGATTCGGGGCCGTAACACTGTCTGAGAGGGTTACATATCTCACAGTGAACCGGTCTCTTTTTCAGCTGCTTCCTGGCTTCCTTTGTAAAGGGGTTGCAAGTATATCGGTCTGCAGTTGTGACTTACTTATCAAGGATTGCATTCTGGTTTTTTCCCCCTTTGAAAAAAATAGACTGATCGGGATGCTCAGCCCTCGGATACTCTGAGGAAGTATCAGGAAAGTAATGTCCAGGGCAGGAATATTTTAGACAACTGTTTGTCTTTTTATTTGTCCTGCATTCATTTGTTTTTTAGACTCCTGTCACGATTGAGATTTTAATTGCATTAACAGAGGCCGTGCCTCTTTCTAACTGATAAATGTATAATATATGGGTTTGGATACTGGAAACAGTTTTATTACTTGAGGAAACTCACGATCCAGAACTACTGTTCACTCTTTGTAATCTCTGAGCATCAGTTTTTAACCATTCTTCAATAGCCTGGCTGCAAAATATAACCATCTGTCTCAGCAGATGCTCTTTCTCTTTCTTTTCCTGCTGAATGCTGTGTTTCTTTCTTGCCACTTGGTATGCTGAGGAGGATGAGTGCAGCTAAAAATAGCAAGGTGCTTTGGAACCCAGGGCGAAATATGTTAGCAGTCAATTTATATTGTCTTAGTTCTTCTCTCAGCATGGAAAATTGATTTTTACTTCACCAATGCGAAAGTGCCAGAAGACTCAAAATAGCTTTTGCAGCTACACTGCAGTCCGTGAGAAACAGAAATAGCACAACTAGCAGTACTCTGCAACTTCGGTGTACATCCATTACATGTTATTTGCAATTTGTGTCCAAGAATAATCATGTTTTATTTTGCATAGTCTGTTGCAGAGGTCCCTAACCCCCAGTCTGTGGACCGGCAGCCGTCCACAGCATGCCAGCAACCAGTCCATGCAAACAAGCGTAACCCCATCTATGGAATGCAGGCAGCACACAAAACCATGCCCCCTCTGATCCGAGAGAAAAACCTTTCTCCATGGAACCGTGCCTGGTGCTCAAAAAGTTGGGGGCCGCTGGTGTATTAAATTGCCAAGTGCATTCCAGAATGTAAATTAAAAAGAGGGACAGGAAAAATCTGATTTTAAGAAGTGGATGATCTTTATTGATTACAAAAATCTTATGCAAGATCATACTGACTTTAGTAACTGGAATAGGACACCACCAGGAAGAACACAGCTGCCCGCTATACTGGGAAGTGAAAAGGTTGCTTGTAAAACAAGATACAACATTGATGTTATCCATTCAGTTGTATCCTACTCTTGGCATAGGGTTTGGCTTTTTTAACTTATTTATGTTTTTAGTATGTTTGCTATATTTATACTCATGATTCTAAGCCACCCAGAGTTACCTTGTGGTAAAATGACCAATCAATACATTGAATAAACAAACAAATAAATTTTGTGGGATACAACATTTACAGAATTAATTGATCTCCATTTGTTCATAGCAAATATTTTTCTCACATAAAAAGTGCCTTTTTATTTATAGAAACACAAGGAGGGAGGGAGGAGAGGTGTGAGAAGAAGAGATAATTTGATAGAAGAGGAATTAGGGATTATAAAAAAGGCTAAGTACCCTAGGTCAATCCCAGTGCCTTATTCAGGAGCTAAAGGTTGCCGATTAAAAACCTTTCAAAACATTATTCTTGTGTTGAACATTTCTGGTGATGAGAATGAAAACTAAGATACCAGCTCTGCTCTCTTCCATTACCATCTTTGTTCCTTTTGGCAAAATGATAGTAAATGTTGGGTAGTAGATTTTTTTAAAAAAAGGGAAACATCCCCCCCTCCCCCAAAAGCTTAGCCTAATGTCAACATGTCTTTATTCTCCCTCTCCTTGGCTTTTGCACCCTTTCTAATCCCTTTATTACAATTAGGATTGTTATTAACTTTGACTGACTGCCAGAAAATTCAAGAGAAGGGAAGGAATGCTCTTTCTCTTCACAAAAGAGTTTTATGGCTTCCAACCTATACTTGGCTTAATATTCATAATATATTATGTTTTGTTCCTTTACATGAACTGTAATAGGTTGGTTGGTTGACTAGCAAGAGATCTGTGAATAATTTTCTAGTTGTTGTGTGGAAAAAGTGAAGCCTTTTTTTCTAAAAAAATTCCACCCAATAATAAAACAATGGACTTCCAACTTAGCAGCTATATTTTGTTTTCTTTTGACTAGGATGAAGAACTCATTCTCAGTATAAAACAGGTTCCTGAGTTTGTTCATCTACTCGTCATCTTAAGTTGTTATATGCCAACTTTGGCAGCTTTCTGATGTGTGGACTTCAACTCCCAGAATTCCCCAGCCTGCTAAGCTATCTGAAAGCTGCCAAGATTAAGAAACACTGGTTAAACAATTCAGAAAATCAAATATGTTCAGTTCTGCCTCAAGAAATGTGACATAAATGTGATGGTTTCTTAAAGTGGAGACTGCCTTTTAAATAATGTCAATGAGAATTTGGAGATTTTCAGATTTGTTGAAGAGGCTTCCCACTACAATTCTGAAAAACAATTAGAAGAATGGGGGGAAGTCTAAACTGTAAAATGTATTCATATGTCTTGTATGTTTAGGGCCATTTCGAGTCATAGAAAAATGATTTATCTGTAGTCAGACAAGCACATAAATCAGTGCTTCTCAATTATTTTCTGTCATGCCCCCCCCTAGGAAGAAGAAAACATTTCGCGCCCCCCCCCCCCGCGCGACTGTAAATAGTATAATTTGTCTATAAAATTGTTATAAGTACACCTCTGCATAACATAGCACACCGGTCTTTCCTCGTCTCCCACCGTAGTCACATGCTTTCTTTCCTCTTTCCCTCTTACTTGTCTATCCTTCCTTCCACCCTCCCTTCCTCCTTCCCTTCCTTCCTGCCTCCCTTCCAGTTCCCTCCTTCCTCTTTCCCCCTGCCTGCCTGCCTTCTTTTCTCTTTCCCTATCCTCCTATCCTTCCTTTCTCCCTCCCTCCTTCCCTGCCTCCCTTCCAGTTCCATTCTTCCCTCCTTCCTTCTGCCTCCTTCCTGCCTGCTTGCCTTCTTTCCTCTTTCCCTCTTGCTTGTCTATCCTTCCTTCCACCCTCCCTTCCTCCTTCCCTTCCTTCCTGCCTCCCTTCCAGTTCCCTCCTTCCTCTTTCCCCCTGCCTGCCTGCCTTCTTTCCTCTTTCCCTATCCTCCTATCCTTCCTTTCTCCATCCCTCCTTCCCTGCCTCCCTTCCAGTTCCATTCTTCCCTCCTTCCTTCTGCCTCCTTCCTGCCTGCTTGCCTTCTTTCCTCTTTCCCTCTTGCTTGTCTATCCTTACTCCCTCCTCCCTTTCTTCCCTCCCTCCCTGCCAGCAGCTCCTCCAGCATCCCAGCTGGAAGCAGCAGCACAACAGTCGCCGTTACCAGGGGCGAAGGGGTGGCGGTGGCAAGATCGGGCGACCGCCGCCCCTTTGTCCCTTCCCCAACAGCGGCTGTTGCGCTTCCGCTTCCAGACGGAATCCTGGCGGTGGAGCTGCTGGCGGGGAGGCGAGCTACCTGCATAAAGACGCCGCCGAGGGCATGGCAGAATATATCCCGGCTTGAAGTGGCAGCGCTGGGGACTGCTCAGAGACTCATCAGAGCCACGGGCTGGAGCTGTGCAAAAAGTCTGCTTGGGCTGGGGGGGGGGAGGGAGGGAAGCCTGGGACAGCCATGCTTCCCTCCCTCCCACCCCTGCCCGAGCAGGCTTCTTGCACAGCTCCAGCCTGCGGCTCCAATGAAAATCCACAGTCCGAAGTGCTGCCACTTCCAGGCGGGATATATTATGCCTCGCCCACACCGCCGCCGTTGCACCCAGATGGAAAGGGAGCCTTCGCGCCCCCTTTACGGAGCCTCGCGCCCCCCCAGGGGGGCGCGCCCCACTATTTGAGAACCGCTGACATAAATGCACATATGCACAAACACTGTTATATTGTACCATGAGTCAGAATTAATAACTTATGGTTAATGAAGCTAAAATTGATAGTTATTTCTATTTATCAGGCATAATTAGAACATAAAGTTGCATGTTGACTGCTGTTCAACAAATAAGTTTAGTTTTGACCCAGCTGTCTGTATGAAAATAAAATACAAAAGCATTTAGCTGAGAAATGTTATGGTTATTATTTGTTGGAAATTTTGGCAGTCCTTTACACTCTGGTTTGACCACCTGCTTTGTGTTAGCAGTTGCTGGCACAATCTGTCTTCCAGAGACCTTCACATGGCATCCTCTCCCCTGGCTCTAGTGTGTGAGATAGGACTGTCACAACCAGTGCTGCCTTACTGTCAATTAAGAGATACACATTTCTAAAAAGGAAATAAGCTTTATATTTGATCTCATATCTATGTACTTTATAGGAATACAGTATAACTAGTGAGTACAGGTCATCCTCACTAGAGATAATCTCACCTGAGAGAAGCAAAATGAAAGTTTAATATTAATTTAATAGATAAATAGATAAATCTATAAGTAGATAGAAGATAGTTATCTTGAACAGGGTCGCCAACCTAAAAGAAAATCTACAAGACAGTACAAATGAGTAGACTAAAAAATGAAATATAGGAAGAGATGTTCCAAGCAAACTCCAAGATGGCACTAGTTATCTTAAATCGGGAAAAGGAACTTTAATAAAATAGAATTAAATTCAATTTATTTCTTCACAAAACAGGATTCTACAGATAAAATGTAACACAATGTTCCTAGCTAAATTTTGTTATCTGTTTTCTAGAGATAGTTGTGGCTACATGATGTATAGCATCTCTCTATCATGAAATGTTGTTTATATATGTCTACATCAGGCTGGTAGGCAGATTAGCTGGTTATGAATGTGAGCTTGTAAATTGTCATTCACAATGAATCACAGCTAAGATTTTGATCATTATCACACAAATATTACTGAGTCATATATTATCTCTGTTGTTGAATGCGGCTTTTTTTGAAGTACTATGGAATCCATGGAAAAACTGTTGTAGTCATTATATTTAAAGAATACTTGGCCATATATTTTTTTCATGTTACCCTGTCAATCCTTGTCTTAAATATTTGTATACTTGCAGGTTACCAAGTTATGCCTAACCAGCAGCAAAACTACCAGGGTTTAGTTGGTGTCCAGCAGTCGCAAAACCAAAATCTAGTTGGAGGCCAACCCAACAACATTGGAAATCAGATTCAAGGAGTACTTGTTCCATATCCTCCTCTGCCATCTTATCAAGTAAGCCGTGATATCATTAAAATATAAGTATTTATGCCGAATACAGTTCTCAGAACCTTTTTGCCTTTTTTTTCTCATTCTGAAATTGAAAGAGATTATTCTATCTAGATGAAAATTCACATTTGTGACTATCCACATGCAATCTGTAGTGGGTCGTCATAGCTGCTGGATTCTTATACTTTTGTGGATACTAGACTTTAGTACTCTTTGGTTGCCTTGTATACTTCTTTTGCATGAATAATCTGCCATTATGTATATTTCTTCTTACTATTGGTGATCCTGGCATACTCTAATTCTTAGGTCTCCATGGCTCCAGTTTCCCAAGGACTGTCCCAACAAACATATCAGCAGCCAGTGGTTATTCCCAGTCAGTCAAACCAAGGACTCCCCACATCAGGAATGCCTGTTTACTATAGTGTCATTCCATCTGGACAACAGAATAATTTAAGGTGAGTGATCTTAGTGGTAGGTTGCTTTTTAGTAAAAGATTGTAGTCAAAGAAGCCACAAGGAAAAACAGAATCAATAACTTACAAACCCATTTGAGTTTAATTTGAATAACGTGGTATGGTTTAATCCTGGTTTTTTTTAATGCATATGTAGACTAAATCATCGTTTCATGTCAACGTTTCTTCAGAAAGGATATCTTTAGGGAGCAGGAAAAAGAACATAAGTTTTAATTGTGTCTGCTTAATTTTTAGAAATATAGAATGGGATGGAGTGGCTTTTTAGTTTTCAGAAACATTTTCTCCCTATATAAATGTTTAAACATAGAGGAAGCTATTTTGGATGTTAAATTCGCATCTGATTTGAGGTCTCATGCTTCATGTAATAATATTGGTCCATTTCCAGCAATTTGTATTGTGCTTCTTCCTTCCCTTCTGGAATAGGCAACTATGAACCTGTTCTTCCCTTCCCTGTATGAGGCATGCATGGAAGCTGAAACGATATCACCCAAAGAAATAAAAACATGTTGAGATTTTTGTAGAAATTATCATCAGAACAAGGGCATTAAGCCACCTCTATTGGGGAAATACATCTATTTTGTTTCATAAAATCCTTGAATTCCTTCCGGTGATACCGCTGTCAGCTTCCAATGCACTCCTCAGTGGATGCATGGACTTACCGTGTTTTTCCAAAAAGATGACCCACCTTGAAAAGAAGCCCTATCACGTCATGTGATCAAATTAAGCCCCACCCACAAAATTAACCCTAATTAAGACTCTGTCCACTCTGGGGTATAGGGAGTGGGGCGAGGTATAGAGGTAAAAAATAAGTTAGGATGGGGATGGTGGAGCTGCTCTACTTACCAGGCCTCGCACACTCTGACACCTTCTTCGCCTTCTTCTGCATCCGCTTCCGCCACTCACACACATCAACCTGGCCTCTGTTTTTCCTTCAGATGCCTGCTGAAAGGCATCTGCATCTGGTAACAAAATTCCAGATCGATCCAGAGCTCTGTTATCGGCTACAGATGCCTTCCGACAGGCATCTAAAAACAAAATGGAGGCCAGGGCGATGCGTGCGAGTGGCAGCAAGTGGAGGCAGAAGAAGTGGACCAGCAGTGGGCTCTTGCTGGACGGGACTGTCAGTGCCACCACCACGAGGTGAGTCAACAATTAGAACTAGCCTAGCCGTTTTTTCGGGGGTCAAAAGAAAATAAGATCTGGCCTTCTTTTTGGAGAAACACGCTATTTATTTTTAAAAGTTCACCTTCTCCACAGTATAAAGACCTTGACTGCTGCTCTTCTTTATATATAATACATGAGGTTCTGCCCTATTTCTCACTGGATGCCCAAAATAACTCCAGGTAATGCTTTAAGTACTGTTGAGGAAAAATGAACTGGTGAACTGCATGTACCAAGCAGGTGCTCTCTTTCAAAAAAAAAAAATGGGAGAGGGGAGAGGTACCACAGAAGAATCACAGTCTAGTTAAATCAGCTAATGTCAGGGAGTAGGAGTGAGTGACAGCTATCTATGATATTTTGCATATTGCTGTGACATAGTGCTTCTCTAAAACCAAAGAAAACCACATTGGAAATTTGTAAAGCTATATAGAAGGAAGAAATGTGGAATATGATGCAAATAATGAGCTAGGGCTTGAGAAGAAAAGAATTACTGTGCAGGATATGGAAATCATGCCTTGTTGTTCTCCTCTTCGTCATCCTCTTCCTCCTCCTTTCATTAGCTTAGTTTGGAAGCCATTTACCAAGAGCAAGTGAACGTGCTGGTGTTCCTCCCATTTGCTTCCACTTTACTTTCCACGTTTAGTGGAATGACTAAATAAAACAAGAAATCTGTCTAGGTTTATATTCTATGGCATCTCAGTACAAATGCATATTAAGGAATATTAAGTCATATTGAGCCATAAGATAGGTTCATATTTAAGTTCATATTTAATGCCAAATAATGTATGGACAGAAAGTCATTTCTAAAGCAAGCATTGCAAAGACTTCTGGGTTACTGTTGGAAGTTTTATAACACCTGTTATGTGAATATGTGTGAGGGTGTACTTTGTTTTTAAACATATTTCTGGAATCTGCAGAAGGTTCCTATTTCTGTTCTGTATGACTGAGACATCAGGAATGTGAATTAATAGTTCTGCCATCTTTAAAAAGATTTGTTATTGTGGGGTGGATTCTGATGCAGAACAGTCAATGCACTATATATCAGGTTTTCAATATTATTTGCCCCCTGCTCCTCAAATTAGAAAAAGGCACCAGATGCTGAGGAATTTTTGTTTTTCAGTTTCATAATGTAAATAAATAGGAAACTGTTTTCCTTCAAAGCATCACCTTAATTTCTCGGAATGCTTCTGATCTCTGCAGAACCCATGGGCATACTTAGAAATATTTTTTTAAAAAATGGTAGTGGTGTGATGTTAAGAATTAGACTCAACTGCCAGGAAAAAAAAGACAAGAGAGATAATGAATGGCAGGACATATCCTCATTAGTACATTTAATCTTATGGTAGATAGCTATAATACTCCATGTTGTAGACATTTCATGAGAATACTAAAAGCGTGCTCTCAAACTCCAGATATGCGTACAAGCCTAAAAGAGTCGTCATGTCAGGACTGTCTCAGCTCGGTTATCTAATAATGAAAGACCCTCAACTCCATTCATAGTGAAAGGTGTACGTTCATTGATGCCAAGTAGCTACGGCTTAGCAAAGTTAGATCTAAGAATTCCCATGCAAAGTATCCCTAAGTTATTCCTCCCCTTGTCCAAGCCCTCCCCCTTGGTAAGTTCCAATAAAATTTACAGTAGGTGTTTTGGTAGCCGTTATGAGGTTTGGCGCCTCTTCGATGTGCGGCCGCATTCTGTTCCCAGACCAGGTAGCCTTTGTCCACTCTTTTGATGTCTCTAGCCTGCACATAGGATGGGTTCTGTTTCCTGGCTTCTCCCCTCTTGACAGCTCCCCCCCCCCCCCTGTAATTCATAGCAGACTAACATCAATACAAAACCGGGGCTGAAGCAAGATGACAGCTCTGACAAGTATGTATTCCTGCATAAATATTTAGAGCTCATTGACTCAATTCCTGTTCCTTAATATAACTGTGCTCGCTAATTTTTAATAATGAAGTAAATATGGAAAATTTACTTTTGTGATTGAGCTTAACTATAAAATACTGATGAATGTGCTCTTAATCTCATAGTCTGTAATGACGAGTGTTACAGAACATTATAAGTTGGGGGTGGATGGTGAGGAAATAGGATTCTCTATCTGTCTACCTACCTACCTACCTACCTACCTACCTACCTACCTACCTACCTACCCTGTTTCCCTGAAAATAAGCCCTCTCCTGAAAATAAGTCCTCCATGAAAATATTGCAATACAGCAGCAGCTATGAGGTGATCATGCTTGCCGCTTCCTGCACCTCAGAAATAATAAGACCTCCCCGAAAATAAGGCCAAGTGCTTATTTTGGGGGTAAAAGAAAACAAGACCCTGTCTTATTTTCGGGGAAACACGTGATCAATATCTATCGTCTGTCTGTCTATCTATCTATCTATCTATCTATCTATCTATCTATCTATCTATCTATTTATCAGTGACGTGCGGTGAGCTTTACGGCTGGTGAGGCTGGTGACGTCATCAGCGTGAACCGCGGTCCCCTTCATGTTGACTCAGGAAGGAGGGGAATAGGACGTCAGCCTCCCTCCTGCGCACGCTGACTTAGGAAGGCGGGGAATGGGACGTGCACAGGAGGGAGGCTGGAGGGATCGCGGAGGAGGGATCGTGCAGCGTGAGCCGCGGGACAGTGGCTCACACTTCGCGATCCCCTTCATGTTGACTCAGGAGTCAGGAAGGAGGGGAATTCCCCTCCTTCCTGACTCTTGAGTCAACATGAAGGGGACCTCGGAGCGTGCTCCGCGGGACCGCGGCTCACGCTGCACGATCCCCTTCATGTTGACTTAGGAAGGCGGGGAATGGGACGTGCGCAGGAGGGAGGCTGAGGCTAGAGGAGCCTCCTGCACAGGTGGTCCCATTCCCCTCCTTCCTGACTCCTGAGTCAACATGAAGCGGACCACGGAGCGCTCCCATTCCCGACCACGTGTGCAGAAGGCTCCTCAGCGCCTTTTCCCTTTTCCCTTTTCCCTTTTTTTTTAATTTTCATGATGAGAGCGGTGCGGCTCTGCCTCCCCTGCCTCCCCTGCCCGCACGTCCCTGCTATCTATCTAATCTATCCTGAGAAATTCTTAATCATATTGCTTGGTTTGTGCAACAGAGTGTTTTAGTGGTTAAGGTCTAATGATTAAGGCATCAGGAAAGCAGGAGATTGTGAGTTCTAGTCCTGCTTTAAATATGAAAGCCAGCTAGGTGATTTCAAGCCAGCCTCTCTCTCTCTCTCAGCCCAGGATGACTTTGGGTCTAGGCACTCTCTCAGCCCAGGATGTCAGGCTTGGGCAACAAGCTGATTGGTCAGTTCCTGTCACAGCCAATGGATCAACTCTTGGTTAATCAGAAAAAAAAAGCAGACCCTGCACTTGTAGGAAAATACTAGAAAGAAAAAGTGTGCTTGGTTTGTATCGCATATAGCAAATATAGATCTAGATTGTGATTAAGTGCAGTTTATTCAATATCTTTGACAAAATCAAATTTTATTATTGACTGCATTATTTCCTTTGTGCCATCATGTAGAAGGTTGTAATTTGCACAGCTAGGATTGCAGCTCTATCAGGAGAAAAGGGAAAGACAGATGTGGTCTCAAAACATATATACAAGTTCGACTTACGTTCAGAGGAATTTAAGAGTATATTTAAGAGTATATGGGATTGCAGCCTGCATTTGAGATTTTAATCTGTATATGACTCAGACAAAATGTATCTTTTATTATTGATTACCTGTTGTTTTGTTTTCATGAAATCACTTCCTTACCCTATTCTGTACATAATCCCTTGGTTTTCTGATTTAAAATATATTGATTCACTGATACTAATGAAAGACTCTTAACAACAAAATGATATATTGGATCTTGCGTTATTTGGACATCGAGGCTAGGATGGCAATTTTCATTTATTAAGCTTTCTTGGGGCAAAGCTGGCCCCTAGAAGAGGCCATCAGATACATTTCTGAACCAGCATGCAGGATAATGCTGAGGCCAGGAGGTGGTAATTGTTTCTTGTACAGAAATGCAGAGAAAATGTTGATGGAAGGAATACATGAACTATTGGCAGAACCATTATGAAATAGTACAAAGGACAATTCAGTTGTAGGAAGGGAAGAAGCATGAAAAAGAAATTAAAAATAAGCCTGCTTTGATTCTGTGTGATTTAAGAGGGGGAAACTTTTAATGTTTTATAATGATCTCTTATCATAATAGAGTTCTAGTCTAGTAGTACTTATAGTATATATTCCCTGACCTGGCTGATACTCTGAAGTCTTCTTCCCTTATTGACTTAGAAGTAACTCTTCCATATAAAAATGGGCATTCTTAATGTCTGGATGTATTTAAATAAATTTAAATTTCAAATGGCTGGGTTTATTAGAATATTTTAAGGAGCAATGTTCTGTGGTACTCTGCAAATGGAGGTATAGCAATAGGTGTTGAGCAACAAATTGAATAGAAGAGTTCAGAAGGAATGGAAAGCAATAATACAAAGGAATTTTTTGAGGGGGGGGGGAGAATGCAATGCTAACTCTTTGACCCATCTTGGCTTTTCTGTAGGAGAAGAATAAAACAGTCTGAAGTCATTGTCATCCAAACCTAAACTTTCTGTGGGGTTATAATCATTCTTGCCTACTGGATATTTCTGTATTGGTTGTTTTTCAACATTTAGGATTACCCTGATGTTTATATGCCTTACATTGGTTATGATTATTATTATTATCATTTAACAACTCACTATGATACTGTATGTTAAATTAACTTCAGTCTTTAAAGCCTTGTCACCTTTACAAAAGTCACTCTTTGAATAATGCACAGAAAAGTTAGAAAAAGAAAAATAGCAGTTCTGTCTATTTAACTAGCTGCTAAGTCTAATGTATTCATTCAAGATTTATTAAGATGCGAAGTAAAGATAATTTATTCTTTCTAGAACCTATTTAATTATAAAATAATAAAATACCCATTAATTTAGGAAAGAGAAATAATTTAGAACATATTCTCAGCCTTCAGTTGAAAGCAAATTTAACTTGATTATCTGTTTCCTAAGAGACTGAAAGATAATTAAGCTATACAATCTATTATTGACACATAACTATTTTATTTTTAAAAAAGGTCATGAGAAACAATGCAACCATTAATTTTGATTTCTGGAGTGTATGAAGTCTGCTTTTGTGTAAATCCTGATTAAGCTTGTAACTTTCATCAATTTAAAGCATTAAGGATAAAATGAATGTTGGGATTTAATATGCTTCTATTGTTCTTTTTCTTCTCTTCCCCCCCACCCCCCTTTCCAATCTGCTGCAGCTCTTCAGTTGCATATCTTCAACCTCCAGGGTCAGAGCAGATACAGTTTCCTAGAACAACATCACCTTGTAATTCCCAACAGCTCCAAGGACAACAGTGTGCAGGTGTGAAAATAGAGCAATAGCAAATTAGTCCATTCTTCTTCGCTTAATTAGATTTTTTTTAAAAAAAGATTATTTTTGTAATAGTGCATTATGGCAAAGAATTAGGAAAGAGTCATTTTGATGCAGGGATTCAAGTGGTGCATTAGAAACTGAATTCTAATCCTCCGTTAGTATGAAAGGAGGCTTGTTACTCCATCTCAGTCCAGCCTATCTCACTGGGTTCCTGGGGTAAAATTGGGAAGATTATGTATATTAAGTTGAGGTATACTAAATAAACACAGGATATACTGTAAATCTAAGGATGAATGAGGAAATGAGAGCGTATTGGCTTTAAATACTGTATACAAATTTGCTTAATTTTAAGTACATGATGCAAAATTATCATATCTATTCCTGCATACTAAAAAAAAAAAGCTGCTTGCAAGGGTCAGCGAATTTGTCAGTATAATTGACAACTGACTATAGACAGTTTTTGGAATAGGCTTTTTGGAGAGGGCTTGAAAACATTTTTTTCCCCAGAGCAAAAGGTGGTGAAATGGCCATCTGCTGATAGTATCTGAAAAAAAAAAAGCAAGATCAGACAGAAAAGATTAAATATAAGACGAGGTAAAACCTGTCTACAGTCTGAAGACATTAACTGTGAAACTAAAGCTTAAATACTTAAAGGTAAAGGTTCCCCCGCACATACGTACTAGTTGTTTCTGGCTCTAGGGACAGTGCTCATCTCCGTTACTCAGCCGAATAGCCAGCGCTGTCCGAAGATGTCTCAGTGGACATGCTTTTGAACTGCTATGTTGGCAGAAGCTGGGACAAGTAATGGGAGCTCACTTCGTTACACGACACTAGGGATTCGAACTGCTGAACTGCGGACCTTCTGATCGACAAGCTCAGCGTCTTAGCCACTGAGCCACTATATCCCTTTCTTAAATACTTAGGACAATGCAAAAGCAAGAGCAAGATCTCCGAGAGCTCTTCAGATCTAGGTGTGGTAATGCCATACTTCAACAAAAAAGAGCAAATCAAACTAAATGCCTGAAGTTTCAATAAAGACAGATTTCTCCCAGATCCTCCCTAACAATAACAGAATAACAGAGTTGGAAGGTCCTTGGAGGTCTTCTAGTCCAATCTACTGCTTAAGCAGGAAAGCCTATACCAGTCCAGACAAATGCTGTTGTCATTTGTAGCTGATCTGGTGTACCAGATTCTAATTTTAGGGATTTGATGTAGTGACAAATGTTGCTGTCTGCTTATTTTTCTCCACATGCATAATTTGCATTGATGTTTCCAATGGACTACTAAATGTAAATAGTACAGTACATGATATTTGTTATATTTTCCCCTTTTCATTAACTATATTATTGAAATGAAGATTAAATATCTCTGTGATAAAAAGTTAAACATTTCAAAGGAGTATATATTTCCATATGACTATATTTAATAATTAGTATATTTTAATTATCCACTGTGGAAAACTTGAAGAAACTTACCTATCATTTAGAGTCCATAATAATTGAATTCTTGCATAATTTACTTGAGTACTTTTTTTTAAATTTGATGCTGTATGAGAGTCCCAAGAACAGATTTTTAAATTAACTTTTAATTTAATTAAATAAACAGTCTTAAAAACAAAAGGCCTCCCATTTGGTAGAAGTGTTTGAGCTCCAGCAGTGGTAATTCTTTTGAGCCATCATTTCAGCTGTTCAGTTTTGTAAAGCAACTTTTCGAGAAGTGTGTGCGGGTGTGTGAGAGAGAGAGAAACGAATGGGGAGGATCAGTTAAAAATTGCCTTGTCCTCCTCCACCTCTCATTAACAAAGTCACGATAAAGTGGAGTCCTACAAGTCTCCCATGGCAGAAGGTCCAAAGTATTGGGATATATTCAGTGTTACTTGCATTAGCAAGAGCTCAAACACTTCTACCAAATGGGAGGCCTTTTTTTAAGTTTGTTAATTTAATTTAATGAAACGTTAATTTAAAAATCTGTTTTGGGTGCTCTCAAGCAGCATCAAATTTTTAAATAATATGCAAGCAAATTGGGCAAGAATTCAATTGTCATAGACTTTAAACGATGGGTAAATTTATTCAAGTTTTCTACGGTAGATAATTAAAATATACTAATCATTAAATATAGTCATACAAAAATACATACACTCTTGAAATATTTTGACTTTTTTATTATACAGATATTAGATCTTCATTTCAACAATATGATTAATAATGGAATCATAACAATATGACTAATAAAAGAAGAATGTAACAAATATCATATACTGTACTATTTATATTTAATAGCCTGTTGGGAAATTTAAGTAAACATCAAATTATGAATGTGAAAACAAGTAAGCATACCCCTACGTTTATCACTACCTCAAATCCCTAAAATTAGAATCAGGTGCATCAGATCAGCTACAGATGATTATAGCATTTGTCTGGACTTGTATAGGTTTTCCTGCTTGAGCAGGGCGTTGGACTAGAAGACCTCCAAGGACCTTCCAACTCCTGTTTATTTAAAAACTACTTTCCCTCCTGCCCTCCCATTGCTCCTAACTCTGCTTCAAAGTCCCTCCAATCCTCTAAGCAAACTGTGCTTGTCTGCAGGCCAACACAATCAGACGCAACCACAGGAGTTCGAATCAAAAAACTCTTTAACTGCAAGTCTGACGTTGACAGAGCGTTGGGCAAGGCCTTGATTGAGAACATCAACCTAAAGGCAGATTTGTTTAGATTTTTCAGAACGGCAAAGGAGAAATATTGACACCCCTTCTTTCTAATCTTGTTTTGCAGCAGTAGCACCACCACCCAGTGGAGGAATGGTAATGATGCAACTGAATATTCCCAATAATCCTCAACCTCGGCCCCATTCCCCTCCTCAATGGAAGCAGAATAAATATTATTGCGATCATCAAAGAGGGCAGAAATCAACAGAATTTGCTTCATTGGAGAGTTGCCCACAGGTATAACTTATCCTGTGTTTGGAAAACCTAGATATTTTCAGGAAGGGAAACCTCTCTTTTACAAGGCTGTTTCAGAATGTTTGTTATCCACATTGAATTTTTAGACATTGAAGGAAGGATTAAAAGCATTATTCAGATAGGAAATTCACTCTAGTTTTGGATCAGGTAAGGGCAGAGTTTTTGGTAATTCAAAGGCCATCCCCCGCCCCAAGATATTCTAAGGAAGTCATCCAATTCTAAAGTCCAGTACCGTAGGAAAATTAACAGAAGGTTGCATTGACTGAGATTAGGAGATTAATAAAGTTCTACAGTATGGATTCTTCTACATAGTATCCAAAAATGTGTAGAAATAGAGTGTTTTTCTCTTCATTTGTTTGTCACTTAGCTAAGTGTGAGAGTTCAACAGGGCATCACAGAATGATTTGTACTGAGCGAAGATGATTTAAACTACACTAAACTAGTGTATTAAAGGCATATTTCACCCCATGCTCTGACAAAATTGTATATTTTCTCTCTGTCTCTCATTAAATTAACAGCTACAACATAGTCCACAAATAGGTAGCCCTGCCACATCTCCAGCCCAGTCACCGGCACCAACTCAACTTTCAAACATGAAGAACATCCGTCCCACTTTAACACCTCTTCCTCTTGTGCCCCCATTCTCACGACATTTCGTTCCTGGACAAGGTAAGAATTCCCATTTGCTAAATAACTGAATTATGATTGATTACTACTTTTAAAATCTAACTAGGAAGTTACATTTTGTTTCTTAAAAAAGAAAACTTCTGCTTTCCCATTGGTATTCTCATTCAACTGCCCTCTAAGTAAGGATACGGCTTGTGTTAATTTAATGGCTATTTATTTGGGATTTATGAATTTTGGATAGTGATGTTGTGTCACGGAGATTTTTAATTGTGTTATCAGAAGAGTCAAATTGATGTGTGTGACACATTTGCCTCCACACCTTTGGGGCTCTTCCCATCCTCACTGATCATTGGCTAGACTTCAGCGGGTTATTGTAGTTTTCTTGAAGTCTTTATTGTCAGGCATGAGTAACCAGACCTGCCCATGTAAGGTTCAAGCTTACCATTTTATTATATTCTGCATATTATACAGGAAACTCCCCTGACTGACAGTCTGTGGCTGAGAACAGATAAGTGAGGTTCTATGGAGCTTAGGGGGACTTGAGACTCATTCTTTGCTTGAGGCCTCTTCCCCTGCCTGGTTGGGTCTCTCCCAACATCATTTGGTCAGCTGTTCATTAGTATACTCAACTAACTTTGATTGACTTCATATAAGAGGCTTTACCCAGTGATGGCTAAACCTTTTCTAAAGGTGTGCCAAAATTGTATGTGTGCGCGGTATCACGCGCACCCACCCACCTGCACATGTGTGAGCAACCCCCCTCTTGCGCATGCATGAGAAACCCCCCCTCCTGCGCATGCACAAGCAACTCCCTGCGTGGGGGGGGATTTTCACCCTCCCCAGGCTCCGGAGGCTTTCCTGAAGCCTGGGGAGGGCGAAAATGGCCTACCCCGGTCTCCAGAAGGCCGAAAATCAATTGGCCAGAGCTGAGGGCTGCCATGCCGGCAAATATGGCTCCACATACCACCTGTGGCATGGGTGCCATAGGTTTGCCATCACAGGGCTTTACAATGTTTGGGGCTGGCAATCCTGATTACAAGGTTTTGCATTTCTATCACATTCTTTTGGGTCATGTCTTTTTTGCATATGAAGGTATCTTTGTACCCTCCAGATTATGACGTAATCACTGTACAACTACCGTATTTTTCGCCCTATAAGACGCTCCGGAATATAGGATGCACCCAATTTTAAAGGAGGAAAATCTAGAAAAAAAAGATTCTGAACCAAATACTGTAGTAAAATATTTTATATCAACTGTATAAAGTTAACAGCAGTTTAAGAACAATTTTATGTCAACCATGTAACATATTAAGAACTATCTTTACTCTCATTAAGAGTTAGTAAGGTCAGTAAACAGTGAATCTAGTGGTCTCATACCCCCTCATATTTCATCTGGTGCTCTCTAACCCAATATTTCATCTGGTGGTCTCTAACCCCCTCATATGCATCTGGTTTGAGTGAATGCTGCTGGAAAGGAGATTGTAAAAAGGAGATCGTTACTCTTCCCTTGCCTTCCTCCCCCACCCACCCCCACCCCCAATCTCTCCGGATTCTCAGGAAGCAAAGCCTTTGAATCAAGCTTGATCGTGTCCCTTTCTAGGTTTTTAACTTCCCAATCCAGCGTTCTGAGAAAAGCTTTTGTAAAAAGGAGATCGTTACTCTTCCCTTGCCTTCCTCCCCCACCCACCCCCACTCCCAATCTCTCCGGATTCTCAGGAAGCAAAGCCTTTGAATCAAGCTTGATCGTATCCCTTTCTAGGTTTTTAACTTCCCAATCTAGCGTTCTGAGAAAAGCTTTTGTAAAAAGGAGATCGTTACTCTTCCCTTACCTTCCTCCCCCCACCCACAATCTCTCCGGATTCTCAGGAGCCTTAAAGCAGCGCCTCCTTAAACCAAAGCCTCTGAGTAACTGGGAAAGAAAGGCGTGCTTTTCGGGCGGCAGTTTTCGGCAGGTTCCAAGCGCGGCTTTCTTTCCCAGTTACTCAGAGGCTTTGGTATACTCGGAGCTCACCCTCCTCCTCCTGCAAGCGAAAGGTGCCTCAGAGATTGGGGGGGGGGCAGCTCAGGTGAGACAATGGCCATAACAACTTCACTCCCCAGCAATGTGAGGAGCCGCTGCCCCCGCCGAAGCCCTCCCGGGAGCCCAGCCGAGCGGGAGCTCTGAAAGCGAAACCTCTCTCCTTTCCAGCCATCACGATCTCTGCAACGCCCGCTTTGCCTGCCCCATTTTTAGATGACCCAGGTGGCTACATTCGGCTTACAAGACGCACTCAGATTTTTACCCTCTTTTTTGGAGTAAAAAAGTGCGTCTTATAGGGCGAAAAATACGGTATATATTTTATTTTACTTAGCCCACTCTCCTGTGACCCCAGATCAAATTAAATTACTTTATTTCATGGTGCACTACTTCTCTATGTTGCCATGCAGGTTTGGGGATTTTTTTTAAGATTAAAAGTTCCCTAAATTAAATATTTCTCCAAAATTTAGCTAAAAATAGATCTTTAAGAGTACAAAAATACTCTTTAATTTTTCAGTTACCTATTCTTAACATAAAACAGCACTGGTATTTGAATTTTAAATTATCTTGTTTCTGTATATTTCTTCAGGAGATGCCAGATATCCCCTACTTGGCCAGCCTTTGCAGTACAATCCTTCTCTGCCACACGGGCACATAGCAGGTCCTCAGGTACGAAAAAGGGCTTTTTTTACAGCAGGTTACCAAACAGAATAACACAAAATGCTGTCATTGTTCATTCTCTAAGTTAGTCCGACTCTTCATGATCCCATGGACCATAGCATACCAGGCTTCACAGTCCTCTTATGTATCACGGAGTTTGCCCAAATTCATGTTCATTGTGTCAATGACACTAGCTAACCATCTCATCCTCTGCCATCCTTTTCTCCTTTTGCCTTCAGTCTTTCTCAATATCATGGCCTTTTCCCATGAGTCCTCTCTTCTCATAAGGTGGCCAAAGTATTTGAACTTCCGCTTCAGTATTAGTCCCTTCAAAGAACAGGGTTGATATCCATTAGGATTGACTAATTTGATCTCCTTGCAAATCCATGGGACTCTCAAGAGTTTTCTCCAACACTAATAGCATCATATAATCCGTCAGAAAACATGACGTGAAAGCTCTTAATCCCACAACACATGGACAGACACAACCACAGTTTCAACTAATAGATTATTAGCATCTTAAGCCAAGCCAAATCCAAAAATCCTAGGGAATTCCTGGAATTTTGGCATTCAGACAAATCAGACATCAAAAGACACATAGAGATAATGCGCATTCAGAAGAGACAATAAAAAAGAGAAAGGAAACAAAGAAGACCAGCCACCAACATTCAGCTAAAGAGAAATCAACACTAGACAAACAATCAGGTAGAAAACAATACTCTAATCGAGGAAGCACAAAGGTGGAAACTCTTCTGCCATCAAAACTAGCAGGGCAAGTTAGTACAAGTAGCCCTCAACTTACAAGAGTTCATTTAGTGACCATTCAAAGTTACAACAGCACTGAAAAAAGTGACATGAGTATTTTTCAGTTATGACCATTGCAGCATCCCCGTGGTCATGTGATAAAAATTCAGATGTTTGGCAACTGGTTCATAGTTATGACCGTTGCTGTGTCCTAAGGTCATGTTAACAGATTTTTCAACCCTCTAACAAGGAAAGTCAATGAGGAAGCCAGATTCACTTAACAACTGTGTTGCTAATTTAAGAACTGCAGTGATTCACTTAACAGCTGTGGCAAGAAAGGTCATAAAATGGGACAAAACGTATTTAACAAATGTCTCACGTAACAACAGAAAGGTTGGGCTCAATTGTAGTTGTGAGTCGAGGACTACCTGTATATACAAACATGGAGCAAACCCTATAATCACATTGATGATGTTACCTAGTTAGGTAATGAAACATCTGCGGGCAAACAACTTAAGCTCAGAGAGCACGACGGTCTTCACAGGTTAGCACTTATTTGTAAATCTAAATATATGTGCCTAAAGAAAACGTCTGTCAAATATTAGCTCCTTCCCTGAGTCAGAAATTGCTTATTACATTGAAAAAAGTGTTTCCTTCAGAAAGTGATCCTTTTGGACACCTGCACATGGGAATACCATATGAATTTAGCAAGATCATTATCAAAGTTTGGAATTATTTTAGGTATAAACATGTGATAGTGTTCTGTATCAATCACTTTTGAGAAAAGTTTTTTTTTAGAAAGTGATTTTTTTAAAGACACGCTGTGCATATCAGTTTCTCTTTAAAGTAAGTCTTGGATAATTGTCTCTTAAATCTATAGAACAGGGGTGGCGAACAAGTTCGACAAAAAGAGCCAAAATTTTAAACTGTGAGAGTCAGAGAGCCACACCACGTGCTCCCTTTCGGCGCTAAACCCGGAAGTACGGTCTTGCCCCGCCCCTGGCGACGCGACGACGCTTGCCTGCGCTCCACCAGCTCGGCTGGGAACGGAGACGTTTCCTCAGCGGAGCGGAACGCCTGAAAGGGACGCAGGCTCAGCCTGCCAGGCTGCCACCACTCCACTGAAGACATTGCTGAGCAGAGAAACGTCTCCGTTCCCAGCCGAGCTGGTGGAGCGCAGGCAAGCGTCGTCGCGTCGCCAGGGGCGGGGCAAGACCGTACTTCCGGGTTTAGCGCCGAAAGGGAGCGCGCGATCCGGGTTTAGCGCCGAAAGGGACAAAATCCAAACTTGGCAAAGAGCCACAGTATACAAAATAATGATAAGAGGCAAAGAGCCACATTCATTTTGGCCGGGAGCCGCATGCGGCTCGAGAGCCGCGTGTTCGCCACCCCTGCTATAGAATGTGACTTAAAGGGATAGTTAATGCTGCAGACATAGCTTATATTTGCCTTGAAACAGCTACTTAGAGCTACTAGTGTGAGATCAGAGATGTCCAATTGAACCTAGATTTGGAGATAAACAATCACAAAGGCTTTATTTGGATCAAAGATACTTAATTGCCTATTTTGAGTTACCTACAACAAATCAGGAGCTTTGGTGTTATGCTATTTGGATATCATTAAAAACATTCCAGTGCAATGAATAAATGATTCGTTATTTATATTCCACCTTTCTGCCAGTAGGACTTTGAAAGCAGGTAATAAAAATAAAACATTAGGCCTTAAATTAGTTAATAATTAAAATATGAACCAGTTAAAAGCATAGCACTGTTTCATGAATTCAAGTTACAGGGTGCTAGATCTCTTTCCAAGAAGAAGCTGTAATATATCATTTAAATGGCTCCATTAAGATTGGATCATGTGGCAATCTTCATTCTTTGTGGTTGGAAAATATGTATGTGGGAAGTAGAAGAAATATCATTCCTGATCAATTTGTTTGTCTGCATCCATCTGAATTCTCTCTCCCTTTCCCTCCCTCCCTCATCTCTATCACCCCACTCCTATTTTAGTGTCAGCCAGGAAACAGACATGGAAACAGAGGAAGAAAACCAGCTAAAAAGGCTGCTTCAGCTGATCTTGGTGCGGGAGAACCAGGCATGTTCCTCAGTGTCTGATATAACTTTGTGATGCAACTGTAGTACTCTTGAAGTATATTATATCTCTATTCCATGCCGCTCTGTAGCCATAACTATGATCTGGAGATGAATACAACTTACCTAAGTAGTTCTTAACCTGTAGGCTGCTGGCCCAAAATGAATTGGCATGTGTATGGGGCACCATAGTAATATTAAGAAATTGAAATTTTATTTGGCACAAGCATAATGATACCCCAGATGTGTGATTGCTGGATTTAGTTGATTTGACAATCTATGTTCCCTGAACAGGAGGGGGCATGTTTGACCTTAAATGAATAGGTATATTTTCTCATACCTCTGAGATATCCCCTTCTCTTACTAGCTTCTGTTTCTCAGTGTCTATACTTTCCTTTTCCTGCTGACTTGCAATGGCCTTTTCTGGGCAATTCTGCTGCCTCCATTGGTGTGCTCAGTTGCTTATTATATACTGTAACTGTGCAAACAGTCTGCAACAGAGCATGACTTAAGGTATAACCCTTCAAATATATAATTGAAATCTTTGAAATCTATAAAATCAAGTATTAATTTAATATAATAAATAGGCCGCTGCGTTTTGTACTAGTTGGAATTTTCAGGCTTCAAGAGAGTGTCATTTAGAAGTTGAACAGAATGAGAGAGAGAACTTTGCTCTGGGGCATTCCATATAAGGCCACCCAAAGACTCAACCTCTCATTCTATGACTGACTGGACCTGTCTATTTGGAAAGCACTAGAAACATCATAAAACAATGCCCCCTATTACCAGCCCTCACAGAGGTCCAGAAGACTGCTGCAATTAACAGTATCAAAAGCTGCCAAGATGATTAGTAGAAGGGTGGTTGCATTCTCAGCACCCATGCCTTTCTGTATGTCATTATGAAGCAAGACCAAGGTGTCTCCATTGCATATCCCAGCTTGACTGACAAGAGTTCAGATAAGATAATCCACTTCTTCCAGAGCCCTCTGTAATTGCCACTTTATTGAAGTTACTGAACTGCCAGCTTCTTCACAACCTGCCTCCAAAGAGGAGGTTGAATATAAGGCAATGGTTGTCCAATGTTGTTGGATCCAGATCAGATTCTTTGAAGACAGGATGGACCTCTTTCAAGGGAACTGGAATCACCCTCTTTTATAAAGAGGCATTTACTTCAACTTGTACCCCAGTTCTTTCCAGCGCCATTAGCCAGGCAGAGCAAGGATCAAATTCACAAGCCCACTTCCTGGGGACTGAACCCCTCTGTTCCACCCAACCACTTTCCAACAAAGAGCAAATGCAAGCTGTTCCATTCATGAAAAGATTGGCCAGGTGATCATATTCCATACTTGGTGGATCCTCCTGGTCATCTTGAGATTTGAGCTACTCTAAATAACACCGCTGGCTGGCATTATGTAGGTGAAATGAGAAGTTACGCCCCCTTGAGTAGGTTTAGGCTTAAGCTCTACTTGTATTTGGTCATATTCACTTCTTATTTGCATTAGAATTGCTCCAGGCATCCTTTCACCCATTTCACTTCCTGAAACTCCTGGGTAAACTAAGGAGCCCCCAAGTTCTGTGAAAGGAGCAGGGCCATTCAAGAGCCATCTTGTCAAGTGCCTAGGCCACCTCTATTATCCAAAGTTTACCTGCAGAACTGATTTCTAAGTAGCTGGGAAATTCCCTAAGTGCTATTCAGGAGCCCTCTGGATCCATTGGGCCTGTATATAGTAGCCCTTGTGTAGTAATATTGTACATGTTGCAGCCACATCTTGTACATGTATGTAAAATCTGTTCTTTTCTTTACAATTGAGGTATTGTAGACTGATAACTCTTTAAACCATCCCTTTATGGCAGTTAAGAATTTAGCCATTTCAATAGAGTGAAGGCTGTGAATATATCTCTGTTTAGTTTCTACCATTAGAGAAAAGGCTAAGTAGCTGTTTCTTCTGGAATCTTTCCTCAAGAGATAGTCATTGTTATAACTGCGACAGCAATAAAGAAAGACTCCGCAAAGCATGTAGTGCTACATTAAATTCTAGCTCCTTTAATAGTCACTTAATGCTTAGTCTCAAACTTTAAGGAATATGAAGGACACTGAATTATATTTCTCTTAATTGTTAAAAGTATGGCAGCACTGACGATTATTCATGACATTATGCTACAAGCCTCCATCAAATATATTTTAAAGGGGCTATCCCTTGATTATGGAACCCATTTGCCCTTTTTAGATCCCGAATTTGGAATAGTGATAGGTTGAGGAAGAAATATAATATTTTACTGCCAGGCAATCACACAGTTTTGTACTTGGGCCACTCTTTAGTAAAAGAACCCAATATATTACATTTCTTAGCAGCCATTTTAAATCCTGTGTTCTCCTTCAGTTATAGGAAAAGTTTTGGAAATTACTGAACTGCCAGAAGGAATAACTCGTGCAGAAGCTGAAAAATTGTTTGTGGAACTTCTTAAAGTTGGTGCCAAGATTCGATGGCTACGAGACCCTCCATCGGTGCAGGTGCATCAGCCACACCAACACCACCATCGCTACTGTGGGAGTGGAGATAGCAATGTAAACATGGAACCCTCCAAACCTAGTGACTTGGCATCCACATATACAGTCCTGGCAACGTTTCCCACCATGTCTGCAGCCCAAAATGCATTGAAGAAACAAAGTAACTCACTGAACAAGTTTAGGTTGAGAACAAGCAAGAAGCATTACGACTTTCACATCCTGGAAAGAGCTAGTTCTCAGTAACAGTTACGGCACTGAACATTCAGCCTTTATTACTTCCATGTCCTTATCTCTCTTCTACTTGATTGGCTTGATGTTTAAGGTTTTTCTTTCTGTTTTTGTTTCTGTCTTCATAAAACCCCTTGGATGTCATACACCAGTAAAGTCTTTTAAGAATTAAACCCAATGATCCTGGACAAGATACAGGGGGGGAGGGGGGGGAAATTAAGTTCAATCATCAACTTACAAAACACGGCTGTGATAGGATAAAACGGACAGTCAGCCTTCTGTAATGAATGCTATTAAAGATCCCTTTTTGTAATACTTTTATTTTATATTTCCAAATTCTTGTACCAGATCCAAAGCTTTGTTGTACAGCAAACGTTTATTCACGAGGAATAACCACATTCTTACCTGCATTTTGTAATCCCTTTGTATAAAGCCAGCACGCTTCTCTCAGTTTAAGAGCAGGGAACTGGGGTCGGAAAAGAAAGAAAGAAGAGCTTCAAGGGAATTACACTCTTTCTAGCCCAATATGCAAAAGGCAAATAAATTAGCTGATTTTTTCCTCTCTCTTCTTCCTCTCCAAGATAACAGTCCTACAGTAACTACTGAAGACCTCCTCCACCCCTTCCCTCTCTAGATTTCTTTAGGAAATGTGAATGGTAACTGCCAATGAATTCTACTTTTGAGCATCTTGTTTCTATTCCAACAGAATAAATATTAAAAAGGAAAAAAGTGACCATCACCAATTATTTTAACTGGAACCCATTAGTTTTCAGTTAACGGTTAAAAGGTGACTCTCCAAATGGTAAAAAGTTTGCACTTTAATTGTGTTCCCATCAATATGTTTATTACTTTACTTTTTTTTTTTACTGTAAGAGTGATCACATTTGATAAGTGCTGGAAACTTCTTAAGTGGTTTAGATATGTTTTTTTTTTTTCATCATTTGTAGAGGATCACTGGACATCAAATGATTCATTGCACATATAAAGGAGACACCTTTTTCAATTTCTGTATAATTTGCAAGGCTGTACAATGTGTGCTGATGCAAGTTTGGGAAAAATAAATGTTTACAAATATACATTTTCTGGAGTGCTGTTTTAAAGAAGATGAGTTCAGAACTGGTATTTGGGAGATGGATCCTCAGTGGTCTGGGTGAAGCCACATAGGGTGTCTGGAGTAGAAAGTTATATACAGTTCTTTCATGTGACTGCTAGAACCCTTGAAACCAAGATTTGAGAAGCAATTTCAAAAAGAAAATGTAGAGTCGTTGGTGCAGTCTTGAGCTTGGTTGTTTTCTTGCAGATGTTTTCATTACCCAAACATGGTGTCATCATCAGTAATGTTGTTACCTAGTTTGGGAAATGAAAACAGCTGCAAGAAAACAAGCAAGTTTGGGGAGCACCAAGGACCCATCATGTCGACCCTGAACCACAAATATTCTCTCTTGAAAATGTAAATGTAAAGTACAATATAATAAAAATCTGTTTATGTGAAAAAATAACAAGTAGATAAGAGCAGTTCTCTTTTCTTTACATATCACACTATTATTTAGCGTATAATGAGAACATGACAAAAGATTATATATATATATAGCATATGCAGGATTCACATAGCATAAAAATGTTTACAAACTGCAATGGCTAGTTCACTTATAGATTTGGCTTAAAGTGTTCTGAGCCTAGCTATAGAAAAAAATCAAGTGAATCACTGTATTGTTCTGGATTTCACAGAGGGCTTGTAGGGTCTCCTACAGAACCTCTGCAAGTGAATATCAGTCTTTTACTTTAGCCAGGATCATGTGTATATTTAAATATTCTCTTAATCTATATTCTATCCTTTAGTTATATCCTATCCCTTATTTCTATGTAAAACAGATAGGTATGCTTTGAGCATTGTATGTTTTTCTTTTAGATAATTGAAGACATTTCTGCATGAAGCACCTATGGTGGTAGAAGATTTCTGCTGGAGTGAAAGGAAGGCTAGCATAAGAAAGCTATAGGTTCCCTCATTTGTATTTATTTCTTTAAAGGATAGATGCTTAAAGTTCTAACCAACCTATAATTTGGGAGATTATTCCACAATTCTGAAAAACTAAATTTAAAAAAAATGTGTCTAAGATAAAATATTTTACAATAATTTCAAGAGGATTTAGAATCAAATCTTTATAAAAATCAGTAAGACACTTTTACCATAAAGGCTAGATATCTTGCTAATCTATCCCTGAAGTATTAATTTAATCCTATTAAAATTTTCCAAATACTGTACAGACGCTAATGTTGATTGAGACGATATCCTCTACTTTTTTTTTAAGGTGCTTCAATGCTTTCCATGTGATAGTAAAAACAAAATGTAGTATTCTGAGGTCTTTCAGTCAAATGATCAGGAAAAAAAGTCAAATGATCCGTCATGAAAAACCAGTAAAACTAGATATTGATAACTGTGTCCTTGAACAATTGACTCTGGAGCTGATCAAAGAGGAAACCTTGAGTTTAATGCCCAAAAATGTAATGATGACTAAGGTGGATGGATTTGAAAAGGAGATTCATAAAAGATAAGATACTAATGGTGATATTTGTTAATATGGCAAAGAATATTTAGAAGCAAAAGCCATCACATAGTGCCCTGCTCAGCACCGAATCCACTAAAGCAGCACCATCAGTCTTTGTTTAAAAGACCCCTAGTGCAGAAAAATTCACCACCTCATAGGGCTTCCAGCATCAAGCACAAAAAATCAGAACAGCTCTTAGTCAAGTGTTTATTGCTGAATCACCAGTTTAAAAACCTGATCCAGAGCTGTTTTTAATCGTGTACACTTCCTCCCACCAATAGCGTCCAAGCGGGAATATCTCATTGATTCCACCATTCCACCGCAACCAATGGTTATGATTAATTAAAAATGGTTTTCTCAATTTTTCATAGTATGCTAAATGTTAATTCTAGGAGCTGGATTTGCACAGCATAGTAGACTAAAATGTTAGCTAGTCTGTAATTTGTTGCATAATGTGGTGCAAAATATCAGAACTAGCGTCTCTCTAGACAACAGCTTTTGAGGAAAATGATACAATTACAGTAGCCTTCCATTAGTAGCAGTCATTTTCATAAAATAATGGACCTGTAAGGAGCCATATAGGCCAACAAATCCAATCCTGTTCTATATAGCAATACAAATTAAAATATGACCAACAATAGTATATCACCTCTGAACATAATTAAAAGGGCTGCCACATCACTGAACATTATTGCAATCTTTTAACAGTTTTTATTTAACTCTTTATTGTCTTTGTTACTGGTAGTAAATGTTTTGTTTCATTAGAAAAAGGCATTCTCTTTCCTAGGCATAAATCACAAACCTCTTCAGCAAACTAGCTCTTTATTTTTTTACAACTTGTATAGTGATCAGTTAAAGTTTATGTTAGATCAGGGAGGAGAAGTGCAATAACATTTGTTAGTCATTGAGGACCACAGTGATTATAACTGACTATGCTCTGTGAATAAGGTCCATGAGTTCAGTTTTATCTTGATTTGGTATGACAGAGTCTTTAGTTTTTAAAACTGAAGGAAATTTTAGCACTTGACCTATTTGAGTGTTTGTCAACTGAATGGGAACTATTACTTTCAGAAATACTCTTCTATCGTTTTGAAATGCTAGAAAATTAAAATAGTGAATAAAAATATTTAATTTCACTGCTATGTACCCTTCTGATAAACTATTGCACACCACACTACGAGAGATAACAAAAGCACCCAAATACTTCTTGAGATAATCCAAGGCCAAGTATCAGCGATTTCAATGGTCTGATCTGACTCTTAAGTTGTATATGATCTACTATACTAACAGTCACAACTCAAAATTTGAGAACCCCTGACATAATTATTGAAATGCTCCAAAGACACAAAATTGCTTCAATCATATTGTGATATTTTTTTCCTTTAGTGTGAAAAGAAGAGAAATGAATTAAATATGCATTTCACTCTTATATGTGTTTATTCAGAAATAAATCCTTTTAAGCTTTGTAAGCACAAAAGGAAAACCTAACTGACTTGGTTAGTATTCAGACTGGAGACTGCTTTATATTAAAATGCAGGATGACTCCTTCCATGATCCCCAGATAATTATAGTTTTGATACCATAATAATTTTTAAAAAATCTAGTTGGCAACTTGAACTTATTTCCTAAAATAAAGTTTATTATCACCCTCATAAAATACCTGGGGATCTTTATAATAAAAAACATATAATTGAAAGCCCAATCCCTACCAATTTGAAAAATATGTGCACATATAGATCTAACAGTGCAAACATGCATGTATTTAAAAGTTAAGTCCAACTGAACTCAAGGGGTCTTAGTCACAGTGAACTATATCTGAAATTTCAGCTTGAAATATTAACTCAGAAAGCTGCTGATGCTAGTAGAACATAGAAACGTGTTAACCATGTGCAATCTAATGGAGTTTCCTAAAAAGGGTGTAATAGTGGTTACATTTGCCTTGACTTAAAATCAATAGTTATTTTAATTAAAGTTGATCCATGGCATGATTACAATGTTATTCAAATTTCAATTAAGTTTCTTTAGCACCCTTCTTATTTTGTTCTTTGCTATCAGTGATCACAAGCACACATACTCTGTTATAATTGAGAGCATACTGTCATCTTTGCTGGAAAGGCTTTCTTCAGGCCTAACAGTAGAGAAAATTTCACCTGTTAAGTATTTGCCTGCCTATTGCATTCAGGGAAGTGGGTAGGATGCATGAAATCCATGGGCTACAATAAAACAAAGCCAATGGTGCCAATCAAACTTTATGAGCTTTATGTTTACATTTCTGAGATGCCTGTAATTTAGAATACAGAACTAACCTATTGAGGGTCAGCCACAATAGCCAATATTAATTTTTGTCCCAGAGGTTATGACTTCTGAACAACGTTTTACAAATTTCACAAAATGGAATTAATTTCATGAATTTTATACCGCTTCATCTCAATGAAGCAGTAAGAACCCAACTTTAAAGCAGAAGGTACTTAACATGAAACAATAATGCACGAGTATGATGATCAGAAGACATAGCATAGAATAAAGCAAAACATATAATTATTTCAGAATTCATTTCTTCTAAATAGATTAGTAAAATTCAGCCAAGATCTCATAAAAGTCCACAACCAATTAAGGTGCAAAGTCTCTTCTGGACCAAGCCTGAAAGTCCATGGAGACACAGAAATCTAGAGTGATCCCTAATATTTATTTGATTTCATCCCAGCTGCATTACTTTGTATAAATAATAACGGAGTGGGGAGTGAAGGAACATACCTATACCAGCCTTTCCTCCTCCTATTTCCCCCACAGTAACAACTCTTATGAGTGAACTGGGCTGAGAGAGAGAGAGAGAGACTAACCCAAAGTCACCCAGCCGGATTTCATGCCTGAGGCTGGACCAGAATTCACCAGTCTCTTGGTTTCAATCTTAGTGCCTCAACCACTATTGTGTAATATTGCACAACTTTTACGTGGTACTCGAATTCTGAATACTTGGGAAACGAACTATCTCTGAAATCTGCTAATCAAATAACTACCCCCCCCCCACAAAGTCATACTAGAACTGCAATATTCTATACGCTGGCCCATGCCATCCTTTTAATTTAATTAATTTAATTTTGGTTTTAATTCACGCAACACAACACCCCGAATTAATTCAGCATCACCGCCCCCCGGCTCCAATCACCAGGCTCTCCTCCACGCCTTACTCGCCGCTGCTTAAACCTCAGCCAGACGCTCCTCGGCGTCCAATCAGAGTGCGACTTTTTCCGCGACGGGACCTTTCCTTCCCGTTCGCCTCACTAACTCGTTCCACCCAAGCGCTTCTTTGAGGGGAGGAAAAGTGGGAAGTGGAGCGGAAAGCCACCGCCTCCGGAGCGAGGGTGACGTTTGTGACGTGCGCGTGCGCGCACCGACGCGTACGAGGCCAACGGACTGCGGGAGGGTCAAGGGGCCGCAGCGACGAAGGGGCCGTGCGCAACGTCTCTCTCTCACACACACTCTCTTTTGCTCTCGCTCGTTCTCTCCCTCCCCCTCCACCCACCGTTCGTCTTCCGCGCGCGGAATCGACGCCGCCGCCGCCATTATGCTGTGGTTCCCTGGCACCATCCCGACCGCCATTGCCGCCGCCAAGCAGCGCAGCGCCGTTTTCGTGGTGTTTGTGCAAGGTACGGACCCGTCCGCGGTTGGTTAGCGCCGCGTCAGCGTTCTTGTCCCCTCCTGGGAAACTGGGGGGCAGCCCCGACGCGGAGCTGCTTGAGTCGCCCGAGGGACGCTTGGGCCTCCTCCTCCTCCCTCTTATCTCTGAGGGATGGAAAAGGCCTGCTGTGTTGGCGGGAGGGTGAGAAGGAACCTGTGCAACCGCTGACCCGAGTCTTAGCCAGCCGAGCGGAGGGTTGCGTTGAAATACACTTTAGAGAAGCGAGGTGGGAGGGTGGGGTGAGAGGCTTCAGAGCTGCCTCCTGTGGTTCTCCTCACGGCCTCGACCAACCCCTCCGGATTGGCAGGGTGCCTGTAAAACTACCCAGCCTGTTTTGTGTCAGCCTTGACTCTTCGTAACTGCACAGCCGTAGCCTGTGTCGTTCTCTTGACAAATTTACTCGGTTTGCTGTTACCTTCCTCAAGGGACTTTTGGTCAACTTTTCAGCCTGTCCTGTGGCCCGTGAGCAAGGGGTGGTGGTGGTTCAACCCTTCCCTTTAATTCGGATTTGCTTTTCGGGATCAGGCAAGATAAGCGTTGGGTAGGGGGAGGGGCATTATCCCCAGTAACTAAGCTGGCTATGGTTGTTGAATGGGACATATGCTGGTCGAAGCAACAGCCCAACCTCTTGCAAAACTGAATATATATATTTCTCTAAGGTACAGACTTAAGCAAAAACACGGTACATGTAGTCCTCAATTTAGCAACCTTTCGTTTAGTGATCATTTGAAGTTAGGGCACTAACCAAGTGACTTGGGGCCCTTTTTCACGCTTAAGTTGGTTGCAGCATGTCACGTGATCAGAATTCAGACTTGGCAACTGGCATGTATTTACTACTGACTGTTGCTGTGTCCCGGGGTCATGTGATTATCTTTTGCAGCCTTCTGACAAGCAAAGCCAATGGGGAAGGCAGAATCACTTAACTCTATTAATGATGGCAGTCATTCACTTAATTGTGGCAAGAAAGATTGTAAAACGGGGTAAAACTCACTTAATAACTGTCTCACTTAGCAGCAGAAATTTTGGACTCAATTGTGGTCTTAATTTGAGAACAACCTCTAAGTAGAAATTATCACTGCTGTCATGCATTGGTTTCAATTTTTTTTCAGCTTGAGAATTTCATCCAAATAATTATTTCTGCCTACTTTCTTCTCTGCATATTTCCTCTTCAGGTTTGTTCCACGGCGAGACTTCTAGATTTGGCATTTGAGCTTCCTGCTGTTCCCCATTTCTTTCTAGTATTCTAGATCTGATGTCTTTTAATAATCCTTGTATTCCTAGTAATTGTATGTTTACTTGAATGCTGGTGTGAATCTTTTCCCCCTATTTTTCTGACCTTTCTGTGAGAGGGCTTGCAATCTCAGAATAAGCAGCAATCAAAATGCCTTTTTTTAATTGTTCAAATTTTTATTAGTTTAAAAATTTTTACAAGGAAAAGGGGTTATAGGGTTATAAAACCTATTGACAGTTACATCGTGCAGGGGGGGAGAAGCCCCCCCAGGTCTTGCAACTTTTACAAACGAAGATAGAAAAATATCAACATTTACCTAAGTATTAGCAGTTTTAAGTTTAACACAAAATCATCAGTATGTTTCAACCATTTGTTTTGTATCACTTCCATGAAAGTACATTGTAGCAACAATTGCAATAGTGTTCCAAATCACTTTTGTGATCTGAGTCTTGTAGTTGTTGCGTCCTCCCTCCTGTCCACCGGCTGAGCCTCAGCCCTTCCCTCCTTTGTTTCTTGTATAACATCCCCCATTTCACCTAAGAGAGCACTATGTTTTTTAGTGAAAGCCTCTGCTTCCGCTACTGTGTTGATTCTAATTCTGCTGCCCTCCCAAAAAATCAACATGCCTTCTGTAAACAACCACCTGAACCAAACCCCATTATTCTATAATTTTTTTGCCAAGAAGGAATATTTCCTTCTGTTATCTCTTACTTTCTTTGGGATCTGTTTAAGAATGGTTATTTCTTTATCTTTATATTTTAATGGTCCTCCCCTTTGAGCTCCTAGAACCTCATCTCTTGTAGTTTTTCTAAGAAATTTGACATGAACTTCCCTTGGAACATTGTGTGTTCTTGCATAGGCTGAGTTAACCCTATAAATCAGATCAATGTCCCACCAAAGCTGTTGTTTATCTCTATTAATATATTCTGCTAGTATTGTGGTCATAATCTCCTTAAGATCTTCGTTCTCAACTTCTGGCAAGTTTTGGAACCTAAGAAAAAAAAGACATCCTTTCAAATTCCATTTTTAACATCTGATTTCCAAATTCTGCATTCCCCCTTTGGATTGTCTTCATCTCGTCTCTCATCCCAACCGCCCCCTCCTCCAGCACACCTATCCTCTGTTCATTCTGTGTGGTTTGCTGATTCGTCTCTCTGAGCTGTTCATTTAAGTCCTGCAGTTGTTTTTTAATTTCATCCTGTCCCTTTAAGAGGATTTGAAGCATCTGTTGAGTAGACAAGTCCTTTGCACTCTCTTCAGAGGCTTTAGGTTGTAGAAAAGATCCCAGTTGTGATTGGTGAGCGGGGCTGGACGTGGAAGATGTTGGTGCCGATGAGGCTTTACCAGGCGGTAATTTCTTTGGACCCATCATGAGGCTCAGAGATAGTTGTTGTTCTGTACAAAGAGATGGCATCTATGGGAGAGCACAGCCGGTAGGGATCACCAAACAAACAAGTCCAAAGGAGAATAAGTCCTCTAGTAGAGAACTAGAGCAAATAGGTGGGTCAAAATATTCCAAATCCAGGGGAATAACGTATTTGAAGAGGCTCCTGGAAGTCTCTGGGGTGGAAATTAGTTGAAAGCCATAAAGTTTTCCAAGGGAGGAGTCTCATTCACAAAGACAAAGAAGAAGGAGGAAGTTGCCATATTTGCTCAGCCAGTACAGGTGGTCAGGAAACAACAAGGTCAAAGTTTCCATAGATAGTTTAGAGAAGAATCAGTTCAGACATCCTTTCTCTCGCAATTGTAGTCAAGAAAAATCCCCCCCCCCATTATTTAAGGGAAGTGAAAGTAGTTTTCAAACTTTCTCTCCCCCCTATAAAAGGGAGAGATTTTTCAAGTGCCGCTTTTCCAAGGGGGGTGGAATTCCCCCCCCCTCCAATCTAAGCTCCTCCAGAAGTTGAAACAAAGTCCCAAAAGGAAAACTGCAAAACAGTCAAAAGTGTAAAAATAGTAAAAGACCTGGGGAGACCCCTCGGCTCACCGCTCTTCAGCTGTTTCATTCCAATTAATTATTTCCTTCCAGGCTGCGCTCGGAGAAGCGCGCGGTGGCATTCCGCATGCTCCCTACGCTCCCCGGCTCCTGGGGCAAGGCTGGAGACCCCCCCCGCGGCCGCTGCCGTTCCAGGGGGTCCCAGCGAGCCACCGCTATGGCAGGGCGCCCCTCCAAGGCACCCTGTGCTCCCCCTAGACTTCAGGGGAGCCCACCGGACCAGTGAAAAGGCGGACGCACGCGTCCGTCTCCTTCGGCTGCCGGAAGTCGTCTCAATCAAAATGCCTTTGATGTTTCACTGACATTTGATATAATTAAGAATTGACAGTTCTCCACGTTATAGTAAATCTGATTATTTTTGGTGGGAGAGATGTATTGGGCACACCTGTATTTAAAATCTTACCTTGTTCAATTTGCCACTTTCCTAAGCTGGAATGTGGTGTTCCAGACCATCTTTTCACATTTGCCCTTCAACTCTCGGGCTTCAGTGAATAAGAAGAATTGAATTTTCTATTGTTTTCAAAATCACTCTCAATTTTAACTAGCCAGTTTATCAAGTATAATAAATCTAGCACTTCTGCTCTAGTGGTTTCAACTGAAGTGGCCATCCAGCTAAGTTTTCCAGAATTTTATCCAAGAACACAGTGATCTGGTTGACATTCCCCAAACTACCTCAAATCTAGTGGGTCCATAGTCTTAATGCTACTTTTGCTTCCTTTCATCTCACACTAAAGAAAAGCCTTGTTCTGTCAGTTGTATAATTTACCTCCTGTCTTTATTAAATATCTGCCTTCTTAATGTCTTTGCTTCTCAACTTCTCTAATCATACTTTTTGAAAATTCTTTCAGTACAACTGAAAAGAATATCAGGAATTTTCATGAAGAGGCTTAAAATGTGTAATATTCTTTGGCCTCTTATTTGTTTATGGTAAGTAAAGATAGGGAGCCAAGAAGAAGGTTTTTGATAGCTCTTTTGATAGCTCACTAGATAGCTCTAGTGAGAAATTCTAAGTATATATAACATATTTTAATATAGATATTAATCTGATTGTCTATCATATGATTCCTGCATGCGTTCTGCATGTTACATCACATAGGAATATCCTCTAGGGGACAAGGATACATTTGAGCTCTTTATTTTTCTGTCTGGTTTTCTCTAGGGTAATAATTCTGAGATTACAGCTTGTATCTCTTTTAACAATAGGTGGACTTGGCTTTTTCGCTACAAATCTTTCTGTGCTATCAGTAAGATAAATGTTTTCAGCAATGATGCTAGTTAAAACATCATGTCACTTTTTTCATTAGCAACAAATATTTCTATATTGTGCTGTGGATTTCCGTCCTTTGTATATTTCTATACAGTACTGTAATCAATAAGCTAAAGGCATAATCCTAGTATATAACTCAATGTCAACTAGAACATTAATGGCTAAGCCATTGAATTAAATGATAAACCTAGGTTTTCCCATTCTGGTTAGCTAAACCAGAGCATGCTGTATGTGAAACACCGTTATTATTTATGTAGTCTAGAGGGTTTTACTCCCAGTAAAATCTAATCTCAGTATTCTTTCCTGAAAATCTGATATGGAAACTTATTGCTCTCTGTTTTGAGGGAGTGCCATTATAGTCATATTAAAATATAAATCTAGAATAATATATTCAGATTAAATTAGTAATAAATATAATGGTTCTTTCAGTTTTCATTAGCCTTAGTCAGTGCAAGCTGTCCTAGATCTAAAGTGATAAAAACCACATGCTTTTGTAGTTTAGAACTTGCTTCAGATGCAGAAAAGAAAAATATCTGATTATATGAGAGGAGATAAAACTCTACCTACCATCTCACATTAAAATAAAATAAGAACTTATAATAAATATTTTCATTGTTCTTTCTTTTTAGTATAAGAACTGTAATTCCTTCCAACTGGTTGATTCCTAGTGACTTGATGGATAACAGCTGCCCAGGTTCTATAGTCTCTCACAACATTATGCCAAGTGCATTTCTGTAGCACTCCATCTATTTGCCTTTTTCCCTTCTTTCTACCTTCTCCAGTATTAAAGTATTTACTATAGTTGGATCTGCCCCCACGATGTGGCCAAAGTATAATAGTTTTTATTTCATGGTCTTTGTTTCTAGTGAAATTCAAGCCTAACTTTGATTTCTCTGGTATTAAATCGGTCCTCTTAACTGTACAAGGAATGTGAAGCAGTTTCTTCTAGCATCATAATTCAAAGAATAATTCTCTCGCATTCATGTGCAGCATCTATCTATTCACTGCTTCAATTTTTCATTAGTTTATATAGTTTCTCCCCCCCCTCTATCAACTACTTTTAACGTTTCACCATTTATCCTAAATCCTCTACTTTTACATAAATATCATCTTTATCTTCTTGATGTTCATAGAAAGTCTAGCCTTTTCACTCTCTTTTTATAAATATTGTTCTTAGGTCTTCTTTAGTTCCTGCAGCTAAATAAGCCTGTTGACATTCCTTCCAATACTCTTGGAAATCCCCAGAAGTCTTACTGCTTTTCATTTGATTTATATATCCTCTACTATATATCTCATAGTAAAACAAGTATTACCCAAATAAATATATAAATATAAATATATTTATTACCCAAATAAAGTGATAAATATATTACTCAATCATTATTTTATCCATATTTCAAACATGACAGTGGTCAAAGTGGAATGGGACGTGTAATTTTTCTCCATAGTGAGGGGAGGAGTATCCAGGATGGGTTGACCTTGGTTGGACTGAGTCAGATAAACTCTTTTAGCCACACCTTGGTCACCAGGCTCCACCCAGTTATCGACTCAGTCCATCAACGGACAGCTGTGTTCATACTGAGATCCTGAAGAAACTTAAAGGAAAATTTTTAAATTGCTGCAAAAGCGATCAAAATTGCCTCCACACTGCCTGATCAATCACTAGAGGCTGAGGAAACCGCCAGCTGGGGTAGAAAGCCCACGCAGCAACCGCTAAGGCGGCATGCAGCCCAGGTCACAGAGCGAGACCCAGGGCACTAAGTGAGGACTCTCACCAAAGACAGGCAAGCGAGCTCTGCAGAGGCCTCTGCAGCAAGTGCGACGCCCAAGGAGGCTTTAAGGGTGCCGGAACGCTCCACCGCTCCCCTCATGGGTTGAGCGACGAACCGTGGTGTTTTAAAACGCCCCGGAGCGCCCGCGCTGGCAGCAATTGCCAGAGAACAAGGTGAGAGCTGGAGAGGCTCAAACAGCTGGGGGAGGCAAGAGAGAGCCCCCAGCGGCAGCGGAAGCCGCGCGGCAGCCTGCAAAGGCACAAGCCACTTCCACGTGCTCCAGCAAAGAGGAGCTTTTTTAATTTGGAGTCGGGAGCCATTTTGAAATCACATGGTCCAAGATGGCAGCCCCCACAGCTCAGAGGAGGCCGGCAGGAGCCAAGCACTCAGCCCTGCAGCCAGCAACCACCGGAGGCACTGAGGAGCCCTTAAAAAGGTTGGAAACCATCCCGGATGCATCAGCCAAGGGTGGGGGAGGCAAGGCAAAGGCCACAAAGGAAGCATATCTCCACCAATAAGGCTAAAGAGGCAGGCTGTGGATCCCCCCCCCCCAAGCCTAGCTCCAAGTATGAAAGGTAGAGGCACCAAGCCTTGGAGCGCATCGGCCACAAGGTCAGCAGCAGGAAGACACACACACCCTGGCCTGGAACCTGAGGAAAGATTACAAGGTTTCTCTTCACCTGGCAGGGCTGCAGAAGGGGACCCCTCCCTCCAGGTGAGGATTCCCTTCGACACCTCGGGCTTTGTCATCCTGTGTTCCGGCAACCTTGCTATCACGATTTATGCAAGCCTTTTCTGAGTGCCTGACTAGCAACCTTGCTATCACGATTTATGCAATCCTTTTCTGAGTGCCTGACTAGCCAGAGAAGCACAGACGGGGCAAAGAAGCTCAGATCGCTGCTGAGGCTTTCCCTTTAAAGAAGGTCTTCCCTTTAAGGAAAAACTTTCCCTTTAAGGAAGAGAAAGGAAAGCAGCTGGAGGAGGGGGGCAGCAAGGCTCTCAGCAAGCTGCTGTTAACAGCAGGAGGCCACAGGAGAGAGTGCGGCAGCTCTTACTAGCACAAGCCACTTTTTCAAAGCCCTGACCAGCAGGGCTGTTGTATTTGCCGCGCAGCGCCATTTGAAAAGAAGGGGGAGGAGAGTCCCCACTTGGCCCAAGATGGCAGCCTCCTGCAACTCAGAGGACACAGGCAGAAATCAAGTCCTCGCTTCTAAAGCCAGCAGCCCCACTGGAAGGGCAGAAGAGCCTCCAATCAGGTTAGAGATTACCCCTGAAGGTCCATCCAAGGGTGGGGGCGGCAAGGCAAAGAGCAAAATAAAGCACACCTCCTCCAGGGCAGCTAAAGAGGCAAGCTCCGGCTCCAAGCTTCCCAAACCTGCCTCTAAATATGAAAGGCAGAGGCATAAAGCCCTAGGGCGCATCTGCCATAAGACCATCAGCAAGAAGGCTCCCCCTGGTCTGGAGCCTGATGCGATCAAAGAGGAGGATCCCTCCCAGCAAGTGAGGATCCTCATTGATACCTCAGGCATCTGGGGCTCTATCCAGGGATGGCAGTCACCCTCACTACGGTGGAATTCTATTCAAGGCTCCCTTCTACCTCTGCAGGCATGGGGGTGGGGCAACCACCCGAGGCAGAAAATTGTAAAGATTAGGTTACTTTGAGCTCCCCTCGAGTAAAAGGGACATTGAAGTTGAATCCCAAACTCTGCAATGCACTCTAGTGGCTGACCAGTGAACTGAGCCTGCATTTACAAAGTCTGGCAACACACTCTAGTGGCTGACACGTGAACTGCGCCTGCATCTCCAAAGCCCTGCAACGCACTCTAGTGGCTGACCAGTGAACTATGTCTGCGTCTACAAGTTTTGCAATGCACTCTAGTGGCTGACACATGAACTGCGCTTGCAACTGCAAAGTCTTGCAATGCACCCTAGTGGCCGACAAGTGAATTGAACTCAAAGAATTCATAATACATTCAAGAAATTTTCTGAACTAATCCTAGTCATAGAATCATAGCACCCGTCTAGCCATGGCAAAAGGGTCAGACAGGCCGGTCCCCATGCCTGAACCCACCACAAACTCAGAATTGGATGTCAACTATGAGAAAACGCAGAAGCACCTGAGATAGCCTATGACCTTAGGCAGCATTCGCTGAAGGCAGAACATATAGCAGGGGTGGACAACATCCGAGCCGACTGGCTCAGCCGGACTGAGGTGGACAATTCGGAGTGGAAGCTGCAGCCAGCAATCTTCGAGGAGGTGGCAGAGCACTTTGGATGCCCAGAGGTCAACCTATTCGCCACCCCTCTCAATGCCCAGCTCCCGAGGTTTTACTCCAGGTACCGGACATGGGGCGGAGGGGGTAGGTGCTCTCTGCGGCCCTTGGCCCTGGGGGCTCCTCTATGCCTATCCACCCTTACCCCTAATCCCCAGGGTCATACAAAAAATCTTGCAGGAGGAAGCAGAGGTGGTACTGATTGCCTCACACTGACCCCAAAGGCCTTGGTTTGCCAATCTCCAATTCCTCTCGGTGGACAGGCCCTGGAGGATCCCCCAGGAGAGGATCTCCCTCAGTCAGGGGTCGCTGGAACACCCAGACCCTCAGTGGCTCCAGTTGACCGCTTGGCGCTTGAGCGGAGCATCCTGAGGGAAGATCACTACTCCCCTAGGGTTATACAGACTATCCAGGCAGCTCACAGATCCTCCACGGAGTGCATTTACGGCACTATAGGGCGGGCTTTTTCAACATGGTGCATCTCTAGGGGCCATGGTCCGGGCCACTGTTGCACAAGTTCTGGACTTCCTTCAGGCGGGGCTGGACAGAGGATTGGCTCCCAACACGATTAGGAGACATTTCTCCCAACACGATTAGGAGACATTTCTCGGCCATTTCATCGGTACTCCTCTGCGGTAGATCTCAGACACTGACTCACCATCCGATGGTCGGGTGGTTCCTCAAGGGGGCCTCCAATCTTAAACTGCCCACGGTGCACAGGTACCCTCCCTGGGACTTACACAAGGTGTTGGACGCTTTGACAGGCCCTCCGTTCAAACCATTACGTACTGTCTCTCTGAAGTTCCTGACACTTAAGGTGGCCTTTTTAGTGGCCATCACCTCCGCCAGGAGGATATCCGAACTGCAGGCCTGTCTACCAGCGAAGATCTCTGCGTGTTCCACTAGGATAAGGTAGTGCTAAGGTTGGACCCCTCCTTCATACCCAAGGTGTGTTCTTCCATCGCTCGCAGGAGCTGATATTGCCCAATTTCTGCCTGGACTCTTCTCACCCATTGGAGAGGAAGTGGCACACCTTGGACGTGAGGAGGGCTCTGAGGATTTACCTCATAAGAACCAGGTCGAACAGGAAGTCAGAAGCCCTATTTGTTTTCTTCCAGCCAGGGTCCCTGGGGAACAAGGTGAGTTCCACCACGATAGGCAGGTGGTTAAGAACCTGTATTGCTTTTGCCTATCAGGCATGGGATCTGCAAACACCGAGCTCTATCACAGCGCTACACAAAGTGCGGCCACTTCAGCGGCCTGGGCCATGGAGGCCTCACTATCTGAGATCTGTAGGGTAGCCACGGGGTCTCCCCCCCTCACCATTCGTGATGAATTACAAGTTGGACACCTTTGCTTCTGCGGAAGCTCCATTCGGACGTAGGGTGTTGCAGGCTGTTCACAGGGCAAGGAACACACCTCACCAGGCATAAGTTTGGGCATATACTCAAATGTGTAACCCTCCCTAGGGACGTGCAAGCTTTGGTACATCCCATCCTGGATACTCCTTCCCTCACTATGGAGAAAGGGCTTTGGTACTTACCTGATACGCCTCTTCTCATAGTTGGGGAGGAGTATCCAGCCCCTCCCTGATATGGGTATGTTGCGAAATTGTTATGTTTGTTGAACTGTTCTGTTGAAGTAATAAATAAAGGTTTGAAATTAAAATAAAGTCTAGAGTGGATGACACAGCGAGTTGGATAGAGTTCTTCGCCGATAACTGGGTGTAGCCTGGTGACCAAGGCGTGGCTAAAAAGCTTATCTGAGACAGTCCAATCAAGAGAGGACAAGGTCAATCCATCCTGGATACTCCTCCCCCACTATGAGAAGAGGCGTATCAGAAGTACCAACGCCTTTTTTCAAACAATCACACTGGATTCATTCTTAACCTATCTTATTTGAGCACTGAGATGAGTTTAATGTTTTGGCATTAAACATTTGGTAAGAGGAAGTTTTTGATTCAATAAAGAACCTCTATAAATCAAAGAGATCCTCCGTTCATCATAAAATTGAGACTGATTACTGAGATGGAAATATGAAATCAGCATGCTCATTCTTATTTTCTCTTCTTTTCCTCCAGGCTGATAAGAATTCTCTTAATTTGGTTTATCTGGAGCTATTTGTCTGTGTATTGCCCATTTGTGACATGTCTGATCTGGGTTTCTTAAAAGTGATCTATGAGAACTGATCTGTAGGTTGTCTGATTTTTCAATCAAACCTAACTTTGGAATTATGTGAGCATTTCTGTTTTAAAAGTAATACTTTTTGTGATTGTATTTGGAGTATGTTGCAATTTGTAATTGCACTATAATTATATCCCTAAAACTAAATGTTTTTTGTAGGGCAAGATGAACAGTCCACAGAAATGGCTGCCAGCTGGGAGAATGCAAAAGTGTCTGAGGCAGCAACAGATGACTTTGTGGCTATTAAAATTGATACCCAAAGGTTTGGAAATATCTTTGTATTTCTCAATAATTTTTTTTATTTTCAGATACTTTCTAATCAGCTATTTTGGAAAACAATTTAGAGGAAAGACATTTTGTACAAGTAGACATTAGGAATATAGATTACATAATAATTCACTTCATATCTTTCCTACTGTTTGGCCATCAGACAAAATAAGATCTGGCTGATACTTTTCACACTAAAAATTAAAATCCCTAATGCTTATAGGAAGACTGACAGTCTGTAGAACCTTTCTTCTAGCCTCACAGTTTAAAACAGTGATGGTGTGCCCTTAAGCTTTTTCTTACATTTCCCCCCACTTTTCCAGGATCTTTCTCATCCTAGAATCTAAATGCATTTTTCTCTCTAAAAGGCAATTTAGAATGGAGAAATGTTAAACTGTGTGTATGTTTATAGATATATGTGCACCAATTCATTTTTCATGATGACTCAACAGCCTTTCCGTCCATAGGAATAGTTGTATAAGATATAGTTTCTTATTTATTTATTTATTATTTATTTATTCACATTTCTAAACCGCCCCCTCTCCCAAAAAGGGACTCTTGCTCAAATGATAAATGTTTCTTGCTTGTATCTAATTTTACGATAATATTTGTAACTGATAACATTTTTTAAAATTGTTTAGATTTTTTTTTCTGTTCAGTTGTGTCCAGTTCTCAGAGACTGCCTGGACAAGTCCCTGTACTCTTTTCCCTTCTCTTCCTCTTCCCTCTTGTGCAGGGGTGGGGAACCATGGCTCTTTTGCGACTTGTGGACTTCAACTCCCAGAATTCCAAAACCAACATGGCTGCCTCAGGAATTCTGGGAGTTGAAGTCCCCCAGTCATAAAGGGGCCATTGTTTCCCACCTCTGCTATAGAGCAGGGACCTCCACCCTCCAGCAAACCTCCAAGCTTTGCTGGCTGAGGAATTCTGGGAGTTGAAGTCCACAAGTCGCAAAAGAGCCATGGTTCCCCACCCCTGCTCTTGTGTTTTGCCAGTACCTCCTCCCTAAGACTAAGAGAAATTGACCAGCCCAAGGTCACCCAGCTGTCTTTCTAAGACAAGACTGGAACTCACAGTCTCTCGGTTTCTAGCCCATCGCCTTAATCACCAGACCAAACTGGCTCTGTAATGTAGTTTACTTTTTTTTGTCTTAAGTAGGTCTATCTAATTTTTTTTAGTCAAAGGTATGACTTGCATAAAATGAGTAATGGAGAAAGGAAATATGATGGAAGAAAGAGGAGGAAAAAGCAGTAAAGTTAACCAATGCGTGAATCTAATTTTGAAGACAGACTTTGGGAACTGGAAGTACCAAACAAAGGAAAATATGAACTGATCCAATCTTGCCTCTCATTTCACTGAAATCAAATGAATTTAGCTGTGTGAAAAATCATAAAGCCTTTTCCGTAAAGAAGCTTTTACTTATGTTTATAATAGATAATAAATGAAAACTTTAGGATTAACTATGTTGTGTAACTTGTGTAGCACTATATTTATCACTTTCAGTATGGTATCCTAAAGAATAAGAAACTTATTCGGTGCAATCTCAAAAATAATTTGCAGTAATATGGATAATAATATGACATACCTAATTTGTTTTGTGACATTCTTTGTATTTAAGGTTATAATAGTAAACTAATGCTTTCTCTTCCACAGTGAAGCCTGTTTGCAGTTCTCACAAATCTGTATCCTTTGAACACCATAGAATTATACTTGTTCATAGTATATGATTGCAAAACTAAATTAAATGATCTAGTACATCTCTGTTTCTTTGCTATATTTTTAAGCTCTCCTGCTTCCTCAAAAATATTTTGCACTTGCTGTTATATAGACTTGGAATTGACCTTTCATTTATGTGAAACCATCTGATAGCTCCTTTAAAATCATGCTTTGAAGTCTGTCTGTATCATTTGCATACCGTACTGTTCCACACCCTTTATCAAATGGCATACCTGCTTTCCTCAAGCTCTTTGCTCTCCCTCTAGTCTAGGTAGAACTTTTATGTTGTTTTAACATTACACTTGATGGTACTATTAAAGCAGGATATGTATGCATATATACATACATACATCTTTATAATTTTCAGTCAAGGAACACAAACAATAAAAGCATTTTAGTCTCAAATATATTTTTTCTTATATTTTTTTTAACTTCATGCTAGGGTTCATAGAACCATAGTTTGTTGAAAACAGGGATTCTGAGATTTACATACCACATGGGAAACCCATTTTCAAACAGCATCTAAATGATCGTGAATGGTTTATTGCTCTCAACTGTTCTAGATCCAGTTTTCATATGAACTGTTTGGTGTTGATTTATTTGTCTCAAACATTTGAATGCTATCCGTAATAACTTGCGGGATTTCACTCAAAAGGATATGGTTAATGCCACTATTTTAAAAGATTATATTAGTATAGAATATTATACTAACATCTTTTATTTAATATCAATAAAGATAAACTACAGTGCAACTTCAAGTCTTAAAAACAGTAAGGTTTGAAGTTTGGCAGGTCTGCAGTATGCAGGATATAAATTGCCCATTTTCTTTTAGTAATCCCATTTCTTTTAAACTCTTTTTTTTTTTTGCTTTTCTATTTTACTCAAGATAATATGTTATCCTTTACTGTTATTGCATAGATCCGGTAGTATGTATTCCATCTAGTTTCTTTATAGGAGATAATGGAATCCCTCTTGAAGTAATTGCTGGCAGTGTTTCTGCAGAAGAACTGGTTACAAGAATTCATAAAGTCAAGCAGGTGAAACAACTTTGGATCTGATCTTTTTTCAGTAAAGAATTGTTTTTTAAAAAAATTATGCCAAGCTTGTAAAAGATGAAAAACATTATCAGTAACAATTCTATACTTCACTGGCCCACTCTTTTTGCTACTGCTATTGAATGCTAAGGTGGCATTTAAATGAGGCCTCATTCATCCATGACTTGATAGTAGTCATGGATACTAACTGAATTAGTATGCATTTTTGAAACCTGATTACTCTTTTTTATAAATGTGCCCACCTTTGGCTGCAACTCCTGGGCAGGGATAGTGAACTAGTTATTGCCATTGAAGAGATTCTGGTGGGTTTTGAAGGTGCTGTTCTGACTCAGCAGTTGTCACATTCTGTTGGGCTTACTGTTCTCTTGGCCCCTTATGTAAGAGGTCCTGGCTAGATAAGACCTTCTAGAAGATGATGTAGTGTTGGACCAGGCAGTAGTGATTACATTATTTAAGAATGGTGTGGTTCTGCCAGTTCTTAAGGAGGCTTTGATCTGCTCTTCTTCAAGAAACCATCCCTGAATGTAGCAGTTCTGGACAGTTTTTGTCCTGCCTCTGTCACCCCTTCCCAGGGAAACTTGATGAAAAAAATATTCAATTTGAAATTCCAGAGGGTCCCTGGAGGGAACAGTTTATCTGGACCCCTTTCAGTTGAGCTTCAGATCAGTGTATAGTATTGAGGTGGCATTAAACACCCCTGTAGATGTCCTGTGGCAGAATTGGGACAGCAGAATGATGCATCCACCCTGCCCTTTGGAAGAGGAAACTCCTACACTGACACACACCCCTACCTTCAGAGTCAGGTGTTCCTGGCCCTTTCATAAGGCTTTAAAAAATGGTTTTTCCTCCAAGAATTGGGTAAGAACATCAGATGAGCTGTCTTGAAAATTAATATAGGATTTTGAATATGGCGGCCAACTTCACCCTTTCCTTTCCTCTCAGCGCCTTTTGAAAAGTGTTGCTCCCACGGAGGGAGGGAGGGGGGAGTAGGAAGAGGAAGCTGCACGAGTGGGGAAGGTTGGAAGTTAAAGGAGGAGGGGAGAGGAACTGAGAAAGTCAAAGCCCTCCTTCCCTCTTTTTCTTCAGCAATCTCCCCCCCCCCCCCCATCCAAAGCATCCCACCTGCCTCATCTCCACTTTGTCCAGTTGGTGCGGCTCTACTTTTTGCAAAGAAAAGAAGGAGGGGAAAGAAAAGTCCCAGGGCTAGAAATGCACCTTGCAGGATATCGAATATCCCATTAAGCTGCGCTTCCCCCTGCCCCATTTTCCCTTCCCTTCCTCTCCCGCCCTTCTCTCTCTTTCTTTTTGTTTTTGTTTTATGAGTCCTGCCGAGCAGTGAGCCAGCCTCGCTCACTCGCTTGGTGGTGCCGTTTTTCAGAAACTGAAGCGGAGTCTCGCGGCCCAGCCCCTCCCCCCTTCCCCAATAATAAGGCCACAGCCATATTTCAGGGGTAAAAAAAAAGTAAGACCCTTTCTTATTTTCAGGGAAACACATACAAACTCTCTTCATTTTGAAGTTGCCTTCAATTAACAAATTCATTATTATATTCAGAGCTTGAAAGGTAATGAATCATGAGAACTTTCATCAGAGGAATAAAATATTTATTGTAATAAATTGTTGCTTTCTGATATACATTGGATTGGATAGCCAATTTGGTATAGTGGTTCATGGGCTGGCCTATAAACCAGGAGACAGTATGTTCTAAGTTTGCATTAAAAATGAAAGTCACCTGTGTCATGTCAGGCCAGTCACTCTCTCAGCCCAAACACCTCACACAGTTGTTGTGGGGAAAATAGGAGGAGGAAAGAGTATTAGATAAGTTTGTCTCCTTGAGTTTTTATATACCGTATTTTTCGCCCTATAAGACACACTTTTTTACTCCAAAAAAGAGGGTGAAAATCTGGGTGCGTCTTATAGGCCAAATGTAGCCACCTGGGCAGTGGTGGGTTTCTGCTGGTTGGTCAATGAACCCGGAAGCCCCACCCCCATCACTCACTCGTAAGTCCTTGGCGTTTTTTTGCATCGGGGCTTGCTGCAAGAGAGAGGGAGCAAAGACTTTTTCCGGATTGGTGGTGGTGGAGGTGCGGGCTGTACTCACTAAAGCAAGTCCGGGGAAGTCCTTTGCGCCAGCTGGAAAAGGTCTTCACTTCCCCCCCCCTTGCAGCATGCCCCGATGCAAAAAATGGCAAGGGCAGCAGCACTGCGCCCACCTCTGCCCTGCCCACTTCTCAGCAACGCACCCCCGCCTCCTCCTCCTCCTCAGCAGGCAGGCCGGGCAGGGGCGCGGGCACGGCTCAGGAGGGAGCAGCCAGGGGGGGGGGGCTCTGGCCAGCCGGTGGCTGGCGCGAACTCCTCTCCTGTTCCTTCTTCTGCGGGGGGTGCTGCCTTGGTTTGACAGCCACCTCGTTTCCAATTGGGGGGTGGGGGAGAAATCCTCTGCATGGATCCCCCCAATTGGAAGGAGGAGGCTCCATCCGCGGGGGGAGAGATCCCCCTCACATTCCTCATCTTCCTGGATGGGCTCCAGATCAGTGAAGCCTTCTCCTTTTTAACCAGGCGATCTCTGTCTGTCTGTCCCTCTCTCCCTCCCAACTGGAGAACAACCTTTTCTGTACCCTTACTATCCCATCCGGGAGGATGAGGAACGCGAGGGGGATCCCTCCCCCCCCCGCGGATGAGCTCCGAACCAGCGGAGCTTCGTCCTTCTTTTTAAGCAGACGCTTTAAGCAGGCGACCTTTAAGCAGGCGATCTTCGCTGCTGCACAAGCCGCGCTGCCTTGTTCTCTCTGATAGCTGCCTGCTTAAAAAGAAGGATGAGCCGCTGTTGGGGAAGGGACAAAGGGGCAGCGGTCGCCCGATCTCGCCACCGCCACCCCTTCGCCCCTGGTAACGGCGACTGTTGTGCTGCTGCTTCCAGCTGGGATGCTGGAGGAGCTGCTGACAGGGAGGCACGCTACCCTCATAAAGACGCCACCGAGTCTGGCTCGCTGACGTGGGAGCAGCTGCAGTGGTTGCCCGGTTGCTCCTGCCCTTCCCCCTGTGGCTGTAGCTGCTGCTCTTCTGGGGCGCCTGAACCAGCCAGGCGCTCCAGACTGGATCCTCGTCAGAGCCGCGGGCTGGAGCTGTGCAAGTAGCCTGCCCAGGTGGGGAGGGAGGAAAGCCTGTTCTTGCCGTTGCCGCCCCCTCGCTCTCGGTGGCTGTCATAGTGCTGCTTCTGGCTGGGGTGGGATTGGCTGCAGGGGCCGTCCGCCCGCTCCTGCCTGTCCCCTTGTGGCTGCCGCTGCTTTTCTGGGGCACCCGAGCCAGCCAGGCACTTCGGACCGCAGATGAGCCACCGGCTGGAGAAGCCCGCTCAGGCAGGGAAGGAGGGAAGGAGGGGAGGAGGGAGTAAGGATAGACAAGTAAGAGGGAAAAAGGAAAGAAAGCAGGAGGGCAGAAGGGAGGTGGAAGGAAGGAAAGAAAAGCAGACACGCTGGAGGGAAAGAGGAAAGAAGGCAAGCAGGCAGGAAGGAGGCAGAAGGAAGGAGGGAAGGATGGAACTGGAAGGGAGGCAGGGAAGGAGGGAGGGAGAAAGGAAGGATAGGATGATAGGGAAAGAGGAAAGAAGGCAGGCAGGCAGAATGGAGGGAGGTGCAAGGAAGGAAGGAAGCATAGATAAGCAGGAGGGAAAGAAGGCAGGCAGGCAGGAGGAAAGAGGAAGGAGGGAACTGGAAGGGAGGCAGGAAGGAAGGGAAGGAGGAAGGGAGGGTGGAAGGAAGGATAGACAAGTAAGAGTGAAAGAGGAAAGAAAGTAGGAGGGCAGAAGGGAGGTGGAAGGAAGGAAAGAAAAGCAGACACGCTGGAGGGAAAGAGGAAAGAAGGCAAGCAGGCAGGAAGGAGGCAGAAGGAAGGAGGGAAGGATGGAACTGGAAGGGAGGCAGGGAAGGAGGGAGGGAGAAAGGAAGGATAGGAGGATAGGGAAAGAGGAAAGAAGGCAGGCAGGCAGAAGGGAGGGAGATGCAAGGAAGGAAGGAAGCATAGATAAGCAGGAGGGAAAGAAGGCAGGCAGGCTGGAGGAAAGAGGAAGGAGGGAACTGGAAGGGAGGCAGGAAGGAAGGGAAGGAGGAAGGGAGGGTGGAAGGAAGGATAGACAAGTAAGAGGGAAAGAGGAAAGAAAGCATCTGAATGTACTAAACACGAGTCTTCAGGGAAAAGATGGATACATTGTGAAAACTCAGCTGTCAGTTGATCTTAATGTTATGAAATGAAAAGTATGCCATTTGCAATTAACTTGGCATAAAATAATTCATTTGCATTTAATTGTAATTGTTCAAAGAATGTTCGGAAAAATGTTCGGCCCTCCAGCATGTTCACTTCATCCAATCTGGCCTCTTTGAAAAAAGTTTGGACACCCCTGTGTTACATGGTTGACATAAAATTGTTCTTAAACTGCTGTTAACTTTATACAGTTAATATAAAATATTTTACTATAGTATTTGGTTCAGAATCTTTTTTTTCTAGATTTTTCTCCTTTAAAATTGGGTGCGTCTTATATTCCGGAGCGTCTTATAGGGCAAAAAATACGGTAGATAGGATTAAAATTGAATAATAATAATAATTTCAACCTTTGTACAATAAGAAAACTTCACTATAAATGAGGGTTTTTTTTCTCTTTCAAAGCCTTGTGGACTTAATTTATCCTTTACACAGAATTTGAAACCTCTTAATTTTTAACATAGTTCACAATACATGCTAGTTGCAGCAACATTGTCTTTCAATTACTCCACATTTGGCTTTTGTTGTCAGTAACGAGTCTTATTTACTTACCATTTAGTATTGCAGATGGCTCTTGGTTAACAACCATTTGTTCAATGACTGTTCAAACTTACGATGATGCTGAACGAGTTGTACTTATGTTTGGTTCTTGCAATTTTGGTTGTCACAGTGCCTCCATGGGCCTATGGTCATATCTGGTGCATTCCATGAGTTGCATGATTGTGTTTTGCAGCAAAGTCAATAGGGAAGTCATCTGGAAGTTGGAAGTCATGCTGCTCACTTATCGACCTGTGGTGATTCACTTAGGGTAACTAGGGACTCCTGGAACTATTAAGTGGCATTATTGCACATTATGCCCATGTCACTTAGTGACAGAAATTCTGGTCCCAATTATTGTCATTAAACAAGGACTACCTGCAGTTACATCTTGAATGCATAGTGAGATGATATTAAAGTGTATTCTTTTAAATATTATATTTTTCTATACACCTTTCTGAAATTAATTAATTACCAGGGTCAGAAGACCTACATTTCCTAAGATAATCCCCCTTTTTATATATTTGCATCATATATGTGGCCAAGTCTTTCTTGGAAAAGTGGGCTAATAACTTACTAGAAAGGAAACTGTTGATATAAATGCCACCTAGTCTAGTAAATAGAATAGTCCATGGGCAAGCAACCGGGTACCTCAAATTATTTTGGATATCAATTCCTATCAACTCCAGGCATCATGTTCATAGAAAGCATTATAGAAGTTGTAGTTGAGATATTTAGCAGGGATCATGTTGCGTAGTCTAGAAATATTTTTTGAACTATAGCCTGACATGGTATGTGCATGCTAGGTTAAAAATAATTATGTTTTATTCTTTAAAATATAAAAAGAGTGCACATTTTTAAATGTAAAAGATGGAATATAAAATAAATGCAACATTCATGTATATCAACACTCCCTTCTTCCCTAGATGCACTTAATAAAAACTGAAGGGTTAGAAAGTTCTGCTTCATCATCTTTATGTAGCAACCCAGAAGATTCTCAGTTACAAACCGCTGAAACTTCTGAAACAGAGCTAGAAAGATTGCGTTTAACTCCAGATGGTAAGTATTACTAGCTCATTCTTTATATATTACTTTTCTGAGATATTTCCATTCAATCCTATTTAGCTTAGTAATAACTGATCACCCACTGGAACTGCCTCCTTGTGTTAGTAACCTATAATTGCTTTGTGTATCCCTCCAACCTTCTATGTCTCCCTCACACCTTTCCTAGTTTGCAAATGAGACTAAAGAACTATATCTCTTTTTACTACATTTTATAATGTAATAAAACTTTAAAAAAAAACACAATCGGACAAGTGTTATGTTATTTTTATTACCAGAAATAATTGATATCTACAACGTCCACATTAACTAATATAATTGTATAATTGTTGTAACAAAAGTCTCAATTTTTGTCTTTTTTTTAAATATGGGACTTCTCATTTATGAGAAGGTGAAGTAAATTTGGTCCAGACAAATGAGAAAGATGACAGACGGGTAGAAGAGACAACAGATGATCTTGCTGCTAAAGTAGAAAGGTATGATTTTTGTAAGTACTGTTTAGTGCAACTATTTAGTGAAAATTTGGTTTGCCTTAGCCTCACTGAGGTTTAATTAGACCATTTTGTATTTGTACAAAAATATTTTTTAGAAAAATTAAATGAAATCAGAAGGAAAATGCAACTTGTATCAATGCTTTTTCCAGAATTGTCATTCTTAAGAAGGAAGCCATGTTTGGAAAAATAAAATTTATAAGGAAAAACAAGGGTGTGTGAATGGACAAAGCTTGGAGGATAATATATGTATGTATGTATGTATGTATGTATGTATGTATGTATGTATGTATGTATGTATGTATGTATGTATAAGATACCACTTGGAATTCCTTCTGTTCATAGGAACATTTTTTTTTGCATTTTCTGAACATACATTTTTTGGCAGTATGTTGTATCTTAAACACATTGAATTAATTTATTGTAGCATAGTTATCACTGGTGAATTGTGAAATTTGGATGTGACTGATACGAGATTTCATTATGCAGAAATTGTTTCAATTTGAACTTATTATCTTTTAAAATACAGAGTGACACAAAAACTTGAAGAAAGAAGAGAAGAAAAAAAGAAAGAAGAAGAACAGGTCGAATATAATTTGATTTTTAGCATTGCCAGCCTCTCTTAGGGATGTTCTAGTTGACAGAACACAGATTTATTTTAATTCCTTAGAAACGTGTGGAGGGGTGGAGAAATGATGCCTACTACATGCTTATTTGACCCTTGCCTTTGTGGATGGTTCATTCAGCCAGGCTGGTATTGGGCCCTTGATTCTGAAAGATACTTAAATGTCTCTTTGAGCACCAGATTTTATTCTAGTATATGAAAGGAGATAGTTATAATTTTATATTTATATATTTTTAAAAACCCATCCCTTGATCTGAGTATTGTTTCTGATTTCTAATTATAGACAAGATTTAGATATTTTATTCCCAGGCAAGGTGGTTCAAAAATAGTTGCTTGCAATTCTAGGTACACTTGGATAAAGCACATTTTTTGGACTTGTGTTAATTTGAATTAGTTTAGAATAGAGTAGTAAGGCCATTTGCTCTTGATGGGCCACATAAATAGAAGAAATGCAATTTTGCTAGTTCTTTGGGGCTTACAGTGGCTTTCAATATTTTCAACCTACAAACCTTTTGATAGGATTGAGCTTTAGGGGCACTGTTTTGCAGTGGTTCCCTTCTTTCCTATTAGGACATGCCCAGAAAGTAGTGAAATTACAACCTAGTAAGCTGGCTGAAACTACTTAGGAAGCCCACCCCATTATTCTACAAATGCCCATTCCTTCATTGTGTTACTCGGCAGGAGAGTATGCCTGCCCCATTTGGGGCCAGTCCATGCACACTACACAGGTGGATAGGGTGCTTAGTGATACATGTTGCATTGTTACTGGATGTCTGTACCCCATCCCACTTGACAAACTATATATCTTGACGGGAATAGCTCCACCAGGCGTTAGAAGGAGTAGAGCATAATATGGAATATGAAAAGGTATTACATGATTCAGCAGACCCTTATTTGGCCAAGTACCCCCTACAAAAAGATTGAAATCAAGAAAGAGCTTTTTAGATTGTGCCAAGAAGATTGTTACTACCCTCAAAAAGATCAATTAAAAAGATGCAAACTTCAAATCAAACTTCATAATTGGTTGATGCTTTATATTGAAACTAAATTCAGATAAAATCGACGTGAGTTGGTAAAGAAAATGCTAGATTCATGGATTGTGGTTGAAACTTGGCCTACCTGGGATTAAAAATATCTAGAAATTGCAATTACTACAAAATATAAGCAGATTTGTTTACTGAAAGATCTGTATTACCTATTAGTTGTTTACTAGCCACAACTCACAGTATTGGTAATAATCTTTAAAAGTCCAAATGGTAACCTAATGTTGTAAACTGTCCAGTAACTCAGATTAATAAACAGAATGGACCTCACAAGGATTTCCAGGCAAGAAACAGCATTACTCACCATAAGAAATAAATAAATACTCAGATTAATTAAAAAATGCTCTTTTGAAGACATTCCCATTACCAGAGGTTCACCTTGTCGCATATTTCTCAGGCTACAAAATGTGCTTCCTAGGGAGATTCACTTGTCTCCTAATTTCCCTTCCCCTGGAGGTTAGTTACATCACTTCCACCATGCTTTTAATTGCGCTTTACTGTTAATGTTTGATTCTCCTGTGCGCTGCTTGGGGAATCCAAGCATGGTTAACTTTGTCCATTAGCCTAGAGACTGAGTTATGTAATTGTTGACCACACCTCCTCTGACTGGTAGTTCAGTTTTTTAACTCAGTCCAGCCTTAAAGAGACGCGTTTTTTTTTTCTCCTCTAGGATAATAGACAAAATTAGCTCATTTGACTTGGATTTCTTCCTTTGGACTGGGATTGCATCTCTCGCATCGGGTTTGTGTTTTCAGAGGTTGTTATCTGGTTTCTTGCGGCTCCTGCAAAGGGTGTGTCCACAAGCAGTCCCTTTATAGTCTGGAGAGGAGTCTAATTATCAGCAGCTGAGAGCAATTACCTCCTGTAATTGCTCAATTGCTCCTTAGGACGGTAGCACACAGGTAACGAGCATCTAATAGCTCACTGCTGATGTCTGACTCACTGTCCTGTGACTCCTCCCCACTGCTCCAAGGCATGACATCAGGAGCCCCCTTCCTTTGGCTTTCACCACTGCTCCATGCCTCAGGCGCCTCCTGGTGGCCAACCAGCCTCTCTGCGCCCTACTCAGAGTCGGAACCCAGGGTCCTCCACATCCTCCTGAGCCGACTCAGAGGGACCCTTGCTGTCGGAGTCTGGTGGCAACTCCAACGGCTCCTGCTGGGCCACAACACCCACCTATTATTGTTATGGGCGGAGCACATTTCGGGCACAGCCAATGTGCAGGCAGACTGGCTGAGCAGACCCACGGTAGACCAGACGGAGTGGCAGCTCCATCCGACTCTGTTCCAGGAACTAGCACACCGATTCGGATGACCCCAGGTGGATCTCTTTGCTCAACCGCACAATACACACCTGGCCATATTCTTCACCAGGTACTACATCCCAGGAGCAGAAGGCACCGACGCTCTGCCCAGCCCCTGGCCAGAGGGCCTCTTATACGCCTTCCCGTCTCTCCCGCTTGTACCACTAGTCATACAGAAGATTCTGTTAGAGAAGGCGGAAGTCCTCCTGATAGCGCCAATGTGGCCCAGACGCCCATGGTACGCCGACCTGGTCCATCTCTAGATTTCCCGGCCGTGGAGAATACCAGACAACTGGATAGAGCTCGTGCAGGGGGTTCTCACCCACCCGAACCCTCAGCCGCTACAATTAGCCATGTGGCACGTGAGCGGACGATCCTGATGCGTCAGCATTTCTCAGACAAAGTCATCGCCACTATACAGGCTGCTCGCCGTCCATCCATGACCCGTATTTATGAGGCCACCTGGCAGGCTTTCTGCCAGTGGTGTCGGACAGTATCCGTGGACCCACTCGAGTCCCTTTTGGGAGAGGGGGCGGTCTAGAAGTGCTAATTAAATTAAATTCCACCCCACAAGTTTTAGACTTCTTGCAATCGGGTCTGGACAAGGCACTAACACCCAGCACCCTACGTAGGCAGATCGCGGCGTTATCAATGGTGATAGGAGACGCCCATGGCCATTCCCTTGCTCACCATCTGAAGGTCCCTTCCTTTCTCAAGGGCGCTTCTAATCTCAAGCCGCTGGTAGTCCACCGCTACTCTACGTGGGATTTGCCCTCATACTCGTGGCTGTCACGGCTGAACCCTTTGAGCCCATTTGTACCATCGGTCTTAGATTGTTGACCCTGAAAACCATCTTTTTATTGGCGATTACACCGAAGGGTCTCGGAACTGGCTGCACTTTCAGTGCGCGAAGACCTCTGTATATTTCATCACGATAGCATCGTCTTGCGATTGGACCCGGCATTCCTATCAAAAGTTAACTCCCTGTTCCACAGGGCACAAGAACTCATCCTTCCAGACTTTTGCCCCAATCTGTCACATCCTCTGGAATGGAAGTGGCATCATCTCGATGTTCGAAGAGTGCTCCGCCGCTATGTGAAGTGCACGGCGGCATTCAGGATATCAGAAGCGCTATTTGTGTCCTTCCAACCGACATCCATGGGACAGAAGGTGTCTTCACATACCATTGGGCGCTGGCTGAAAGCGTGCATTGCCCTCGCTTACAAATCCCAATCTCAACCAGTGCCCAGGCGCATCACTCCCCATTCCACCAGGAGTGCGGCCACCACAGTGGCATGGGCAACTCAGGCCTCGGTGGAGGACATTTGTAGGACGGCAACCTGGTAATTCCCGTCGCCCTTCATCCACCATTACAAAGTGGACAAATATGCCTCGGCGGAAGCTTCCTTTGGGCGGCGCGTCTTACAGAGGGTTGTTGCATCCACGGACCTTGACCAGCTGGCGTCCCGCCCTTGAGACTCATTGCTTTGGCATGTCCCATGCTTGGATTCCCCAAGCAGCGCACAGGAGAATGACCGTTGACTTACCTGAACAGTCCTTCTATGTGCACTGCGAGGAGAATCCAAACCCGCCCTCGGCTTCGGCTGGTCCGGGCATTGGCATTGACTTCATAATCACACACACACACACTCACGCAAGGCGACTACTTACCTACTTACTGTTTATATGTCATTCATTGCTTCTCTTGGATCAGCTGAGCCTTCGTACAAAACTGAACTACCAGTCAGAGGAGGCGTGGTCAACAATTATATAACTCAGTCTCTAGGCTAATGGACAAAGTTAACCATGCTTGGATTCCCCTCGAAGTGCACATAGAAGGACCGTTCAGGTAAGTCAACGGTCGTTTTTAGCTCTTTTACCTGTGCTATTTGTTTGTATTTTGCATTTTTATTGCTGTCTTGGTTATTAAACACATAGAATGGTGATTTACAGTCCAGTAAATAAAATACATGTTTTGTTTTTATTTAGAAAGAAATAAAAAAAGAAATAGATAGAAGAAAAACTGGGAAAGAAATGTTGGGATATAAAAGGAAACAGGAAGAAGAACTTACAAAGCGAATATTGGAAGAAAGGAACCGAGAAAAAGCTGAAGATAAAGCTGCTAGGGAACGCATCAGGCAGCAAATTGCAATGGTAAGTATTCAAGTGTGTGGTTTACTTGTACAAGAAAAACCTCAGCCCATGGGTCCTAAGTGTAGGTCCTTGATAATTGGCATGGATTATGGTACCTTGAATACATTTATATTTAATCAGTTTAAGAATAATAATCAGTTGCTCATTACTGATTTCAGTGACTCTATCCAAATATAGTTTGATCTGGATCTAACTCAAATACAACAATTTTAACATCAAAATCACTATGATGTCTGATTTTTACAGCTAGTATTAAAAAGTCATATTAATGAGCTACTTTTTTGTCTTGTGAAGGATCGTGCTGAAAGAGCAGCTCGTTTTGCAAGGTCAAAAGAAGAGGCAGAAGCTGCAAAAGCGGCTGCTCTTCAGGCTAAGCAAGCTGAAATGGAAGCTAGGAAGGAAACATCCCAAAAGGAAAAAAGGTACTTGTTTTTTTTTTCCAGGCCCCTGTTATTCTCAACTTGCATAAAACCACCCTTGCATTTTGCAAGAGCCTATAACTTTGGATGTTATTCTAGCCTCATCCCAGTTCTTAATTCAGTGCTTATGCTTTCCTCCTACTTTAGGGCTAGAAAGCTTCTTGGCAGATAATTTGTTTATTCTGAATTCACAGATAGCTTTGTCCGTTGTTGTAAGAGAAGGAGTGGCAGAACTTGTGGGTGGGATCCCAAGAGGAATCAGCCTAGAGTCACCTCATAGCCACAAATTACTCTGTTTGTGATTACATAGCAATTATAGGTTGATTCCTCTTTTGACTGTACCCCAGATTCTACCACTCTTCTCCTACAATTGTTGATATAAATAATCTCTTTTTTCTGTAGAACCACCTTTTTCTATAATTTAAGGTGTTCTTTGTAAAACCAAATGTTTTAATGTAAAATATCTTCCCTAGTGCTATAGCAAGAATCCAATTTCGCCTTCCAGATGGATCTTCTTTCACTAATAGTTTCCCTTCGGATGCCCCTTTGGAAGAAGCTCATCGGTTTGCTGCACAGGTATCTGTTGTTAACAAGTAGCTGTTTTGTTTCAAAAAGTTAATTAAATGGAAGCTGCATTAATAGTTGAACTAAATTATTGCATTGTCTTTACATTTTTTAAGTAAATAGGTTTAATAAGGAGGTTTTTTAAAAATGGATTTACATACTGCAAACATAGAAGTGAATAACCCATAAGCATCACAGTCAGTGTTTATGCTATAATACATGATTACAGCCTGTCTATCTACCATTGCTCCAATAGTACAATTGAAATTTGGTGTCTCTCTCTCTCTCTTTCCTTGTGGGAAAAGGATCGTTCTATAACAAGAAAAGTGTTGTTGCATAACATAAAAACTGGGTAAACATATGAAAGAAAGTACATTTCTTTCAAAGTACATTCAGGACCTAATAACCTTTTTAATTCTCCTACTTAATTTCTGCTTTGAAGGATCATTTAATTTATCGGCCATTAGTAAGGCACATTGCCTGCTACCAATCAAATCAGTAATTCAGAACCAACTAATACAAGTTGAGCAATCGCTGCAAGTGCAAGAATCCAACTATTCTTATTGTCACTGAAGAAGTTTTCAGTTTCTTATGAAAATTTTAGGATGAAAGTCTATTTGTCTTGAAAATGGCATGCCGTTTATATTTCCTCCTGTTTGTAAAGAATAGAAATGAACTTGGCTTGTTCTGTTGTTACAGATTGTTGGCAACACATATGGCAACTTCTCACTGGCAACAATGTTCCCTAGAAGAGAATTTACCAAAGATGATTATGAGAAAAAATTATCAGACCTGGGACTTGCTCCAAGTGCTTCAATAGTATTGTTGCCTGTAAGTGTGTAAAAAGGGGAAACAAAAAAAATGTACAGGATTCAGATAAATAATTATAAATTTACTACAAGACAAGTTATATGTGTTACTTAATACAGTAAGAGGGTTTTTTTGTATTTTAAATTCTAGTTTCTAAACAATACTTGGTTGTTTCCCCATAAATAGGCAGGAAGACCAGCTACAGCAGTCGTACAGTCTTCCAGTGGAGATTTATGGAAATACCTTGGCACAATCCTTTACCCACTGATAGCTGTTTGGCGATTTATTAGCAATTTCTTGTTTACCAGCCCTCCTTCGTCCCAGCCTCCTGCAAGACATCAACAGCAGCACTCAAATCCTTCAGCACCTAGCACTGCAGAGCCAAACAGGTACAAATATTTCCTACTAAAGCCATCAAGGATCAGATTTCAAGATTTGTTATCAGTTGAAACGATATTAATTATTATTCTCTGCACAAACTTCAAATATTTTCTAAACAGTATTGTGGCCCTTGGAACCCGAGGATGGAAAATTAGGGAAAGAAACAGATCCACTCAGGAAGTAAAGTGGCAATGTGTTGCTGTTAACGAGTCTCTTTTCTTCTCAGAATCCTTTCCCAATTATGAAGAGTTTAAGAACAAATATGAGTAAAGGCAGAGGTAGAGTCCCTCCCTCCCTCCCCCTTTTTAGAAAAGTTCATGTGGAAGTTTCTTTTGACTCTTCATGTTATTCTTTAGTTTAGTTTTTCCATGAGCTGTAAAATTCAACTGTAGATATAGCAAGGGACTAAAAAAAAAATCAGTATTTATTTTTTATTTATTTGATCTGGCTGCCCATCTCACAAACTGTGATTCTGGGCAGTCAGCGTAGGATTAAAAATAAAGAACAAAAATGCATTGTTTTTGTTTTTTTATTTTCAATCAGGCCAAACCACAGGCATGTTCAGAAAGCCAATACAAGATGGGCAATAAATGCTTGGGCAAAGGGCCAAGGGGGAGGGGGGGGCAGTGGCTCAGCGTTTAAAGAAGTTGAGCTTGTCTACTGGAATGTTGACAAGCCAGATTTGAGATTTGAGCACTGTGACAGTGAGCTCCCATTACTTGCCCCAGCTCCTGCCCACCTAGCAGTGCAAAAGCATGCAGATAGATGCAAGTAGATAAATAGGTACCACTTTGGTGAGAAAGTAACAGAGTTCCATGCACCTCAGCATGTATGTCATGTTGGCCACATAACCACGGAAGCGTCTTTGGACAATGCTGGCTCCTTGATTAAGAAACAGAGATGACGCTGCCTCTTCGATTTGGAGTCGACTGAATAAAGCAGAAACCTTTATCTTTATTTTTATGAAAGTCCAGCAGAGTTAGGGCCATCTGAATTTCAGGCATATGCTGTTGCGCTTCAACAAAGTAGTCATCCCACCAGGTGGCAGTGTTCAAAGTGAGATTTGTTAAGTGAGTTTTGCCCCCATTTTATAACTTTTCTTGCAACAGTTGTTAAGTGAATTATTGCAGTTATTAAGTTAATGACCCAGTTGTTAAGTGAATCTGGCTTCCCCATTGACTTTACTTGCCAGAAGGTGTTCACATGATTTGGGGACACTGCAACCGTCATAAATATGAACCAGTTGTCAAGCATCGAAATCTTGGTCACGTGACCATGAGGATGGACATAAGTCACTTTTTACAGTGACATTGTAACTTCAAATGGTCACTAAATGAACTGTTGTAAATTGATGACTACCTGTACTAAAAAGCTCATTCCTGTATCCATTAATTGGGCAAAATGGTGCTTCATAGGGCAACAATTTTGGAACCAAGCTACTTAAATTGGTTTAACTTACAGAAAGCATTCAAAATCCAGGACCCATGACTCCCATGGAATTTAAATACAGCAATTTTAAAAAAAACATTTTATGACACAAAACAGTTTAATACAAAATGTCATAAAACAGTTGATGTTTACGCTGTACAGTTCAACTTGGCCTATTTTCAAAGGAAATCCATCTCTTAATGTACCCCAATCTTTCCCGTGTAGGCAGTACGTTAACTCTGCCATTGTTAAAGGCATTGAGGAATCTGGTAAGGAAGTATCTCTGAAACAATAACTCAAAAGACCATGGGTTGTCTAGTTGTTTTATGTAAAGCCCTGAATTATACCTGTTCTGTGTGATCTCATGGGATGGACTGAAAACTAGAGTGTTCTAGTTTGTTGCGTCTTCACTGGTGAAGTTAAGCCGTTCTCAGGAAATGGGATGGAATGATAACACCATGTTCAAATAGTTACTATGTAATTTCTATGTTTTAGATGTTCATTTATGCTTTGAAAATAAGTCAGCAGTTCACCTTACGATTACCGTATTTTTCGGAGTATAAGACGCATATTTTTTCCTTAAAAAGGAAGAAAATCTGGGTGCGTCTAATACACTGAATACAGCATTTTTTGCTTCTCAAAACCTCGCCCTCTTCACCAAAATGGCCTTGCAGAGCCTTATGGAGGCTTTCAGAGAGCTCCTGGGGGCTGGGGAGGGCAGAAATGAGCAAAATACGGGTCATTTTTTGCCCCCCAGCCGCAAGCAGCACTCTATAAGCTCCATAAGGCTATTCATGCCTTTTTAAAAAAACAAATGGGCCCATTTTTGCAAAAAACGGGCTGTTTTTTGGGAAGTTTCCAGAGTGGAAAACTTTTCCCTCCCTTTTGGAAAGCTCTTTAACTGATTGATGAAAACTACATTGATCAGGTGCTATGCCAGCAGAAACAAAGTCTTAGGTTCTGCAGATTGTCAGCAATTTCCTTCTCCAGCACATGGATAAATACACCTGGAAATATCTACCTACCTACCTACTCTCTCTCTCTCCCTACCTACCTACTATATTTCTCTCTCTCTCTCTCTTTCTCTCCCTCCCACCCTCTCCTTACCTACTGTATTTCTCTCTCTTTCTCTCCCTCCCACCCTCTCCCTACCTACTGTATTTCTCTATTTTTCTCTCTCTCTTTCTCTATCCCTTTATCTACCTACCCAACTACTCTCTCTTTCTCCCTACCTACCTACTGTATTTCTCTCTCTTTCTCTATCCCTATATCTACCTACCTACTTTTTTTTTAATTTGCCTCTTCAAAACGTTGGTGCATCTTATACTCCAGTGCATCTTACACTCCGAAACATATGGTAGTCCTCGGGTTTTTTTTTTTAATCACAAATTGGGACTGGAATTTCCACAGCTAAGTGATGTGATCATAAAGTGAGACATTACATGACAGCATCACTAAGTGACTGCAATCCCTACATTCTGGTTGCTTTCATTAACTGAGAATTGAATGGCAAAGGATGGCATAGCAGGACCTGTGAAGCACAGGGCAGTGAGAGCAACTGGGACTTGTTCTCTCTATTTTATCCCAGCCCCACTGCTGGGTGCCACTGTGCAGTGCAGCCAAAAAGCATGGGTCGGTGTGGAGGAGCTGTAGCACCCCTGGAGTCGTAAGTGTGGGTGGGGCTCCAAGCACTGAAATGTTGATCACATGACTTCAGGGGCACTGCAACAGCCATAACTTGGGGCATAGGTTGTAAGTTCATTTTTTTGAGTATCATTATAATTTTGAGTAATCGCTGAACAAATGGTCATAAGTGTGGGTCTGACATCAATCCATGCTGTATGATCAAATTAAATCATCTGGTCTCAAAGAAACTTCCTAAAATTATATCATTATTGGCCTGAATTCTGCCAATATTGGAATTTGTACTCAATCTCTCTTTCTTTCTTCTTCAGACAAGCAGTGAGGAAACGAGTATTGGAAAAACGGAATGAAGAATTTAAGAAAGAAGGCAAGATCTACCGATTGAGAACTCAGGATGATGGAGAGGATGATAATAATACTTGGAATGGAAATTCAACCCAACAAATGTAACCTGACTAAACTGTACATAGAAATCACTGATTATTATTTTTTCCTATTTGATTTAGCTTCAGTTAAAACATTCTGCTGCATAGTGGGCTTGGATGGGTATTCCACCTGGAATAAATGCTAACCCACTTGTGCAGCTAGATTCTGCAAATGTAACTACTGCCAAAAACAATATAAAAATCCTCCATGTCTCATCAGCATTTAGAATTTCATATTTACTACTTATACAGTCCTCTAAAGACACTTTTTATCTATATAAATCTTTGAACAAATAAGCATCTCCAAATACCAAACAAGTCACTCGGCCTAGAAGAGTGTAATCCTAATAAATTGGATAAGGGGTTTTTCCCCCTGTAATGCTTCTGTAACAGCCCAATATTCATAGTTTTTATCTCATGGCATTCAATAAAGTTTTTTCCCCCCAGATACTTGGTACATAACATGATTGTTTTTTGAAGTGTCATACTTTTTATAAAGAACTATGGAATAATCCTCATACATAAAGAGATTGGGTTCTTACAGTTTCTTGTTTTCCTGACTTGTATAAATGGGGATTTGGAAAAGAGACTGATTCAACATGGCTGCTGTGGTTACCATTAATTATACTGTATCACGTGTGTGGTTCAACTATTTATTTGTACATAGCAACAGAAATACAGGAGTGGTCAGATTAATTTTTAATGTTTCTTGCCTCAACAAGAGCTTTTAAAAATCAAAGGGAAAAGTAGAGTACAACAGAAAAATGAAAAACACAATTACTCAGATTCACAGTTCAATCTAGTTCACAGTCTTTTTACAAATATAAAATATTTGTTAAAATACAAAAATAGATGACCCGTTTTTCTCTTATGCCTTCTTTTTGGGTACAGGATCAATATCAACATCCATCCTCATTGCCTCTTATTTGACTCAACATGATCCACTAGATATTAATTTGTACTAATATGCCTTAGAGTCATGTTTGTTATATATATAGTATAGTGCAGTAGAACAATTGAAATAAAAGACATGGAAACAGTTTGTAGAACTGGCTACAGCAGGCAAACTACCCATAATAATTTTAAAAAGGATGCCCTTTAGGCCTTCACTGAAAATGCAGAGCTATCATGGGCAAAGACTGGATTAACACTAGCCATTAGCCCTAAAACTATCATCTTCAGTGGTGAGTTCTGGATTCTGTTGCAACTGGTACTTGCCGCCCACGACAGCTCCGCGATGCTCCAGCTGCTCTGCAGAGCGTCGCACAGGTGCCGTGCGCTCCATGCACAGAAGCCCCGATCGGCTCAAATACAGGTAAGGACGGCGGGTGGGCCCTCTGGAGCACCATACTGGAACGGTACCTGGTGCTCCCAGCAGGTACCAGTCCGCCCATACCGGTCGTATCCCACCACTGATCATCTTATATAGTCTATTGACTACAATTTCTCCAGCCATGCTTTTTTGGGGAGTCGGAAGACTTTGATTGGATTGAGGGTGATTATTTTATGGATGGACAAATTTCACAGAAAAACAATAGAATTCTGCCCCTTTCCCCTTTCTCACATCGAAATGTAAGCAAAGTTCACTAACCACCTATCTGGCTAAAATACAGTATGTCTTTATGATAGCAAACATTGATATTGTGAATGTGTTAACTGGAAACGTCTGCTTTCTGTGGAATTGAAAAAATTGCCTTAATGTCACAGTAAATGAAGCCAAAAGGTCTCCAACTGGTACCTATTACAATTATTTGGTTCTCAGAAGTAATTACAAAACCTGGCAAACGAAGTCATTCTTAACTATTTTTCTGTAAAATTCTTTATTACATTTGCATACAAGAACCTATTTCCATTTATTTGTTATGAAACTCTGAACAAATGGCCCTCTTTTTCTGAAACACACTTAAATACTTTATGCACAGTGTTCATAGTTTTAACTTCATAGTCACAGCAAAACAACGTCCCAAAATTGTATAATTCTTAAGCAAGTATATCTTGGGTGCAAAAAAACCACAAAATGATATCCCTAATAGATGCACGTTGTTATGATAATGTACTTTTAAAGTTCATAGATGCATATAAAGAACTTCAAATATGTGTTGCTCAAAGTCTTCAGATGGGAAAGCAAAACATTCCTGATTGCTAAAATGTTGATTTTTTCCGCATATTTTTGGCTTTTTTATATGCACAGAGGGAACCAGCGAGACCTAGTATAGCCAGCAAGCATAGGACAAATAGAACATAAAGAGCTATTTCAGCTTCAGATGAAGTCAAGTCCAGTCCCAAAAATGGCACTTTCTTTATATTTTCCGGTCCTGTTGGGCTTGTAAGTGGCAGATTGCTAGTAGTAGCTGTTGAGCTTGTAAGTGGCAGATTACTAGTAGCAGCTGTTGAGCTTGTAAGTGGCAGAGCAGTGTTTGTAACTGGTGGTTTAGTAATATCTAGAAAGGTAAAGTAATGTAAGATTTGTAAACTGGTACATCCAAGTATGCTGCCTAAAAATTGCCCTAGTAGCTTTCAAACATCTCAAACCAACCTCAAGTAGAGAAGATCGTTACTGTCAGTGGCATATATAGGGGGACAAGACCCATTGGGTTTGATTCATAGTTGTAAAAATGAAAATTCCTGTATTCTAGCTTCAATCCCTGAGGTTATTCTCTTGAGTATTCCTCTTGGGGATGCTCCAAAATCAAAGACAAATAGATGCAGATTAATTTGCTTTGGCATTTTTACAGAGATGCCTATTAAGCTGTTCCTTTCAGCATCACATGGCAGTATTTCGTATCAATACTAACTGACGATTACATTGCAATTTCCTCCTGAAAATATCAATCTCGGGGTTTTTTCTACCATATAGAATTGTGTCCAGACTGGTACAATTATTACAGTTAAAAAATAGTAATACTTTTAAAATTTAAATTAAACTTAAAAGCCTTTAAAGCTGGTCCTTTTCTGCTTCTAATATACCTACCTTCAGGCTGTGGTTCCAGACACAAATGAGGTCCATTAGCTGGATCTGGAAAGCCGTTACAGCGGATAATAGATGAGTAATATTTTGAAGACTCTTTTGGTATTCTAGTTAGATTGGGGTCTGTGTAGTTGGTGTAATACAGGCCAAATTTTTCAGAGAAGCCGACGGCCCATTCAAAATTGTCCATCAAAGTCCAAACCGTGTAACCTCGGAGATCAACACCATCAAATGCAACTCCTGTTATATATATAAAAAACAGGGATGGGGACAGATTCTTACAGTGGTTTTATGCAAGTTTAATTGCAAACTCATACATAATGCGGACTCCTGAATAATTTGGGTTGCAGCCTCTCTCTAGGCATCTGGACTCTTTCAAAACTTCCTTTTGAAGGAGTAAGCACAGAAGGAAATCCTAGAGCCAAGCACATAGAGTGAGTAACCTTAAGCTTAATGCAAAGTGTATTGAAAAAAATAGCTCTTAAGATTAAACACTATGCACTTTTAAATTTTTTATTATTGCGCGCGCACACGCACACACGAACATACCCTGATCCTTTCCCCTTCTATTTTCCCCGTAATAACCCTGTGAGGCGAGTTAAGCTCTAAAAGAATGACTGGCCCAAAATCAATCAGTTGGTTTTCATTCCTAAAATGAGACTAGAACTCTCAGTCTCCTGGTTTCTTGGCCTGCACCTTAACCATCTTTACTACTACTCCAAACTGGCTTTCAATATTTCCAGTAAGGATAGCCGAATATAGACATTGAATAAATGGTTACCATTTTGCAGGGACGTGCGTTCAGGGGAGGCAGGGGAGGCAGAGCCGCACCGCTCTCATCATGAAAATTAAAAAAAAAGGGAAAAGGGAAAAGGCACTGAGGAGCCTTCTGCACACGTGGTCGGGAATGGGAGCGCTCCGTGGTCCCCTTCATGTTGACTCAGGAGTCAGGAAGGAGGGGAATGGGACCACGTGTGCAGGAGGCTCCTCTAGCCTCAGCCTCCCTCCTGCGCACGTCCCATTCCCCGCCTTCCTAAGTCAACATGAAGGGGACCGCGGAGCGTGAGCACGCTCCGTGGTCCCCTTCATGTTGACTTAGGAAGGCGGGGAATGGGACGTGCGCAGGAGGGAGGCTGGAGGGATCGCGGAGGAGGGATCGCGTAGCGTGAGCCGTGGTCCCGCAGAGCGCGCTCCGCGGTCCCCTTCATGTTGACTCAGGAGTCAGGAAGGAGGGGAATTCCCCTCCTTCCTGACTCCTGAGTCAACATGAAGGGCACCGCAGCTCACGCTGATGACGTCACCAGCCTCACCAGCCGTAAAGCTCACCGCACGTCACTGCCATTTTGCTGTTTTCATGTTTTTATTAGAGAGAGATTGATTATATATTAGAGGTAGTTGATCATTAGCCTCTTCCTTCCTTTAGTAAAACAAAGCCATCAACCTCAAATGATCCACTAGTTTCAATTAGTTCCTTTTCCAGAAAAATCTCCATTCTAGTAGCCCTAATAAAGTCTTAGCCTCCTTATTTATATATTTTAACTTATTTTTAATATTGTTAACATTACAAATGCTAATCTGTTCTTGCTAATATTTTTAGAGTTTTTTCTCTACATACCATGCACAACATTTAACACACACACAAAGCTTTAAAAAATAATAAATAGCAATTACTAAAATAGCTTGTTTCACTGCTACACAGTTAGCAGAATAACTAAATCTGCAATTGGGATTAAATGTTCAAAAACTCTGGAAATTTTGCACCATATCATTCACCACAGTCCTTCACAGAGTTAGAATTTATTTTCTCACTTCTGTACTCAAAACCCATCTCCATACCAGTAAAAGTCCTTTTTCCATTTCATGCATTCATTGGAAAATTAGTTAAATGCTCACTCTTTCATGGAAAATAGAGATGGTAGAAGGATTAATTGGATTTGGAGACCACTTTTGGAAGGAAAACCACATACCTTTTAATGCTTCGTTGATGTAACTCTTTAAATAATGTGTGCGCCAGGTATCATTCAAGCCTCCATCTATACGTTCAGAAATTCCGTTCTCAGTCACATAAATAGGTGGATTATTGTATTCTTCTTTGATCCATTTTAAGACCCTTCTGAAGCCAAATGGAGTCACTTTCAACCAAAAGGAGCCAGAACCAAGCCAGCTCTGGTCTACTATGGAAGCAACACCTCTGTCAAAGCAAACATAAACATATGGGCTCTTTGGTGCTATCTGTGCTTGGTTGCTTTCTTGCAGACATCTCATTACCCACCTAGGTAACAACATCAGTGCTAGAAGGGTATGGCTTTACTCTCTCTATATATATATGCAAGTGGCTTGCTCTGTCAGTGTTGGTGGAAGTACATTTGATAGTTCCTTGATTAGGCTGTTTATTGTTAGCTTGTTTGACTGAGTTGGTTAATTGCTTCATTGGGGTATTGTTTCGTTTTTATTGGTATAATGTTAATCTTGGTGTTATCTTTGCTCATCTGGGTTTTGATTGCTAGTGTTTTGGTCTTTTTATTTTTGTTTTGTTTTTTAATTATCTCTTTTGAATAGTATGCAGATGTTGTTTATCACTATGGGGTAAACAATGTAGAGATAAACAAGTTATTTGGTTTTGAACTCAGATTTTATGGCTTCTAAAAACCTACAATTTTTGAGTTTTATATGTAAGACTATTTTCAAGAAACTATTGTTGAAATAATCCATAGTTTCAAAGCATTGGCTTTCAATTTTATGCTCCAATGATTTAGTGGTGGCCTGCAAGGATACTATAAATGGCCCAGAGGGGAGGACCAAATAAAAATGAATAACCAGAAAAATGGCCAAAATCTTATGAGATGATATAAGATTTTGACATTCTCTTAAAATCTTATGAGATTTTGGCTTTGACTGTGATCTGCAAAAATACTGGTGTCCCTGCAATAAAACAAAAGTTTGGAATTGCTGGCTTAGTTTGAATGTACATAGTGTTAAGAACATTTTATGTACTTGCACTTTTTAAAAAGGTTAATGTTCCAGTGATTCCCCAGATAACAGCATCTGCATATTGATCACTTAGGGCTTAGGCAATGAGATGCATAGCAAAAGTGAGGACACAGACAACTGTAATTATAAGAAGTTGGGCTACTTATGCACTAGGATTTCATTTAAGGACCTATTTGACAGAAAAGATACCCATTTACAGACATGCTAGAAGCACTAGTGGTATCCACACAATTTATTTTATACTCGACAAACAATATACATGTGCACCAAATATCAATTCGGAACAGTTTCTGGCTCTTCGAGAACCAGCCATCTACATGGTCTTATGGAAAGTTTAGATTTTTCTGCAGCAGAGACCAGCATATAAGCTTGTGCCTGTAACATGTGATGTATAAGTTGCTTCAAAATGGCAATAGCATAGCATTTAGGCTTATCTACTATCCTATAGTGCAGTGATGGCTAACCTTTTTGTTGTTGGGTGGCAAAAATGTGAGCACGCATACACGATAGTGTGTGCGCGTGCCTGCACCGATAATGCAAAGTGTGCCCCTAAATATGCATACATGCACAGCACCCCCCATGCTCCCCCCCCCCACGTGCGCCGCACTGCTCATCTCCAAGCTGAGCTTGGTATTTCTTCTGGGGGCGGGGGGGCAGGGAAGACTGTTTTTGCCCTCGGCAGCCACCGCTACCGGTTTACCCAAACCAAAGAGAACTGGCTGAATGCCACCTCTGATTCTAACCTCTGTGCCACCAGGGCTCTCAAAACATGGGAAGATTCTCATTTTACCGAATAACAATGTAATGGTAAATTTTACTGAACAATCACAAAATCCAGTAATTTCATCCTCAAACACGGCTAACTTTGTATTTCATTTTTATTAGGATTACTTAAATGGTGCATAATTTAACGCAATATAAAATCATGCTTGCAGCTTACCTATCCGCATCGTAGGAGGTTATAATAGCAGGAAAATTTAAATTGGATGCTAGGATTGTGGTGTAATAATTCAAGCCAAAATAGTCATATGTGCCTTTAATTCTTTGCTTTTCACTTTCAGTAAATTCAGGGAGCCTGCATCACATATAACACAAACATACATGGAAATAGATAGATTTCTACGTGATACGTTTATTACAAAGGAATGGCAATGTTACATATTACTATATCAGCTGGGCTCTGTAATTTATAATGTAGCATAAATTCCGATGTAGACAGTTATCGCAAAAGGGCAAAAGCATGGCATGAAAACTGACCTTTTACCAAGAGCATAAGAACAGTGCATGTTCTTAGATAATTCAGAATCTGGTCCGAACATATCCAGCTTCATAACTGGAACCAGGAATTGAGTTGCTTTACTGCTGGTTTGGTTGTAGCACAGGGGTGTCAAACTCAAGGCCCACAGGGCCACCCTGGAAATAGCAAAGGACTGGCCTGCGGTGCCTCTGGCAGTTAAAATAGGGCGTGGGGGGGGACGTATGTGGGCCCCTGCATCCCATTTTCGGCCTGGAAAACCTCCTGCAACACTCCGCCAGCCAAAATGGGGCAGGGGGGCGAGCGCGACCTCCCCATGCCCCATTTTTGGCCTGGACGGCCTCCTGCAGCATTCTGCCAGCCAAAATGGGGCCTGAGGGGGACACATGCCCCCCTCCCACATCCCATTTTGGCTGGCAGAGTGGTGCAGGAGGCCGTCCAGGTGAAAAACGGGGTGCAGGGGGGCTGCGCCTGCCCCCTCATGCCCAATTTTGGTTGGCAGAGTGCTGCAGGAGGCGTCTGTCCCATCCCCCCCACCCGGCCTGGCACAAGGAGAACTACAGTGCTGATCTGGCCCTCAAAGAAATCCAGTTTGACACCCCTGTTGTAGCAGAAATGAACACTAGCCTTCTCTTGAACTTCTGTAGTTTCATAAATTTCATAAGCATTTAGTATCTATGGAGATTTTCAGACATCCGGGTCATGGTTGTCTCACAGGTGCTTTTCCAAAGGCAACTGGACTATGTTTGTTTTCTTTCTTTTCTTCCTTTCTTCCTTTTTTCTTTTTCTTCCTTCCTCAAGGAAAAAAACATAAGTCCATTTGCCCTTTGAAAAAACACCATTGAGAGGAGCATATAAATGTTTCCACTGGCAAAAATCCTCTACTCCCATGATTTCATTTCATCTCCCCTCATCCCACCTCCCAGCATCTTTCTCCTCTTGTCCTTCATAGTTTTTTGAAGTCACCAGAAAAAAAGATGACAGTGGGTTGAGGGAGCTGGTCTGAGTGTTCCAAGGAGTTTGCCAGCAGACTCCTCACCACCATTTAAAAACATTCAAAAAGCTCTGAAGAAACACCAACCATCAGGGCCCTCCAGTTCCCATACGGTTGCTGAGATAATTGGTCATCATAAGACTTTCATTTTTAACAGCTGGCACTTGGATTCCCTTTTTTCTTCTGTCTCCCATTCCTTTTCCTTTTGTGACATAAGGCAGTGGAGAGCGATGGCTTATTCAATGATTTTTTAAATCCCGAGAACGATTCTGCATTAGCGAATCACTTACCGTGAAATTCCAGAACTTCTTTCTTGTATCCTCTTTTTCATCAGATCACTATAATCGCCAGTTTTGAAAATAGGATGAGCAAACCAACCAGCAAAAAACTGTGGTGGGACATCACAAGAAATAAAAAATTACACACACCTTAACCAACTTATTTGTGAAAGAGCAGCTCCTCAAACCTCGTTCCCCAGACACTTGTTGAGTCTCCACATTGTAACCTTGATGTAGCCCCTTGGTAGTTACAGCTGCCCACTTGTCTTCCAAGGACACCTTGTTGGTGTCCTTCTAGCCTTAATCTCTGAGGGTGTCAGAGCTCCAATAACCTATACCCATGATAGCAAACCTATGGCACAGGTGGCACGCAGAGCCCTCTCTGCGGGCGCGCCAGCCGTCACCCAGCTCAGCTCCACCATGCATGCACGCATGCCTCCCGCCAGCCAACTAATTTTCGAGTCTCTGCTGCACATGCGGGAGATGTGCACACATTTGTGGGGGGTAGGGGAAGTGCGGGGGTGCAGCATACCCCCACACCCCATTTTTTGTTTCAGGCGACTTCAGTGAAGCCTGCTAGGCCCAAAAAGGAACATGATGGGGTGCGCCCCCCCTCTGTGGCCCATTTTTAGTCTCAGGAGGCTGCAGGGAGGTCTGCTAGGGTGAAAACAGGGTGCAGTAGGATCACTCACTTGCGTGGGGGGTGTTGCATGCATGCGCAGGGGTGAGGGGAGCTTGGGGGTCATGCACACATGCATGGGGTCACATTGCATTATGGGTGTGGACACGAACGTGCACACTGTCGCTCACGTGCATGCGATTTCAGCACGCGAGGAGAAAAAGGTTAGCCACCCCTGACCTATACTCTCCATCTGCTGAATACAGTGCAAAAATAGTACTAGTAGATATAGTTACAGCTAGAACAACAACTCCTACCCACATAGCATTGAGGTGTGTGATTAAAAGCATCAGACCTTCCCTCTTTAGAAATAAAACATCATCTACCAGGTTTTTTTTAAGTATCCCCAAATATTGCACATTTATTAGATTTCATACTACCGGTACCAGTGACGTGCGGTGAGGTTTATGGCTGGTGAGGCACTGACGTCATCAAATGATCATCATGAAGGGAGGACTGCGACAACTTTGTCCCCGCCACCGTGATCCTGGGGTATTTTGCTTGCACGCTTGCAAAGATCAAAGTTGTTACAGTCCTCCCTTTTTTAGAGGCTTTTTTAAGGCTCACCTCAGCACTCGCCTTTTCCCTTTTACATTTTTTTTCTTTTCATGAGAGCAGTGAGGCTCTGCCTTCCCTGCCTCCCCTGACCGCACATCACTGACTGGTACCTTTCATTTAGGAGCTCAAGGCAGTGTGTATAGTAGTCCCCCCTTCCCCCCCACTTCTTCAACAACCTATGAGGTCGGTTGGGCTCAGTGGTGGATTCCGGATCCTGTTCCAACAGGTACGGTTGGAACGGGCCCAGCATCGCCCACATGGAAGCGCGTGGCACACACATGCATTGTACCTGCCTGCGACACCTCCGCAAGCCTCTGCGATGCTCCAGCTGCTTGGCGGAGTGTCGCGCAGGTGCCATATGCGCCATGTGCGTGCGTGGAAGCGCCAAAGGCTTAAAGGACAAGTAAGGAGCTTGGGCGGGCAGGTGGGCCCTCTGGAGCACCATACCGGAACGGTACCCGGTGTTCCGGACAGGCTCCGATACACCCATACCGGGGCGTACCACCTGCAACCCACCACTGGTTGGGCTACGAGAGGAGAACTGCCTCAAATGTATCCTGTGAATCTCCGTAGCTGAGGGCAAATTCATATCCAAACCTCCCCATTCCAAGTCCAACAATTTAACCATTGCAGCCCAAGTAATAATATAAGCATGAAGCTCTTAAGGTTCTTGATTCCCTTTCCGACAATGCTTTCTTAAAAAGGCATGAATTTAATAAGGCAAAGAGTAGGTATGAATGTCTGCTCATTAGACTATGTTTCCCTCCCCAAGGAATGCACTAGGTTCCACTTCTAAGTGTGACACTGAAAGGCACGTATATGAACAGATGTACCCTAAAGCACAGCCGCTTTGAATTATTTATAAAGATAATAAAGATGGGATAAAAATAAATGTTGCACATTTCAGCTATTCATAATCTTAACCAGCCTATTCCAAGTAAACCACCTTCTAGATTTATGAATATAAGGTTGCAGTATTTCTATAATAGCACAATTATTCTGAATCATGTTGGAAAAATATGAGCTGGTCTTATTTCCTAGAATTTTATGTCTGCATGCTGCCATGTAACTCTTGTTTTAAAACTGGAGTAAGCAAGGATTAACATACAGGAGGGCATGTTCCATCTAGGAAGACACAAGACATGATTAATTGTTGTTCTCTCCTCATACTTGAAGACTGAAGCTCATTGTGCACTATTTTATATCTCAGGGATATTTACCTTTTTCCATAATCCAAATACAGATTAGATACTAATACCTATTGAATACCCAAACTATGTTTCTCTTGATTTTATTTAATAGAAGAATACATACTCTTTGGCTTTAAAACCAAGCAAAACTATAGATCTTATTGGGAGTACATGATAGAGTTTACATTGTGGTGTCCAATCTGGGCAACTTTAAGACCTGTGGATTTCAACTCCCAGAATTTTGGGTGTTGAATTCCACAAGTTTTAAATTTGCCAAAGCTGGACATCCTCATGATTTATATCATTATTTAACTTATGAAATGGTGGACCTTCTCAACATTGTCTCCTGATTACCGATAGCTTGTATCTCAGCTGCTCCTTAGCTAATATAATTTGTCATCAAACCAGATGGAAGCTGTGGTCCAGTAACAACTGAGGAAGGGGGGGGATTCTCATTGTTACAGATATTGTATTACCTGAATGTATCTCTCAGCAGCCTCATAATCCTCCTGTTTGTGAGGGTTCTTTGGTTCGGCCCACTCGATACTGATGGAAAGTGAGATCAACCCTTTTTGTCTGGGACGGTAGGTTTCATTGTAGAGATGCCACACTTCTGCATGTGCCTTGATCAAATTGTGTCCCACAATGTAAGGGGCACGACCAGGTCTCCCAGATATGCCTGAGAAAACAGGGACATGGGAATGGTTAACTCTGCAGCTATAGGAGTACCAATAGTTATATTTCAACCGTAGATTTTAATCTATTTGCTTTTCTGCAAGGAGATAACCTCTTAAAATGTGGTTTTTTCTTCTTCTTTCAGAATGTTATACTTAAGTGGTGGCAGAGGTCCATTTTACTGCTTTGATTATTGTAGCACCGACATAAAGATAATAAATTTAAAGGAGATCCTAAAGAAATAATTCCCTTGTTCAAGAAAATAAATAAAATTATAATTAAACATTATACATATTATATCACACTTTATTTCTGACATGTATATCAGTGCTGGGATTCAAAAACTTTTAGTACCAGTTCGGTGGCTTGTTGGGCGTGGTGTGGCTTGGTGGGCATGGCTTAGTGGGCATGGCAGGGGAAGGATACTGTAAAATCTCCATTCCTTCCCAACTCCAAGTGGAGGTCACTGCAAAATCCCCATTCCTTCCCAATCAGCTGGGACTCAGGAGGCAGAGAATAGATGGGGTGGGGCCAGTCAGAGTTGGTATTTACCAGCTCTCCGAACTACCAGTTCTCCACAACTGGTCAGAACCTGCTGAATACCACCTCTGATGTACATCAGTTTCTGGCCTGTGTGAATCCCAACTCTGTGGTTAACTAAAAACTCTAAGCTGAAGCTTTTCCGCAACTCATTTACACAATTACACATCTGTCTTAAAGCCATACTTCCCTATGCCCCAATATCAGTTATATAAGTTGCTGAGAATTACTTGTGTTTGCTTAAAGAACAGCAAACTTCCAAATACATGCAGTTGAAGTTTACCACGGCCCATTGGCTTAAGAGGAAGAACTAGAAAAATTTGAATAGGCTTGGCAGCATAGCTGCACCAGACCTGGCCTAAGATAAGAAGTGAGTAAAGACTTAGATATGTCTTATAACGATTTCTTCCATGCTCTGTTCTTCCTGTAGATATCTCTTGGATAATGTTTCCTGTGACTTTCTCAGACATTCTAACAAGATTGACTAACAGACCCAAGAGACAATGCAGAACTTGTTCATCTAAGAAGAGATTTGCTATTCGGTTTTTCCAAAGCTCTTAGCTCCATTAATGTCTTCTATTAATTACTTCTGTTCCTTATGTTCTGTTTAGAAGAGTCAGGAATACTGGGTTAAGGGTAAGGAACCCGTGAATCCCTCACAATTGGTCCTGACAACTGAAGTGGCTGAAATGTATAATTCAGCAACACTTGAAAAAGGCTAAAGCAGGGGTGTCAAACTCAAGACCCAGGGAGGCAGATCCGGCCCAGGGGGTGCTTAGATGGGCCACCCCATGGGCCACCCTGGAAAGAGCGAAGGACCAACCTGGGGTGTATTTGCCAGCAAAAAGGAAGCTTGTGAGGGTCATGCACAGCCCTCCCAAGTTCTGTTTTTGCTGGCAGTGGATTGCAGGACACCATCGCAACCGAAAATGGAGCTTGGGAGCCCATTTTCAATGGCAGAGCACTCGGGCCACCACAGGTAACCCTCTAACATGAGTGACATCATGTTAGCCATGCCCACTCTGGCCACACACCCCACATTCCCCCAGAAGTCAAATACAACCCTGAGCGGCCCTCAATGAAATCGAGTTTGACACCCCTGACCTAAAGGCTACTTTTATATTACATTAATGTAATCTTGGAATTTTAAGTTCTCTATTAATTGCAAAACTATCTTTTCCTAGTTAACAGAGATTTTAATAATCAACAATACCCTCCTGTTTTTCTAAAGTATTCCTCCTACAAACAAGGATTGGTAAAAGACCTTACCTGGTGCAGACACTCCATAACCATGACCAAGGTTGGAAATGACGTAAGGCTCATTTAAAGTTATCCAGAATTTCACCTTGTCTCCCAATCTTTGAAAAACGAGGTCTGCGTAATCTTTAAATTTTGGAATGATGGTCTCGTTTTCCCACCCTCCAATGTTCTGGAGGGCCTGAGGAAGATCCCAGTGGTACAAGGTTATCTAGAATTTAAGACATGCATTTACAAAAGTCTATCATTATTATTTTTGTTCAATTAACCAGTTATCTGTGTAGTGGCAAGCTGTAAAATATTAAACTATTCTACAAAACCACAGCCAAGTCATGGGGTGAAAATATATAATATTCAAGTCATGATTATGTGATTAAAATTCAGATGCTTGGCAACTGGTTCATACTTATGACTGTTGCTGTGTTCTAGGGTTATATTGTCCCCTTTTGTGACCTTCTGACAAGCAAAGTCAACGGAGAAGCCAGATTCACTTAACAACCGGGTTACTAACTTATCAACCGCAGTGATTCACTCAACAACTGTGGCAAGAAAGGTAATAAAATAGGGGGAAATTCACTTAACAAATGTCTCACTTAACAACAGAAATTTTGGGCTCAATTGAGGAGCTCCTGTACCTAGTTCTTCTGAGTATTGTACAACCAACCTTGACTATAGGTAGTCTTCAACTTACTACCATATGTTTCATGACTGACTGAAGAAAATGACCTACATCTGGTCCTCACAGTTATAACGGTTGCAGCATCTCCATAATTACACGATCAAAATTTGGGTGTTTTGGCAACTGGCATATATTTACAATGATTGCAACGTCCTAGAATCACCTGATTACCATTTTTGACCTTTCCAGCTGGCTTCCGACAACCAAAGTCAATGGGAGAAGCCAGAGTCACTTAATGGCCATATCATTCACTTAACAACTGCAGTGATTCTCTGACAACTATGGCAAAAAGAGGCCATAATTCTGGGCACAATTCCCTTAACAACCACTTTTCTTAGCAATGGAGATTCTGGTCCCAATTATGGTCGTAAGTCAAGGACTACATATATATAACAAATCATCTCATTGTAAACCTGAAAGATGACATCTTATTCCGTCTTACAAACATATGCTGTAGCACAGGGGTCTCCAACCTTGGCAACTTTAAGCCTGGCAGACTTCAACTCCCAGAATTATCCAGCTGGGGACCCCTGCTGTAGTAGATTGTAAGGAATCTCACGCTGTTTATTTTACCTGAGGTTGGATATTTGCTGCAAGAAGTGCATCCACAAGTCTTTCATAGTACTTCAGGCCAGCTTCATTGATATGCTTGGTGGTGCCATCTGGGAGAATGCGAGGCCAGGAGATTGAAAAACGATAATGGGTCACCTTGATATCTTTCAGAGCAGCCACGTCTGCCTCTATTTTGTGGTAGCTGTCACAAGCGACATCTCCGTTATCATCGCTGTCGATTTTCAAAGGCGTGTGAGCAAACTGGTCCCAAATACTGAGGCCTTTCCCATCTTCTCTCCAAGCTCCTTCAATCTTTAACAAAAGATAAGTTATTTATTTTAGGTTTTTACGACTTAGATCACGTTGGCTCTCACTTCAATGACTCACTGCTAAGTACAAAATTAGCAATATGATTATATTGACTAGAAGAAAAAGAGAGACAGTTTAAGAACTGGCAATGTCACATTTCCCTTCCTCCCACTTTTTTTTCTGGAGTTTGAATACATTTGCCAAAGGAGGAATTCCTGTTAATCTTATAAACTTTGTCTGGTCTAATAAACATGTTTCTTTATTATGGGATTTGAATTATCATTAAAGTGGTAGCTCGCCATCATCAAGATAAATACTAATTTAGAAAAAAGAATAGTTCAGACATCCTAGAACCGACATACAGTTGCACCAATTGCCACCTGGGAGAAGCCAATTTCTAGCATGTAGTCCATGGATTTCTCAACCAGTCCCACTCTCAGTGAATGGATTCTGAAGTTCCCCAGCACAACAAGATGGGTAATCCAATCCTTGTCAAGTTATCAAATCCAGCAGCTCAGATGCTGGCCAATGTGTTGGGTGATAAACAAGCAGTACCACTAGCAAAGGAGAGCATCTGATCTGAAGAGGATTATTGCTCTACTCTGGCCCTTCCTTAAACTATTAGCTTTTGAAACAGGGATATTGCCAAATTAGGATACAGTTATACATACGGGCTCTTTTGCACTTCCTTTCCACATAGCAGAGGATTAAGGCCTTATTATAACAAAATTTGGCATTTAGTGATAATAACAGCCTGATTCCAAGTCTCCCAGCAACCTGGCATCCAAAAAATGCAAGCAAATCTTGAAAATAACTATATCAGGGGTGTCAAACTCACAGCGTCATGTTGTTGTCACGTGACATATAGCTTTTTCCCCTTCACTGAACTGGGGATGGGCATGGCCAATGTGTAATGCATCCTGCCTGCAGGCCGCGAGTTTGACACCCTGGTCTATATTGCTCTCTGCCAATCTCATTTCTTTGCCATTCTCTCCAGTTCCTCTTCACTCTTCCGACCCCAGGCTGTAATCTCCCAAGCTTTCCCCCCACCCCAAGCCCTCTCCATGGTAGTCTAGTTGGTGAATCCCCTAATTTTCCACTACCACCACTTCATACAGGAATTCTAACTGTCTATCCAGTGGCTATTCGGGCCAGATCTAACAAATCTCCCAACAATTTCCACAATGTTCTTCATAAAGTTCAATATCAAGGCATGTTTCTTTTTATAACCTGATATGCTGCTGTGGCCACACTCCAATAGAAGTTCTTGGGAAATTCTCCATAAAGGAACTCATCGTCTTCTGAGAGCGGGAATCCGTTGTTACGTATGATTTCTGAATAATATATAGCAGACTCCTTAGGAGTTCTAGGCCTGTTTGGATTTTCAAAATCAACCTGGTGTAGGCCAAATTTTGGCTCGTAACCGTGCAGCCATTCAAAATTATCCATAAGTGACCAAGCCGAAAACCCTCGAAGATTTACTCCATCCAGTTTGTAGGCTAAAAAAACAGGAAATCAAAAGACTGTTTTTGTGTTGGATATTACTGTAATGCTGAAAAAGAAAGTTAAGTTAAGAAACAAGGAAAAGACTTGATGATTTGCTCCTGTTGACCTATGTGTAAGTGTAAGTAGCAATCTTGGGAATAGCTGGAAGTAAATTGTCCTTCAGCCTACAGTCTTCTGTACATTTCATGGATTTATTCCCAGATTTCAAGATCCATGACATTATGAATACAAATGCAGCAGGGGTGCGTTCCGGCAGGCACTACTGCCGATTCACTCATGTGCCGCTGTGCGCATGTGCACACCTGATGCATGCTGAGCATGCATGCGCAGTGCAATTAAAATTGCAAAAATTTAAAAACAAGATGGTGGCACCTATGGTGCTGCCCGGAGAACTGGTTGGGCGGCATGGCAGGCATGCCAGTTCCAACCGGTTCCAGTGACCCAGGCTGCCAAACCACAACCGGTTCGGCTGAACCGGTCCGAACCGATAGGATCCCACCATTGAAATGCAGCCTTTCTGAACTTGGTTCTTCAGACCTGCTGAATCTACAACACTCTGAACTGCTGGCCGGAACTTCTGTTGGACAAGGCTACAATCGTACATGGTTTTCTCTGAACTCTGAAGAAATAACTTCATTTGCAGGAGGCAAAATCTCATAGAATACATGAGAAATTTTCTCTTAGAAAGCATTACTAACCCTCAGTGGTCATTCCAGAAAACAATGATTTTTCAGATGTAAAAAGTAATTGAAAAGTTAATTAAGACTTACTGCCTTTAAAATGATGACGGATACAACCCTGTATACTTTTATTCTGAATTCCTACATGGTCAACAGCATTTACTGTCAGGGATGCATGCTTAGGTTTGCATGCTTGATTTAATTAACTTTAAATGTAGTCATTCTTAATTTGTATTTTTATCTAATAGCGCACTCCAAAGAATATTTTGCCAGTGCTGAATCCCACTGAGCGCTCCCTTTCAACATTATTTAAAGCTTGGATTAGTTTAGTTGAGTAATAAGATGACTACAAGCAACGTGTCAAATTTGGCTTTACTTTTGGCTTAGGTTTTTCTAATAAAATAAAATAAAATCGATAACCTCGCATAAAGCAAAGCAAAGCAACCTCTAGTCTAGATTTAAAGGAAATGCCTCTCAGTTTGCATTAATTGCTCGGAAGAGGCGAAACGTGAGCTGAATTAGTGCACAGTACTCAAGATTCCCTCTTGGGACATAGATGTTCCATGACTAGTCATCTTGCCCACCAGATGGTCAGGAGGCCCATGATAAGTCTAAACTTTCCAAGGAGGTCCAGTAATCACTGAACCCAAAAACGTATCCATGCTTCCTATCTGGTGCCTACAAGCATACATCAAATTGCTATTATTAAAGCATCATAAAGAGTCAATGGAAGTTGGGCAGCATATACATTTAATAAATTATTATTATTATTTTCATTACCTTTCAAAGCTTCATCAATGTGGGTTTTATAATAAAATATCCTTTTGGTATCATCAACGTCTGACTTAGCTTTTATTCCGATTCCATTCTCGGTAATGTAAATAGGTAGATTGTTGTACTCCTCTTTGATCCAGTTGAGGAGCCTCCGGAGCCCCCATGGCACAGCTGGCATATTTGCCAGGGCTGTGGTTGGCCACGAAAAATCTCTCTCCAGGGCTCGTTCTTGGTCAGTTTCATAAGAAAATGGTTTCAACTTGGTGGTTTTGTGCTGTATAAAGCTGGCAGTATAATAGTTTAAGCAGAAGACATCTGCTGTGCCCCGGATAAATTGTTTCTCTTCTTCAGTGAGAACTGGAAGGCGGGAGATGGGCAGTTTCTGTAAATCAGTCCTGTTTCCTACTGTCCATTTCATGGCACTTGGATAATCACCGTTTTTAAAAATTGGATGTGCAAACCATCCTGCAGTGAACTGGAGGAACCGATCCGCTGCTTCTACATTGCGGGAATTTTTCCGTGTCTTCGGTTCAACCCAGTCAATGTTGAGACTTATAGAAATTACACCTTCCTGGCTTTTCCTATACTTCTGGTCATATGTATGATATACCGTGGCATGAGCCTTCAGTATTGTATGACCAACCTTATAGAGGGCTTCTCCTGGTTTGTCTTCTACATTTGGAGGATGGACTCCTGTGTCATAGCCAAACCATGAAATTATGACAGGTTCATTGAAAGTAATCCAGAACTTAACCCTATCTCCAAACGTCTGAAAACAGAAGTCAGCATAACTATTGAACAGTTCAATCAGATCAGAGTTTTCCCACCCACCAATATCTTGGAGAGCTTGAGGCAGATCCCAGTGATATAAAGTGACCATTGGTGTAATATTTGCAGCCAGTAAACCATTGATCAATCGGTTGTAATAATCAACCCCATGACTATTTATAGATTGGTTTCTGCCATCTGGAAAAATTCGAGACCATGAGAAGGAGAAGTGGTAACTGTTCACCTTTAAGGCTCTCAATAAATAAAGATCTTCATCTACTTTATTGTAGCTGTCACAAGCTATATCTCCAGTGTTATTGTTCTTAATTTTTCCCGGCGTATGAGTAAAGTTATCCCATATGCTAGGTCCTTTCCCATCTGCATTCCAGCCTCCTTCAATTTGATAGGCCGAAGTGGAAACGCCCCACAGAAAATCTTCCGGGAAAGTGTCATAAAAATACATGTCTCTTTCAAAATTAGTCTGATCAGAAAACTTTTCCCAAACTATCTTTGCCTTTGATGGGACTTCAGATGCTGACAAATTAGGCAACCTTGAGAACATGGAAAAATCCTTTCTGAATGGCTGGATATGTTTTATCAGGCTTGCATTAGGAAACCCATTATTTTCAATCACAGAAGAGAAGAAATATGCAGATTTCCTTGGCGTCCTTTGTCTATTGGCATCTTCAAAATTCACATTATGGAGGCCAAATTTTTGACTATAGCCTGACATGCCTTCGAAGCCATCCATCAATGATCGGGCAATATACGCCCGAACATTCACACCATCTTCCTTTACAGCTGTTGAATAAAGAACAAATAATTTGTTTAGATTTTCATTCAATCCTATAAAATACACAGAATGACCAAAAATGCATTCTTCTGTCATCTATACAAAATGATGTGAATCTGTGCAGGCCACACATGGTCTCTCAGTAGAATCAGAGCCTATCAGATATGAAATATCAGGTCCACATATGAAAGTCCAATTCAACTGAGTTACTGCACAGAAATCTTTTAGTAAGTAACAGCACCTGCTTGGAGTTAGATAAGGGTCCATAGAATTCAAGGAGGGCTGATCTTAGTTCACTTGTGGCTACATAAAGATTCTAAACTGATACCTCTTTTAACTCCATCTCCAGGTTCTGCCACTCCTTCCCCTACAGAACCAAAAGTATATTCAATTTTATTTAGCTTGAAATGCAACTACTCATCTGTTAAAAGCTATACTTTGGCATAGGGTTTTGGCAAAATTTCTGGTCATGCTGTAGTGACCAGATGACAGGGATACTTCTTTAATCAAGGACTTCATTGCAAGGGGCCAGGTGTTCCAGCATTACCCATCAAGCTTCACTGAGCCTTTCTGTCACTCATAAGACTATGCATGAGAAAAGGCCCTTGATTGTATCAATTGATTGGATTATCAGTGATGGCTGCCAATCCTTTGTGCTACCTGAAGCTCAGTAGTGGACCCCAAGCCAGTGCCACCCATCTTTCATGGTTTGGTATGAGAAGGCAAACAATAGATTTGTATCAGGGGTGGGTCGGGTTTACTGACGGTTTGTTTGTGCGCACTCATGCACAGTTCAATTAAAATTGTTCTGGCATGTGCAGAACTTAAAAACAAGATGGTGCCACAGATGGTGCCGACTGGAGAACCGGTTCGGGGATGTGGCAGGCCTGGGTTGTTGCCGGTTCCAGTGACTCCCACCGCCATAACACTACCGGTTCGGCTGAACCGGGCCAAACCGATAGGACCCACCTCTGATTTGTATGTTTTAAGCCAGGATAAATAACAAGCCAATATGAAGCCTTGAAGGAATGCTTCTCTCTGGCATTGCTCTAGGAAGTGAAGTAGACTCTCCATTTATGGACAATGGGTTTAGAACGTCATCAAACTGGTTATTTCACTAGCCTGGGACAATCTTCTGAGCAGAAGACATTTCCACCAAGGTGTAAAAGTCAAGTAAGGTACCCAGCCTTGATGCTTTCAATTGGAGGCAATGAGGCACTCTCTTGAAGAAGTGTTTAAAATCAAGCAGTGTTTAAAACCAAGTCACTCTAGAAAGTGAAGTTTAGTTGAGTAATAATACTCCTTGGCAGTTTTATAGGAAAAGCCTTTGCAACTGGAGTCACACTCTGCATGTGTTTTAATGATTTGGCTCCTGAAAGCATGGGAGATATGAAGTGACATGCAATCATTTTTATGCGGGTTTTGAGAGTATGCGAAGTTGATCAAAACAGAATAGGTGTGGTAAACCTAGCACCTAAAACGATTACATTGTCAATGGGTTTCAGCAGAATGTAAGGGACCGCATGTCTTCCCTGATCTTTGGGTTGGTTAGAAAGACATGCAAATTTTACCTATCAGGCCAATACAGATAAACAATACACGGGACACTAACAACTTAGCATCTGGTGAAAGAGCCAAATATTCACCAAACTTTCAGACGCTCGACATGAAAACCTTTTGTACCTTTTAAGGCCTCATTGATATAGAGACGATAGTAATCCAGCCTTGCGGTATCATTAATCAAATCGGCTCCATCATCAATAGGTGCACCGTTTGCCGCGATGTAAATGGGGATACTGGTCTTTGTATATTCTTCAGACACAAATTGTAGCAATCTCCTCAATCCCCAGGGCACAACGTACAACCAAGGTGCCGCTGTCGTCGGCCAAGAAGGATCCACATCCCAGGAAAAGCCCCCAATGGTCTCATAATCTGAATTACAGGTTTGATTATCCAAAACACCAACAAGTCTAGAAGTATAATGAGAAAGGCCAAAGAAATCAGCTGTTCCTTGCACCATTTTCTTCTCCTCGCTGCTGAATGTGGGGAGCTCGGCAATGTCGACAGAGCACTGCTTAATTGTCTCCTCAATCTGGGTTTTCAGGATCTCTGGATAATCCCCATTAATAAATATTGGGTGAGCAAACCAACCCAACATGAATTGCAAGTAACGCTCGGCTGCTTTCAAATCCTGGGGAGATCCGGGATTTCGGGGCTCTGCCCAATCAGAGTTCAACACTATGCCAACCTTCCCTTGCTGTTGGGGACGATAGTGCGTGTCGTAAACATGCCAGGTTCGAGCATGTGCCTTGAGGATGATATGAGCAACCTGTTGGAAAACAGAAAAATACAATAAATTCAGTTAGACATTACTCCACTGAATACTTTGTTCGAAGTTACAAATTCAGATGCTAGTATCTCTGACAAGAAGGAATACAAAAGAGTGCTCATCCAGGTGATATTATATCAGCTGGTTCTAATGTTCAACTATTCAGGCTCCTGATTTAGGCTTGGCTAACCATACTCTGAGAAGGAAAATCTAAGGATTTTTCTCAGCTCATTTTTTAGGGCTTCAGCACAGATACAGGACCCTTCATAGCAAGCACGTGGGTTACAATAGGCCAAACCGGGTTTAAGAGTTTGGCCCTTTCCATTCCAGAGATATTTGAAGGGTTCTGTGGGTTTTCTGGGGATGATGAAAGAGAAGTTGGCACCATGTGCAACCTATCACTCACTGGTTGCCCCCTTCTCTCTCAAATACTTGGCAGTCTTCATGATTTGGATTTCTCATTCTTCTTTTCAAATTGTTAACTAGGTAATGTATATTAATTCAAGCCTCAGATTAAGTAGCTACCTTTTGTCCTTTAAACTTTAAGTTAGGGCACATTTTATTGCTTCTGGTACCTTATAGGATGCTATCCCTGGACTGATGATTCCTGGAGGGTGCTGCCCTGTACCATAGCCAGCATAGCTAATGACCCAGGGTTCATGGAAGGTAATCCAGAGTTTGACACGATCTCCAAAAGTGGCAAAGCAGAAAGCTGCATAGTTCACAAAAGCGTCGGCGATGCTTTCATTCTGCCAACCACCAAAGTCCTGCAGCACTTGAGGAAGGTCCCAGTGGAACAAGGTCACCATGGGTTCAATGCCAGAATCCAGCAAGTTGTCAATGAGCTTGTTGTAGTAATTTACTCCTTGAGGGTTCAGGCTGCTGTTGTCCCCATTGGCAAAAATCCTAGGCCATGAGATAGAAAATTTGTAGATCTTGGGGTGAAGGCCTCTGAGCAGATAAATATCATAGTCGGCCTTGCGGTAACTATCACAGGCAACATCGGCGGTTTGATTCTTATAGATTTGGTCTTGATGTCCATATCGATCCCAGATACTCTCACCTTTCCCATCTTCTGCCCAGGCTCCTTCAACATGAAAGGATGCTGTTGATGTACCCCAGAGAAAACCACTGGGAAATGTATCTGCCAAAAAGGAGTCTCTTTCCAGCTCAGTTTGGTTAGCAAATCTTTCCCAAATCTTTTGATAGTTTGAAAGCAGAGCCTTAGGTCGTGCAGAGTCTTCCTTCTGCTTTGGTTGAGTAGCTGGATCCTTGTGGGAGCTTTAAAAAATGTGACTATATCAATAACTGCACTTTGGATAATGACTCATTCAAATGAATTCATTCAAATTAAATTTTGGCAAGTAATTTCCAAATACAGATTATGTTATGCAAAAGTGGTGTGAAAACCATCATATTTGTTGGGAGAATCACCCAGGGCTTAGAATAAGAACAATATTTAGTGTGTAGATTTTCATAAAACCCACCATGAATAAAGATATTCAAAGCAAATGTTGAATTGGTGTTGTGATACCTCAATGCAAACGCTGCCCTTTTGTACATGCGTCATGACATTACATCCATGTACGCAAGAGGTGGGATTTGTGCCCAACAGTATGATGCACGTTGGTCATTCTGATGAGTAGTTTAGATTTGTTTGTATAAATCAGAATAAAATGTAGAAAGTCTGCTGGCCCAATGAGGTACCTCTTGGTAAGAGAGATGTTTATATTATAAAGTTCAAACCATATTGGCTAATATTTTGTCTGCATGTGGGAATGTGTTCACGTCCATCATGGGTGGGTTTCTGCCAGCATTACTACCGGTTTGGTGTGCGGGTGATTTTGCGCATGCGCATGAGCGAAGGTCTGTGCATGCATAGAACATTTAAAAAGGTCAAAAAAAGATGTAGCGGCGACCAGGGAACTGGTTTGAGGGCGTGACGAGCATGCCATCTCTACTGGTTTGGAGACCCAGTCGCCACTTCCACTACCGGTTCCACCGAAATAGTGTGAACTGGTAGTAACCCACCTCTAACATGCATGTGTATATGTACTGTATGTATATGTGTCTGCATCTGAATCTGAAGACCTCCAAAGTTTTTGATCTTCAGCTCCAAGCAGGGGATTTCTCAAGCTAATACAAAATATATTTTTGATTTACTGCAATGGCATTATTTAAGTGCTGACCAAAATGCTTACACTTACCAAATATTTATTATAAAAGAAGCATATAAGGACTGTCGGAAAGAACATGCACTTTATTTATTTAATCACACAAAAAGAAAACAATTAATATTTCATACCTCGCTTTTGGAATGGCTAAGTTCTCTAAGAAGTAGCTCACATCGTAGCCTTTCACCTGTGCTTCGGCTTCATGTATGGTTGGAAAACAGAGAACAGAATCAATGCAATAAATAGATAAGCAAGAATAAGTAAGAACTTTCAGTTTGATTACTGTCCCATCTTAGGCATATCAGCTCTTTACAAGAGAGGTCTAAAAGATTCTGCTAAGTGCAATATCCTCCATCACACTCAAGAGAAACTCATTAATTTGCAGCTCGTATAACAAGGTTATCCTCTAATGTGATGTCATTGCTCTCAACCACAAGCACTCATTTGATTTTCCCCCTTCCCATAGAAATAAGTAGTATTCCCATGTGCAGTAGTACAGGAGGAAAATGGCTATATTTTTCTTGCTTCCTAATGCATATAAGTCTAAGGTACACAAAAGCACCACTTATCCTTCGCACACAAGAAACATACCACTGAAAATGGAAGCCATTGTTGCAGGTAGGTTTTCTTCAACAGAAGAACATCCAGAGAAGTTTAGAGTAAAGAGTAGAACGTCCTTATCATGTATGAGATGCTGAAATGTAAACATTAAGTTGTGACATGTGTTAGTCTTAAGTGAAAGTCAAGATCATCCTGGAGAAAATCTGTGTGGGTGCTAGGAATTGAATGACTTGTCAATCAATCAACCAAATCTTACTTAAGGTTGAATTACTCCCTGTAAAAAAAGCAACATTGCTTTTCCTAAGAGGTGTAGAAAGATTTGATAAGTGCTGGTGATTGACCTAAGCACAGTACACAAAATTATCTGCTATAACGTGCTACCTGTAAATGACTACTTTAACTTCAACTGCAATAATACACGGGCAAACAATAGATACAAACTCAAAGTTAACCACTCCAAACTCGATTGCAGAAAATGCAACTTCAGCAATAGAGTGGTCAATGCCTGGAACACTCTACCTGACTCCATTGTTAGTTCCTCAACCCCCATATCTTTAACATTAAACTGTCCATCATGGACCTCACACATTTCCTAAGAGATCTCTAAAGGGGCGTGCATAAGCACACCACCGTGCCTATCCCTCTCCTACTGTCCCCATTGATATGTACTCATTTTATGTGTTCATTGCCATGTTATATTTATTTATAGCCATCTATTTGTACCAATCTCATGCGAAAATGTCCACGTCTGTACTAATACCTGTTACCTTGTACATGTTGACAAAAATAAATAAATAAATAAACAAATAAGATAAAATGTATGAATAAAACTCTCCATCAACATCCTTCCTCAACCTGAGTTTTCTTGCTATGTTTGCCTTCCCAGTTAGACCAAGGGCAATATTAAAGACTCATTCTCATACATGCTTAAGGAAATAGCTAGTCTAAAATGAAACGGATATTGATCAAAAGGAAAGATTTGGAGGGTAGAATATTAGAACATACATACTGGATTTATTACCCAGTTAGATGAAGGCTGCAGTTTTCTATTCAGTTGAGCAAACCCAATAAATATTCTTTTTTTGCAAATAAATACATAGAAAACTGAGTGGTGTGCAAGGTTCAGGCAAATTTTGTGGCTTGTTTCTAAGTGAACATTCTGTAAAATTAGTTGCAGTGTATCCGCTTTGGAGAGGAACAGACAGCTTAGCACCAAATTGCACTCAAATTACTGTATTTTTCAGAGTATAAGATGCACATTTTTCCCTCAAAAAAGAGGGTGAAAATCTGGGTACGTCTTATACACTGAATACATCATTTTTGGCCTCCTGAAACCCCGTTCCCTTCGCAAAAATGGACGTGCAAAGGGTTTGGGAAGCCTGCAAAGTGCTCCTGGGAGCTGGGAAGGGCAAAAACGAGAAAAAAACGGGCTGTTTTTTGCCCGTTTTTGCCTGCCCAGCCCTCAGGAGCACTTTGCAGGCCTCTCAAACTCTGCATGCCCCATTTTCACGAAAAATGGGGTGTGCAGAGGGTTTGGGAGGCTTGCAGAGCGCAAAAACATTTTTAAAAAATTTACCTCTTCAAAATCTTGGTGTGTCTTATACTCCGGTGCGTCTTATAGTCTGAAAAATATGGTAATTCAGGGGAACTTATTTAAGGTTTCCCCAGGCGGGCAATGTATCCCACCCAGACGTGTTCGATTTACAGAACCTTTGGAGAGAGGTTGATAGTTCAACCCATCTGAAAAGCACTGAATTGAGGAAGGCTGATCTAGAGTTTGCATTAATATCACCACGGCCGTTCAAGAGAAAGTTTGCAGAATACCACAAAGTAAATTGGTGCAATTGATCTGAATTACCTTGATTTCACTGAGCATCTTTTCAATACTTGCTTCGGTCTTACAGTTGTACCATAGGCTGAGAGACAGAAAATCTATAGAGGCCTAAAATGAAACAGAACCTTGTTATGGAGAGGCCATAAATATCTGCAACCATTTCTGCAGTTATACCTCTCGAAGAACCTTCATCAGGATAACCAGGGATATTTGCCAAGGGAGGCAAATGCCACAGGATCAAAATGGGAGGCATGGCTAGGCCCGTTTTTTACATGCGTGGTTCATGTGATACACATAGATTTTGACGCTGTTGACTGTTGATTCACACCTCCCCCCTCAATGCTCCTTTTATATTATATTTTGAAACTAGGTTTATTTTTAAAACACCCATTTATACCCTGATGGCCGGTCTGAAGGAAAATAACAGCATTATACAAAGAGAACGAATTATGAAGCAGAATTATTTTAGCACTGTGATGCCTGATTTTCAGATTTTAAAGATGGATTAGCTACTCTTGCATGCTAATGCAAATCTAAGAAAAATCCATAACCCCTGAAATTGCACAGAACACAAAATCTCAAAGATCTATTCCCACTTTACATCCTCCAAATGTAAAGATGAAAAAGATATACTGCAAAAGCAGAGAAATAACCATTTGCAAACTTGAATAAAATATATCCAAGTTATGTATGCATACACAAAGTACAACAGCAAACAGGTACATTTTCTTCTAAAGCATAGGATATTAACTTTATTTTATTTATTAACTTGAAGACCTTTGCCTTTTTTTTTCAACAAAAAAAAATGGAAGCATTATTTAAATGCTTAAATCATTCAATGCAATTCAATGCAATTGAGTGACAAGAACACAAAGATTTGCCATTAGGTCAAATTCGCGTCGTCACAGTGTCGTCACATGATGTATTGTGACTTCCTCCCCCCTTTGCTAAACCGGGTGTGGGCGTGGCCAGTGCATGACACATCCAGCCTGCAGGCCGCGAGTTTGACACCCCTGTTCTAGGAAGACATCCCAGAACAAGCGAGGGAAGAGAACTCTATGGACACAAATACAATACCACCAGCAATCAAGTCCCTTTTTAAGGGGGACTTTAGTTTGTCAGGAAGGTACACAGAGGTTGCACTATGGTGTGGCTATGCTGAATCTAGCTGTAGGCCTAGGCACCTCCTAATACATGGGTGTCAAACTCACAGTGTCACATTGCTGTCACAAGACGTTTGCAATGTTTCCTCCCTTCATGGTGCCGGGGTGGGCGTGGCCTGTGCATGTCGCATCCAGCCCATGGGCTGCCAGTTTGACACCCCCGATCCTAACATTATTCCTATGGGGTATAATTTTCAGCTGTGAAGACAGTGATCACTTGCAGTTCCCCATGGAGACCAAAAAAGCACATGCATTCAGTTGGATAACTCATTGATGATTTCCATATGCCTTATGGAAGACAATAACTGCAAAAATAAAATAAAAAATCAGAGGATCACTTCTGAAGATATTCTGAGAATATTAAAGTCTTCTTGGATTCATCTGATCCAATATCTTGCTTCCTAAAATAGTTCACCTGAAGATTTAGGGAAATCGCTCAGTTAACTTGAATGGAAAAGTCCTCTTCTACACCCCCCCCCCCCATGGCCAGACTTCAAAGTTTGGTATTCCCATAGTGTCATTATAACTAATGGCCATTTCATGGCCTTATTTCTATAAATGTGTCATATTCCCTTTTGAGATTAGCTAGGCTACTGGCCATGTTAACTAATTGCTAGAATTCCATAAAGACAACAGGTACAGTACAAAATGTTTTGTGCTATATTCTTTTTCAGCTTGCTAGGATCTGGACAATCTCAAACAGGCTACAAGAACTGCTTCATTAAACTGCTAATGGGCTGCGTTTGCTTTGGGAAATTCTGTGTCAGGTGTTTTGCACGTTAGAATTCTTTTTTTTTTCTGGCTACAGGTTGGAGGCTAATCTGATTGCAAGAAAATTAAACACATTACCCAAACTGAAGATATGAATGATTTTGGAAGAACCAGCTGATTATCAATAAAGTCCAAGGGAATGAATATTTTTCCATCTGAAAATTAGGGAAAAAGTACATTGTTAAAAGAATCCAAGGAGAAAAATGTATGGAAAGAAAGAACTAATATTTAAGTAGTTAGGAGTCTTCAGGTAAGTCTTGAGCACTAGCGGATGGATGGATAGTTGGATGAATGAATGAGTAGAGAACTAGTGAAGTATTCAAAAACAAGCAGAATGTGTGTTTTCGTCTATGCCTGTAGGGTATAGGGAATAGGATAGGAAATGGGAAGACCCGCTTGGCTTTGATGGATTTGAGATTATGGGAAAAAACAAGCATCTTATATTTAAGAAAGGCATGATAAAGTCAGGAATTCAACTGAATTAAGATTGATAAATTTCTCTTTGAAATGTTTACCCTTTAAGATTACCCTGCTAGTCTTAAAACACCACTTTGTGATACTTCCTAAAACATGTGGCATTACCTCACTAGAGCACTGCGCTCTTTATTCTATAGGATCCCATCTCTAAAATTTGTGTTGTCCAAAATTCATTGTTTCATTTATTCATACTTACCTTTAAACGAGTGTTTTTCATGGTAGATTTTGTAAGCTTTTTGATGTGCTGAAACTAGCATTTGGAGAGGATCCTCAAGAGGTAATTCCTTGATATTTTCAGGCAAATGGCTGAAAGTGATCCAGGTGCCCACTGATTCACCAAAAGTCCTAAATGAAAAGTCTGCATATTCAGCAAAAAGATTGGCAAAAGTGGTAGATCTAAGCCGGAAGCCTAAAGATTTTGGAAAACCATGTTGATGCAGAATCAAAACTGGCTGAAGATCAGCAGATTTGAGAGTTCGGAGAAGTTGTTGGTAGCATCCCACGGTTCTCTTGTTGGGCTTCTGAGCCTCCATTTCTGGCAGGATACGAGACCATGGCAAGGCCACCTTAAAATGTGTCACACCTTTTGCACGGAGCTTGGCAAAGTGTGATGACAAAGAAGTGAGTGACCGTTGATGGCAAAGACAATCTAGCTGAGCCTCTACAGAATAAAGCGTAGGTTCTCTCATACATCTACTTTCCAAATTTAATGAATTCATTAACTCAACGGAAAGAGGACCTGCGATGAAAATACGCCCTTGACCAGGGCCAAATTTCCAGTCTTCTCCAAAGCAAAAAAAAGGAGAGAGAAAAACTAAACATATTTTATAAACTAGCTCCATGTCTGTGGATGCTACAGCACAAGGACTCCTGCCGCATTTATATTAGATCAGAGATAATAAAATTTAACATTTAACTTTTATAACTGCTAAGATACAAAGGTGCCTAATGGTGGTGTAGTACAATAACACCATGAAATATTTAATTATCTGAATGTCTTTTATTAAAGGTAGGAAGCAAGCATTGAAAATGCAACTTAGGTTGCAGAACTTATTACTTATTAATGCACTGCCAAGTCCGTAGGTCACCAACCCCCTTCCCAACGGACAGATGTTGAAAAGATAAGTCAACAACACCAGTGTTAAGTCCTGCGGGATACTTGGTATATTCATAGTAACATCCCTAAGTTTTTTTAAAAAAATCCAAATTGTGCTTCAAAGGACCAGAAGGGGGTTAGAACCAATACAGAGGACACCTCTACATCTGGCTAGCTCACCTGCATTCTAAAATACACACAGAAACTATTAGTTTTCCCTCAACTGTCAGCCCTGGAGCCATTTTGGAAGTCTTCAGGGCTACCACAGCAAAGCCGGTTGCTGCTGTGGGAATGTAAGGGGATAGAGAAAACGGGGGGAATTGTAGCCAAACGAACATTCTTTCCCGTGGGAGCCAAGGTCATCCCTACCAGGTGTTTAGAAGGTATGGGCCAAAGGCAGCTAAAGGAGGATTGTAACCTGATTGGGACCATGTGACAGATGTGTGAACTGGGGGCAAAAACATTGGGTTTTGATTTGGGTGGGGAACACCTTCGGTCCTTCAGAGTTGCGTTTTCACCAGCTGTGCCAATATGGCAATCGTAATAAATTCTGTCAGGGTTCCAAGTAACAGTCCCAATGAAATCAAAACTTGGCCATGAATGAGAATTAAAAACTATCCTTGTAGCATGGGCCAACCTGGATTATCAGGACCACATACATTTTCTTTAAATTAAATTCTATTTACATCTTAATCAGTGTGTGTGAATTTCTTTCCATATGATCAAGGCTAAAATAAAAAAAAAATAACATATTCCCAAATTATTGTAGTATTTTAGCATCCCAACTGTAAAATTCAATTTTAAATTCAATATACAGGAATGTGCAAAAGGCTATTAATTCTATAGAAAATAAATAAATAAACAATTAATAGCAATAGCACTTAGACTTATATACCACTTTACAGCTCTGTTTAAGTGGTTTAGTCAGCATATTGCCTGCAACAATTTGGGCCCAAATTTTACCCACCTTGGAAGGCTGAGTCAACCTTGAGCCTGGTGAGATTTGAACTGCCAAATTTCAGGCAGACAGCAGAAGTAGCCTGTAGTTGTGCACTTTGACTACTGCGCCCCCGTAGTTCAAAAAAAGGCTTTGAACATAAAACCCCTGAACTTAAGAGTGGCATTCTGAGATCAGACGAACAACATACTGTACTTTTCGGACTATAAAACGCACCAAGATTTTGAAGAGGTAAATTAAAGAAGTTTTTGCACTCTGCACACCTCATTTTTTGTGAAAAACAGGGCATGCAGAGAGTTTGAGAGACCTGTAAAGTGCTCCTGGGTGCTGGGGTGCAAAAACGAGCAAAAAACAGGGCATGCAGAGGCTTTGGGAGGCTTGTAGAGTGCTCCCTGGGGGCTGAGGGGGGCAGAAATGAGCAAAAAACAATCTGTTTTTCGCTCGTTTTTGCCCTCCCCTGCCCCCAGGAGCACTCTACAAGCCTCCCAAAGCTTCTGCACATCCATTTTTGTGAAGGGGGCAGGGTTTTGGGAGGCCCAAAATGCTGTATTCAGGATATAAGACGCACCCAGATTTTCACTCTCTTTTTTTGGTGAAAAAGGTGTGTCTTATACTCCAAAAAATACAGTACATGCTTTGAAAAATTCTGTCCCAAACATAAAATAAAACTTGGCTGTTTTTAGTTTAACAATATATTTTATTTTAGTAATTCCAACCTGAAAATGCTATTCCAAAAGTATGAAGCAATGTATTTTCTGTTTCATGCATAAACAATTCATTTTGAAACTGAATGCATATATAGTGAATTTTTTTAATTTATTGGACACAAATAAGAAGAGATTTACAGAGTAAGATTGCATTACTGAACTACTGCATATGATTTTTTAAAATGTAAACTACAGAAGAAGCAGATGTCAGCTTTAAAAAATTGTTTCCTTTAACCAGGTTTTACAACTCCTCCTTTTATCTCTACAAAAGATTACTTAAAAAGGCAAGGTAGGCGAATTCCGAGATAAATCTCGGATTAGTCAGCTGTCTACAACTGATGCGTATCAGCTAGTGAGCTATTATCTCACTGGTATGAAATGGATTTTGTAGCACTGCTCCCTCAGTCTCTAATCCTCCAGCAAGTAGTTAGGATTAACTACAAGATAGGGGTCTTCGTCAAAGCTCTGTTCTTCCACGGAATCTTTTAATCCTGAATGTGTGAGTTCAATTAGAATGTGATCCTGAAAGAGAGAATTTTTGGTCAGATCATGTTTATAAAAGACCTGAAGTGCAATCAAACTAAGTGCAAACAGTTTCAACTCAGACCGATTTCCAAGTAGCAATTAATATTTTGCTATCTTAGTCTTGTTTGCTATATTATGATGAATACATCCAAATTTACGACGTTGCAATTTTAAAAGTCAAGGAGAAAGGTGTAATTTGCATAAATGCTAACAAAGCTTAATGTTGCATTTTTATATATTTGTTCCGAAACGAAAGACTTTCCATTTTCTAAGTATGCACAGAATTATAATGTTTATCTAGGAGTAAATGCCAGCCTTTACATCAGGGGTGTCAAACTCGATTTCATTGAGGGCCATATCAGGGTTCTGTTTGACCTTGCGGGGCCAGGATGGACGTGACCAACTTGACATCACTGGGGTCAGGGGCGTTATGGTGGCCCGAGTGCTCTGCCAGTGAAAACGGGTTCCCAATCTCGGTGTTCGATGGAAGAGGCACTGTGGGCCGGTCCTTCGCTGTTTCCAGGACGGACCTTGAGTTTGACACCCCTGCTTTACGCCATAACTCACAAATCTGACCTTTAACTCAGTGGCACATGTCAGTATAAAATGCTTTATGTGGTCCTTTGCATATTTAAATACAAACTCACTTAACTGACAATTGTCTTGCTAAGCAACAGAAATTTTGGTTCCAATAGTGACTGTAAGTCAAGGATTATCTGTAATAACTAATCAATTTTATTTATATGAATAAAATTTATTATAGGTAGTCCTTAACTTACAGTCACAATTGGGACCAGGATTTCTGTTGCTAAGCAAGGCAACTCTTCAATGAGTCACGCCCTATTTTACAACCTTTTCTGCCACTGTTGTTAAGTGAACCACTACAGTTGTGAAATGAATCACAGAGTTGTTAAACAAATCCGGCTTCCCCATTGACTTCTTGTAGGAAGCCAGGAGGAAAGGTTGCAAATGGAGATCACATGACCCCAGGATGCTGCAACGTTGTAGATACATGCTGGTTGCTAAGCACCCAAATTTCGATCACGTGACCATGGAGATGTTGACAGTCATAAGTGCAAGGACCAGTCATAAGTACTTTTTTCAATGCTGTTAGAACTTTTTATGGGCAGACTATATATATATTGTAACACAAATATGTGTTACAACCCCTGGTATCCCCTTTATTTATTTATCAGCACAAATACAACACACACACACACACACATATATATGTAACACTATATATGTAAAACTATATAAAAATATAAATATAAAAAATATATACAAAACAAATACTATATATACTGGTCTTGTTGTATTCGGGTCTTTTCCCGTGTAAGATTGAGATTGTCTTGGCAACGTTTCGGCGAGGTCTCACTCGCCATCTTTAGGCTGGTGTTTTCGGCTTAAAGAGTGGTCAGAGCTGCCGTCTTTCTATAAATCTTGGTGGGGGTGTGTGGAGTGCTGGCTTTGTTTCAGTAAGTGGATTGATTGGTTGTGTGGTTGTATCATGATTGGTAGATTGGTGCTGATTGGTGCTGGCTGTGTGTCCATTGTTGTTTTGTGTTGTAATAGCCTGGGTTGTGGGTGGGGATTATTTGTTGACTAGGGCTGGTTTCCAGATGTCTGGTAGGCGGGAGGTATCATCACATTTATTCATGTTGTGGAGGTGTTTCTCTATTTCGATAGCTTCCATAATTATTCTTTTGTTGAAGTGTTTAGTTTTGAAGATTAATTTGGTTCCTTCAAAATTAATTTCATGTCTGAAGATGGTGAGTGGGACTTCGTGGAAACGTCGCCAAGATACTCTCAATCTTACACGGGAAAAGATGCGAATACGCCAAGATCTGCACACACACACACACACATGCGCGCGCCTAGGCCTTGGATTCTATGTGTACTTACATAGTGTGTAAGACGATGAATCACTCTTTCAATTACTTTCTTTTTATTTATGAGTTCTTCTTCAGAATCTATTTCAGATTCAATTTCTTTTAAATACCAGTTGATGAGCTCACTCTTTTTTAAGGCAGCATCATCATTTTCTGCAATCAGGAGAAAATATTTTTTATGAACGTTTTGTTAATAATACATTTGACAGTTATGTAATTTTAGCATACTTTATATTTACATCTCAATTATCTTTATATCCTTGTAAAGTCTGATAAAAACGGAGTGTCTCCATGGCTAAGCAAGTTTATGGCTGACATGAAAACCGCAGCATTTCGTACAAGGTCCCTGCCTGCACAGGAACTGAACAGATACATATCACAAAAGGGAAACACTCATAAAAGAGTGCATTGGAAATAAAGCTTTTGCATAGAGATGTGGAACGTTTAAGCCATCTGCATTCTGAATGCTATTCATGTAGAATTCAATTCCTTTTCCTCTACCTTAGTAGCAACTGGATTGTTTGAAATACCGTGTTTCCCCGAAAATACGCCAGGGGCTTATTTTCTTTTGCCCCACGAAATATGCCCTTGGGTTTATTATCAGGGAGGGCTTGTTTTGGGGCTGCCGGGCGGCTGCTCCCTTGTGAACTGGCTCCCGAAGAGCCGGGCACAGCCTCAGCGGCGAAGCAGCCATGAGGTAACCATGCTCACGAGCAGCCGCCCGGCAAATCCCCTCTCCAGCCGGGAAGAGCGCCATTCACTGACCTAGGGGGTAATCCCTAAGGTGCCAAGCCATGTGGCGCTCTGTCCACCCTCCAGCTCCCGCGGCTTTGCACATTCGGGATACCCCCTAGGTCAGTGCATGGAGCTCTGCCCGGCTGGAGAAGTGGGTTGCGCAAGCGCCTGTTCCGCCCGCAGCTTCACCAAGCACTTGCGCAGCTCTCCCAGGCCACAGCTGCTGGCTGCTGCTGGCTGCTGCTGCCCGCCCCCGCCCCATTCCGCTCCGCGCATAACTTCCAAATCCAAAAATCGGGGCCGAGTGTTCTAGCATCGGCCGCTCTAGGAGTGCTCTCTATGGTGGGCTGGCTGCCGGACAGAGAGTCTTCCGGACAGTCTTCCAGCAGCCGGCCCACCATAGAGAGCAGTCCTAGAGCGGCCGATGCTAGAACACTCGGCCCTGATTTTTGGATTTGGAAGTTATGCGCGGAGCGGAACGGGGCGGCGGTGGGCAGCAGCAGCCAGCGGCCTGGGAGAGCTGCGCAAGTGCTTGGTGAAGCTGCGGGCGGAACAGGCGCTCGCGCAACCCACTTCTCCAGCCGGGCAGATCTCCATGCACTGACCTAGGGGGTATCCCGAATGTGCAAAGCCGCGGGAGCTGGAGGGCGGGAAGAGCGCCACATGGCTTGGCACCTTAGGGATTACCCCCTAGGTCAGTGAATGGCGCTCTTTCCAGCTGGAGAGGGGATTTGCCGGGCGGCTGCTCGTGAGCATGGTTACCTCATGGCTGCTTCGCCGCTGAGGCTGTGCCCGGCTCTTCGGGAGCCAGTTCACAAGGGAGCAGCCGCCCGGCAACTCTCCCCTTTGGCCAGGCAGAACGCCACTCCCCAACCTAGCGGTATCCCGAAGGCGGCAAGCAACGTGAGCGCTCCCCCCCGGCTCCTGTGACTTGGCGCTTTCGGAATAACGCTAGGTAAGTGAGCGGTGCTCTGCCTGGCCGGAGGGGGGGGTTATTTTCGGGGGTGGGCTTATATTTTTGCCCACGCGAAAAATGTGGCATGGGTTTAGTTTCGGGACAGGTTGTATTTTCGGGGAAACACGGTATTGCAGGCACTCAGAGGTAGGATGTAGAGGTAAATTCTCTTAAATAATGAGACTAGGATGTATGCAATTGCTCAAAACGTAACAAAAATGGGCAACTATGCTTATATCTATAGTGCCATGGAACTTTCTCTATAAAGACAGCAACTTTAGGGTAGTTGAAACCCCAGCTTTGAGCACTGCTGTTGATCTAGATCTATCTAGTGAACTGTCTTGTCCTAACTACCTAGAACTATTCAATTTCATTGTCCCATATCAATAACCATCTGAAAAAAATTGTAATGTTTCTGTTTGGTTTTATCAGGATTTATAGTTAAAAATCTTCATTCCTATCAGAGATGAAGGAAATTTGCATATGTTTTAACATCATTTGTCCAATGAAGGGCACATCTCAAAAGTGGGGGAACCTTGCCCAACCCCCTTGAAGGCAATCTGTCCTTACCTTCTTCAGATCTTCTTAGCTGCATTACAATGAGGTTAGAGATTCTTTGATATTCAGGAAAACTAAGTCTCAGAGAAGCCTTTGGTGCCACATCTTTATTTGCATCATCTACAGGGTCACTGGTACCATTTACTAAGCCATTAGCAAGTACGTTGTCTTCCTCTCCTTAAAAGCATAAACAATTTTCATGCATTAGGCTGGAATTGATAAACCACGGTGAAACTTTATCAAGAAATGAATTGGATTAATGTGTTTCCTGCTCTATTCATTCAGTATAAACACTCACAAGCATAATGATTGTCTATTTCTCAAGTCATTTACTACAAAGCTTCTCTTATCATTCCTTGCAATGGGAAGGAATAATGCCTATGTTGTCTGTCGGTGTGGGAAACTTATTTTGAGAGGTTGAGGATTTCAAACTTGTTTCAACCCTCCCACAACACCCCTTTTTTCAAGCTTTCAAATGGCTGCAAAAGAACGTAAACCTGGTCCTGGGAATGGAAAAGGGATGAACGAACTGTAAAAGGAGCAGTTATTTAAAAAAACAGTCATAAAAAATAACTTATTTCTGGGAAAGATTGAAAGGGATGAGAAAGAATCTCAAACTAACCCAGGTTTGATTTTGTTTAAGATATGAACGAAACTCTGATAGCTTTTCAAGATTCTGTTATTATACCCTATCACTGTGGTGGCAAACCTATTGCACTTGTGGGCATGCGAGCCGTCACCCCAGCTCAGTTCTGTTGTGCATGCATGACCAGCTGGTCTTCGAGTCTCTGCCGTGCATGTGCAGGGCTGCGCATGCATTCCATTTTTGGGGTGGGCGTGCACGCTTTGGGCACTCAATCCGGAAAAGTTACCAGGGGTTGTAACACAAATACATACCTATTTCCCTGGCTCAACTGATAAGGAGAAGAGCCTGTGGCTTAGTGGCTAAGACTCCTGCCTAATATATAATACAGCCCAGGTTCAAATCCCAGTAAGGGCTAGCTGATGAGAGCTAATTAGCTCGAAATAGATCTATACTAGTCTCCCTTTATTTATTTATCAGTACAAATACAACACACACACACACATGGCTAACCATGTCGTTTATGGGCCTTTTTTTGTGATCTTGGAATCCCTTCTAACTATGATGAAAATTGATGTCAGTTTATTTTTTTCCTGAGATGGGAAAAGGATGAAATCTGTGGTCGAAATCCTAAATAGCTAAAAAATAAATACCTCCCCCTTCCCCAATGATTACAAATATGTGATGTGACTATTTATTTTGTGTGGTTCTGTCTCCTTAATATTGTCTTGTATTTTTGTCTATTCAATATATGTATTTTTTGCCCCTCAGGCACAAAAAGGGGGATCTTTACCAGAGCTGTTTGAAAACATTCAGTGGGTGCATTATTTCCCCTCATGTAACGGAATCTTTCCAACAGAAATATTCACTTGCTCCTTTCTGCAACTATACAGGTTTGGAGACCTTGTCTTAACTCCAAACTAGAAATTATGCTAGCTACTGTAGCTTCGTTTTTGTTTTTGGCACAATTTTCTCATGCTAACTCAGAAATTAGCCCAACATTCAAGGAGTTTTATTCCCAAGTAAATGAGTAAAAAGCTCATCCAAAGCTCTGCAATAAATCTCTCTTGGCATTTCACAATAGACATTATGAAATAATGAAGATGTATAGAAAAAAGGTGAACCAAGTGCATATTCAACTAAAAGCCTTTTGAAAATGAAAGCCTTCCTAAATTATCACTTAAAGTTACTTAAGATGGTACCAAGCATGTCTATTGCCCAGGCTTTATTAAACTAAACAGTAATAAAAATTAAGTAAAATTGACTTAAAGAGGCCCAACATCACTCAAACTGGATTGGAAACAAGCAGACCCTGAGAGGTAACACTCAGATGGCCCTGCTACTTTGCCTTTTTGTCTTTGGTGGGTATCTCCTCACTTGAAACTGATGAACACCCTGGGCTAAGACTTATTTGGAAATCACTCACTGGCAACTCCAACCTGGTCCTCAGGCTCTTCAACTGATTGTTCTTCATCTTGGTCTAAATTGATATCTGGAGTTTCAACTCGGATGATAGATTTGTTCAATAATCTGAAAGCTTCCTTCACATGTTTTGGATGAACCTTGTAAGAACATTTAGGGAGATTCAGAGGAAATAATTTTGCTTCGTGTATATAGTATAATATCACATAACACTCCTGCAGAAGTTTCACAACATAAAGCATGGAAGAACACAACTGCTATCACAGATGGGACTCTGTGGCTCACCAGGTGCTGATGGACAGCTCCTAGCAGTCTCCCCTATTAGCTGGGCTGGCCAAGACTGTTGGGAACTGGAGTCAAGCAACAGAACAGACACAGATCTCTCTTCTCTGAGGCTTATTATTCCCTCTTTTTGGTAAGGAACAGAAGGAATAAATTACACTAGATTTACTGTCAAAGGCAGAGCTTTTTGTATACATGAAGGAATGCACATAAAAATACTTAATATGGTACTTTTAAGGAGGTTGGTACAGCACTGCACAAGCTTGAGTTATATATATACACAGCACTGCACAGGCTTGAGTTATATATATATTAAAGGCTTCCTTGTATAATCACATACCCTTACAAGTAGTCCTCAATTTACAACCACAACTGGAACCAGAATTTCCTTTGCTAAGCAAGGTGGTTGTTAAGTGAGTCATGCTCAATTTTATGACCTTTTTGCCACAGTTACTAAGTGAATCATTTGGCCATTAGGCAAATCCAAATCCTACCTCCTCCATTGTTGGAAGCTGGCTGGGAAGGTCGCAAATGGTGATCACATGACCCTGGGACACTGCAAACATTGTAAATGCATGCTGGTTGACAAATGCCCAATGGTGGTGTGACCATGGAGACACTATGTGTGTGAAGACCAATTGTAAATCATTTTTTTCAAGGCTGTTGTAACTTTGAATAGTTGCTAAAAGTGGTTGTAAGCCCAGAGCAACCTGTAATCCAATTACTGAATTAACTCATTTTCTGAGCTTGCACAATAAACCAACTCAGTTGCATATGCACATAAAGCAAATTCAAGATAAAGCTAACCATGGTTAGCATATTGAACAAATGCAGCCGTTTGATTCGCAGCTAACCTAATTAAGGGTATGCATGAAAACAAACTTGCAGATTGTTGTTTAAGTTGTACTTTTTGAATACTTATGCTGCCTCTTAAAACTATTCTTACCAAAATTAGAAATGGATAAGAAAGCACCAGGCCACTTAAAACTGAAAACTTTATAGATTTTTCAGCTTGAATCCTACAATACGTAGATAGATTGTATGATTAATTGGTGAACATTTGGAGTTTAAACAAGAGGCAGCATACACCGTATTTTTTGGAGTATAGGACACACCTTTTCCCCCTCAAAAAAGAGGCTGAAAATCTGGGTGCATCTTATACACTGAATACAGCATTTTTTGCCTCCCGAACCCCGCCCCCTTCACCAAAATAGCTGTGCAGAGCCTTTAGGAGGCTTTCAGAGAGCTCCTGGGGGCTGGGGAGGGCAGAAATGTTGCACTCTATAAGCTCCCTAAAGGCTATCCACTCTTTTGTTGACAAAAAACGGCACGTTTTCGCGAAAAATGGGCAGTTTTTTGCTCGTTTTTGGCCGCCCCATTTCCCAGGAGCACTAAAAATGGGCCGTTTTGGGGAGGTTTGCAGAGTGCAAAAACTTTTTCCCCCCCTCTTCAAAACCTTGGTGCCTTCTTATACTCCGAAAAATACTGCAGTTTGGTATCCAAAGAAAAGCAGGGAGGGAACAGTTGACAGTCCTACTGATAGGAAGCCATGATGGAAATGCAGGTCTGTAGGTCAGATTCCAAAGTTGAAAAATGAATCCAAAGAATGAATTGGCAAATCACCTCCAAAAACATCAAGAGTATCTTACTAACCACAAAAGTTTCCAGCAAATGCCTTATTGGTAAGTATGGTATATGCCAGCGATCCCTAATCTTTCTGGCTCTGCAGAGCGATGGAGTCGGCAGCAAGGAGCAGATGATTTCGTGTGTGCATGCTGCTTTCAGAAATGAAGCTTTGTGCATGCACACTCGCCCACCACTTCTGCGGCTTGGTTCCTAACAGGCTGTGGCCCGGCACTGGGCCACAGACCGGGGGTTGGGGACTCTGGTATGTGACATAAACAGAAACCAACAATGGACCTAAACAAAACAAGGAATGATCTCCAATCCTCTTTAAACTCCTTTCAGTGTAGCTACCTCATCACTGCAATGCATCCGCGCCATGGCTTCCGACAGTCGTATCATGCTTTCCAGTTGTCGCACAGTGATTCTCCATGATGATTTTGTGACACCAGAACCATCCCTTTGGCGTAAGCGCTTATAGTGTTCGACAATAAAATCTTCTGACTCTTTAGAAATCTATTGGAAGCGGGGGAAATGGTGAAAGTAATAGTCTGTTCTGCTATGGTGGAATTCAGTAAAATTTCCATTTAACATATTGCAGAATTACATCATGGATCAAGCAATAGAAGCCCTAACCTTTAGAGAAATTCAGGGAGTCATTTCAGCAAATTGGAAGTAAGTGCTAAAGAGTATATATAAAATATATACTATTTTTAAATAAGAAGGAAGTATAAAGATTCTCCTTACCTTTGGTTTAAATTGTCTGGCAAAGAGAAGGTATCTTCGGATTTCATCAAGCGTATACATACGATCAATCGATTCATCTATCCTAGAATGAAGATCCACAATGCGCCTTGCGATTGCATAATCTGTTACCTAGGGAAATATTAGGCACCATTACTGAAGGCGTAAGGAGTAACATAACAAAACACCTTGGTATGTCTAGATCTCTATTACAAATATATTACTGTTATCTTACTCTGCAAAATAATTTTAACAGAAACTCCAAAAAGGGATCATCTATGACCCTGATGACGAACCTATGGCACACATGCCAGAGGTAGCAGGCAGAGCCCTCTCTGTGGGCATTTGTGTGGCAGCCAGCTGCTCTTCTGGGTTCTGTTGCATGCATGCGCACTGGCCAGCTGTTCTTTCGGGTTCCAGCATGCGCGCACTCCAGTTTCGGCACTCAGTGCTGAAATGGTTAACCATCATTGATCTAAGCCATGACTGAACGTCTTTATTCAGACAATTCATTTGGATTTTGTGACATTCTGTTTTAAAATTATTATGTGATTATATTAGGTTTATACTCTGCCTTTATTTTACATCACTCAAGCCATTTCAAATGTCCCATGATTAGGACATAACCAAGAATCACTCTGACAAGGTTATTCTTACTACAGATATATTAAATATAATACTTATAACTTGGTAAAAATTGCACACCCTAAAGAGCTACCAATATGCTCAGAATGTTAGCATAGTGTAGTAAAACATATTAAAATATAATGCAGCTAATAAGTACAAAATCCCCTTTAAAATCCCCCTTACCCAGATTTAAAAATAATGAAAGAACAGATTAAAAAGACACAGAATTGTATTTTATAAATTGCATATAATTTAATCTACCATGAATTACATATACTTGTAAATTCTGCATTACCTCATTGCACTCATCCACAAGAATAAAGAAAAGATCAAATCTAGACATGATAGGGGCTGATAAGTTTATATTCTGTTTCAAAGACTTGGCTCTATCATAACGTCCACCGACTGGATTTGCTGCTGCCAAAATTGATGTCCTAGCATTTAAAGTGGCCTGTTAAAAAAGAAAGAAAGTAAATAAAAAATATAACACCCCCCCCCAAAAAAAAACCCATCTTCCTGGAAAAATAGCTAATATGCACACATTTATTTCATAAAGCTGATCAAACTGGGAACAAATAATAGACAGGAAGAACAATTATATTCTTTCCCTCTCTTATCTTAAAAGATAGATTATTACTGGGTCAAGCAGACGTTTTTTAAAATGAATTTTGTTGATAGCTGGTAGAAGCTTCTGATTAAGCCTCCAATCTTGTCCCAGTTAACAAACCTACATAAGCTAGCTCCATCCAGACTATGCATATCTGCCTGAAACAAAGACTGCAATTTTAAAAAAACAAAATGTTTTTAATTCAGAGCAATTAAGGTAGGTTTGTTGCCTTGGAGCAGAATAAAATGTTCCTTTCAAGCAATTTGGAGCACCAAACTCCTCATTTTGCATTGATGTACGTTACACAAACTTGTATGCTTGAAACGAAAAGAACAGCTCTGTATCTACCCAAGGATGACTCTTGTCCCAAAATTATTCTTCCATAACATAAATTTTAATATATGGAAAATACTGGATGAGGTCTGGGTACTTGAGAGACCACCTATGTCCATTAAAACCCATGAGGCCAATTTGATTTGGCAGGCTTGATGTGCTTCAGATTCCTTATATTAAAGAAGGCTATCTAAGTAGTGGGACTCCATAAACATGATTTCTCTGCTCCTTCAATCAGGAATGATGTTCCCCTGAAAACTGGATGGCCTCCATCCTATTGATGTTTTGAAAGGGCTGGAAGATCTGGCTTTTCTCTCTTAATTATTTTGTGTGTCATCTTTGCTATTGTTTATTCATTTTCCTGCTTCTTATTGCATTTTTAAAAAGTGATTTTACTTGGAACTGGAGCAACTTATTAATGTAGCCTGACTCCAAGTGACTTTGGATGGCTTATACTTACGTAAAGACTCAGTCTGTTATAGTGCATAACCTCTCTAAATAAGCAATTTAGTCATAGAATAACATTCTGAAAAGAAATGACCAGAATGGATCCAACTACAGAGACCTGCCAAGTAATCCATACTAATCCTAAAGACTAAAAATAACAATTGGTAATTCTGGCAGTGAATTGTTTACCTTAACTCCAGCCTTGGTAATGGATATAGTTTGCTGCTCCATTGCTTCGTGGATGGCAACTTGGTCTCTCATGTCCATTTTGTCAAATTCATCAATGCAACACACCCCCTGGGGAAGAATCCAACAGGAGGCTTGTCAATTCCCACTTCCATTACAGGGACAAATAAAATGAACGATAATCCTTATTTGAAGCAGAAAGAATCACAATTTGGATAACATACATTATCTGCCAACATGAGTGCCCCAGCTTCAATAACGAACTCATAGGACTCTTCGTCTTTCACCACAGCAGCAGTTAAGCCAGCTGCACTAGAGGCCTTTCCACTGGTGTAGACAGCTCGGGGGCTGAACTCTTCCACATGCCTGTTGGATCACAAACTGGTGATTTAATGAGCAGCAACTTTACCAAAAATAGCAATAGCAGCAGCATTTAGATTTCCATATTGCCCCATAGTGCTATATAGATAGCTATCTTGATTCTCCTTTTACCGACCTCGGAAGGATGGAAGGCTGAGTTAACCTTGGGGCAGTCGGGATCCAACTCCAGACTGTGGGCTGTGGCACTTTAACTATTGCGCCACCAATGCTAGGGTGACATAACAGCAAAGACTGGAGTTTGAATAAATACTCATCAGCAGCAAAGAATAACGATCTGTGATACTGAACCTGCTGCTTTGGATTCAGATCAGAAGTAGCACTTTGAAGCTTGCAGGATTTAAAATACAATAGTCATGTGCAACTTGTACAAGCCAACTATGTCTGGTTTTTAAAAAATAATTCAAGGCATCCACAGGTAGTCCTCGACTTACAACAACGATTAGGACCAGACTTTCCATTACTAAGTGATGTGGTTGTAAAGCATGACCACATCGCTTAGTGGTGACAATCCCTAGGGTCCTGGTGAGCATTCACTGAATTTCCCAGCCTTTAGGTGAGGTAACTTCCTGATAAAATTTTATTTTTGAGTTTAAGCATCTCTTCAAAACTTTGCACAACTGTACTATTTCTAAGTCAGGCAGATGTTTCCTACAAAAGGCCAGAATATTTGGGTCAAACAGATACACAAACACTTGCAAGGAGATTTCATGTTATCTTTTCAATTGTGTGTAAAAGAATGTTGCAACAATTGTACTCCATTGAATACTTGCTTAAAAAGTTAGCAAACACGCATAATCTTTTCAACTTTATCTAAAAATTATTTCACATATATGCAGAGATCTGTAAACCATGCTGTACAGCTAACGCTGCTATGGTGTTAGAAAAAACTTACTTTAAAAACTGGCTTTTGGCAGTACTCGGATCACCAACTATGCAAACATTGATGTCACCACGTAATGAAGTGCCTTCTCCTGTTGTTTTAGGAACTCCACCAAATAGCATGAGTAAAATCCCCCGCTTTACTTCATCATTACCTAGAGCACAAGTGAATGTTAGGCGTTTTAAAGATTTTAGAAATGCATGCATTTAAAAAAGATTCTTTGGGTAAATGTATATAAATTAAAAGGCAGCTTATTTTCCAGCTATTGTGAAAACATTGCTCAAAACTCAGTAACATTGCTTGTAACGGAGCAGCATCAATCAGATCAAAGAACCACAGGAATCTCCACATTCATTATTTCATTCCATCTTTTCAAGATGTACAGAACATGACCAAGATGCATTACATTGGAACATTATCTCATAAGGCTTCCTTATAGCTTGTAATCTAGAGTCTTAACCTGACTTTAGACTGCTTATTGTATGATTTGTGTGCTTTGAGTTTGTTTTTGATTCCTGGCAACAGGCTAGTTAAGCTCCTGAAGTTTTCAAGGCAAGATTTTCAGAAATGGTTTGCCCTTCCTTCCTTCCTTGGCCTGAGACAACGTGACTGGCCCCAAGATCATCCAAGTGGCTTTATGCCTAATGTAGGATTAGAACAGCAGTCTCCCAGCATATAACTTAACTGCTAGACCAAACTAGCTATCGATGGCATGATATACATATATACTCCTTGGCTCTACCCAGTATTTGGAATCTACTAAGACAGGTGTCAAACTCATGGTGTCATGGCATCATCACATGACGTATCACGACTCCCCCTTTGGTAAATTGGGTGTGGGTGTGGCCAGCATGTGACGCATCTGGCCCATGGCCCGCAAGTTTGACAGCTAAGGTCTCAAAAATTGTGGACGTTTTGTGCATGACAAATAGCTACAATAATAATTTATAATATTTGAGGAAGAAAAAATCTATACCCAATTTCCAGCAGGAACGTTCGCCTGTATTATTTATAAATATTTGAACTTATTTTTTCACCAAGGGATAAGTAAGAAACATTTTTAGCATTTTCACCAAATTTTTAGGAACTATGTGAATGATGTAGTTTTTGATGCTTTCCCCCTTTCCTTTAATGTTATTCACATTAGTGTAGTCATATATATGTAAACATGTTTAAATTTATTTTTCTGTTATTTCATTTGTTTTAATAAACTACACTTTAGATATTATTTTATATCTTTCTATGGCACTGAATATAACTATTTGTAAAGAGAAGTCCTTCCTGGGGAAGAGGCTAAGAAGGAACAAAACCTTTCAGAGAAAGACTGGGGGAGACAAAATTATTTTCACTAATAAACACTTTGTTATGAACCATCTCTCACTATGTTTTGGAAGGCCCCAATCTCCAGGAGCTTTCCAAAGGACTGCTGGTAATAAAATTTGTCTCCTCCATTCACGACAACTCTAGATCCAGCTCATTACCTCTAAAATATGTCTAAGTCAGAGAATAATCATAGCTCAAAAACAGACTATATTGGACTGCTGACACAAGAAAGTTTAACAGGCCAATGTTGCATTCAGCTAAACTAAGCAATTTAAAATAATCTGTGAAACAAAGTCCAAGTTTATCATTTTGTTATTAAAGTGCAGAGGTTACTTGATAAGCAAAGAAATAATGAGGTATACTGATTAAAAGATTAGGGCAAACTTCTGAGTCCTTTCTCCCTTCAATGGATCACCCGCTATTTCAAGGCAAGTATAAGCATGTGCACTTTTCTGAAGCCTACATTATTTTCTGGATCCCAAATACACCCTACCAGAAAAAAAAGGCTGCTAACAATTAATTGTTCTGATCTCTTCAGACGAGATAATATTTATGGAGAGAGTTCCAGATTAGATGCAGTTTATATAATTCATTTGAAAGCTTTCCAAACAAATTTAAGATAATAATTTAATCTTACCATGTATGGTGGGAAAGAGGCTTGTACAAAGGTTGTGGTACAGGTTTTTATCTTGGCTCATTTCAAATACTTTTTCCCATTCCATTACAGACATCTGATTTTTAATGCTTTCTGCAGTTTGCTCCTCGTCTCGAAGTTCTTTGCCTCCAAACTAAGATTAAGATAAAATAACACAAATTCAAAATACTGCAGAAAGTAATTCAAGAAAATTTAAATCCGGAGGCAGAGAAGAAGCAGTCATCAAATCAAGGGGGGGGGAAAATTATGGATTGTGTTATTCCCCCATGAATATTTTTTTAAAGTGAGATGACAGTGAAGAATGTGTGATCTCACAGCACAGGTGGCAGAACAATCTGCAAATTAAAACAACTTCTATATTCAGAAAACTAATGTATCGGGCGAAGAAATCTTTTGGGGAAAAGTTCTGTTATTGTTGATTTTGCAGCCAGTACCTATAGAAGAAGCTGCAGCAGCGCAACAATTCTACCTCCTCATTCTTATGTTGGACAACCTGGTGAAGACACACCAGGAGCTTTACTTTAAAATTGGGCAAATTTGGAAGCAAGGCATTAAAAAATATATACTGCACGAAAAAAAGATTTGCTAATTATTTAACACATACTATTATCAAAACAACAACAAAATGTTTAGGTAAAAACTTCCAACATTCAGTAAGGAGTTGTAGAACAATAATAAAATTCCACAACTGGTTTCTTTAAAATGATCCCTGTTGCTATTTTTCCCTTTGCAAGACTCACCCTAGGGTTTGTTGGAGCCACGTAACAGGCTAGAAAGACCAATTTATAGGACAGCTCTCTGACTCCAAGTGCCCGAAGACCTCGGATGCCTTCAGATTCATAGCCTTCTTTTCCAGTCACACGAGAACCAGTTTCTGCTCGTACACCTATAAAATTAGGACTTTGAAAGTTCTGCTTGGAGAATGCATATATTGGTGAAAACAAACCCAGCTACCCACAAATAACCCCCTAAAGAATTGAAGAGGACATTGGGCAGGCTACCATCAGAGTCCCAATTCATGCCTCGTATTAAGTCGTGGATAGCTTTAACCATAGGTCACTGAACTAGCCACAGGGACCAGGATTCATACATAGCGCTAAGCTAAACACCATGAAAGTTTAATATAAATCTAACCCTCACAAGAGAATAGTTCTAGGATTCTAGAACAGAAGATCAAGGTATGTAAAAAGAGAAGTCACCTTCTGGTTGGTGATTCAATCTTAAGGGATGTAAATTTAGGAAAGGTTATGGAGGTTTTAAAATAGGTCAGGTGTCTGCCAGGTGCTACTGCCAGCAGAGACAAGAGGCATATCTCTTAAGATAGTCAAGAATGCAAGTAAAGACTGTGAGGTTGATGCTATTATACATCTTGGCACAAATGATCTGTCCCAAAAAGATGTACTTTCTGTGAAGAATGATTTCCAGAGCTTGGGGTATAAACTTAGTAGTGTAAGCTTATCTTTTCAGAGGTTACCAGTATATAAGGAACAAAAAGGGAAGGGCCAGCATGTAGCAGAGTTTAATGTGTGGCTAAAGGAATGGTATAAAAGGGAAGGCTTTGGTTTTATTAGTCATGATGCCTGCAGCTGGTCCAATGAAAAACTGTACAAAAGAGATGGGTTGCACCCATCCAAGAAAGGGACTGAGTTACTTGGCATTAAATTCACAGATTTTCTGGATAAACATTTAAGTTGAACAGCGGGGACAGAAAATCAATTGATATGGAACATTTCTGTCCCCATCAATCTAAAACTCATGGGGCTATCAGTGCATGTAACATAGATGTTCGTGCGGGTAAGATTATCACTCCTGCTGTGAAGCAAAATCAAGCATTTAATAGTGAGTGCCATACCATGTGCATGAATCATACAAGTGGCAAGAAAATAGGGGCTGTCAGGCAAAACACAGGTTATGTAGACAGTAAACGTGTGTAATTTTATAATATGTGTTTTTATTTATTGTACGCCGCCCCGAGTCCCTTTGTGGAGAGGGAGCGGCTAACAAATTTAATAAATAAATAAATAATAAATAAATAAACACTGGGTCAATCAAAATGGACTCAAATGTCTATACACCAATGCAGAGTATGCGGAATAAACAGGGTGAATTAGAAATTCAAGTAAATGAGGGCAGATATTATATTGTTGCCATTACAGAAACTTGGTGGGATGAAACCCACAAATGGAACATACAGCTAGAAGGATTCAAATTATTTAAAAGAAATAGACCAAATAAAAGAGGAGGTGAAGTTGCACTATATATAAGAAATAACTACATCTCTACAGAAATAGAGCACAACAATGATGAGAACTATCTTGAATGCATTTGGGTCAATATTAAAAATTGGGGGGGAAATGACATTGCCATAGGTCTATACTACAGGCGATCCAAACAAGCAGAGGAAGTAGATGAACTTTTTGCTAGTCAGTTAAGGTATGTAGGAAGCACACAATAGTAATGGGGGATTTTAACTACCCTGACATCAACTGGGAAACAAACTCTGAACCAATCCAACAGGTCTTCCGAACCTAGCAGACAACTTCGTTTCCCCAAAAGTAGAGAAGGGAACAAGGGGATCGGCCATATTAGACTTAATTCTCACTAACAGAGAGGAAATGATAGAAGGTGTTGAAGCCATAGGAATCCTGGAGGCAAGTGACCATGCAATATTGGAATTCAACATTATGCAAACACAAATAGTAGAACAAAGTCAAACTAGAGTCTTGAATTTTAAGAGAGCTAATTTCAATAAATTTAGAGAGAGCTTGGGAAGAATTCCACGGATGAGAATCCTCAAGGGGGAAACAACTCAAGAAGCTTGGGAAATTTTGAAAAATGAGATTACAAAAGCTCAGTCTAGCACAATACCAATGAAAAAGAAAAATAACAGCTCCCAAAAGAAACCAGCATGGCTGCATAAAGAACTCTCTGACAAATTGAAAGACAAAAAAGTTAAGTATAAAAAGTGGAAAGAGGGGGACATAACTAATGCAGAATATCAGCAAATAGCCCGAGCCTGTAAAGATGAAGTAAGGAAAGCTAAGGCTCACAATGAACAAAAGGCTTTCCACAAAAGTAAAAAATAACAAACAAAGCTTCTTCCAACATGTTAAAAACAAGAAAAAGGTTAAGGAAACAATTGGTCTACCATTGCTGGGAGAAAGTGGCAAGAAGGTGACAAGCAACAGGGAGAAAGCAGAACTATATTTAACACATTTTTTGCATCTGTCTTTACACAAAGGGATAAAACAGTCCAACCTATCAAAAACAGCACCACAAAAATCAGATTAGGAACACAAATTGAAATAGGGAAGAAAATGGTAAGTCAGCACCTGTCTACCCTAGATTAGTTCAAATCACCAGGACCGGACAGATTACACCCCAAGGTTCTGAAGGAACTGGCAGACGAGATCTCAGAACCACTGAACTATATCTTTCAGAGATCCTGGAGCACTGGGGAACTGCCAGAGGACTGGCAAAGAGCTGATGTGGTTCCCATCTTCAAAAAAGAAAAAAAAATAGATCCAGGAAACTATAGACCTATCAGCCTGACTTCAATACCAGGAAAGATTCTGGAAAAGATAATCAAAGCGAACACCTAGAAGTAAACAAAGTAATAGCCAAAAGCCAAAAACAGATCATGCCAGACTTATCTTATTGCATTCTTTGACAAAGTGGCAAAATTAATCGACCAGAGGAATGCCATCGATATAGTTGACTTCAGTAAGGCATTTGATAAGGTAGACTATAACCTACTACTAGATAAAGTAGAAGAATATTGGACAGCATCACCACCAGAAGGATACGTAACTGGCTGACCAACCGCACTCAACGTGTAGTCCTCAATGGAACTGCATCTACATGGAGGGAAGTATGCAGTGGAGTACCCCAAGGCTCTGTTTTAGGCCCAGTACTCTTCAACATCTTCCTCAATGATTTGGATGAGGGAATAAATGGGGAACTCATCAAATTTGCAGATGACACCAAGCTGGCAGGAATAGCCAACACTCCAGAAGATAAGGCTTAAGATACAGAAGGATCTTAACAAATTTGAACATTGGGCACTATCTAATAAAATGAAATTCAATGGTAAAAAGAGTAAGGTTCTACAAACGAAATGCACAGGTACAGTATAGGTGGTACCTTGCTCAACAGTAGTAACTGTGAGAGGGATCTTGGAGTCCTAGTGGACAACCATTTAAATATGAGCCAGCAGTGTGCAGCAGCTGTCAAAAAAGCCAACACAGTTCTAGGCTACATAAACAGAGGGATAGAATCAAGGTCACGTGAAGTGTTAATACAACTTTATAATGCCTTGGTAAGGCCACACTTGGAATACTGCATTCAGTTTTGGTCACCACGATGTAGAAAAGATATGGAGACTCTAGAAAGAGTGCAGAGAAGAGCAACAAAGATGATTAGGGGACTGGAGACTAAAACATACGAAGAACGGTTGCAGGAACTGGCTATGTCTAGTTTAATGAAAAGAAGGACTAGGGGAGACATGGTAGCTGTGTTCCAATATCTCAGGGGTTGCCACAAAGAAGAGGGAGTCAAACTATTCTCCAAAGCACCTGAGGGTAGAACAAGCAATTGGTGGAAACTAATCAAGGAGAGAAGCAACTTAGAACTGAGGAGAAATTTCCTGACAGTTAGAACAATTAATCAGTGGAACAGGTTGCCTCGAGAAGTTGTGAATGCCCCAACACTGGAAGTCTTTAAGAAGATGTTGGATAGCCATTTGTCTGGAACAGTATAGGTTTCCTGCCTAGGTAGGGGGTTGGACTAGAAGACCTCCAAGGTCCCTTCCAACTCTGCTATTGTATTGCATTGTATGACTGTCAAGACTTACAATTAATGATAGGCAGGCTCCATTATAATCATGTCGAGAACTAAGTGCAATCTATGTGATCCCTAAGCTGCAATTTAAAGCCGCTTACTTCAATAAGATTACAGGTAGTCTTCAGCTTACAAGTTTATTGAGTGCCCGTTCGACATTACGACGACACTGAGAAAAGTGACTTATGAGTTTTTCACACTTGCAGCATCCCCATGATCACATGATCAAAATCCAGATGCTTGGCAAATGACTCATATTTACAATGGTTGCAGTGTCCCTGGGGTCATGTGATCACCATTTGCAACCTTCTGACAAACAAAGTCAATGGGGAAGCCAGATTCACTTAACAACCAGGTTACTAACTTATTACCTGCAGTGATTCACTTAGCAACTGTGGCAAAAAAAGATCGTAAAATGATGCAACACACATTTAATCAATGATTCACTTAGCAACAGAAATTTTGGGCAATTGTGGTCATGAGTCAAGGAGTATCTGTATACCATATTAAGAATATATAAATATCTTCAATACTGAAGACCCTAGATAGGATTCACCAACCTGGGGTGGACAGTTGTGATACATCTGGCACGACAATGAGAGACCCTGTGAAGTCACACTTGTCACCAGCCTGCGCAGACTCTACAGCCTCAGCACGCAAGATGACTTCGACGCTGCGAGGAATGCTCCCCCGAGGCAATTCAGCCTGGGTTTCTTGAATGCGAACCTGGGAAGACAGGACAGAGACCTTCAAATGCCCTACCTTAGCATGATTAAAAATTAACCCTGAATATTTCTAGCACATGGGAGTTGGAAAAGCAGCAAACAAATGCTTGTGTTTTATACCAAATTGTAGCTAAGGAAGTTCTAAAAGAAAGCAAAAGGAAGATCATTTAACAGATTCCCTTTAACTTCTGAACTAGGAGAACAACAAATCTTAGGAGACATAACGCCAGAAAAACAAGCTTGTTTTTATCCTTGGTTATGGCAAAAAAGCCGAAATAAGATATTGGGTGTGGGGGTGAGTTATTAAAACAATGGATTTCCCAAGAAAACAGAAATGTCACAAATAAGCATTAAAACAGATACATGAATTAAGTTGGCGTTAATGCACTTGTTTTGGTAACCACAACCTCATAATTTGTGAAAAGCAAAAATGTGCATACAGTACAATAGCTACCTGTGTCGACATCTCTACCTTTCTAATAAGTTATAAAATCCACTGGAGATCCAGTATTAATTCAGTTAGTATAACCAGCGAGCTGTTGAGACAGGCTTGTGAAGATCATTCTGCTCCTCCTTTGAATCAGGAGTCTTATGCTTCACTGCACCAGCAATGAGAAAATCAGAGGGGAAATAAGATATGGCAAAAGGAAAGGAAAGGCAGGAAGACGCACTAACATCTTGTTCACATAGTGCCCAAAGTTCATATTTTGAAGTACAGGTTAGTCCTCGGTTAATAAATGGTCAAAGTTATGATGGAAGGAAAAAATGGGACTTATCACCCAAGTGAGAAGTTCTGAGGTTGGCTCTCCACTGCAGTCATGTTACTGCATCTTGGGCATTTGGCAGCCAATTCGCATTTATGGATATTTGAGTTAACAGAATAACAGAGTTGTAAGGGACGTTGGAGGTCTTCTAGTCCAACCCTCTGCTCAAACAGGAGAAACCCTATACCATTTCAGACAACTGGCTGTCCAATCTTTTCTTAAAAACCTTCAGTGAGGGAGCACCCACAACTTTTGAATGCAAGCCATTCCATTGTTAATTGGAAATTCCCGTTAGGAAATTTCACCTTAATTCCAGGTTGTTTTTCTCGAGTTTCCACCCATTGTTCCTTATCTTGCCTTCTGGTGCTTTGGAAAACAGGCTGACTCTTTCTTCGTGGCAGCCCCTTAAAGATTGGAACACTGCTATCATGTCACCCCTACACCTTCTTTTCACTAGACTCGACATACCCAATTCCTGCAACCGTTCTTCGTATTTTACTCTTGAGGCCCTTAATCATCTTAGTTGCTCTTCTCTGCACTCTGCTCTAGAGGCACAGCAACTTTTAAATAATGTGGTGACCAAAACCGGATGCCATGTTCCAAGTGTGGTCTGACTAGGGCTTTATAAAGCAGTACTAATACTTCAGGTGATCTTGATTCTATTCCCCTTTATGCAACCTAGGATTGTATTGGTTTTTTTGGTGGCTGCAGCACACTGCTGGCTTGTCAGGGTGGAATTTCAGCCCTGTTCCCTCCTGGGGTAATTGTATTTAATGAGGGATGAACTGTGGTTTTTCCTTGAAGTATACTTCATACAGTAATTAAGAAAAATAAACCCGAGATATATTCTAAGAAATACATTTTGTTGTAAAGAAAATGAAAACAAAACTTACTAGCTAATGATTACATTTTGCCAGCGTTCCTGCCTGCCTTCTTGGCAGGTGAACAAAGAAACATAATGTGGAAAAGTGTAGTGAGCTTAGTGATAAGAGTCAGATCAGTCTACCGTATGTCTTAGAGTTTAAGCACAGCTGGCAAACCAAAAAACGCAGTGACATGGCTCATATTTAAGTGATTGTCCATTAGAACTCCAAGATCCCTGTCAGTTTCTACTACTAAGCCACATTTCACCTAATCTGTACCTGCACTATTTTGTTTCACTTGCCTAAGTATAAAACATTACTTTTCTTGACGCTGAATTTCATTTTGTTAAATAGAACCCAGTGTTCATGTTTGTCAAGATCCATCTAGATCTTGAGCCTATCATCTAGGGCATGATGACAAACACTGAGTGCCAAAAAAGGAGGGTGTGTGTGTGCTCGTTGGGGACGCTCCATGAAAGATAAGCTTCCAAGTGGGCATGTACGCGCCACTTTGGGCATGCATGCCATAGGTTCGCCATCACGGATTTAGGGTGTTGGAAGAGGCAAGGAGCCTTTGGAGCATCATGCTCTTCAGAGCTGCATCTTCCACTTTCCACCCGGGGAAAGCCAGATTCTCTAATGCCAGTACAGTAATCCCTACACTTCTCTGAACAGTATCCGGTGCTCCAGGCTGGCTCCGGTATGCCCGTACCAGGGCGTACCACCTGCAACCCACCACTGTCATGTAGTAACCCACTTTACTGCCATCATGACTTATGACTAAAATTGTGCTCTATTAACGTTGTAAGTGGAGGACTTCCTGCAGCCTGTTTGAGAAATCGATCTGAGAATATAGCACAGTTGTTTAAAATTCCAATACCTTTTGGAAGTCAACAAACCGGGATTTGTTTGTATCCAGAAGAAATCGCTTCCTATTGGCACAGACTGGGTTTCTACAGATGTTGGGCTGTGTGTACTTGAACTGCTGCTCCACGTCTTTTATCACCGTCTGGCAATCCAGACAGAGAAAGGTTCCACTGACAAGCTCTGGGTGAACCGGGTGGGTGCGAACTACCTGTCCGCTAATTCGTATGAGGGATCCGATGCGGGCTGACGTCATTTCTCGAATTCTTTTCAGGAAACAAAAGTCAAGTTTAAAAGCTTTTCATCTTTAACACACAATTCAGAAAATCAGATTGCAATTACCCAGCGGATCGTGGCCTATTGTTTCCTATGGAATGGTAGCCTTGGCAAGTACAAGGCTTTCTGTAACTAACAAAAGAAAGTTCTTGTTGTGCTATCGGTAAAGACAATGCATATGGCTGTATTGACGTCTGTGGTTTTAAGGTTAGCAGAATGTCTTCAACCTCTTATAGCATTATAGTCCAGGAATATCAGTTGCAGAATTTCCACTATGCTCCAATGGCTTGGGTAAGTTACCTTTATTAAATCTTATACAAATTCCAGATGAAAAATTGCACCAGTACAAGACTGCATTAGACAAGGTGTATGAAACTTGAGACTATCTTTTATATATCCGATAGAAAACAAATATTGCAAGAGTATTTCATTCATTTGCTTATGGGGGTGCTCAGCTCATAATCATACATAGGCAAGGAATAAAAAAATAATAATCCAGCTCAAACTAGGCCAATTCACCATTCAGGCTAATAGTCACAACTAACACTATCTCCAGAGGCTTAATGAAACAACCAAGTCAGTGATGGTTAACCTTTTTGGCACATAGTGCCAAAGTGCCCAACATGCATGTGTGCACAACCCTCCTGCGTGCGCCCCACACATATTTGGCAGACTTCCGAAAACCAGCTGGCCAGCGGGAGGCGCACACACGGCAGAACAAAGTTGGGACAATGGCTTACGTGCCATAGGTTCACCATCGCAGAACTAAGTCATTACAAGCTGTCTAAAAGTCAAATAGGGAGGTATTCCAATATCTGAGAGAGAAATATCTCAGAAGAGTGGCGTAATGATTGAATAGGCATGCTTTCATGTTCCCTATATGTGACAGCCTGTAAATGAAGGGACATGTAGCAAACTCATATTTTTTGTGTCTTAGCCGGTGGACATGTCACACAGGCCAACAAAATGCTCCTTCTTAAGAGGCAAATTGCGTAGATTTGTCAGCAGCCTTTGCTTAACTGCGCAGGGCAATGCCAGAATAGATTATGCTGAATTGTGGATAATCACATAAAGAAATGCCTTTAGTACCAAATTACTATTTTCATGTAACATAACACTGTAAAAGTGACAATTTAATCATTAAGATTCTTACTTGTGCCTTGTAGGTAAATCTTGGAAGGCCACATAAAAATCTTTGTTAGGAGGAACAGTTCCGTGATCTTTGGCGAATGTTTTTACAGCCCGACACAAGAAAGGGTACACTCTAAAATAAAAGACAGATTTATAAGTGAAAGAATTATGTAAGCTTTTGCATCACCTTGACTCTCTGGGTATCTTATAAATTTCCCTATTGGCTTAGAAGTTTAATGAAACAGACAATGTTTAATGCAAGTTAAGTTTGCAAGTATAAATGCTGAATTATTTCCCACAAGTCATAAGATTTTGTAAACGCTGTGTTTCTGTTTCTATTTTTATTCAAAAGGTTGAGCCAAACTATCTTAAGATGCGAATGATAATTTTTCTTTTAATTTTTCTTAAAGTAAGTTTTAAAATTAGGTCCATTGACTGTCAGAAGTCGCAAAAGGTGATCATGTGACCCCAGGACACTGCAGCCATCAGAAATAAGAACCAGTTGTCAACCACCTGAATTTTGATCATGCAAGTCATATGAAAAATGGTAATGTCACTTTTTTCAATGCTGTTGTAACTTTGAATGGTCACTAAACAAATGATGGTAAGTCGAGGACTACCTATCTTAAGTAATTCCCTGATACTCTTGAAACTGTTCCCATTAAAACCAAGAATATTCAGACTAGTGATCTTGAAACTACCACTTCTATAATGATTATATGAACATTTTGGATATTCTTACCTATAGAACTCTTCTTGGATTGTGGTAGCAAGTTGTTGATTGAATTGCTCCAGATCCTCAAAACTTACAGTTAAGGTGTTTCTCTCTGGACGAATCAGCTCTTCTGCATCTTGCAAGTATTTAACTTCTCCATCAATATTCTGGAATCTTTTAGGAAATAATTTTGTAGAATTATTTCCTACACAGCAAGTTTAATTATGCATTACCATTATACGTAGTGAATATGAAAGGATTATACCCCACCTCCCATTACTTAAATATTTCTGTGAATGGAAATTATTCTCTATGTAACCTTTCAAATTACAAAATGTGACACAATTATCTCTGAAAATTAACACTGATGTTTTCTCTACAAAAATAATAAAACATTAACAAATCAGTTCTGAACTGTGTAAAAAGGAAACATTCGTTTAGGCTAAGTTGTGTCCCCCCCCCATCTGATGAATTAAATTTAGGAGTTCAAGGTAAAGTAGCTCATTTTGATGTAACACTGTAAAATATCTTTATGTTTAAGCAACATTACACATTTTAGTATATCTATAATACCAACTGAGGTTTTATTCTTTAATAGATTCACACACAAGCCTTGGTGCAGTGTATTTTTTATTCCTACTTAGAAAAGAAACGAATAAACAACTGAATTTATGTGGGAATAAGCTAGGATAGCATTGCTTAAAAAAAGATGTAGCACATAAATGTTCAGCTGCTTAAGCAGATTGAGTTATTTCTGCTATTCATTTGTTAAAACCATACACTCCACTACTGCTTTTACATTGCTGTTTTTAGAATGTCATCCTGCTTTATCCTCGAGACAAATACAACAAGGCACCCAGAGAGCTTTTATTGTTATTTGATACATGAGATAATAAACAAGAAACTGAACATCCAGAATGCACAGTTCCAGTATCTCCTGAACAGGCTCTAAGCACACTCATATTTAACATGAAAGATTTCTGAGAAATACAGTCAAATCCATTGAAGGGCTGTAGAAGGATACCAGGATCAGAACTGCAACCTTAGCAAATATAGAATACAAAGTTTTCCCCTCCACTTCATCACAAAGGATTGCAAGTGAATGAAACCACACGTCATCTCGATGAGCCAGTTTGGTCTAGACTAGAAAGCAAACCAACTGTTGAGTCCCAGGCCTGCCTTAACCATGAAAGCCAGCCGGGTGACTTCGAGCCAATCATCCTGTCAGCTCATCCCACCTCACAGGGCTGTTATTGTGGGGAGAACAGGAAGGGCTGGGTGCGTTGGATGTTTGCCACGTTGAATTATTTGTAAAATGAAGGCGGGATATAAATAAAGAAAATAATAAAAAGAAATGGCATTTCTTCAGAGCTACCTATGTTGGAAAGTTGCAGATTTTATCAGTAATTATTTGCATTCTGCATTATCGCATTCTGCAGTGCATGCAGGGAAATGGAGGCAAAACACACGTCCCCCCAAAAAAGATGCTGTTGTGTACAATAGAGCCCACCGTCCACCACCCGGTCTGGAAGCAGGGCTGTCACTCACTGTTCGAGAAAGTCCTGAAACAACTTCTGGCATTTCTCGGCCACCTCATCGCGGAGCTGTTTCTGAGCAACGGCCAACCCAGCTTCCCCGCCGGCTACCAGATCCATCTCTGCTCCTCTCCCTTCCGACTGCCACCCGGGCAATGATGAGAATTCGCGCCACTGCTGAGCCCCGCGTGGCCCAGCCTAGCCAATCGGAAGCTTCACAGCGGAACGCCCGCCCCCTTCGATTGTTCCCCGGGGAAAACTTTTCGCGCCAAATGAGACTCAAGGAAGAGGAAGCAGAAAGTAGGGGGAGAGGAAGCGGGGAGACATGCACGGCGTTGCAAGGGCAGTCTGGGAGTCAGAAGACCGAAAACGGGAGGGATTAAGCCTTGGTTAAAAACCACCTCCAAATACGATCGTTGCGTATTTGTTTGCGGAAGTGTTAAGTCAGCTTTGGAGGAAAGGGAGGGGAATGCACCACACAATGCAAGTCTTACAAGTGACTTTTCAGAAGTAAGCGACGTTGCTCTTGCAGGAACAAGCAAGAGAGATTGGGAGAGAAAAGTGGTTTGCTTGCAGGATGCCGATCTCCCCTGTAGAAACAGAAAAGGGGAAGGCTGTCCTTCATTGCTCTTCTTTTCCTCATAAGTGTTCGATTAAACCCAACATTCCTTTTGTTTTAAAGAATCAAATCTCAAATAACTTAGATGCATATAATTATAGAGCCACAGGTCGCAAAATACCGATGACTTAGTTGACAACAAAGAAGGAATGTTTTCGGCGTATCTTGTCCGGGGTTTGCAGGTAGTTACTGCAGTTCTAATGTTTTACATTACCACTTTACTAATTTTTTGCTAACTTGGAGATTTGGAATTTGGGGTTTTCATTTTGATCTTTTGTTAACCCTCAGCATTTTTAAAAAAAAGAGATTAAAAAAAAGTTGATGCATACATTGCAGATGGATTCAGATCTACTGCCGATCTCATACAATGAAAACATGACAACCTAAGACAGGTAGTCCTCGTCTTATTATCACAATTGAGCCTAAAATTTATGTTGTTAAGTGAGATTTTTGTTAAGTGAATTTCCCCCCATTTTATGACCTTCGTAGTCACAGTTGTTAAGTGAATCATTGCAGTTAAGTTAGGTTGCTAAGTGAATCTGGCTTTCTCCTTGACTTTGCTTGTCAGAAGGTTGCAAAAACTGTTCACATGATCTTGGGACACAACAACTATCACAAATTTGAACTAGTTGCCAAACATCCGACTTTTGATCATGTGAGCGATAGTGCAATGGTCATAACTGAAAAATGGCCATGTCATTTTTTCCAATGCTGTTGCAACTTTGAACAGTCACTAAGCAAACACTTGCAAGTTATGATCTACCTGTTTAAAATTTGTAATTGGAACAATTAGAAAGCAAATAGATTTCACAGTAAACAAACATAAGTTTAAAATGTCTGGTTCATCTGGTTTCAAAATGATAGCAAGATAGCAGTGTCGGTGGCAGTTGAATTACCAGAAATGATGCAGTGTAGTCCTGTCTTTGCCATGATTAAACTGGTCTTGATTTTCTATATATGGTTTTCTGCATTTGTACAAGGCTCCATAAGTAAACTATAAATCACAAGAACTGAGTTTACACAACATGGTATCAGGCAGTAAAACATAACATTTGAATGTTTCTGAGCAAAGAACCCAACTAGAATTGTTCCAATAATTTTTTTTCTGACACCAATAAGTTTCGTCTCCTGAATTTGCTCATCTTCTGATTAAAGAGTTACAATATATGTATTATCCCAGACCAAACCTTTGAATATTTGGGCTTGATCAAAATATCATCTGAAAAGTATGCAATAATCAATTAAATTGATATGCTTTTCATCTCACCAATGAAAAGCATATAAATTTAATGCTTTTCATCGGTGAGATGAAAAGCATATAAATTTAATCTCACCAGTGACTCTGGGCCTTTTGCCAGACTTCCTTTATCAAGTTTAAATTGGATTTCCCTGTTAAGCTTTTGAATGTCAATTTTTATATTTCTTGGCCATTTTGTTTTATTGGATATATTTATTAGTGCAAGTTAAGTATATTATTTTGAACTGGAGAATTGGTAAAAGAGAAAAGTCAAAAAAGCAAGACAGAATAATTGACAATAATTTCCTGTTGAAGCTGGATTAAAAGCTATCAGAGCTGCATAACTAATGAGTTTATCCTTGAAGATGAGAGTGGATGTACAGCAAGGGACATCCACTCAGATAGGAATATGCTGAGCTGCAGTGGGAGCAATAAATTGGTAGCTAAATGGAGCAAAGTATTATTTAAAGCCATACGCAAGGGGTAAATGAGCAGAAAAAGCCCTTGATATTGCAATTATTTTTAAAATCTGTACTTTGCTGCCACTATCTTTCACTCTTGTTATCTCTCCTTTGCTGCAAAATGAAGATAAAGTAGTTTAAGGGGTGTAAATCAGCTGTACTTTGATATGTTACTCCTTTGATATGGAAGTATCATCTCCTTTAGGAGACTGAAATCATCATAGGAGTCGTTATCAGCAAAATTAAAAAATGATAACTACCGTAGATATGCCTCGCATTGATCTGTAGTCTGTGATTTATTATGCACAGTCCATTTGTTTATGTAAGAGCTGCCCATAGGTTCAAGGGACAACTGAAAAACATTAAAATGTCTTCCGGAGAAGAGCGGCACCGTGTTTTCCAGAAAATACAGTTTTGTTGGTTTACATGTAAGACTAAAGTCTTTCCCTTTACTAAATGTCTATGGCAAGTCTCACTCATCTAGATCATAGTTGTCCCAAAGGTGCTTTTTAAAGAGGCAACTGGGCTTTCTTGTTTTTCTTTTGTAGGAAGTTATCACCCAGCCCTCTCCCAGAAAAATGAAATATCCTAGGAATATTGAAAAGGCAGAATATTATATTTTCCTGGATGTGAAAAAGGGAGAAACACATTTTAAACACAAAGTAAATTCCTGCAGCTTCCGGCCCATCCCCACTTTGTCAATGGGCCATTAAGAAGGCCAAGCTAGTCCACTTTACATAATAAAGAGTTCTCCTCTTCAACTCCAGAGGCCCATGGGAGTCTGGCAACCAATCAGAATACATTTCTTACACAGGAACAGGAAACAGATAGGTGGGGCAGAACAGATTATAAAAAGCCCTGCAAGGCTCTTCTCTTCCTCCTCTCTTCTCTTCCCTTCTCTTCTCCACCAACATTGAAGCATGTGATCACCTTTTCTGTTCAGGATTCAAGCCATGCGGTCCTGTCCACCATTAAAACCATCTTTCCAAGCAGCCTCCATGTCTCCAGTGTCTTTTTCCCCACTTGGAGCCGAACCCAGAAGGACATTTCTTCCAACACTTTGAAGACGTTTTTTTTTCTCATCCAAGAAGCTTCATCAGCTCTGATTGGATAGAGAGGAATGGAAGGACCTCAAGTTTGAAAGAGGGTCAAAGAGGCCATCAGTGTCAAAATTGAACAGCCCTCTCAACAGAGGGGGAGGGATATGGCATCATTTATTTCCAATCTACAACACAGTCCTTTCAGCAGTTCCAGGAAGGCTCCACACCCATTTGCACTACTCAGGTGGTCCTGAGGACACAGATAAACCTCCAGGTGGCCTTAATGACTCGCTAAAAGAATGCAAATGACCAGCTGTCTGCAAGGAGTATAAATCCTTCCATTCCCCTCCATGCAATCAGAGCTGAAGAAGCTTCTTGGATGAGAAGTGAAATGTCCAAAGAGAAACAAGAAAGTCTAGTTGCCTCTTGAAAAAGCACCTTTGGGTATTTCCCTTTACTAAATTCTAATACGGGTACCATGTGGGAAAACTAAAGGCCATTAGATAGGTTTTTAAAACAGCAAATTCAGCAGCCTCTGCATTGCTTTGCACTTTGCCATGTCTTTAGATATCTTAATTACAACTTTGAATTATGCTCAGGGACAGAATGGGGGCCAATTAAGCTGCTGCATTTAGCAAACAATTAGCACACACAGATTAACAGGCCCTGCTTTGGCTCCAGCATTCTGGAACTGTTTAAGCTGTCTAAGCCTTTTAAAAAGGCACCTCTGTGGGGAAAAAAAACCATCCACAATAGATGAAATGGTGTGTAAACAAGGAGCATGGCCTCTCCAGGAACTGTTAGTCAGTACATTGCTTTTTACTGAATCTGGAGTATTCCCAAATTGCAGACCTGGGTGTTTTGTGGGTAGAAAGTCCTGGGTTTAACCCCTGGCATCTCCAAGGACGGCAGGCAAAATTGTGATAAATTGTAACCAGTATTGACCTTGATAGTCTAAATGGGCCTTTTTTCAAACTGGCTTCCAGGAACCATAGCTTCAAAGACATGAATGGATTCCACAAGAGATTAAGGGTGGGAGGCAGAGGGAGGAGGGAAAAGCCCAATATTCTTGGCAAGGCTTTATGGGGGGAAAAGCCACCTTCAAATTCACTGAATCATCTGTTCATACCATGTTATAGTTCCTCTCATTGGCTGGACATCACCAGTATTTGCAACTATGCTCCGCGCATGGGGTAGCTAACTGCTATTCCCTCACAATGTTCACCCAGACAAAATCTGATTCCCTGCCTACCCCCAAACTCTGGCAAACTTTTCTAATTCTGCAAGAGTGATTGCAGTGAGTTTCTCCTCCTTCACTTCCCATGGCAGAATATGCATTTGTCCATCCCCAAAAGTTCCAGCCAAAGGTGGCATCATATGCATAACTACTTAAAGAGTACATACCATTGAGCTGTGTGGCAATTAATCAAGAAACACAGTTGCACCATTCATCTAGACAGTTGGCCACCCTAGTTGCATTCCTTTTCTCCTCCTTTTATACTGTCAACCAGAGTTGCCTTATCAGGGAAATGGGTGGCATATAAATGTAATACATAAATAAAATTTGTTTCCTTTTGTGCCATGACAGTGGCACCTAGAAACTCTGGAGATGATGGCAATTGGAAGTTCAAAAGGTATAGAGCAGGATTTTTCAAATTTTTTGATGGGGTGTTGTGAGGAATTAGAAAGTACCATAATTCATTCTAACACAGCTAATTTGCTATTATTGTGCTGTCTCTTGATTAGAGGTTCTGATTTTTTTTTTAAACTAACAAGTTGCTTAGACTGAGCATTTTGAAAACCTCATGTCTGGATGGTCTCAGCTGCCTACGTTCCTAATATCAAACCTGCCCAATATTCCTAGTTGCAAATATTCAGGAAATTATGAAAACTGCATTTAGAAACTAACTTCAAAATCTCATTTAGGTGCTGCTTCAGATAGACTTATGTTGTCGACATCACAGACGAGTCAACAACTTTGCTTTACAAACTTGCTATGTTTGCGATAAATCTTTAAACATATTTTCTATTGGGATTAGTGCCTGTAATGGTTTTTTTTGCTTATTTTGAGAAAAAGTTGCAGAATGATTAGGCATGTACAGCGTGTTCCAATATAGGGTGTGTTTGCGTGACATGCTTAGGTGAGCCTGCCCCGGTCCATGGGTAAGTGATTTCCCAAGTGATCTAGCCCTAAACAGATGCTCAGAGGACTGCTTACTGGAGTGCAGCTATCTTGGCTAATGTCCAAGCCACCTTTGCAGGGTTAAGCAGTTTTGCAGTAAAAATGGTAAAACCCAGAGCGTTAGTGCTAGTTTTACCATCCCTTCCCCCAAACTGCGTTACCTGTTTCACCTTCTCAGCACTTGCAAAGGAATGGAAGAAAAAGCCGAGCATGGCTAGAATAGCCCCATTAAGTAGTTGTTCTAGCTTCCCATTCTTCTGTTTAGAAGCCAAAAGACAGTAATCCCAGATTTCTTTTCTGAATTTGAAAGAAAACTGTTCCCAGGATGACAAATTACCAATAACAAACCTCAGATACTAACTGCGGTCAAGATATCCTGCCTTTGGCAATTTCTTCTCAGGTTCCAGGGCCACCCAGTGAACTTGGTCTTATGTATTACAGAAGCACTCCATAAAATAGAAACACTTGTGTTTGAGATTTCAATCTCGGGTACACGGAGATAGAGCTACACATGCTATTATCTAACCTTTACTTGAACGTATCCAGTGGAGTTGATCTTTCCGAGTAATTGGATTTACTGTTGAATTGCTTTGTTGGGAATTTTTATTCTAATTTTTATTCAATTGGAATCTGCTTTTTTGTAACTTAAATCCATTATTCTATCGTGCAATCTAGAATGAGGAAGGTCTTGATTTACTTCTTCAGTTTTCTTGGCAAGATTTCAGTAGTGAGTTGCCATTACCACCACCTCAGGGCTAAGAAAGAGTGTTTGGCCCAGTCACCAAGGCAGCACTAGAATGCAGCTTCCTAGTTTCTAGCTGTATGCCTTTAACCAGTAGACCAAACTGGGTCTCATGAATTTACTTCCATTTGACAGCTTCTGAGATAATGTGAAGACTCATGTGCTTCAGCCTTTGCTCAAAACAAAACATACCCAGCTCCATCAGCCTCTCTTTGTAGGATCTCATTTCTAATCTCATGTTTTGTGTGTTGCTCTTCTCTCAATCCTTCTTATTGCATTATTCCCAGAATTGGGACCTAACCAAGGCCACAAGGAACACATGAACCAGTTCCAAGATTTTAAAGGTACATTTACATTGATTAAACCTAAAATTACATTTGTTCTTGTTATGGTCGCATGTGCCGCTGGCTCATATTCAATTTGTAATTTACACTAACGATCCATGCAAGCACCGAAAATACTAAGATGGAGCCCTACCCAAATAACACAAGGTCCAATCACAGCACCCGTGAAAGAAACAAAAACTATTATCAGCTCCTTCACCAGTCGTAATTATTAATCCACAACCAACTTTGAAGATCTCCCGTTCCCTCTTGCCATGTTATAAATGCATTTTTTTTTGTTTTTTAAGTGGAAACATTACAATTGTCTTTTGGTTACTTTCAGACCATTTCTGTAACCTCCTGAAATCTTCTGAAATATATCTATCCCATCCAATTTAATTGAAATTTCTATAAACACTCCCTAAACCTCTGCATCCACTGATAAAAGTACTAGAATAGAGGATGTAGGATTGATTTTTTTTTAAAAAAAAGTACCCTACTTGATACCTCTTTTTGATTTGGCCATGAATTAGTCAAAAAGATTGAGAAAAGAAGTTTATCCACAAATATTATATCTAATTGGGGAAAGGTAATTGTATTTGATTCCAATTGGATTAACTGAATGTAAGATTACTAGGAATAAATCTGAGATAAATTATTATTTTAATATTCCACTTAGTAACATAAACACAGATAGGGAAGCAAGCATTTACAGGTAGTCCTCATTTAGTGGCTGCCTTATTTATTGACCATTTTTAGTGAACAACAAATGATCAAACTTAGCATATATAGTCCAACCCTGGCATATATGACTTTTTTTGGAAAGGTCAGAGAAGAGCAACAAAAATGATTAGGGGTCTTAGAAGCTATAACATACAAAGAATGATTGCAGGAACAGGGCATACCGAGCAGTGGTGGGATTCAAATTTTTTTACTACTGGTTCTATGGGCGTGGCTTGGTGGGTGTGGCAAGGGAAGGATACTGTAATATCTCCATTCCCTCCCTACTCTACAAAATCCCCATTTCCTCCTGATCAGCTGGGATTCGGGAGGCAGAGAATAGATGGGGCCAGTCAGAAGTGGTATTTACCAGTTCTCCGAACTACTCAAAATTTCTGCTACTGGTTCTCCAGAACTGGTCAGAACCTGCTGAATACCACCTCTGATACCTAGTCTAGTGAAAAGGACCAGGAGTGATCTGATAGCAGTCTTCCAATACTTGAAGGGCTGTCACAAGGAAGAGGGCCCCCACTTATTTACCAACGCACCTGAAGGAAAGACAAAAAATAATGGATAGAAACTAATCAAGGAGAGAAGCAACCTAGAACGAATGAGAAAATCCTAACAATAAGAGAACAATAAACCAATAGAACAAATTGCTTTTGGAAGTTGTGGGTACCCCCTCACTGGAGGCTTTTAAGAAGAGACTGGATGGACATTTGTCAGAAATAGTACAGGTCTTCTGTGTGAGCAGGGACTAGAATCTAGATGACCTTCAAGTTCCCTTCCAAATCTGTTACTGTTTTACTGACATTTGCAGGTAGTAAGATTGTAAACACAGTCACAATTCCACTCAGCAACCACTTCACTTAATGACCATGTTGCTGGTCCCATCTGTGGTTGCTAAATGAGGACTATCTGTATATGTTGGTGTGTATGTATAGAACTGGTCTACTAAACAAAATTAACTTGCTTGGTTAAGTTCACAGGTCTTAATATTTGAAGTTATGTGTTTTTTAAAACTTTCATTTCTTCATAGCTTTATTACAATTTCCTTAACTCAGCATCAATAGTGAATTGCTCCCACCTGCACCATCAAATCTACTCCAGGATCCTTTGGAAAAATCTAGGGATGCACAAAATAGTTGGGGAAGCAAGTAGAAGTTCTAATGTACAAGAATAAGTCTGATTGTGTACTGCTAGATTTAGCTTTAAACAGACATTTTATATGTACATTTTTGCAATAGAAGCCTTCATTCGTAGCAATGCCCTATGTAAATAAAGCTGGCATAATTTTAGCATCAGGTACTGTTTCAAAATGATATATTTTTCCTACAAAATGAAAAAATTGACACATAGAATTGTTAGAAGTTTTATTGCACTCTTTCATTTTAGTAAGATCAAACTGTTCACTTTCCAGTTGCTTCTCAAGAAAATTCTTGCTCAATTTGCTTTCCGCACCGTACTGACAAAAATCTAATCTGAGATTTTATTACTTTGCTGTCATATGTTGAAACAAACTATGCAAAACTATGAATTTTATTAAAAATTTGAGGCTTTTTTTTTAGAAATTTGCTTACCGACAAGGCAATACTGTAGTACTTTGATTTATTATTTTCTTAAAAAGTTATGACATTTTCTGTAGCACTCCAGATCAGTTAAAGTAGCTGAATTTAAACATTAGTAATGAGTTGAATGATTATTATTGTGGCACTTGAGTAGATGAGATATCCTCCCACTGCATATTGATTTATGCTGGATTGTTGGAAGCAACATTAGTTGTAGTCTTCTTAAGGTGTGAGACGCTTTGGATCACGGGGAAACATGGATGTCTGCCGGACATTGCTCAACCCAAGATACAACATGGTGACTCTTTCCAAGCCTGTCAAAATTAAATCCAATCTAATTAATCTGAAGATGGAATTATATGTACAACATAAATTGAACTATTCACGAACGAGAACAAACTTGCTGGGATATTTGTGATAAACCAAAGTCAGTACCAAATAGTTTTTTCCAGCTGCCAGTGCCAAGTGCAATCTGGCAAAGGTCTGAGACAAAAATCAGCAATAGTGGAATTGAAAGAGAACATTGGCAGGGTGATGCAGTGCTTTCTGTGACATATCCAGATATCCTTAGTCTTCCATACAATTTGCAATTAAGGGAAAAACTGGATTACATTTTTTATAATATCTAAATTTAATTTCATAGTAAAAAAGGTGGTGGGTGGGATAATAGCAATTATTTTTATTACATTAGTAATATGAACCATAGAAAAAGATCCCTATGAAACAGCAATTGTTTCTTTCCCCCATTATTCTATGCCTTGCTAGATAAAATAGAAAGAGGAACATGGCAAATAAGTGTTATGATTTCTTTTGTGATTAAGGATCTTTCACTATCATTTCATTACTTCTTTGATAAGTGGTTCATAAGAAAAAAAGAACACAAGTTTACACTTTTTTTTAAAAAAAAACGACCTTCAGAGATAAATGGACTGGAATTAAAATAATCTGAACACAGACCAAAGTGAAAATATAATATAATGAATATAAGCTACATTACCTATGCCGCCACCTGCATGGGGAGGTGCACCAAAACGAAATGAATCGATATAAGACTTAATTTTCTCTAAATCTGAAAAGGAAAAATTGTATTTCAGCTCAGGCCAAATTCTAATTAGCATCATGGAAAAAGCATTCAATATAGAGGAGAGCACCAATATTAACCAATGTTTCAGTTCTTCACAACATTCCAATACATGTTTTTGCATTAATTCAACATGACTATCCTGCTTAGGCAGGAAACCCTACACCATTTCATACAAATGATTGTCCAATCTTTTCTTTAAAATTTCCAGTGTTGGAACATTTACAACTTCTGGAGGCAAGCTGTTCCACTGATTAATTGTTCTGTCAGGAAATTTGAGGGGTACCTACAAAAATGAGGGAGTCAATCTATTTTCCAAAGCACCAAAAGGCACAAGAAACAATGGATGGAAACTAACCAAAGAGAGAAGCAACCTAGTTAGATGGAAACTAACCAAAGAGAGAAGCAACCTTGCTCAGTAGTAGTAACTGTGAAGTAACTGTGAAAGGGATCTTGGAGTCCTAGTGGACAACCATTTAAATATGAGCCAGCCGTGTGCAGCAGCTGCCAAAAAAGCCAACACAGTTCTAGGCTGCATCAACAGAGGGATAGAATCAAGATCACGTGAAGTGTTAATACCACTTTATAATGTCTTGGTAAGGCCACACTTGGAATACTTCTGGTCGCCACGATGTAAAAAAGATGTGGAGACTCTAGAAAGAGTGCAGAGAAGAGCAACAAAGATGATTAGGGGACTGGAGACTAAAACATATGAAGAACGGTTGCAGGAACTGGGTATGTTTAGCTTAAGAGAAAGAAGGACTAGGGGAGACATGATAGCATTGTTCCAATATCTCAGGGGTTGCCACAAAGAAGAGGGAGTCAAACTATTCTCCAAGGCACCTGAGAGTAGAACAAGAAGCAATGGGTGGGAACTAATCAAGGAGAGAAGCAACTTAGAACTGAGGAGAAATTTCCTGACAGTGAGAACAATTAATCAGTGGAACAGCTTGCCTCCAGAAGTTGTGAATGCCCCAACACTAGAAGTCTTTAAGAAGATGTTGGATAGCTATTTGTCTGAAACAGTATAGGGTTTCCTGCCTAGGCAGGGGGTTGGACTAGAAGACCTCCAAGGTCCCTTCCAACTCTACTATTGTATTGTATTGTATTGTATTATTGTATAGGACTAAGGAGAAATTTCCTAATGTTGAGATCAATCAACCAATGGAATAGCTATCCAATGTTAGACATCTATTTTGGTTTAGAGGTTAAGGCATCAGGCTAGAAAGCTTTTAAGTTGTTAATGGACCTTTTCTGATTAGAATTAAATGGAGAAGTTTTACTTGTTTATAAGTAAGAGATGAGACATGGGAAGAAAAGTGCTTTGTTGTAATGTAAGAGAAGATGAAAAGCTATTGACATTGTACTGATGAAGGGGGAACTTATTTATCATTTTTTCTTTAACATATTTTCATTTTTGCACTTTTTAATTTTTTTTCTCATTTTACTCATAATTTTTCTTAGCTTGTATTAGTTTCTTATCTTTGTACACTTACTATTTTGCTGCCAAAAGGCAAGACAGTGGCTAATGTAGCATTTTTTGTTAGCCCAACTCAGAGATGGCTAAAAATACGCTATGCACACTGGCCTTTTTCCTAGCCTTAAAATACACTGATTTTTAGCTGTCTAAAAGTAAGATACACATGGAACGCCTTGTAAAAGTCCAAAATGTGGAGTACCCTCTCTCAGATTTTGTATTTTCCCTTTTCTCAACTAGTTTTAATAATGATTTTGTAATTACTTTCAATTATTTTCTGTAGGTATATTTACTATGTTAGCGATCCAGATGGCCTGCTTACAGTATGGAGTAAATACGTAAGAAATGTATAAACCCATTTTAAGAAAAATTTCATACAACAGCTTTTACTATTTGAAATGATATGTACTTTTTACTTTCCATTAGACAATCAAATATTTGACTTTCTTTGCAGGAGAAAGGATATTCTAAGAGGCACAAATTATCTGTAAAAATTCTAAACTCCACTCCCATTAGTCCTATTTTGAGTTTTAACCCTGTTCTATTTGTTATTTGACATGCTACTCAAATCATGATGCGGCCCAAGGCCCAACTTTTAAAATACGGATAATATAAAAGTAAAAATTCTAGTTGTGCCAAATGAAGTCCACACATGTTCAAATTGCTAAAGCTGAGAAATCCTGAACTAAGAGAAAAATACAGAATTATCGTTTTGCAGTCACAAGGATCCTATGAAAATAAGATATACCAGACTCCTCTAATAAAGAGGTACCTTTGTTAGAAATGATTTGTTTAACTAATAGACCTTAGGAATTACCAATGCCATGATGTAAGGCTCTCTCAGTCAACAGCTCTGGATCATGAATTCTCTGTGCCCCAGACAGAATCTCTTCTCCTCTCATGAACATATCGTAGGAGTTGGAGGTTATCTGGGTGGGAGAGAGGGGAATATGTGACTTAGCAACCAATACTTAAGTATGCTTCAAAACTACAATCTATAGAAAATAAATGACATAGGATAAAGGCACTGACCACAATGAGCAATGTAAGAGGAATATCTGCTAGGAGAAAAATGCTGCTTGAGGCAGCATCTGCCTGCTCCAACTAGGATTGCATCCTGCCATCATGATCTCCATGAGAAAGAACACTTTTCCCTTTCCCTTGTGTGCAGTTTTCTGAACTGCTGCTGTAGTATAACTATACTAAAATGGTGGTTATTTGTTTTGTTTCACTTTGTCTTTCTTTTCTGTTCATAAGATTTATGTTTAGCCCGTAGGATTCAATAGACTACTTTATTCTGTGAAGATTATCCGGAAAGCAATCTTTGTACCAGAGGCAGAGACAAGGCCCTCTTCTTGTACTGAATTATTTCAAGTTCATGGAGGACATTCTTGGGTCCCTGTTTAATTTTTGAGGAAAAAGCCTTTTCTAAACCTCTTTTCCAAACAAGATGATGTAATTTTTAGTGTCTAAAAGATTCTGCCTGCTTAAATCAATGTACTCAGAAGCTATTGAATAAAACACAGCCTAGCACTGTATTTCTTACTAATACTACCACCTAGTGAGACTCAGTATGATCCTTTTTCTTGTACTTCTTCAAATTAATTTTAAAATTTAAAGTTAACATACCACTATTTTGTTATAGGTTCAAGAAAGCTAAGAGACAATTTTATATATAATATTGAGAAGATATACCACAGGGGTGTCAAACTCATGACAACACATCGTCATGTGATGTATAGCAACTTTCCTCTTTTCGCTAAATTGGGGGTGGGGGTGGCCAGCGCGTGACACTTCTGGTCTGTGGGCCGCGGGTTTGACACCCAATGTACCATGATATACAGAAATTACCTCTTAATTTGCACAGCTGTACAAATAACTGGAGGAGAAAAACAGATCATTCCAAATAGGTAAAATGATAGGGAAAATAGAAAATTTATTTACCCTTCTTTGGCAAGTGACTGATGTAAAATAAGGCCTTGTGGTTTCACCACTGCTTAAAATAAAAGTATTACAGCAGGTGGTACTACCTAGAAGACTTAAGCTCATCTTGGAAGCTGGAGTACCTTGGTTACTATTCCTGTCTATAGGCAAGATTAGGCAGTTGAAAAAACATCCTGGAAAAAACTCCTATGACAAACCAGCTATACAGAGCTATCATGAAAACAGCATAGGTATAATCACCAAGAATAGGAAATTAGAAAGAACCAAGACGCTAAGAGACATTTGATGGAAACTCAACTTCATATTGGGAGAGAGATGGATACTTTCTAAATTTGATAAAAAAACCAAGCAAACAAACCAACCCTTTATAAAATTGTAAAATATGCATTTCCGGTTGCCAGCTAAAAGCTGAATTCTAGTCAAATCACTTTTTTTTACAATATCCATTTATCTAATTAGAATTAAATACCATTGAATATAATAACCCCCCCCCCCCGAGATCTATGCAAATTATTTTTTTAAAGTGTTTTAGTCATTTCCCCATTCTTTCAATTTTGTTGCCATTCATTTTTTTTGTGTGGATAATTGTGTATAATTGTCATGACGTGCTCCCCAAAACCGGAAGGATAGTTGTAGTAATACCTATGATAGTGATGGCGAACCTTTTTGTCGTTGCGTGCCAAAAGCAGTGCACGTTACCCCACACCCATAATGCAATGCACGTGCGACAGCCCCCCGTGTGCCCATAATGCAATGCATGTGTGACCTCCTGGCGCCCATGCGTATACATGCATGACCCCCTGGTGCCCTGTTTTGGCGGGCCTCCCTGCAACCTCCTGGGACCAAAAACAGGGTGTGGGGGGAGTGCCTCACCCCTCTGCGCTCCCCTCCCGCATGCGTGCACGCCTCCCGCATGCGGCTCACCTCTGTGTATGCACGACAGAGACCTGAAAATCAGCTGGCTGGCGAGAGGCACGTGTGCATGCGCAGTGGAGCTGAGCTGGGGCAACAGCTTGCATGCCCGTAGAGAGGGCTCTGTGTGCCACCTGTGGCACGCATGCCATAGGTTCGCCATCACAGATCTATGAGGTATAAGGTTTTTTTTGGCACAATAGCTTTTTCTTTCATCAGATATTTTTCACAGCTATTAGAAAGTCAGTGTTTAACTAGAGGGATTTTGCTTTGGACACTGAAAATCTGCTAAGAATTTCAAAACAGGATCAAAAGACTATTAAATGATGGTATCCATATCTCTTATAATTTATTAGGAGGAATTGAAGAAACTGGTTGGGATCTTATATTATTCTTTCAGACATATTTCAAAAGTTAATTATTTATTTTAAAATTTAATAAAGCAGCTGTAATAATTCCAAAGAATATTACCATCAACCTGAAGCTACTAATAGAACTTTTACTTGGCAAACAAGATAGAGATCACATAATATTTTCTACTCCTTTCAAACAGTATTTCTTTTGCATGGAACAAATGGTAGAGTTAACATTTTCAATCCTTTCCTACAATTATATTATCTCAACAATATCACACACTACAATGATTCTGTCATGGAGAAAATCTATCTATGTGATTGCTTGGAGTTGAAAAATGACTTGACGACACATAATCAATTGTTCAATCAATCAATTTGTAAGCAGGCACAATGCACTGGGAAGCAAAGGAAAGAATCACAAGACCACTAATGACTGTATAATACAAAAATAGATGTTTTCATTTTGGGAATGACCCATATCAGACTGTGAACTTGCAGTATGTTTATGGCACATTTGTGGCACAAATCCCACATCAGATTTGCAATGTGTTCATATTTGTCATTATTTGGCAGCATTTTTTCAATACTGAGAAACATACTTACAGGATTTGCTGGGTCAGGCATTGTGTAGAAAGGTCTTACAGCCAGTGGATATTTGTCAAGAATATAAAAGTCGGTGTCATACTGCAGATATTAATAAAATAATTTTTAAAAAGAAAAAGAAATGGTAGAAATTAATTAAAACCCTACAGTGATATGAGACCTACTACAGAAGATTATACAACAATACTGTGATACACAAATCACAAGTAATTTTATGTGATACAGTATAGGTATTTAAGCTTACATCAGAAAGAAACTCAAGTGCTTTTTAAAAACATATTTTTTTAAAAAAAATTACCTTTTCCTTCACCAGACGGCCCAAGAGCTTTTCACTTGGTGTACTGAAAATAAACAATCAGAGGTAAACAACATTGGCTTTTAGCAAGAATGTGTCTGAGGTATTACTGGGTTTGTATTGTGTGCCTTCCAAAAAAATGCAAGTGAGATAAAATGTTTATGGTTTAAAAATGCCATTTAATGCTATTTACTAGCCCAACCATAGCAAACTGGGAATTAAATCTTGGATTCAGATTTTGTTGAAATAGGCCATAGGCAACCTGACCAGTACGCTCACAGGTGTATTTCTTATAGCATACTAGATTCCTAGCTTGCTGATTTTTAAAAAATCCTTTCTACAGCACTATTTTTCCCCCGTCAAACTCCAGTCCAAGTATTAGCCATGTCTTGAGCTGAGTTAAGATCAGCTATCTACTCAGAACATGTTTATACTTTTGAGTCAGAAAGAACTACCAGAGCTCCTCATAATTTGCAGAAGATAAACAGTAACATTTAGATAAATGGGTTGCTTCTGAAAAGTTCAGTTTGGGATTGTTTATGTATGTTTTCTATAATTCATGGTTTGATTGATTGAGAAAGTCCTTTGGTAATTCCAAATTTGTTTTAATCTTATTTTCTGGAGATCTATCCATGTCTTGGGATGTGGAGATTGTATTGTTACAGGGGAATGATGTGTTATTTTATAGAGAGATTTAAATGTTTATCTATTCCCCGCACAGATGAACAGCGGTAGCCAATTCCTAAATCCAGAAATAGCATCAGAGGATCCCAGGAACGGGTACCCTCTTGCCAATAGATGGCACTCTTCCTTCTCCCTGGTAAAATCGTACCTGAGGTCATCTTCATCACCCATCTCCACTCCAGCTTCCCGAAGCATAGCCAGGGCCTCCCGGTACTCCAGCCTCAGGGTTGGCTCCAAGAACTTGAATGGCTCACATGGAAACTGTTTGCACACTGTCTGGATTTCAGTCTGAAACCTGTGTGTAAAGACAAAAACCCTTTCAACATAGCCAAGCAAAAAACAAAGAAGTACTGCTTTTCATTACCACAAGGGTTCACTCTGTCACTGTAATATTTAAGGCCTGCAAGGAAAAGTAATGTCTTGAGATAAGGTGATCGACATTTACACTGTATATGTCAAAGCATTTAGTGGGCAATCTGATGTGCTAAATGACTAAGCAAGTTAAATTTTACAAAAATTATTCTCAATAAATTGAGCTTCAGGCAGTAATCTCTGAATAAAGTCTGCATAAACAAAAATAAATGAAGTAAACTAAACCTCTGTTAATTCTTTTTTAATCCATACACTAGAGACTATGGCTTTATATGCCATGGTTCTTTTATTTCAAAAATTAAAATTTTCCAAGATCTGCTATAAAAATATAATGCTGAAGTAAAAGTCCAATAATTGCATTGAATAGGAAGAAATATATCGGTTCTTAAATATTTTGTACTTAACCTTAGTTTGGAAACAAAGTGAAAACCATAGAACCTATAAATCTTAGATTCTGGGCACCCAACAGCTAATGCCAGAATCACTTTGACTGCCATTACTCACCCATTACCATTTTTAGTTGCTCTTCATATGGAGATAGTAATGAACTATTTATTGGTAGATATCAGAACAGAATACCTGTCATATAAGGTGAAGCTTATATGCTCTTGGTTACCACTTCAAATAGGTTTCAATGGGGAATCCTAGTGCAGGAACTTCTACATTTTCCTAACCGTTATTTGTGATATTATGAATTTGCTACAAAGGAAATTTAAGGACCAATGCCAAATTACGATTGATTTTCTTGCAGAAAGACTAACAGCCTTCCAAAAAAGGTACATGAGCATGTAAGATATTAACTTGTCAGCTTCTAAAATCTAGTGACGATGTTTTACCAGGCATTTCCCCAATTTTTCTTTAAACTGGCTAAAATTGTTTTGGTCAGAATTATAAAACACACACCAACAAACTTTCAACCAGGCCTGATCCTCCCCCCCCCCCCTTTTTTTTTTACTTAATTTTTAAAATAATTTAAATAAATTATTCTTATTCTTATTAAATAAATAATTGAAACCTAAGAAAAAGACAATGGGTTTCCAGGTGAACTCAAGTACTGATTACTATATGGACACATCTGTTAGATTTCTTTGCAGAAATATGGAAGTGATTTTCTACTGCAGCCTTCTAGGTACCTTTGATTTCTTAGTCTAATTTTCTGTTTATTTAACCTTCCATTCATCTGTTTCACTGTTCCAGCATTCTCTGATAAAGAGTAATCATTATGTGACTCCAAGATTTGGCAGCTGTGGCTCACATCCTTGTTTACTAAACAAATCAGATACTGTTAAATCTTTCTAATTGCATCGTTGCTGCAGCTATGAACCAGAAAAATAGTTTAGAATTCCTCCAAATAGGTAAAATAAAAGGTAGCCAGAATATTTGTTTCAATATATATAAACTGTTATTGCTACTATTTTTTTTACTATTTAAGAGCCGTGATGGTGCAGTGGTTAGAATGCAGTACTGCAGGCTACTTCTGCTGACTGCCAGCAGTTTGGCAGTTCGAGTCTCACCAGCTCACGCCGTCCATTCTTCTGATGTTGATAAAATAAGGACCCTGATTGTTGGGAGCAGTATGTGGACTCTGTAAAATGGCTTAGAGATGGCTGAAAAACACTTTTGAAACTCTCAAGTTTTCTCTTATTTTCTAAAGTAGTATTAATTTTTTTTCTTTTACCTTTCTTGGAGTCCCTTGAAAATTTGCACCAAGGTATCTGCAATCTCATCCACCACTTCATGATAATGGTAATTAAAAGCCATTTCAATATCCAGACCAACAAATTCCGTCAAGTGTCTGTGAGTGTTAGAATCTTCTGCTCTAAATACTGCATGAGAAATATACTTTTAAAATTATGTTAAATGGTTCTATCCATGCAATTAAAAGAAGCCCTGGAGATATTATAACATCTATTGCTACTATCAATTGCTCTAATATGAAATAAAGTTATATTTCCCTGAGAGGAACTCAAATCCCCAAAGGGAGAACAAGCTACTAATATTTATGCTAGTCTTGCATTCATGTCAGGCAAGAAATAAGAATCGGCAAAAGCAATATTTAAAAGCATTAATTTTTTTAAAAGGCTACTCTCCAATATTACACAAAAAAACCTCTGTCTTAAGTCACATGCATTTTCCTTCCTTTTCTAAAACCATCTGATCCTGAAGGACCTCCACCCAAAATATTTATCTGAACAAGAATTCACTAATCCAGCAGTAAGACTCTAATGAATATAAGCAGGAAAATATAAGCGAAAATCTTCTACAGTCATTTTTAAGGATTGATCCATTAGGAGATAGTCATTCAGTAATATCACATGCTTTTAGTTCGTCACTTGAGTACCAAGCCAAAAATGGCATAACAGTTAGTGCATCTATATTGGTGATGAGCATGTAGAGTTTCAGCAAACAGCTGCCAATTTAACTCAAGTTACTTGCATACTGAAAGTGTCAGGATCAATAGAATGGGTGAAGAATAATATTGGTTTGGCTTACTAATATGGATTTACTTACAAAATTGAGAACAAAAATATTTTGCACACATTATGTAGGCGTGTATCGATTTCCAGCAAGCTGCTTATAATAACAAACTTCTGGCCCTGCTAAGCTTGTAGGTATGCAATAAATTCAATAATGGTTGAACCATGCCAACTACAGTCACATTTTCAAAAATGGAATGTTGTATGATATTCTAATAGCCACTAGAGAACACTATTGCTCTGTTTATAAGCCAAATTTCGGGCGGAACATGCTATTTGTTTTGCCTGCAAACTCTGAAACTGTCATATTGATTAGTTGTTTTCATGAAACTTTTGTCTGTTAGCAAATCAGACGGGAAAAGGTGTTGGAAAGTTAGTGCTTATATAATCTGAACATTCAGGGTATCCTTGCCCCAGAGACATGACAACTGCCTTTCAGATAAAACATTTTCTTACCTGGCCCAATGCAGAAAACCTTATCAAAGTCAGCACAAATACACATCTGCTTGTAAAGCTGAGGGGACTGTGCAAGGTAGGCACTGGTTTTGAAGTAGGACACAGTAAATACATTGGCACCACCTTCACTGGCAGCTGGAAAGCAAAGCAAGAGCAAATTTGGTGGCAAGTCTTGAACAAGGCATATCATGATAAACATGTTTTCCCCCCTCCCCCCTTTTAGTTACATTTTCTTTCATGGTAAGATAAGTAACTGATACATATTTGGTTTCAGCCTCCCACTCCCCACTTTCAAGATGCAAAAAGTACAAGCTAGAGGCTATATGTGGCCTGCCAACATACTGTATCTTCTATGGTCCCCAGAGAGGCCCTTATAAGTAAACAGGCAAAAGAAATATGGCTATTTCCATTTTTGGCATTTCTGGCAACTAAAAGGAAAGGCAAATCTCCCTTGATCTATCTCACCCCTTAACCTCTCTCCTACAAACCTTTGATCTGGCTCTGCCTACTTTGGGAATGTTGCTGCCTTCAATATTCCACCCCAAACCCTGGTGCAACCCTCAAGCCAACCCAAGTTAAGCCCTCTTACCCCACTCCAAAGCTCTGGGTCAACAGGTCAAGTTTTCCCCATTGCCTACAACAAAGGGACTTTCCAACTCAATCCTCAATTGGTATCTTTCACTTTAGCATAGCATCAAAGAGCATCAAAGCTTGTTTCAGAAGAGAAGGAAGTGGCAACAAACTTATAGAGGCAATTAGGAGGAAAAGGAGGAATCACAAGCACGAAGGTCTTGCAATCTCTAAGACTAGAGAACTCTTTGCTTTGTATGACTGGCAGTATTGAGACTAACAGGTAAATTCTCTAGTCCAGGTTAGCATATAAATTCTTCAGTGCCACCCACTGCTCTAACCCCACAGGACTTATTTTAAAATATACCCTCGGTATAAGTGTCAGTTTCAAAAATGAAAATGACAGCACAAGAAACTAAATAAAGAGAATTTTTTTTCCATACCATGCTTGAGAATGGAAAGTGTTTCAGCTTTTTAAATCAGCTATTGTTTCAAAGGCGGCAGCAGCAACTTAAAAAGAAGTGCTAATGAGCAACCAAGTACTTAAAATAAATTCATTTTGGCTAACGCAGAAATGAGATTTCCCCAAATTCATGTGTTCAATGTGTAAATTCTTCTGAATCCATTAAAATATCGAATGCATACCAGAAATAATCTTTGGAGTCTGAATTTCCACAAACCCCTTATGAATGAGAGTTTCTCGAAAAAGTTGACAAACACCAGACTGGACACGGAAGACAGCTTGACTAGTGGAGGTCTGGAAAATAAAGATACTATATTAAGATTCATAACTTTACGTGCTAGACCAACTGCTTGCCTTGATCAGGACAATGGAAGTCATTAAAATATTACTTCAAGGATGTTATATTACCTATGGACCTGTAGATGTACCTGATCATGTTTACCCAAAAGCAGTAATATTAAGCGGTAATGCCAACAGTAATAGCTGAAAACACATACTAGCAGTATGTAGTATTGTAAGCAAACGGAAGCTCTTAAGATGCTATGTAGTAAACTACACTTCTTTGACAATATGGATCTGAAATTGTTTACAGCTTCAAATGTAAGAACTAGTTCTTTGAGCTTGAAAACAAATATAACTAGTGTAATTCATTAAGAACCTGTATAACCTATTCCCATCTATCTGCCTCTGTTACAATTCTGACAAGCCTATCTGTAACTTTGATTTTTTTATATCATCTTCAATATTAACCCAACATTAATCAAAAGGGTGCACACTATAGACAACCTATTTCTAACAGGAACAGTTGAAGCTATCAAGTGAATTAAAAGTTATTAAAGACCTTACTTAAACATACTGATCTTCATCCTGCTCATTACTGATTCCAGGATAAGCGATTAATTGGCATCTGATACTTTACTACAAATTGTAGATAACATGTATGTATGAATGAATGAATGCAGAAGATCAAATTCCATGGGACTTTGCAGGAAAAAATATCTATTTCAATAGAAACCCAACTTTACAAAACCTGACCTGGATTACAGAAGCAGAACTATCTTATTACTCTGTTCCTACTCTTATACCATAGTTACACCAAAAAAACAATAAATAATAGAAAAACTGAGAGATCAGAGAGAATGAGTTAGTTTACAATCCTCCACTTCTTTTCTGATAGAAGTTGCTCATCGAAATGACCAAGGCTGTTTTATATCAACCCTCGCTCTGGGGTATATTAAAATGGACATATTACCATATCCATGCTTAGATAAGAGAATTCTTTGCCATGCCATTATAGCCACTAATGATGGACGCTGTTCCAAAGTGAAGCTGCTCTTATCCTAGTTAGATTTATGGTATGGGCGTGCAAAACATTAAGAATGCAAACTGTTTCAGATTCAAAATGCTCTGTTTTAAATATGAGGTGGGTTTGGAAATGTTTCAAGTGCCAATGTTCCAAAATACTTTCAAGATGAGGAAACAGTCCATTTCATACTCCAAATAGGACATTCTAAGTCTGAAATGGTTCAAATTTAAAACATTTTCCACATGTCCAAATGCAGATATAACAATAATAAATGGGATGTAAAAGCTGAATTGTTGAAAGAAAAGGAAAACAACGACAAATCAATCTGTTAAAATAGGAAGTGCATCAATTTTACAGCATTCAAAAAGCAAACAACAGGTGGCTGTACAAAAAAGATAGTTCAACAATAATAAAACAACAAAATATGTTTTGTATGAAGGTGAAAGGATCATTCCTTCTATTAACTTCTCCAAACAATATAGACAAGCTAGCTAGTTTTAAAAAGGGTCAGAGGGACCATTTACAAACTGGCTAACCCACATATTTATAAACAGACTAACAAGCTTTGTGGCTCAGTGAGAAGGAAAAACAATATGATTCACACTTCCATAGTCAGTGCTAAACCCACAACTGACGCTAATGTTGAAGTACTAGGAACATGCAGCTGCCAAACCTAAAGTAGTTACAGGTTGTTGGGTTTTTTTGCTAAAAGGGATATGCGTCATAGAACTCTGTTTACTATTAACTTTTTTTAGGGTGCCTATCTTTTTAGGTTACAACATGTGGTTTTTCACATGATATATCAGCAAGCCACACACATGCAACAAAACAAAGGAACTGTGACATAACTGTCACCGTTATGTGGGTGTAGAAATTTTAAACAGAGCAGATTGTATTCTTTAAAGTAAATCAAGCTTCATCTTCTTTGCATCAATGGAAGGCTAGTCAACTGAGTTAAGCAAAATAGCCAGAGAGAAAGGGACAAATACAATCTTGCTATTTTATTGTAATTTAACTAAGCTCTTAACTACAATTTTGCTGGGATTTCTAAAGATTAGCCTGTCTTGTTCTCAGTTATTTAGCGGAATTCACTCACGGTGGGCACACCTAATTATAAAATATTCATTTACTGCAAAGAGTAGGCATCTTATCTCTAGTTGGAAGTTGTATCTTATTTTTATTTTTGGCCTCTGAACATTGCAAGAGGTATGGACAGAGGTCTCAGATACCCAGGTTCTTGTTTTTGAGATGGATGGTTTGCTCAAAATATGTACAGCTTAGTTACCCTTGAGCTTAAACGTGACTGTGTTTTAAAGAAAAAATGTCACCAAAGATTGTCAAGTGTGTTTAGAAATGGGGTCTAGAGAGCTTGGAGTTTTCCCTTTAGATTTATTTGAAGAAAATGATTAATTTAATACTCTGTAGCACGCACCTCCCAAATAATCTCTATTACATCTTTGTCTTTTCTTTCTGAGCAGGTGAGGAAAAGGAAACACTGAATGTTTTTATTTTCTAAGGATGTAGGTTCAAGTCTATGTAGGAGACAGAAGTCTTCTTATAAATAAAAATGCTAGGTAAAGTTGGTATTTTGCACTGTAGCAGCTTTCCCCCTTTTCATCCAATTTCAAACAATCTTAAAATAAAATAGAATACAATAAAATCGGAGAGCTTGCCAAGTACAAGAAAGGAGATTGAAGGTACACCTATGGCCACAGGCACCACATTATTTACCAACAGAAAAAAGCATATGAGAGATCTACTGCAAGCTGTAAAATACCTGGGTGGTATTGAATTAATTTATTTGTTAGTGTAAAGGCTTCTGACAGGAAGAGAGGAAGGGGGGCATTTTTCTTGACAGTGGAGCCTCATTCTGGTACAAATTTAGAAGTGGGAGAAGGGATAGGAAGAGAATCAGAAAAGTCTCACAACCTATAACACAGGGTTTCAACGTATGAACTATATGATTTGCTGATATTTATCTTTCGTCAAACCTTTTACGATTTGACTAATGCATTTACTGTATTTTTCAGACTATAAGACGCACCAGAGTACAAGATGCACCAAGATTTTGAAGAGGTAAATTTAAAAAAAAAAGGTTTTTGTGCTCCCTGGCCACCAGGAGCACTTTTCAGGCCTCCCAAACCCTCTGCATGCCCCGTTTTTAATGGGAAAAGGTCCATCTTATACTCCGAAAAATACGGTATTTACTTATTTAATATGCTTAGACACCTCCACAATCAAAGACTCTGATGACTCACTAATACAAAAGACAAGTAATTACCAATGCTTTTATAAACAAAAAACAAAACAAAACCTGTATGGGTATTACTTAGCTAAAATGGCTCTTATCCACTACCAAATGGGCTGCTATATTCTCTACCTACAATTGTTTCTGAGTAGTTTACAAAAGAAGCTCCACATAAAGCATATTACAGCAATCTGAAGAGGTGATAAGGGAGAAGAGTTCCAAAAAGTTGCCACTGCTCTACCAATCAGAGCTCTCTTGGTCACTGTATCAGCTGGCCTCTCAAGCAGGAGCTAGGAATCCAGGAGAATCCCCTGATCATGAAGCTGCCTTATTGGGGGCTTTGGACCTCATCCCTAATAATTCAGAGTTAATAATAGTGAGTCATTAACTCTTTTTCTAAAATTCATCATTCCATGTCTGTTCCACTCCATCCAGTCCCTCTTAGTCTTTAGAGAGTGGACTGGAGTTCAACTGTATAACCTGGTGATATTTGCATAATGATAATACTCATCCAATTAATACATTTAAGCCAATTCTTGAGCCATTCCACTCAGGAGTGACCAGGAACTCAGCTTTTCATTTCCAACCAATACTGACTGGAATAGTGCATTCAAGAAGGATAGAGTCATTATACTCTAGTGCTACCAACTACCAACCCTTGCAAGTGGCTCAATAGGACATTCAATGGCATCAAACAGGGTCATAATATCAAAAAAGGATGTTGAGCTCCTAAGAGTGCAGAAAAGAGCAACAGAGATGATAAGAGGTCTGGCGGCTAAACCATATGATGAATGATTGAGGGAAATAGGTATGTCTAGTCCAGGGGTCAGTAAACCGCAGCTCTGGAGCCACATGTGCTTCTTTCATCCCTCTGCTGAGACTCCCTGTTGCTGGTCGGCTCCACAATTGATAGGACTTTCAGTTAGGACAGTTAGAGGAAAAAGGATGCCACACTAGGAGGAGACTCTATGGTGGGGGAACCGACTTCCAGTCAGCAGAGGAAAAAGGAGGAGACTATGATGGGGGAACCAGACATCTGGTCGGCTCCAGAATGGAACCAGGAGCTTCCGGTTAGGACCTTTGTGGCTCTTTGAGTGTTTAAGGTTGCTGATCCTGGTCTAGTCTAATGAAGAGTAGATATTATAGAAGTCTTCCAGTAACTGAAGGGCTTTCACAAAGAAGAAGGAATCAACTCATTCTTCAAAGCAAGACAAAAAACAAGGAGTGAAAGCTCATTAAAGAGAGATCTAACCTAGAACTAAGGAGAAATTTCCTGACAGTGAGAACAATTGGAATGGTTTGCCTTCAGAAGTTGTGAGTGCTTCATCACTGGAGATGTTAAAGAAAGGTTGGACAGCTATTTGTCTGGAATGGCATATAGGATCTCCTGCCATGGGCAGGAGTTGGACTAGAATATCTCCAAGGTCTTTTCTAACCCTATTATTCTATGTTCTAAATTCTAATGAGATGTACCAAGACCAGAATCGTGGTAGTCTATTCAAATCTTGCTAAATGCAATTTCTTTTTCATGCCTAGGTCCAAATCTCCCCCCAAAAGGGATCCAGATAATTCACTTCATCCAGGATTTTCTGCAGCTAATGTTCCTTTACCTTTCCCAAAAGAGAGAAGTTTGAGTTTTACCGTCTCTCAAATCCAGTCACAAGTCTTTCCTTGGTTGTTCAAATGAAATAGGAAAGGCTTGAGACAAGCTGGTCTACAAATGACTGAATTCATATTGTAGGATATCTTTCATGTCCGCTCCTTTAAGACTCCACAAAATGTTGTCAATCATTTCATTTCATTGGATTTGCACATGTGGCATCTAACTCTGAATGAATGTGATCAACCACAATGGCATTACACTATTACATGGTAAATATAAATAGTCGATAAGAGTATTAGCAATGCTAGACTGTAAACATTAAAATGAATTGCTTGGGTTATTTTATTGTTTTGAAATAAATTGGTACTAAAGTGCTTATTGTAATGTATTGAAAAGTATTATTATTTTGTATTACTGTTGCATCGTTCAGATGCTATGAACAGTTATTGAAAAGAAATGACTTAGATAATGGTAATATAAAAGAGTTGATTGTCTGTGGCTCAATGGTTTCTCTTAAACAACCTCATATTTGTTCTAAATATAGAAACAGGTAGGATGAGTAGAATGTACAGTATTGTTTCTTCATTTTGCTCAATAGCAATGGACTAAATACACTGCTTGGATTTTGAGGTCATCTTGAGTCTGAATATATTGAATAATTTGATAAATAAATTATGATAAACTTATGATTGTTATACCAAGATACTATGAGATTAAACTGCACATTAGTTTTGTAGTAAATCCCCCCAAATATATTATGTATTCCTTTCCAAGACCTAAATTAAATATTTCTCAAGCATTTAAGACAGTGAATTTTATGAAGTGGGGAAAATGCTACCCAAGATGTGAGGCTTCTACTCTGAAACATAGCAACCCTAGGAGTAGATGGAATACTCCACAGTTATTTTATATAGTCTGCCTCTCTAAACAGCAAAATAAGCAAAAAACCAGAATAAAAAAAATCTCTGGAATAATCTTTCCTATTACAATAAGAGCTCTGACAGCATATCAGACTGCAGCATAGTAGTTCTCATATCTCAGTGATAGTGCTTGAAATGGGTGATGATCTGAATAGTTCATAGGATATGTGCAGGTCCAATTAACTAAAGTCTTTCCATGTAGCTTAGCCCAATATAGGAAGAAGGAAAGAATGCTTGAATTCTCTGGTCATAGTAAGCCACATTTAAGCCATGGTTTGTTGAACATTTTAACAATATATTTGTATCAAATTATATTTAAAAAGCTGGAATCTATTAGTCCAAAAAGCAACATTAATATTTCTGACTTGTCTAGGGGACTATATGTAAATTCCCACTATAACAATCTGCCCTTATCTCCAAACTTGTCTTACTCTCTTGTGCAATTAACTAATGCTTAATTGGAAAAGTGTTAAAAGTGTTAAATTAATGGAAGGCAGTGTGAAAGAGAGAAAACTTTTATTGTTGGATCTTCCATTCTTTTGCAATATATAGTAAGATACTGAACTGAAGAGTGTGCTAAGAACATGTGAAATACTTTCCTGAAGCTTCAGTTTCAAAAACAAGCCTTAGATAATTGTGAAATTCCTTGCTTCACTACCTCTCATAAAACGTGAATATTGCTTTTGGAAAGCTAGAGGCAATATTTTATCTTTCAAGTACATTTCTAGTGTTCACATATGCATAATTCTACGTTGGTACAATACTTTGCTACAATTTAAGGAAAACGCTGCAGCCTCCTTGTACAATTTGAAATCTGGCATATTCACAAGGGACCAATTAGTAAAATGCTAATTTCTTTGGAACAACAAATGAAGTGTGTCCATACAGAAAAATCAATGTAAAACCTCTAGCTCATGGAAATGCTGCCTCCAATATATGTACAGTATGTGTTCTGGTACTTTTCTCCCTCCTCCCCTTCCCCCTGGCCATCAATAGCTTTCCTATGTGCTATTTTATTTGGTAGTCCTCCGAATATCTGAGCCATAGGCATGGTTCATGTCACCACTTCCAGTGGCATAGATCTAGCAGCAAAACTGTATGCAGTTCAGAAAGATGTCTGTTGTAATTCCTGTTACTCTAAAATAGGTCTACAGATGCCCTCTCTTAAGTACTTGGCTTTTACTAGTAGTTTTAGAATGAGAATATCTGTCAATATACTAAAACTATGATGATGATGATGATGATGATGAAAAGACCTGCAGCTATGATTCCTACTGTGAATACTAGTCTTGGAAAGTGGTTGAGATGTGTTTACATAGTATATTTCTCTAGACTGTGATCCAATGGTTCCTACCTCACCAGCTTCAGTCTGGTGAGACCTGACTTTTGTTTAACCCATATGCCAGCGATGGAGAACCTTTTTTGGCTTGTCTGCCATAAGCGTGGGGAGCACAGGAGGGGGAGGTTGTGTGCGGCCGTGCCGCACCCATGATCCCCCCCAGCGCGCATGCGTGCATGACGGGGATTCCCCCCCATTTTTGCATGCTTTTGTTGCCCTCCCCAGGCTTCAGAGGCTTTATAGGAGCCTGGGGAGAGCAAAAACACCCCCCCCCGAGGCTTCAGGAGCTTCCCGGAGGCCCTCCGAAGGCTTCAGGAGCTTCCCTGAAGCTTCCGGAGCGCAAAAAACCAGCCTTACGGGTGAATCAGAAGTTCAGAAATGAACTTCCGGTTTGCTCGTAGGACTGGCTTAAGCCCTCTGGAGCCTTCAGGGGCCTTCCGCAGGCTTTCCTGAAGGCTCCGGAGGATGAAAAATGACCCTACGAGCAAACCGAAAATCCCTGTGGGGTGGGTTTTCCGGAGGCTAAAAATGGCTATATTTGGTGTATAAGACACACCAACATTTCCACCCTCTTTTTTGGGGGGGGGGAGTGTATCTTATACTCCAAAACTATCACTGGAGATTTTTTTTTGGGGGGGGGAGGCACAACAGGATTCATTTCAGTTATGATGAACATATACCTAATATGTTAATAGTGCTAAACAACTTCATTAATGCCATCTGATCTAACCCAGTGATTCAAATAAGAGATTTTCAATCTTGAATTCACAGAGAGTGATGTGGGCTATGACAGACAGTCACTTATGTGAGGGAGAGACAGTTAAAAAGTTTGATAGAAAAATAAAATAAAATAAAAATAATTTGAGACAATTGCCCAAATCCCATAGAATGTCATACGATTTTGGTATTCCCATTCAAAATCTTATGAGGTTATTTGAATTTTTGTTTAAAAAATGTTTTTGACCCTTGGTTTATGTAATGCTTTGCAAAAACTTTCCATGATGTTTTAATTATTTACATAAAAACACAACGTTAAAAGTTCATAATTGCTGACTTAAGGTTGATGCAATCTGTTCTACAGAAATTAGAGAATGTCAACAATTTACTGAACTTTCCATGAGTGCTCATCTGCTTTATAAGTGAGTCATTTTATGGGTTAAAACAATTTGTAGTCAGGTTTCTTAAGAAATTTTTGATCTGGGTAATTTACCCAGAGTTTAACTAAAATAACAGTTATAATAAAATTATATCCAGATTTTATGAAACCCGAACTTTACTAGAAAAAAGAAGAAGAAATACTTCACGTATGTCTCTGAGCAGTTCACCATATCATACATTTGTGACTAGAATAATTTCTATATAACAGTTGAATTATTTTTATTCATCTTTTATTTCAAAACCCATAAAAGATATGGAAATACACCCACACATTAAATAATACTTGTATTTATTTGTGTAAACAAACATAAAATAGAATCACTTTGCGGAGTGAAATGGGTGGGTGGGCATATAAATGTAATAAATAAAAATGTTGAGAAATGAAAAATCCACCCTTTTTCAACTACAATTTAGTTTTAGCCTTATGAAGATGAAATGAGTACGTTTTGTAACTTGGCTTTCCTACTGTTGGTTTGAAAAGGTGGTTGTATTACTTTGCAAGCAAAAACAACTCCGATTTGTCTCTTCCTATATCTGCATGTATGATGACCTGTATGCATTAAGATACTGAGGATCTAAACGTTTGCAAAATGTAAGCCATTTTTACCAATCATTGTTATTTAAGAAAGTTCTAAAGTTACTATACAGGAAAAGAAAGTAATGGCAAACACTATGTCATACTACAGCTAAGAAAATAACATGGACATCTTCATGAAGACACCATTAAGTTGATGTGAAGTATGACCTTTATCATACTTTTTAACTGTATACTGCAAGCTACTAAAGTTATTTTTATTCAAGAAACTTTTCCTTCTGTTGGGAAAATTTTATACCTGCTGATTTGAGGTGTTCTGCCTCAATTCCATTGCATTTTAATGTTGTAATTTTAGAATTTATTTATTAATTTATATTCCACCCTCTCACTGTCCTCTGGGTAACTTACAATAGTATAAAAGCACAAATAGAGAAATATTAAAATTAAGACTATTGTAAGTTTAATAGTAAATTACCTCAACTAATCAGTATATTAAGAATGTGATACAAAACCGCACATATAAATAAAGGAATGTCTATCTCTTTGGATGTTTGTTGACCAAAACAAACAAACAAACAAACATAAAACCTACAATAACTGTCAATGTCTTTTGAGATATATTTCATTCTTAGATGAAGAATGCAATTAGTAGGTTAAAAAGAATATAAATTTTTAATTGAAAAGGTAATGTAATAATTGTAAGAGATTATACTTATTTAAATATATCAAAATACCTTGTGATGGACATATAACTTAAACAAAATTTAATTCAATTCAATTAGAAAACAAGGGTTTGCATATAGCTGACAAAGTCTGACAATGAATCAGCTTTCCCTTTTGTATTATTTCCATAATGCAGCTTCCTGACACGTATTTTCCATGCATATATATTTATGAATGTTTAAGAATATAATTTGCTATATATATTCAACCTTGAACTTATTCTACATAAATTTTCTATTTCACTGTTCCCATTTAGAGCATCAGAAATACTGTATTTTTCAAAAAAGAGGCTGAAAATCTGGGTGCATCTTATACATCGAATACAGCATTTTTTTGCCTCCCGAAGCCCCGCCCCCTTTACCAAAATGGCTGTGCATACCCTTATAGAGGCTTTCAAAGAACTCCTGGGGGCTGCAGAGGGCAGAAATGAGCAAAAAATCAGCCATTTTTGGCCCAACCCAGCAGCACTCTATAAGCCTCCATAAGGCTATGCATGCAATTTTTTTGAGAAAAAAACAGGCCCATTTTTGCGAGAAATGGGCCATTTTTTGCTCTTTTTTGCCCCCCCCCACCTCCCCCAGGAGCGCTCCGCAAGCCCCCCCCAAGGATATTCATGCCTTTTATTTGAAAAAAAAACCGGCCATTTTGGGGAGGTTTGCAGAGTGCAAAAACTTTTTCCCCCCTTTCGGAAAGCTCTTTAGTTAGAGTGATTGATGAGAATTACATTGATCAAGTGCTGTGCCAGCAGAAACAAGTCTTAGGTGCTGCAGATTGTCAGATTTCCTTCTCCAGCACATGGATAAATACACCTGAAAACATCTACCTATCTATCTACCTACCTACCTACCTACCTACCTACCTACCTACCCTCTCTCCCTACCTACCTACTGTATTTCTCTCTCCCTCTACCTACCTACTCTCTCTCTCTCTCCCTACCTACCGTGTTTCTCTCTCTCTCTATCCTTCTACCTACCTACCTACCTACCTACCTACCTACCTACCTACCTACCTACTCTCTCTCTCTCCCTACCTACCTACTGTATTTCTCTCTCTCTCTATCACTCTATCTGCCTACCAACCAATTCTCTCTCTCTCTCCCTACCTACCTACTGTATTTCTCTCTCTCTCCTTAACTACTTTTTTTTTAAATTGCTTCTTCAAAACCTTGGTGCATCTTATACTCTGGTGCGTCTTATACTCTGAAAAATACGGTAGCTAAAATAAAATTGGCTATCTCTAATAAGAAACCTAAGTGGTATACGGCATCCAGGAATTTTTTTTAGCAAATTATGGCTTGATTATTGAAAATGATATGCTAATTAATTAATTAATGATTGTTAATTAAGTTAATTAACGATAGGACTCCCATATAGTTCAACTGGAAGAGATGATATAATACATTATCTGGTTAGTTTCAACTGGGCAGCTGAGAAACTAACTATTTTGAAGGATCTAGAATATAAATATTTTAGCAAAATTCTTTTAGGAAAGGAAGATTGGATCAATTTTGTTCAATTTGGTTTTGAATGCCACAGAAAATGTAGTTAGGTTAATTAGATAAGCAAATAAAATCTTTTAGTATTTTTGTGCAATTCATACCTTCCATTACTGCTAAGTAAAATGTATTTATAACAATGTATTATGCATCCTTTGAAACATACATTCTTATAACACTATTCTTGCCAGGTTTTGATCAATTTGATCAGTTACAAGTCATTAGGTTCTTACCCTCAAGTCGATAACTCTGTTGTCCAATCTTGTATCCTGGTTCACTGTAGCTCTCCCTTCCTAAATGGTTGCAAAGAAACAAATATTGAAAACCACAGTAGGAAAGAGGGAGAAAACAAAATACTGTATAGAATAAGAAAGGCTGACTTTGTTGCATGTTCAGGACATAAACATGAAAGATGTTTAATGTCCAAAGACACAGAAACAGGTAGTCCTTATTTAGCAATCATAATTGGGACCAACAACTCGATTATTAAGCAAAGCAGTGAAATTACAATTGGGCTTTTGATGTTACTTCAGCTTTACTTTGCTTTAGGAACCCGCAAAGGTTATAAATGCAAGGATTGATGGTAAAGTTACTTTTTCATCACTATCATAACTGTGAATTGTCACTAAATGAGGTAGTCACTAAACAAGGACTACTGTTACCTAGAAAGTGTCTTAACACAATAAGAGTACTTGACTTTACAGAATCAAGAGATGTAACTATGTGGTCTGTATATTGTATACTGCATTGATTGTATAAATAGGAGGGCTTCTGATACATATTTCAATTTTGATATCTAAATGTTAAATCACAAATGCAATGTAACCCCCCCGCCCCCAAGGTAACAGATATATGTTGGTTCTAGCATCATAACCTCCAGCCTTAAGTGGAAAATAGGTTAAACTTTGGACAGACTATAGAATTATAACATCCAATTTGTAATCTCCAAGAGACTTCAGTCAGTCAGTCAGTCAGTCTGTTATGGTCTGACGGCTACAGAACTGGCAACAGAGTCGGACAGTGAGGAGGTTGGGGAGGAACATGGCCCAGTCCTGGAGTCCGGGGAAGGCTCGGACAAGGGCTCTGTGTCAGAGGCAGGGAGGGGGCCAGGGCCATCTGGTAGTTATGTGCCGCCTCCAGAACCTCCGAAGTCTGACATCATCGAGGCAGAAGAACAGAACTCTGCATGTGCAGAGCTTACAGAAGGCAAGAACAATTAAACCAAAAGGGCAACTTGGGAGTAAATCTTGGAGATGATTGGCCCCTCCCATAAGACATAAAAAAGGAGCAAACGGACGTGAGCCTTTGCAGGAAGCAATTTTGTTCATTCTGGTTGGTTCAAACTCTGAGATGCTCCGTTTGACTCTGTGCTCCACTTGGTCTTGCAAAACGAATTGGCAATTAGGTCTCTGGCAGCGTTTCAAGAGAAATAAAGGTGGATGCTTATCAGCATTACCTTGAAAGACTGTGGCAGACATCTGTCAAACTCTTCACAGACTGTTTGTGAATCATTACGGGCTGTGAATGATCATAATTCACAGCCGTTTAAATAAAAGATACTTTTTAGGACTAAGCGTGATTTATGCTTTATCAGGAAGCCTAGGTCAGAACATAGTCAGTAAAAGTCAGTCAGTCAGTCATCAAACTTATAAGGCCACCTGATTATATAGAAACTCTGATGGTGCAGACTATTAAAAACAATTTTTTAAAAAAGAGAAAAATAAACATTAAGAAGAAATAAAAGCGAATGCCATCTCTCAAATATACAGCAATTCCATGAGGGGCCACCCAACTTAACCCAAGGCCTAGGGAACAACCAGGTTTTAAAGGCCCCAGAATCAAATTCCAACAACAAAAACGAAAGAAAAGCCAGATGGCAAATCCTTTAGCAAAATATTTCTCCACTAATTTAAGATCCATTAATGCCCTACAATTTCCAGCAAGTCTTTGTCACTGCTCATAGTGGCTGGGAAAAATGCAATACAGTTCAACAGCATCTGAAAGGAGACATTTTCCCCACTCTCATCTTAAAGAATGTGTTGCAACATTGGTACCTGCAACATCTTGGATTATGAACCAATGTAAACACTGAATGTACAAATTAACTGACTACAATCTTATGAGATTTTGCAACATTGGAGATGAAAAGAGATTGCACTATATTTCAGCATTCTCATGAGGTTTTGGCCATTTGAAATGTTTTTAAACCGAAAAAACCTTATTGTGTCCCACAATGACACTTAGTGCTTTTGACACTTGCCTCTGACATTGTTTTTTTCTTAGCTTTTAAGAATATTCCAAGCCTAAACCTTTTTTTTTCAACCACTGTCCTCCAAAGTACATTGAGAACATTTCTCAGGGTTAGTTTCCAATCACTTTAATTTTGAAAGAAAGTAGTACTGTTGTTTTTGAGGTTGCTCTATGATCACATATACAAGAAAATTCAAACATACATTTCCCATCAGATTAATCAAGTCATCTTTGAACTGAGATTTCTGTTTAGAAGGTCCATTCTGCATATGGCTATCTATAAAATTTCCCTTATTAATCTAAGTCCTATTTATAAAGTGACTATAATTGTGAGAACATTTCCATATTACTAAGAGATAAATATGGAGCATACTCTATGCACAAAATCTTGGCATACTAGACATTGCTTAGGGCCAGGTCACTATGTGTTATCCAGCAGTAAAAAATATTTCCCATATTTATGAACTAGGAAGCAGATAATGTTGGATGGCCCAACATTCAGAATTCAACATAGGAGTATTATTAATAGCAGCTAAAATTTGAAGCCTCTGTCTATTTATTTACTAATTTTAATACAATGTTACTTATTACAAAGCACATCTTCACCTCTTCTCCTTCAACCTCTGGCCGAATGGCATCATCCAGCTGCAAGGGCAGTCGCGGTTCAGCCAAACTAATTACATATATCTGAAAGAGACATGATGTATACATAGTTACTAAATGCACTGCAGGAACTACAGTGGGATTTAGAGAGGCATGGTTCTGCAAGAAATATGAAGCCAAACCAATTACTAAAAGACTATGGAGGTCTAAAAAAAAGATACAACATGCATGTTCGGATAGCCCTTGATTTATGACCGGTTGTTTAGCGATTGAAATTCCAACAGATTTACCTGGGGAGTACTAGCATCCTATATTCGAAGTTTTGACAGTTTCCCCCTCCCCCCTTGCAGTCACATGACTGCACTTCAGCATTTACAGCTGTTTGCAGGGCTCCATGATCACATGACCAAGTTTGATGATGTTTTTATAGAAAACCAGATTTACATAGTGAACCACTGGTTTAGTTAATAACAGAGACATTCACTTAATGACCACAACCTTTTCTTAATGATTGCCACACCAATGGCTGTAAAATCAGGTGACCAACCCATTTTATGACTGTCATGAATTAGAACCATGATGGCAGACCTTATTACATCATAACTCGAGGACCACCTGTATTTGGTTAATTTTCATATTTCTAACAGAATTATTGACTAAAGATAGCATCTTTAAAATAAAATCCAAAAACTGTATTATAAAAGATATTAACCAAACTTAATCACTTAAAATAATAACAAGCCTGAAAGAACTGAACTGTTTTGAAATTACAAAATCAGTTTCAGATGTAGGAAAAACGAACAAACAGATAATGAATTGCTGCAGTTGAAGGTCTTGAACAGAATTATAATCTGACTGTCCTGTCCTTTTAAAATGTAAAATATAAACATAAATGTATATACTAATAATATGAGAATCTTCTGGGGAAGTATAAGAATAAAACAGCAAGAAGGGGAAAAAAATAAAAGAAAAATAAATTCATAATCTTAAGTGAGTAAATATTTAGGAACCTGCTTCAATAAGTGATTGATAAATAGCTCTTTCTTTTTTTCTTGACATATTCTTAGAACTGTCTTTTGTTCCAATGACAGATGACTGAATTTGTCCAGGAAAAAAAAGCAAAGATAAATTACAGTAATACAAAGCTTTATTATGTGCTGGTGGAGTTGGCATGAAGCCGCTTCACCATCCCAAAGTCAAGTGTTTAGTGCCTGTCTATTCCCACCATGTCAGTCATTTTATGAACATGTAAGCCTGAACGTAGGCAGCAAATTTGCAAGCGTGCTCATAATTCACCCCCGATATTGCAAAATTCCTAAAAGGTTCCCCACATCTTTGCTTTCCTCTTCCCTTTTAATAGGGAAGGCAATATTTGAAAAATCCCGGAGTCTGGACTTTTCTACTAGAGGAAAAACTATTACACTTTCTGAATTTGTTTAAAAGACAGCTGGAATTTTAGTGGCTTGTCTTGAGGGATGCACATGTTTATTTGGATTACATTATATATATCTGTTCTGAACTAGTCATATCTTCAGAAAAACAGAGCCTGTATATATTTTGTCATTGTTAGAAACCAATTTAGAATAGGTGAAAACAAATCTTCATTGCCTTATGAAACTAAAATTTCTTCTTGATTTCTATTTCAGTTGAATTTGCTGCATAAATGAGGATTATTATTTTTTTGTTATTTACAAATGTAAACCAAAAGGACTGCAGTTAAGGAAGTTATCTCTCAAAATAGTAATAAGAAACAATGATGTCAAGGCACATTTTAATTTGCTGATAAAAATATTACCCTCTGAATGTGGAGTTCAACATCTTGCTGGGTGCAGCTGCCAATTTTATTTGGCACTTTTCTTATTACACCTTCAATGTCAACAATGCTCTCTTTGTTGATGCTGTTAATAAAAAACAAAATCAATAATCAGTAAGTCTCAAAGATTCATTTCTGTTTGGAACAGTTATTTAATCATGCAGATAGACATAGGTAGCTTCTGTCCTACAAACATTTGTTTAATGATAGTTGAAAGTTATGACAACTTCAGAAACAGCAACTTATGATATATCCTCAATGTTATGATTGTCTCACCACCCCTGTGGTCACATGATTGCAATTCAGACACTTGGCAACCAGCTGACATTTATCATGGTTGCAGCCTCTTGCAGTCCCGATTGCCACCTTCCCATCTTCTGATAAGCCAGAAAACAACCGATGAAGTTGAATTCATTTAATCTCTACATGATTCACTTAACAACCGCAATAAAAATAAAACAGGTCCAGTCATGTGATAATTTGCTTAATGACCAAAATTCCAGTCTCAGTTCTGGTCATAACTTAAGGACTATTTTTTAAAAGAAGACACAGGCATTTTTAGTGTAAAATAAAATTATTAAGGAGGAATATTTAAAATTCTCCTTTAAGAATGAATATTTCTGTTAAATTACTTCTTACAATAAATTAGTAACAGAATTGAGTTATCCAATCACTGTTTCTTATTTCTGGGAAGCATTAAACAGAAATATAGGTAGTCCACACGGACTACAATTGGGACCAGCACTCCACTGCTGAGCGACACAGACAAAAGAAAGAAAGAAACGTGACTGTTTTTATTTTTTATGACTTCAGTCAGTTGTAGTCATTAAGTGAATCACTGTGGTAATTAAGCATGTCATGTGACTGCAACTTGTGACTTCCCTATTGGTTTTGCTTATCAGAAGCCAGTTGTAAAGGCTGCAAATTGAGATCATGTGACCAGATTGCTATGACCGTAGTAAGTGCATAGCGCCTGCCAAATGCATGAATTGTAACATGAAGCACACCGTTCTTCAATGGCTGCAAGCTTGAGGATTGGTTGTAGGTAGGATTTGGAGTACCGTATATTGTTTGACAATTCAAATCTCTCAGATCAAATAAATGTCCAAGGATGTTAATAAGGCATTCCTAAAAAGGTACAGGTAATCCTGGATGTACAACAGTTCATTTAGTGATAGTTCAAAGTTACAACGGCACTGAAAAATGTGACTTATGACCGTTTTCATGTTTATAACCATGGTAGCGTCCCCATGGTCACATGATGAAAATTCAGATGCTTGGCAACTGGCTCACATTTATGACCGCTGCAGTGTTCTGAGGTCATGTGATCCCCTTTTGCGACCTAAATGGGGCAAATTCACTTGCTTGGGCGCACACACCGTTTGCACTTGTAAACAGATGGAAAAACCGCTTGTTCGTGTAACTCTTAAGTTAGAGTTTTCAAGCTGAAGTGATGTTGAAATGAGACTGTAACAAAGTGCCCTACATTCAATTGTCACAGAGCATTCAGTTTCAATTTTCAAATGAAAACTTCTGTTATCCAAATATTAGTCAAGACTTTCTATTTTAACCACAGGACTGCAGCTTGGTAAGATCTGTATAAACATCTTTCAGCAACAACTCTGGGTTGCCAGATCAAACCCACAGACCCCACTTAGTGGTGAATCACTTTCAATCAGTTTTCTCAAACACATTTTTTTTTTAAAAAACCCTTCACTTCTTTAGTTAGGAAACAAATACATTTAAAAGTTGTTTTTAATTAAATAAACGTAGTGTCACTGGACAAGTGGACGACAGACTGATTCAATGAAAAACCAATTCCTGTTTTTCTCAATGTGATTAATTTTGTATCTATTCTGAGAAACATGAAACCTTCCTAGCTCTCCCTCTCTCTCTCCCTCCCTCCCTCTCTTTCCCTCTCCCTCTCCCGGTGTATGGCCTTAAGGTTAGTTTTTGACATAAAACACAGTATCCTATTTCCCCCCTTATCACTTACTGTTTCTGTAGCTTATTTTCTTACATTTTGTATGCAATTAATTATATGGATTATTTATAACTTTGAAATCTAGCATACTAGTGAACACGTAAGCTTTGATTCATTTTTAAGTATTATTGATATTTAAAAAACAGCCATTCAACAGCATTTCCCACACTTTTAAAAGCTGCATAAACCTGGGTCTCTTGAAACAGTTAAAAATTCTGAATTTATATTTTTCCATGCCCAACCTAATAGAAATTAAAAAATAAACAAATAAAAAGAAAAGGTGTGGAAAAGAAAAGGAAGTAAAGAAAGAAAAATAAGAATATAGTAAAGAAAATGTGTTACAGTTATTATTATTATTTTTCCATTAAAGCAAAAAAGGGGAATTAAATAAAGAATGGGTACTTTGTCACATAAAATGCAGAGGGACTTGGTAATTACTGATATAGTTTTATACTGTATTTAATATCTGAAAGCACATAACTTCAGACAAAGGTAGATAATTTGTTGGAATCTTTAGAAATTCTTTTATGATTATAATCCCGTGCCATTTAACATACTAGCTGGCAATGATAGGATTTGAAATCCAAATGAATTAAAATTTAAAATAAGAATAAACTATCATTTTTCTATCAAGGATGTAACTGCTGACATTTGACTGTATAGGTGTCAAACTCAATTTCATTGAGGGCTGTACGTCACCTGTGTCAGGGGCGCTTGTGGCGGCCCAAGTACTCTGCCAGCGAAAACGGGCTCCTAATCTCCATTTTTGGCTGGGACAGCCTGCTATAACCCTCTGCCAGCAAAAATGGAACTCAGGAGGGCTGAGGCACCATGGCCAGTCCTTTGCTGTTTCTAGGATGGCCCCATGGGCCAGATCTAAGGCCCCTGTAGCCTGAATGTGGCCTGCAGGCCTTGAGTTTGACACCCCTGGTATAGGAAGATGTAAAGTAAGCAGCAAATAGGGCCAGAACAAAAGTGATTAAATATCCCTTTCTTCCTCTCCCATCCCTTTTTCTATTTCTTCCTCTTTTCAAAAACAGTGTATACATGAAGGTAAAGATTGCTTTTGACACAGATGTGAACAGATCAATTGTAAAGATGATTGTACATTTTGAAACTGTCATCATTATGTTAGAATACAGAATAAAAATAAACCCAGATTTTGGTCCAAAACACCTATATTAATAATGTATTAATAAGCCCGAATAGTTAACCTACTGAGAGGTACTAGATTTTTTTCAAACAGATTGTAAATTGAATTCCGGATTTGATAACAGAAGGATATTCTTGTCAATGGTTTTCTTATGTACAGTTAGCAGAAAGGTTTAAATGTGGCTAAAACATTTTATATTTTTGAACAAAAGAAAACTGAGTTTGAAATAGAATTATGTATTATCTATGAATGTGTAAAATGTATAAACTTTTACTGAAATATCAGACAGAAGAACTAATGAAAGAATGTATGATAAAATGAGCTAAAATCTTTTATTCCAATATACAGAAAGACCAGTTGGAAAGTGCATGGATGAAAGGACTGAAATCTACTTTATGTTCCAGTCTTAAAGATATTTTTATCAGATATATCATTGGGATTTGTCACTGCAGAAATTGGTATATAATGTATAACGATACTTCAAATTGTTGCTGGAAATGTGAACAATATGAAGGGACATTTTGTCATGATTTACGGATGTGTAAATATTTTGGATACAAATATGTGCATTGATTCAGAAGATTTTAATGATTAAAGTACAACTGAAACAAGAAACTTTTCTTTTTGGACTAATGGGCAAGCAATTAGAAAAAAAAAATTATGGAACTTTGTTCTTTTATATATGACAACTTTAGCAAAACTATTGTATGTCCAAAATTGCAAAAGATCAATACCACCTACAATAGAAGAATGGTTAGTGAAGATGATTGAGATTGAGAAAATGGCTAAATTAACCTCTTAAATGAAAGAAAAAGCAATGTCTATGTTTAGAAGCCTCTTCTAGACTTTTTGCAAGAAACAGGGGGGGGGGGGCAATGTGATTTTCATTAGAAATTGTATAATAGAAAAAAAATTAGGGTTTTGTGTACATGTAGTCCTGGCTTAATGATGGGCCATTTTACAACTGATCAAAGTTATGAAGGCCACGGAGCGGGTACTTTATAGTGTGTGAAGAATTCCTGGCTACCATAAATTATTCTGTTGTCCCCTCAGTCACATGACGACATGCCGGATGGGTCAGTTTTATGACCAGTCATGGCATTATTACATGTTGAGGTGACTGTGATTTGCTGGTAAGAAATGCCCATTCAAATGAATGGATTTGCTTAATGACCATGGCATTTGCTTAACAACTGTCATTTTCACTTAACAACTGTTGCAAAAAAATTAATCATGTCGGTGCATTGACTGATGACGGTAATGCTACACAATCATAATTCTGGGCTCAATTCCTGTTGTATGACAGGAACAATCTATAAAGGAGAATTTTGCTTATATTTGCTGCACAGGAAATAAAAGTTAGTTTCTCTCTCTCTCTCTCTCTCTCTCTCTCTCTCTCTCTCTCTCTCTTTCCCTCCCTCTCTCTTTCTTTCTTTATTTTGTAAAACATTTTGAAATTATTTTTTCCTCTTAAGTCATGGTTTCCAATTCTGAACTCCAAATAAAACCAAAGTGTAAAGTTGGATTTCTTTTCCTTTGATAATCAATTTGTTGTTGCTAAACAAATTAAGAACAATTTATAAATAAAAATTACTTGTGTGGATTCAGAAAACAGAATTATACCATGTTTCCCTGAAAATATGACATGTCCTGATAATAAGGCCATGCCACATTTTCTGGTGGGCAAAATTATAAGCCCTCCCCCGCAAATAAGCCCCCTGGACAACCCCCCACCTCCGGCCAGGCAGAGTACCACTCACCAACCTAGTGGTATCCCGAAGGTGCCAAGCCGCAGGAACCGGGGAGGGTGGGGGAGAGGAGGCAAAGGTGATCGCGTTGCTTGGCGCCTTCGGGATACCACTAAGTTGGTGAGCAGCGCTGTGCCCAGCTGAGGAGGGGGGTTGCCGGGCGGCTGCTCTCTTCCGAGCGGGCTCCCAAAGAGCTCAGGGGCGAATGGCTGTGTTGCGCTGTCGCAGCAGCGCAACACAACAGCCATGAAGCGACCACGCTCACGAGCAGCCACCCGGCAAACACCCTTTCCAGTCGGGCACAGCTCCATTCACTGACCTAGGGGTATCGCCAAGCCGCATGAGCGCATGTTCACCGCTGCCCGGCTCCCGTGGCTTGGCGCCTTCGAAATGCCAATGAAAGTCACTCTGCACAGCTGGAGAGGGGGGTTGCATGAGCGGTTGTTCCCGCTCGCGTGCCTCCCAGCCTCACGATGCCCTGGCCCCAACTCTCTCTGCAAGGCCAGGGCACCTCCGCTGCCGCCGCTGCACGGCTTTTTTGGTGGCTTCCAAACTGACTCTTTTGGCAGTGGCCGCTCTAGCTGTAGGCTCTATGGTTGTGGGCCAGCTGTTGGCAGAGCATACAACCATAGAGCGTACGCCCAGAACAGCCACTGCCAGGAGACTCGGTTTGGAAGCTGCTGAAAAAGCCATTCGGCGGTAGCGGAGGTGCTCTTCCTCTGCAGAGAGAGCTGGGCCAGGGCATTGTGAGGCTGGGAGGCGCATGAGTGGGAGCGGAACAGCCGCTCGCGCAACCCCCCTCTCCAGCCATGCAGAGTGCCTTTCACTGGCATTTTGAAGGCGCCAAGCCATGGGAGCCGGGCGGCAGCGAACAGGTGCTCACGCGGCTTGGCGATACCCCTAGATAAAATAAGTATCTTGAAAAGCTGAATTCTAGGACAATAAAGCAACGAAATGAAATGTAAAAAAAAGTGAGTTTTCAGTTGTATACACCAGTGAGAAATAATCTGGCCTACAAAAAGGGAAATAAAAAAGTAATTCAGTGTCCAATAGGTGAGGTGAGTAAAATAAAGACACCATGTGGGCCCTGGGAGTCCTAGTGGACAATGTTAAATACGAGCAACAAGTGTGTGGCAGTAGTAAAAAAAAAAGCTAATACAATCCTTGGTTGTATAAACAGAGACACAGAATCAAAATCATGTGATCTGTTAGTACCGCTTTAGAAATCCTTAGTATTTGAACACTACACCCATTTTGGTCACCCATTGCAAAAAAGACGTTGAGATTTTCGAAAAAGTCCGAAAAGCAACGAAGATGACTAAAGGCCTGGAGTCTAAAACATATTAAGAACGGTTGCAGGATTTGGGTTTGGCTAGTTTAGAGAAAAGAAAGATTATGGATAACATGATAACAGTATTCCAGTATTTGAGAGGTTGCCACAAAGACAAGGGAGTCAACTTATTTATAAAGTACCCGTAGGCCGGACAGGAAACAATGGATGGAAACTAATCAAAGTCAGAAGAAACCTGGAATTAAGGAGAAATTTCCTAACAGTGAGGATAATTAACCAGTGGAACAGCTTGCCGTCAGAAGTTGTAGGACCGTGATGGCAAACCTATGGTACGTGTACCGGAAGTGGCATGCAGAGCCATCTCTCCGGGCACATGAGCCGTCGTTCGTTGCTCGTCTGGGTTCTGGCACGCTGGTCTTCATGTGCATGGGAGCACTGGAAACCGGAAGAGCAGCCGCCCAGCCAGCTGATCTTTGTGTGCACACGCACACCAGAAACTGGAAGATCAGGTGGCTAGTGCGCATGTGCATACCAGAAACCGGAAGATAATCTTCCTGGCAGCTTTTCCAGTTTCCGGCACACTCCCCCCCCCCCGGGTCTCGGCACTTGGTGCCAAAAAGGTTTGCCAACACTGTTGTAGAATGTTTAAAAAAAAGACTGGACAGTCACTTGTCTGAAATGATATTATAGGATATCCTGCTTGGGTAGGGGGTTGGACTATAAGACCTCCAAGATCCCTTCCAGCTCTATTCTGATTGATTGACAATCTCATACATGATTTATATGTGAGATAATAAGAACGGCAATCTTAATCTTGTCTCCCTATTACATAGCACTAAAAAAGAGAGTTAAAGCTGTGAGGCATCTACTGAAATCAATGTGTTTTTTGCATAACAAAAGCAAGATGAACATTTATACAGAAATAAATATATACAACTTAAACAACTCCATACCATTTTTCTTTGAACTTCAGACATAAGAGCTCTATTGATTTTTTTACTGCTATTAAATCTGCAAAATATTTTCAGTTTAAGAAACGGTTTCTTGTAACAAGTATGCAGTAGAAACCAATTATCCAGAATTTGCATACAGTATGAAAGCCAAAATAACATCAGTTCAGTGCAACTGTGCCAATAGTTACCTCCACAGTTATGAAAGTTCTCGGTTATGTGCTAATACTAAGAAAGAGGAACTATTGTTTAGTTGGCTAAGGAAACATTATAGAAAAATGGACACAGCGGCATAACCTCCAAAACTCTTCTTTCCTTATTATAGGAACCTCTCTCTTATAAGCTGTTCAAAGCAGGTTTCTTGAAAAGGCTTGAAAAGCCAGATTCATTAATTCAACACCAGGTTGTTCATTGGTGTGTTTGTGCGTGTGTGTGTACTAATGAGTCTTTAAAAAGAAGCTAACAACATTTTAACATTTAAAAAAATATTCTCTCCCAGTTTATAGAAAACTAATCAAAAATAAAATTAAGAAGGAGCTGTAAGGTTCTATAAAACATCACAGAACAGAACTTCTTTGTGGCTCTCACAATACAGATTTATTTTGGGGCTTATGACTGGGCTGTGCCTTTTGAATTTTTTTCCTGCTTTCTCAATAAGCACTGGCACTGCAGCAGGGGCCAGTGTTTAAAAATAGGAGAATTAAAAAAAGATGTTAATCACCAGACATGCTACTATAGTAAAGAATGGAAGAATTTATTTTATCCATATCTATGTGTCCTGTACTTTTAAATCTTTTATCCTTAACACTGATCATCCAGGGCTTACTTGTGTCCCGTCCCCGTCCCCCCACTTCAAAATACTGGCATACAAGTAAACCCTGCACATGATGCTCTGAGAGATGCTGATGTGGAACTTCAATGTGTATTTGATATTGAAAAGGTACGTTTGTTGAGCTTTGGAATGTGTGTGCATTTTTCATATGTTCTTACCTTACTGTTTTAAAATTATTAGTGTAATTAAATAGCACGTGGGCTGTGTATGAGTGTCTTTGAGTCACTTTTGACCCTTGGAAACTTCCTGGAGAAGTTCATGAACTTCTCTGTGAGTAAAGTAAAACATTAGAAATGAAAAGTGTTGTTGTTTGAGCTGGGCTTGTGACTGGTAAATAGGTTGCAATACAAAGTTCATCAAATCTGTTGTTTAGACTTCCTAACAGTGGTGGGTTGCAGACGGTACGTCCCGGTACAGGTGTGCTGGAGCCTGCCTGGAACACTGGATACAATTCCGGTACAGTACTCCGGAGGGCCCACGCGCCTGCCCGAGCTCCTTACCGGTCTTTTAAGTCTTCGGCGCTTCCGAGCACACACACGACGCGTACAGGATTATATATATATAATCAAAACATTAGGAAAATGTCATAAGGGAGATGTGTTCACTGAAAGGAATGTAAAAGAGATGAGCTGTTCTCTTTGTTTTATAACCTGTGGGCTGTGCAACCTAGATTTACTTAAACTAAAAACACTTCTGTTTTTTCCTCCCGTTTTTTGGGGAGGGGGGAATAGAGAAATGTTTTCAAAACAGATTCTCGCTTAAGAAAACTTCAGTGGGTGAGAAAAGAATAGGCTTTGTTGCTGTTGTTTCTGACTGAAAATTGTTCTCAGAGTTTCAAGAATGTTTTAAAAAAAACACACACACACACCGATAAATTTTCGGTAGTCTGACTGGTAGATAGACTCTCAGTACACTAGTTTTTCTTGAAGATGTGGAGGGAGTTACAGCTAGTATCTAATTACTTCTGTTTTCTATGACCAGAACACTTAAAACAGTTCAGATTTGACACCAGCAGAATACAAAATGCTCAAGTTGAATTTTATTCTGTGACAGCTCAAAAAAAACCCACGGTTGTATGCAGCTACATTGGCTCCAACATATATTCTGTTATCTTAGATAGCTAACAAACCAGAGTAAAGCATGATAGAAGACATGCTCTTGTTTAGTTACCAAACCTGGCAAAACTACTAACTTACTTCTTACTTTCTTACTCATCCAGAGGGTACTCTCCAGGAAAGATGACATGTTAACTCATTGTTCAAAACCTGATTGTTAACTCATAACCTTCAATAAGAATATTTCCTTCACTTTTTTGAATTTCATCATTTGAAGTTAGTACCTACACGAACTCTCCAGATTACTGGTAGCTAGCTGCCTACTGCTCAGATATGTATGATCAGAAGTGAGGAAAAAATGGTGTTCCTCAGAAACCAACTCATGATTATCACATTTTAGAATAAATCACTGGTCACATTACTTGGCTGATATCCAGTGTAGGACTTGCAGTCATCATAGTTGAGTGATGCATCTTGCAGGGAGACCTGATAGTGATCATCTGAGTGATCCATATTGAAATTCTCCAGTCATGCTACTACCTAAAGAATGCATCCCAGAGCCTCTATAGCCATAATACGACTTGACCTAATATAGGATTCAGACACTACTGCCTTTGATAAGTGGCTCTATCATGACTACCTCCATTCTAGAGGAGTGATGCAGTAGTTAAAGAGCAGCACTGCAGGTAACAATGCTTTGTCCACAGTCTGGAGTTCAATCTTTCAAGGTTGACACAGTCTCTCATTCTTCTGAGGTTGGTAAAATGAGAACCTATATTGTTGGGGGCAATATGCAAATAATGCTTTTACATTGTAAACTGTCTAGGGCAGTGATGGCGAACCATTTTTGGCTCGCGTGCCACAAGTGGGGGGAGCGCAGTGGGGTCGAGTGCGGGCGTGCCGCACCCATAATGCAACACGCGACCACCCCAGTGCGCATGCGCGCAAAACGCGCGACCCCCCCATTTTTACATTTTTTTTGCCCTCCCCAGGCTCCAGGGGCTTTATAGGAGCCTGGGGAGGGCGAAAAGAGCCTCCCCCGACCCCCCGGAGGCCCTCCGGGTCCCTGAAGCCTCCGGGGGGGGCAGGGGAGGCTCTTTTCACCCTCCCCAGGCTCCTATAAAGCCCCTGGAGCCTGGGGAAGGCGAAAAATAGCTTTTAAAAAGGTGAACTCAGCTGGCCAGTGCGCGCATGCGCGCTGGCCAGCTGACAGGGCAGCGCCTCGCGTGCCCTGACAAATGGCTCCACGTGCCACTTGTGGTACGCGTGCCATAGGTTCGCCATCACGGGTCTAGGGTATGCTGTAAAGCACTATGGGGCGGTATATAAGCCTAAAACGTTATTGCTACTGCTATACTTCAAGCAAGGTTTTGATGGGCATCAACCATGGATCAGCTAGAGTATGTTTGTCCTGAGCCTATCCATCAGCGCTCCCCAAACTTTTTTCCTTCATTACCCAAAACTACTCATCAGAAATCTCTTATTTAAATGTCCCTGTTGTGATTTGAGTAATGGGTTTGTGTATCATTAGCCAAAGAAAAACAAATTTACTTAAATTTTGGGTAATTTACCCAGGTTTGGAAGTAGTACTGCTATTATAAACACTACACAGAGCACATACTGCATTTGTGGGTAAATCCAGGAGCACGGTGCTTGTTCCAAATTCAACAGCCTGAGCACAGCTCTGCTCTTTGAGGAGCCAATGGGGCTGAATTAAGACCTAGTGAATGGATTGGCTCCTTGGAATTCCTCTCTAAATTAAGAAGAGAACAAGGATCACACATGTTTGGCTCTATACAGAAACTCCCTACAAAGAGATTGTGAAACAGCCTTCATGAAAGAAACTTCATCAGCAGGTTTGAGAGGTCTGGGGACTGGGGGAACTGTGCTTAAGATACAGTTTGTCGCTTTTCAGAGAGATAGTGGTCTCACTTCTTTTCTCTCTTAACTATTTTAGGAAGCTGCATGTTATAGGTTTTGTTGGAGTTAAGAACTTTCAGAAAGGCAAGTGTATTGCACCACTGGTAAAAACCTTCTATCCTGGATAAAAGAAACTCCAATGCAAAAAGAGGAATAGAATGTGGATCTTGGAAAGTTAAAGGACCAGATGTACTTGAAAGAATATTTCCTGCAGTGCTAAAAAAATAAATAAAATAATATATGTAGTACAGTAGATGATAGGAGAATAACTGAGACAGATTTGAATGTGGATTTGGAGTTTTTTTTAAAAAAGTGCTGCTTATAAAAGTGGTATGGTGAAATATGCTGTCGATCTGAAAATGGATTTTAAAATGTTTGGTGTATAAAAGTGATATGGAAAACAACGCCAAAATAGATTTACAAATGAAACCGTTGATGTCTTAATAATTAAAGGGAGCATACAGATAATAAATCAAAAGAGTGATCTGGAAAGCCTTCTTATCTGGATTTACAAAAGAAATGTGTGAGGAAAAACTGGACAACTTCCTCACACATCTCAACAGCCTACACCCCAAAATACAATTCACTATGGAAATAGAAGCAAACAACCAACTTCCCTTTATGGATGTCCTAATCTACAAAAACTCCAATGGGTCCCTAGGACACACCGTCTATTGGAAAAAAAATATACACCAACTGCTACTTAAACGCACAATCCCATCACCACCGTGCACAGATCAACTCTGGAGCCAAGACCCTCATCTCCAGAACCAAATGCCTAGCCAACCAAGACCACCTGAAAACTGAATTACACATTCTCACAAACGTATTAATCTCCAACGGATTCCAAAGGTAAACAATTACCAACCTAATCCAAAGGGAGACTCCCCCCAAGAACTGAGACACAGAACAGGACAACGGCATCGCCCTCCTCCCTTACATCAAAGGCACCACAGATAAAATCAGCAAAATTCTCCACAAACACAATATCAAGACAGCCTTCAGCACTGACCAAAAAATAGCCAACATCTTAAGAAACCCCAAAGACAAAATCCAGTTAGAAAACCAAGGAGTCTATGAAATACCATGCAAAATCTGCGCTGCAACATACATAGGACAAACTAATAGGAAAATAAATGCACGCATCGCAGAACACAAGAACGCAGTCAGAAAAAAAGAAAAAACTTCCTCCCTTTTCCAGCACCTTAAAGCAACAGGACATGAAATTGATTTTGAAGGAACCAAATTAATCTCCAAAACAGAACACTTCAACAAGAGAGCAATTATGGAAGCCATCGAAATAAACACCCCCACAACATGAATAAACGTGATGATACCTCCCGCCTACCAGACATCTGGAAACCAGCCCTAGTAAACAAACGAGCCCCACCCACTATCCAGGTTGTTACAACACAAAAGAACAACGGACACACAGCCAGCACCTCAGCCATACAGGATGATACGAAACAGCTCACCAATCTACAAACATCAACTTCATCTACCAATCAGGATGCAACTACCCAGCCAATCAACCCACTTACAGCAACAAAGTCAGCACTCCCCCCCCCAAGATTTATAGAAAGACGACAGCCCCGACCACGCCTTACTCGCATAAGCACGAAGCCAAAAACACCAGCCTGAAACGTTGCCAAGACAATCTCAATCTTGCATGGGAAAAGACCCGAATACAACAAGACCAGCATACCTACACCCATGAAAATCTACGAAAACACACACACACACACACACACACACATATTTGTGTTACAACCCCTGGTATGCCCAAATATGGGAGGGAACTCACTACTCCCCTTTTCTGTCTATTGGCTCACTGTAGGAGACCATCCAGGCAGAAAGCCATATTTTTAATGTTGCCTTTTTATATTTGTGCTGATAAATAAAGGGAGACTAGTATAGATCTATTTCCTGATCTATGGCTAGCTGATGAGAGCTAAATAGCTTGAAATAGATGTATACTAGTCTCCCTTTATTTAACAGTACAAATACACACACATATATATGCATGCTTGACCGGGATTGAATCATAAGGAAGCTATTTTGTTAAGTTATCCAAGTTGTTTACACTTGCCTGGAGGAAGGCGGGAGACATCATGTATTTTTTTTTCATCTCTTTATTTTAGTTTTTACTTTTTATATTTTCTTTAATTCGGTTTAGATTTTGATCTTTGTATTTGTAAACCTTAATAAAATTATTGTAAAAAAACAAACTCTCAATGTTTCCCAAGGCAGTATGAATTACTTCTCATACTGGGCTAATAAAACAGGGAACTGATGCAACCTTTTATGTCGTCATAAATAAGACAGAGCTTTTAGCTCTAGACAAAAGAAATGGGAAGAAAGCAGATAAGAGTAAAGTTGTAAACAGGGTACTGGTTGCAATTGTGTTGTAACTGTAACCTTTCTTCTACTAAATATTATTAAGCAAGATTCTTGTTCTATGAATTAACTGTTGCCTGTTTAGACTGCGAGGAAAGAAATCTGACAAGCTGGTAAACACTTGGGATCATTCAGCTTTTGTTACATGGAATACTTGACACCCCACACGTTATTTCATAGGAACTCTATGGGGAACTTTTATTTTGTGCACAATCATGTACAATAGTTGGAGAACCCCTGCCTGCATGATACTTTCAAAATTGTGGTAACAGTGTCTAAATAAGGTGGAGGACATCAGATCGGGGAATACTCCAATAAAGATTGGGTCTATGAAGCATTATGTCAGAACAGTTCAGAAAGGAGAAGTAATAATCTCCATCAATTTGAATTGCTAGATCTGTTAGAATTTCTCTTTTTCAGAAAGTACAAATCTCATCATCTCCTTCTCTTGACCCTCAGAACTATTTGCACTTGTGATATTTCTATAGGCACAGGTAGACACTGACTGCTGGTGGCTGTAAATGGCCAACTGGATGGGGTCTCTACTGGCTTTTGGGGGAAGCCAACATTTGCAATGGTAGATTTAACACAGGGGTGTCCAAACTTGGGAACTTTAAGACTTGTGGACTTCAACTCCCAGAATTCCCCAGCCAGCCATGGCTGGCTGGGGAATTCTGAGAGTTGAAGTCCACAAGTCTTAAAGTTCCCAAGTTTGGACACCCCTGATTTAACATTTCTGCTTACTTCAGTACAGAAGAGGCTTTTAAAAACATATTAGGTCAAGTGTAGGCTTATACTATAATTTTAATACTATAAAAAAATTGAGACAGGACTAGAAAAAAAAAAAAGGGGGGGGGGATCCTGTTCTGAGATTTCAATTGACCAAAACCTGGATTATCACAAGAGTTCATTCTTTTACTAACAAAGGAAGGAGAACAGCAGTATTTCAAACATCTTGTACTAGTATGTTTTTAATCACTGAAGTAATCCTTAAATCTTGATGCAACATACCAATTGCAAAGTGAATAATTGTAAGTATGTACATTTTGCTATTCATCTTAGAACAAAAAGTCACCTTAACACCCATTCTCACGTTTAATGTAAATACCAGGAAACAGACTCAGACTCAAACAGTTCTAAAAGCAAGTCTAGAAGTACTCTGGTCCATTGTTTAGTTTGTTTCCAGGAAATCTTGCTTTCTGTCCTTGTTTCCAGATTTTATTTATTTATTTGATTTGTATCCTGCCTTTATTATTGTCTATAAATAACTCAAGGGAGCAAACCTATCCAACTTACCTTCCTCTTCCTATTTTCCCCACAACAACAATCCTGTGAGGTAGAGTTTGTGTGACTGGCCCAAAGTTACTTTGGTAACCCGTCACATCATCAGGCCAAAATTTTAAAGATATCTACAAAAAGGAGGAGTCCATTGATTGCAGTCCTTTTTGGTAAAACAGAAAGAATCAATTACTGTTAGGAAAATGTTTGATGAAGGGAAAAAAACACCCTACACAGAACAAGATTAAGCACCAGTGAGACCAATTAATGGAATGTAAATTAAGTTCTTAAGCCCTTCTAAGAAAAAAATCGCAGTGCTGAACTTCTAAACACCTTTTAATTTGCCCTTGCTCTTTAGACAAGATGAAATACATTGCATAGCTAGGAACTGACACTTAAAAGAAAAAAAAAGGTTGAGACTGAGTTCACAGGGACACAGAGACATCCAAGAAAATAACGTCTCGGAGCTGAACTTGCCAATCGTTTTGTTAGCGAGCTGAAATAAATGGGAACTGTCTGTGCAAAGAATGTCCCTTTAGCAGCTCAGAATGAACTTCAGGCCTGGGCTCCATTTTGTCTTTTGTAAATTTTAAAGCGTTCAATGTTATAGTGAACTGACAAATTTTAAATACCTACATTTAAAAAAACAAGTACTGCATTGATGTTAATGTGTGAAAAGGGTCCCAACCCCCAGGAGCCAGAATTCCCACAATTGTCCACTGTGGTAACAGGATATAATTGCTTACTTACTTGGCAGCAAACTTTACCATCTGCTTACTTGCATGGTCTCCCACAGCCACTAAAGCCTGGATGTTAAACTGCTGCTGACGTATGACTAAAAAACACTGTTTTCCTGAAAAGAAAGACGAAGAAATAATGCAAGTGTTTCCAGGACAAATTACATGGGAATTTCTGAATGAATTTTTTTTTAAAAAATATGGTCTATTCCTTTAATATCAGGCCAGCCTTTAGATGTATAAAGAAAAGTACAATCACAGACATGTACTGCATAGTCTTTGCTGTGGCTTTTCCAGCACAATAATCTTGAATTTATTTTTTTTTGTTTTTGTTAAAGGAAATTGTCCTTCAGGGAAAAAATATCAAGGGATAATATATACAACATTTCAGAAAAAAGCTCAGACTTACCCTTGCTAAAAATAATATGATGTAAAGAATAATGTAGTTATTTATGTGTAAAAATATGCAAACATTTTAGATGAGGACACACAAACCATGGCAATACCTCCAGATCTAAGGTAACTAAGCTTCAAAGCAGAATAGGCTGATTCTGAGGTTTCTAATCCGCCTCAGTGCTTTTACCTTTTTGACTTAATTTGGCACATTCAAAGTACTTAATAAATATCAGGGTGTCGCATCCTGCCCCATACATCCCTACGCCCAATCCGCTCACACAGAGAGGGACTTCACCGGGTGCCGTCCGCTAAACAGTGTCGGGGGGCGACACCCAGGAGCAGAGCCTTCTCTGTGATGGGCCCAGCCCTGTGGAATGACCTCCCCCGTGACATCAGGATTACTTCCGATCTCCGCTCCTTCCGTGTACAGCTGAAGACCCATCTCTTTCAATTATCTGGCCTGGCTCAACCGTAAATTTTTCTTACTCCTCCTGACAGTTCTTTTAAATTTTTTAAATTTTAAATTGTGTTTTACAATTGGGGTATTTTAATGGTGATTTTTAACTGTCTAATGTGATATAATTTGTTACCTCCCCAATGCATGTATGTCTTTGTATATGTGTATGTTTATGTGTTTGTACATATGTTTTGTGTTTTATATGCTCCATTGTACGCCGCCCCGAGTCCTGTCTGGAAAGGGAGCGGCTAATAAATTCAAAATTTTATTATTATTATTATTATTATTATTATTATTATTATTATTATTATTATTATTATTATTATTATTATTATTATTATTATTATCATTGAACAGAGGGGAGAAGACAGACACTGAACAAACACATGCTTTTTCAGTTACTTCTTTAATCCAGAGTTAAGCAACCTGATGCTTTGTAGATATTTTAAACCACAATTAGAACTGAAGTGTAAACTATTTGGAGGCTACAGGTTGCAGATTCATGTCCCATTCTTTACTAGACTATAATTTACTTCAGGTAGCGAGGTAGTAGTAGCAATGTCAAGCAAAGCCTCCAGAGCTGGCTTTCTATAGGTTTCTCAAGGACCCTATGTTGGACGAGCATTTATCATTTTAATTTGGCTATTCCAAAATGTCAAAAATGAAATTCAGCATCTGTAGTTCTACCTTCTCCAACTCATCTACCATTTCTTCCTGGTTGCCCAGTACAAAAATGGCATCATAATTGTGAATCAAGCTCTATAAGCAGTTAGCTTAAACTGGATTGGTTATCGGGTTTAAAATACTCTAATCTTTCTCTTACCAATGTCTTTTTTGACAGATTTGGTTTCAGAAAGGAATCTTGGCATATGGTATACTTGTTTCAAGTAATGGTAGTAAATAAAAATTACAAACAAAAAAGATGAACTCAAATATTGAACGCAGGTATTAACTACAGCAAATAAATACTTTATGAAGAAAAAATGAAACTAAAGACCACATAATTAGTGGATGTAACAACATTGCTCAAACAACATCTTGACAGAATAGTCACTATGATTCTTGGCCATTTGCATAAAAAAATAAAGTTAACACATTTCCAGAAGGTAATATGACCACAAAATTGAGCAAGCAGTTGAAAATTATGCTAAACTTTTGTGGGATTTTCACTTACCAACTGATCACTTTCTACAACTCAATACTACAACACAATACACCTGATGTAACAATAATTAAAAAAAATAATTGTGTAGATATAGCTAAACCTGGAAACAAAAGAATCAAGGAAAAAAGAAGTGGGAAAAGATGAAATATAGGGATTTAACATTCAAAATAGATAGATTATGGAAAATTTTTGCAGAGACATTCCTACAGTTATTGGCACTGGGTGAAATTAAAACAGATTAAATATATTTTACAAGAATTAAATATTTTTATTATATCAGCTACATATTTGCAAAGAAAAATGATGGGGACATGTTATAACTTACAATATTACTTGGATAATTCCTAGAACTATCTAAGCCAACTAGCCAACTAGATAATTGGCTAGAAATCAAATTTTCAAAGAATACCAGCCAAAGAAGTGATTCTTTGTGTCTTTCATTGTGTAATGTTATTTCTAATAATAATACTTAATAGAATAATAACAATATAAATAATACTTTGGGAATTTCCTGTTAATGCCTTATTGTAGGTTAGTTAGTTAGTAAGTTATCCCATAGAACAGAACATATATTGTACTAAAAGGAGTTTCAAAAATTCATTTTCAAATAATTTTTAAATATGAACCTGCAACTAACCCTATTCCATAACATATTTTTATATATAATTTTTATTGAAAAGATTAAAATACAAACTGCAAAAAAAATACAAAAACAAAGCAAAACTAGACAAAACAAAAATGTGCATAAAAAGAAAACAAACAAACATGCACATTGTTTCTCCTAGTTGAATACTGATAAATGTATTTTAAGAATAATAGTTTCCTCCGCTTGTGAAACAGACCCAGTTTATGAACTTCTACAACTCTTTTTGACCTGGCATCTATCTACTATATAGAAATAATATAGAAACATATGAAAAGAGACATTTATTCAGATACTATAAACTCAACATTATGAAGAAATCTGTAAATCAATACAAGTGCTTTAATTGGGCCTCAAACATACTTGCAGCCAACAAACAATGTTACTAGCATAATCATAAATATTAACTCCAGCTACTACATTTAATATCAATTGAAGTTTCCAAACCACATTTATGGAAGACTCACAAAAAGCATAGTACAATAATCTAACTGAAAGTATATGAGGGTATGGATTAGTGCACTAAAGTATTTGGTGTATTCAATGGCGAATTGTATAATATTCAATGGAGAATTGTATAATATAATTGCATTATATTATACAACTCTCCATTGTCTCCAATAGTAATGTCTACTGAGAGATACTGTGATGGAGCAATTGGGAACAAAAAAAATCAGGACAATAAAAATGCTTATGATGTCTTTTTTATGACGTTGAATAGGACAGAACAGGACTTTATTGATCTGTTTACAGTTCCCCTACAGAAGTAATTACGATTTTATAGGGGATCACCTTGGGGAAACCAACCGGAAGCTGTTAAGACAGTAACAGGTGCAGAAGTATGCACTGAGACTAGGGAGGCATGAAAGACTGGATCCTCTTGACTCCCTGGGGTATAAGAGAGAGGGAAGGAGAAACTGGCAGACTTGCAAGATTTTATTACTACAGTATTGTATGTCTCAATAAAGTGCAATTCTAGTCTTCCTATGGAGTCAGTTTCCAGATCTGATCTATCTAGTAGGGATGAGAATCAAGATGTACTCCTTGATCAAGGTTTGTTATTCTAGGTCCATGTGAGCAAAGTGACAATTTTTAAATCTTGATGATTTGTTAGTTGAAACTCCTCTTGCATCAGAGCAACCCACATCTTAATGAATTATGCTAAAATGTTTTTAACATTAACATTTTGCCAAGACTTCCCTATTTCAACTTGGAATTGAATGTGACTGTCCAGTTATTAAGTTGTAGACAATATGTTTTATAATTTGCATTGGCTTTTTTATTTGTAGCACTTTAAAACCTCATTCTTTTTGTTATTAGATCATCTTCACTGATCGTTTAATTGTATTGTTTTAACAACTTCTGCTTTATACTTTAATCTACTCGATGATAAACCTTTGTAAAAAGCAACGTATCACTTAAACAATTTTTCAATATATGAATACATAATAAAACTGAGAAATACGTAAGCCTAGTGAGCCTTCTGTTGATAAATCATCTTTTCAGTTTGCCCATGGCAATGAAATGAAGCATGCAAGCAACTTCAGGTGCATCTTGGTGCATCTACGTGACTTTTCTCTTCTATGAGGTGCACAATTTACCAGTGGGTTTCTGGTACAATTTATTGTCATCTTTAAGTCATATAAAGTTGTATATGACTTTTAAAAGAGTTATTTGTGATATTGTCCTTCTACAATTGTCTTTGCATGTCCTGTAAGATTTCATACAGTGGGCATATTCTGAGTTCTATCAACAAAACAGTACCATCCTGTAGGACCAAGTCATACCTCCTTCTGTTCCTGTCACCACTATCTGGAATACCATCTTCCCAGAGGCCAGAGAAATTTGTGATCCTAACTGGTGGATGATGGGTAGCTAGTATTTCTATCTGTATTTTTTTGCCCCAATTTTCTGTTTCAGTGGATTTCAACTTATTTTATGGTGTTTAACATTCACACCATCTTGAGTTTTTGAATTTGGTGATGTTTAAAACCAAAATAAAAGTTATGCACAGATCACAAGTATGTGAATACATGGAAAAGAACATATGGCAGCAATGGAAGTAGAAGTGGAAAAAGATAGGATGTATGGGATGTAAGCAATAGAAATACATATAAGAAACACACCAGGACAAGGAGATAATGCTTGAGCTTTTCTGACTCATGACAATGTCAAAAGAAGCAATCTTACCTTTTGCTCTACTAGTATGAATCCTTCCACGAACCCAAACAGTTTCATCAGCTTTCTCTCCTGTCAAATCCTTTATTCGTACCAACACACGATCTGGATATAAAAGATATAGTGACATATATTGAGAACACTTATTCATATTTACATGAAAAACTATTTATTGAATCTCTTAGCAAAATTGTGGGTTGGATCCAGGCTTATACTTGTTAATATGTTGCTGGGAATGGGGCAAAACAGCAATTCTGACTCTTTTATAGTCCCTGTATTCCCTAAAGCCCCTGTATTCCCCTAAAGTTTAGGTGGATGATAAAACGGAATTAGGGAACAGAGAAGACAAGGAAAAACTGCAGAAATTTGTCACTGTGCGCTCCTTGTCCATAAATGTCTCTATGAATATTTGAAAATCTAATATTTTAGGTTCCAGAGACTTTAACATTTAATAATAACTTTGAAACTTATTTCAAATGTTGTTATGGAAAAAAGTCCAAAATAGTTAAATAGCAGAATAATTCAATATAATTTCCTTCTCAAATAGATCTGTTTAAAATAGTAAGAGATTAAAAACTGTATGTTCAGAAAATTCAGAACATTATCTCTAGTCGTAAGAGAAATGAATCTCATGAGTACTTTTATAAGTGATGTGGAAAATTCCTTAAATTTATGTAACACATTTAATCTCCTGCCTCTCTATAGACTAAGAACAATATTCTATTATTTTTCTTTTCCTCATAGACACTAGAAAGACCATAAAATAAAAGCTGCTGGAATGGCCTACCAATAAATTGTAAGAGAAACATGTAAAGATGGCTTTTGCCTATGAGCCCTGAGAATATCATCTCTCATCAAGACTTATCTATGCATATCAGTATAACAGCTACTATCTCCTGACAAAATGTCATATGCATTTGATAACTATGTAAACATATGAATTAATTAGGTGACACCAATAGCACAAATTTCTCCCATATAAACTTTCTTTTTTTGTCTAGAAGATCAATAGTCCTGCAGTATTGTATAATTCCAATATTTGTATTTATGTTTCTATAATGGAATGGCTATAACATAGCTATAGGAATTTGTGAATACAGGTAATGCTTGACTTATGACCTCAATTGAGATCAGAATGGCTGTTGTTAATCAAGACAATTGTTAAGCAAGTCATGCCCAATTTTACAATGTTTTTTGCTGGGACTGTTAAATGAATCACTGCAGTTATTAAATGAATCAAGTGGTAAGTGAAATCAGCTTTCCCCGTTGACTTAGCTTGTCAGAAGCCAGTTGGGAAGGTTGCAAATGGTGATCACATGACCCTGAGATGCTGCAACTGCTGCAAATACAAGCTCGTGCCAAGTGTCCAAATTTTGTGAGGATGTTGCTGTGGTCATAAGTATGGAAACAGGTCATAAATCACATTTTTAAATGATATTGTAACTTTGAACAGTCACTAAACGATTGGTTGTAAGTCAAGCACTACGGTAGTAATGGTAATGTTGGGATATGTCCATGGAGTCATCCAGGTCATGGTTGTCCCAAAGGTGTTTTTTTTCAAGAGGAAATTGGACTTGTTGGGGTTTCTCCAGCTCTGACTGAATGGTGGGGAATGGAAGGATTTATACTCCTTTATACTCCATTTGCATTCTTTTAGTCAGTCCTTGAGGCCATCTGGAGGTTTATCTGTGTCATCAGGGTCACCTGAGTGGTGCAAATGGATGTGGAGCCTTCTTGGAACTGTTGAAAGGACTGTGTTATAGACTGTAGATGTCATATCCCTTCCCCTCTATTGGGAGAGGGTTGTTCAATTTTGACATAGATGGCCTTTTTGACCCCTCTTTCAAACCAGCAGTCCTCTCTGTCCAAAATATGGACTTTGCTGTCTTCAACAGAGTGGCCTTTGTCTTTTAAATGCAGATGGACTGCTGAATCTAGTCCTGATGTGTTTGTTCTCCTATGCTGTGCCATGCATTTATGAAGTGGTTGTTTTATTTCACCAATGTACAGATCTGCGCATGGCTCACTGCATTGTACTGCATATACCACGTTCCTCAGTTTGTGTCTGGGTGTTTTATTCTTGAGGTGGATAAGTTTCTGCCTTAATGTATTCTTGGATTTGAAGTGTGCATGTATGTTGTATTGACTGAAGATCCACCTAAGAATATCGGAAAAGCTCAAACTGCCTCCATCAAAGCTAGAAACAAAACTAATTTGAGGCACAATCAGCACTATGTTACTTATTGTATTACTTCTTCTCTGTATGTTTTACAGAATTTTGAAACTGACCTGGTTTTTCCTGGGACTGTATCATTGGCAATATTCCATACCTTTCTTTTGCATAATCCTGAAAAGAGAAGAGCAACAAAGTATAATAATGTGCCATAATCAAACAGTCATGCTTTGATACATTTCACTATAATTCCTCACGGGTAAATAACATATTCTACATATGAAATTTAGAATTAACTAATCTGCACACTAGTCTGAGATTCTGAAATATACAATAGTAATGGAGTTCAAAATAAATTCACCTCTGAGCACAATAAGATACATGAATCACTCACCATGCTACGCATATATGTAATCACTTAGTAACATTCAGTCCTATGTACTAAATTACTTTCATCATTTATTAATAGTGATAAGCACAAGAAAATGTGCACCACCTATGACTTCATTCTCTTTCAATTTTAGCTTGAAGCACGGTATGTGAACTGTGAGAACTGTATAATAACTATACTTCTCTACTGTAATTATAAAAGGATGGAAAATAAGAGTTACTAATACTGTTAACAGATGTAATTCATGTATTCAGACATAACTTATGAGAATGCACTACTTTCTGAGGAGAAATTGGACTATGGCATTCAATATCCCAGTTAATCTGAAGAACTTCAAACCCTGAAACAGAGTTCATTGGTTATTTAGGCTTGAATGGGAACAAAAGAAAGTATTCCCAGAAATAGGGCTATGCAAAATATATCATGCACTAAGGCATAAAAATAGAAAAGCAATCATAAAGTGAATTGAAATTAAGATATTAACACTACAGTAAAATGTATGTCCCGAACAATGCAAAAATGATGTGCAGCAAGTTTTAATCACATCATGCTCATGTTGGGGATTTTGAAAAGGAATATGTTTTTCAATCAATCTGAAACTGTACATTCTTTTATTGAACCATGTTCAACTCCCATTTAGACAAATAATTTGATCCTTGCAGACCACTAATTACTAAGAACATTTCAAAAAAGCAGTACATGTATCCAATTCTATAAAACAACTGTGTAACAACTAAAATCAGAATTTTAATAAATTCTGCTATAAAATAAAATTTGTGATAGCAAAAGAAACCTGAAAACAGCTTGAACAAACTTCTTGAACACATACTTTGTGAGCTTGAACAAGTTCATATCATTTACACTTTGTAAACAAAAATGGTTCTGAACAGAATGTGACAAAAATACTTTTAGTACGGCAAGCTATCATAAAGATATGCATTTGGAACAGAATATTTTAATTTTACTAATGGGTACGCAGAACCTTTATTCATGGGTACCAAGCCCTTGATATAAACAAGAGTATTTTCCAGTTCTGTGCAAATTTCCAGTAGCAAATCTGTAGGAAGTGTCAATAAGGGAAATAAAAGTCTACCACTGATTTTAAACACCAGGGTAACTTTGGTTTGCCTACTTTTAGCCCATTCCTATTACCTGCAAAAATAAGTTGTATCTGGCTCTCATTTTGCTTTTTTTAACCATGATAGATTTTGAACACAGATGTCCACTTCTCAGTGTTACACACAACAGTGTCATACACCTGTTTGACTGTGTTTTTAATGAATCCTGTCTCCTCAAAACCCAAGTTTTCTCCCAAACTTACTTTGAAAAAGGCTTCCTTTGTAATCTGTATACTTTTTTTTGTCTTGGCTTTTCTCTCTCTCTCTCTCTCTCTCTCTCTCTCTCTCTCTCTCACACACACACACACACAAAATACATGGCTTATCCAGATGAAAGGGGACAATTTTAAAAGATGTTGAAGCCACCCACTATGGGGATATTATTCACCCTCATTCATTTGACCTATTTTGCCCCAAACCTCTCTCAACGCCTACTTTCGCTTCCAGCCAGTTCCCATGCCTTCTAAAGGCAACAAGGAGGGGACAAAAGTGAAAAATGAGGTGAATGGAGAGTCTCGTCCGAAGGGCATCGAGGCGGCCTTGGAAAAGGCCCCAAGAGGAGAAAGGGAAGCAGGACCCCCTCCACCACGGCTCAGGTTTTGTCCCAGGAGCGAGGTAGAGGCTGGGGGCTTCGGGTCCACACGCGGGGCCTTTTGACATTTGCAACGCCCCCGCCTCCCCCCGCAATACTCCTCGCCCACCAACCCTCCCTACCCACCCAGACCGCTTCCATCCCTTCGGAAACCCACATCGGCCGGCGGCGGCTCCATTGGGCGGTCGCTGTTCCGTTCTTGATTCTTACGAACGCCGGGCATTTTTACCACATGCAGCGAAAAGCGGCGGGGGACGGCGGAGTGGGCACGCGCACTTTTTTTTGTCCCCTCAAGCTTTCCGTATCACCTGACAAAAGCCGTTCCACCGCCTCTCGCTGGATTCCCCGGGCTACTTTTTTTTTTACACGTTCTCTCCGCGTGTCCTCCCGTACCACTTCCGGGCACGTAAAGCACGCCAGGGAGAGCCGAGCACGCTCTAAGCATTACGTCATGGGGGGAAATGAATCTCCTCGTCTTTCAGGACCATCCTGCCTCTCCTCTCCCCCCCCCCCCGCTTCCAATGCAGGAAACGTTTTATCGCGAGCTTTGGAGAGTTCGCTCGACGTGTTGTTGGAGATGAGCGGTGTGTGTGTGTTTCTGTAGGGTTTGGGAACTGGAGGAAACCTGCCTATCCCGTTCAAGATACAATAAAACGATCATATTTCATACTACTTAAAAAGTGTGAAAAATTGTCCTCTTATGCCTTATTTGCCCTCTTATGGAAGGTTTTTGAGTGCATTGTTGTGATTGTGAATGAGTGACCTGTGTACCTTAAGTGGTGGGATTCATTTTTTTTACTACCGGTTCTGTGGGAGTGGCTTGGTGGGTGTGATGTGGATTGGTGGGCTAGCAGGGGAAGGATCCTGTAAAATCCCCACACCCACCCCTCTCCAGGTGAAGGATACTGTAGGCCAGTGATGGCGAACCTTTTTTGGCTCGCGTGCCACAAGTGGGGGGAGTGCAGGGGGGTCGAGTGCGGGCGTGCCACACCCATAATGCAACGCGCAACCCCCCCAGTGCGCATGCGCGCACAACGCGCGACCCCCCCATTTTTACATTTTTTTTGCTTTATAGGAGCCTGGGGAGGGCAAAAAGAGCCTCCCCCGCCCCCCCGGAGGCTTCAGGGACCGTCCCTGAAGTCTTCGGAGCGCTTAAAACCACCCTCAGAGCAAACTGGAAGTGCTTCCTGGTTGCTCGGAGGGTCGTTTTATGCGCTCCGAAGGCATCAGGGAAGCCTCGGACGGTCCCTGAAGCCTCCCGGGCGGGCGGGGGAGGCTCTTTTCGCCCTCCACAGGCTCCTATAAAGCCTATGGAGCCTGGGGAAGGCGAAAAATAGCTTTTAAAAAGGTGAACTCAGCTGGCCAGCGCACGCATGCGCGCTGGCCAGCTGACGGCAGCGCCTTGCGTGCCCTGACAAATGGCTCCGCGTGCCACTTGTGGCACGCGTGCCATAGGTTCGCCATCATGGCTGTAGGCTAATGCAAAATCCCCATTCCGTCTCCACTCCTGGGGGGAAGGATACTGTAAAATCCCCATTCCTTCCCCACTCCTGGGAGAAGGATACTGTAAAATCTGCATTTCCTCCCCACTCTAGGGGAAGGATACTGTAAAATTTCCTTTTCCACCCCATTCCAGGAGAAGGATACTGCAAAATCCCAATTTCCTCCCCACTCCTGGGGGAAGGATACTGTAAAATCCGCATTTCCACCTCACTCCAGGGGGAGGATACTGTAAAATTTCCATTTCCACCCCACTCTTGGGGGAAGGGTACTGTGCAATGCCCATTCCTTCCCCACTCCTGGGGGAAGGATACTGCAAAATCCCCATTTCCTCCCCATTCCTGGGGGAAGGATACTGTAAAATTTCCATTTCCATCCCACTCCAGGGGAAAGATTCTGCAAAATCTCCATTTCCTCACCACTCCTGGGGGAAGGATACTGTAAAATCCGCATTTCCACCCCACTCCAGGGGAAGGATACTGCAAAATCTTCATTCCTTCCCCACTCCTGGGGGAAGGATACTGTAAAATTTCCATTCCCTTGACACTCCAGGGGGAGGATACTGTAAAATTCCCATTTCCTACCCACTCCTGGGGGAAGGATACTGTAAAATCTGCATTTCCACCCCACTCCAGGGAGAGGATACTGTAAAATTTCCATTTCCATCCCACTCCAGGGGAAGGATTCTGCAAAATCTCCATTCCCTCACCACTCCAGGGATACTGTAAAATTTCCATTTCCATCCCACTCCAGGTGCAAAATCCTTGATCAGCTGGGACTTGGGGAGGCAAAGTGTTAGGGATGTAACCCTAGGCTTGGCTTGGCAATGTATATAAGCCATGATTGTAACAAATGTATCTGTTACTTTAAATGCTTAAGTGATATAATTGGTTTGTTACCTCAAGCAGCTATAAGAGGGAGCCAGAATGGCTGTTAGCTCTCTGTTTTGTTAGAAGCTGATCGGTGTATACTGAGGTATTGTGGTTTGCAACTGTTAGCTATACTTTGTGTGTTAGACTGACTATTTTGATAACTGAATTACTGAACCGTGTATGACTTGGACTGTTAACCAGACTCTGAATACTTCTATATTTCTACATAGTAAACTACTATATTTTTATACTATTCAGTGTCTCTGTATGCTGGTTTGTGCGTGTTATTCCATATCACTCTCATTACGCTTCTCTGCATACTCGCTCTTCTAACGGGGAGCTTAATTACTTAACACAGAGAATAGATGGGGGCAGGGCCATCCAGAGGTGGTATTTGCCAATTCTCAAAACTATTCAAAATTTCCGCTACCAGTTCTCCAGAACCTGTCAGAACTGGCTGAATACCATCTCTGGATACATTGTTTTCCATATTTATTTTCCCGTGCTGTTGAGCCCAAAAATTACCATCCATAAAACTAAACAAACCACATGCAAATGTACAATTTAAAACTTAAGTCATGTCACTGCCTTAAGTCAATGTGTGATATTGAGTGCATATGTGCATACACACACACACACACACACACACACACACACGTCTTGATAGTGAATAGCTATCCACTTGATAGCTGGATGAGGGAGCAAATGGTGAAATTTCCTTTAGGGAAGTTGAGACTTGGTATGGAGAAAGTGAGACTTTGGGGTTGAAATTGTTGGAAGAAATAACCAGATCCAGTTCTAAGTTGGGAGAAAGGCACTTTAGACAAAATGTAGGTTAATTGGAAAGATGGTTTAATGATGAAGCAGAACCATATGGGTGGTCCTGGGTAGCTGGCCATATGGAGTTGAGAGTGAGGAGCATTTATAACTTCTCTTGGGCTTTGCACTTGAGCTTCCTGTTCCTGTTCAAGAACATGTATTCTATTGGCTGTTATCAGCCTCCCATGAGGCCATGTACAAATCCTAGGAGTTTGCCTGAGCTATGTTTGGTTGATGTTTGGGCTGATACAATGAATGGGACTTGGGCAATTCCTATTGTGGCTGAGGACTAATCCTACCTTTGTTCAGACATAGTCAGGGAATTTTGCCTATGAATAGAGCTACCTAGATCTCAATAAGATCTTTATCTCTTAAGTACTGACATCTGCTGAGGGATATTAAGAAATGTAGGGACTGTTTTCTGTCTCTCAATTTCATGTTTCTCAATTTCTCATCCAGGGAAATATAATATTCTGCCTTTTTAAATATTTCTCAAAATATTTCATTTTTCTAGGAGAGGGATGGGTGCTAACTTTTTACAAGATAAAGTTTATTTTGGATGGGGTTGTCCTTACAGCAACGAGTTTTTCAGATTGGATTTAACAACATTTATCTTTGTATTTTGGACTCTTATCTCTTGTCCTACTAATTTCAAAATGAAGACAACTTAGTATTTTTGTAGATCATGGCTTCATATCGCTTTTTGTCTCTACTGTAGTCCACTAGAGAGGTAGCACACATTAATATTTAGCACTGTACAGGTGGTCCTCATTTAGAAACCACAGCTGGGACCAGCAACTCAGTCATTAAGTGAACTGGCTGCCAAGAGAAAGTATGGCTTTACTTATGATCTTACTTCAGCTTTCCTTTGCTTTTGTAAAGTCGTAAATATGATGCTTGGTTGTAAAGTTACTTTTTCATTATCTTTAAAACTGCAAAGTGTTGCTAAGCAAGACAGTCACTAACAAGAACTACCTGCAGTTCTTATTCATAAAGGTGTTTCCCCTCTTCTTCCAGTCATACAAACAATGGGTGATGTCTCCACAATGATGCTGGTTTGTGATCAATAACTGATTCTAGCTCCTATTGGCTATCTTGTGGACATGGTCATTCTCCAAATCTCTGGCCATTGCTTGCTTTACTGGGCAGCATCCTACTTCCTTATCAAGCACTTCACTGACTGAACCACGTCTTTTCTGCAGATCAGGTGTTAGACCACCTGATTTGAGTCCTGAGCATTCTATTGAGTAAAACAGCATCTGTAGGGAGGAATGGATTTTGCACAGTAAAATGAGGGAGAAGTTTCTGTTTTATAAAAACAACAAACAAAAATCACACATCCTAGATAACAGCCTGCTTGGACCCAGGTATTGACAAATTGCTTAGCCACCTGTCAACACATGCCTTTTCTCTTAAGAAAGTGCCACCAATTCCCTTGTTTCAGTTGTCGCTCTTTACTTTTGTGAGAGCAGCACCATTAATCCCATTGCTGACATATTTTAAAAATATGTGCTCAAATGGACATAAAACGGTAAAATTTCAGCATATGTTTTTAAAACGGATAAAAATCTTCCTTAGGTTGATATTAATTCTCAAGACAGTCTGAGGAACTAAAGCTCAACCTCATGATGTTTTGGTTATGTCTTTTAAATGGCACTGACATTATTCTCTACCAATAGAATAAAGCAGAGCAGGATGAGTTCTATGCCTTGGGTCATCAATATGCAATGCAGTGTGACATTTAGCCTGGCAACACGTTCCTTGGCAACTGCCCACTTTTTTCCTTACCTTGTTTATTTTGTAAAACCCTTTAATTAACAATAATGAATGGGAAATGGCATATTGCACAACAAAGCATCAGCCTCAGACTTAACCTACATTGGTAGCAATGCTGCTGGGATCCATTTAGATTTTAGTAGCATCAGATTTTTTTAAAAAATAGTGGGCTGCTTCAACCTACTGTTTTATGATTGATGGGATTTTTCGTGATTGCCTGCATTTATCTTGGGAACTATTTCGTGAGATTGGGTGTAACGCTCTCAAAGTTCAAAATGTGTCCATGGGCTGAAACACCTGTTATATACTGTCAACGGTACTTTTGCAAAGATATCATTTATGAATGCGGATGGGGCAAAGAAAATGCATATATATCTATATTACTATCAATAGAAGATAATGTTTGTAGGTCAAAATTCAAATGTGGGATCCTGACTGTGCTTGATTATTTTCTTGTAGACAACTCATTACCCAATTGGTAACATCAGCAGTGCTAGAAGGGAATGTTCTCTTTTTATATACTGATGACTTGCCTTGTCACTGTTTTTCTTTTTAATAAAGATTTTTTTTGTTTTTGAATAAACACAGACAAAACACACACACACAAAAACACAAAACCATCTTCCATTACAAATTGTAGAAAGTGTGTCGATTGGTTACAAAAACTTCCATGCATCCCTTCCACAGTCATCACATACAATTCATATCAAATCATATATTTTAAATCAAACATGTTTATATATATTACTATCATCATACCTCAACCTTCATTTGACTATAATTGTTTTTACATCCTTTTATATAAAATATTCCAGATTTAAAGCAAAACCACATAATGGCATTCCATTAGCTCTTTCCAATATCATCCAGTAACATTACATCTTTATAACATGTTCTAAATAAAAATTGGTTATATTTAATAACAGAGTTTCTAAACCTTTCGTAGTCACCATTTGCAATTTATATCAATTTTCCTCTTATCAAACCAATACATATATATGCATTATTATCATTATCAATCATTTAACTGTATCCATTATCACTTCATTTTATACATAATGCTCTAAATTCAACTAAATTTGACTTAATTTTTTTATTATAAGCTTTGATTATATCAACCTGTGTCTTTCCAGTAATAGTGCAGTCTTATGTCTCTTGCCATTTGTGGCATTAATATTCTGGTTATTTCCTTAGTAAGTTTTGTATGGACTTCTCTTCACAATTTATTGCTTATTACATATCTTGTATAAGTTCGAAACCCTCCATCTGCTTCTTCGATCAGCTTATTTTTGGTTATCACTAGTGCTTCTGACAAAATTTATCTCCTTAGTTCCATCAATTCTTCTCTCTTTTCTTCTTCTGTACTTTGAAATCTGGGGTAGAGCTCCAGTCCATCTATCTCCCCTTTCAATATTCCACTCTTTCCATTTCCAACCACGCTCAGTTCACTGTCAAAATCAACAATTTTCTTGTCTCTTTGTTTATTTTTTCCTTCAGTTTTTAGAACTCTGACTTCCACTTTCTTCATTTGATGAACATCCTCAATTTTTCCATCAAATTTTGCTGTTCTGTGATCTATGTTCTCCAATCTCTTCTCAATTTTCTCTGTTACTTCTAATAATTTTTGAATTTCAAACATAATCTTTTGCAATGTTAAGGTTTCTTTTTCATGTTGCACCATTTTTCCAACTTGTAAACACTGCCACTCTGGCATTCAAAACTTTTTATTAAATTTAACGCAAGTTCATTTATAATCTTTCAAGACAAGGCTTTGTTTTCACTCCACTCCAGCTGCCAATAAAGCTCCCGAAGAGCACCTGTATAAACAACCCATGCTCTTCTCACTATCACTCTCTGTAAACAAGCTGAGGAACCTTGAAATGCAAAGTCAAATGATCAAAGAGAAAAAAGAAAAGACAATATTTCCAAGCCTTCCAAGCCTCCAGCCTCCAAGTTGCAGTGTTACTTCCTTTCCCTCTGTTATTACAGCCCTCTTTGTATTCCTTTTATATCTTCTTTATATTCCAGGCTTAAAGAAAACAAAATTCGTAAATGGAGCAAAAAAACCCCCAGCATTATAAAAATAAGGAAAATGATTTTAATCCATAGGTCTCTCTCTCTCTCTCTCTCTCTCTCTCTCTCTCTCTCTCTCTCTCTCTCTCAAACGTTTGCAAAGGTTCCATCCATAAAAGAATTTTTTTTTAAAAGGATAACAAACTGTCTATTGTAGCTTAATTTCGCTGCTCTTCTCTGTTTTCAAATTTAATTTAGCTTTAATTTTTTGGGGGGTAGTCTCTTTTATAATAATATTTCCTCACCAGATGGACACACTTTCTCTTTCCGTTTTCCTCCCGTTCTGAAGCTGTCCCAACTTCAGCAGCTTCAATGGCTGCACTTCTGTTGCCGGCAAAAAGAGATTTTCCTGGAAGTAAAGTATTCACTGCGATCTTGGAGCTCCAAAATCGCATGTCGTGTCGTTGCAACATCAGCTCCTCCTTTCCGCCTTGTCACTGTTAATGAGTGGTTCTTAGTGGTTCCTTGATTGGTTCTTAGTGGTTCCTTGATTAGGCTCTTGTATCTTAAAAGAAAGCAAACCCCACTCTCTTATGGCACTGATGATGTTACCTAATTGGGTAATGAAACATCTGCAAGAAAACAAGCAAGCTCAGAGAGCACCAGAGACCCTACTATATATTACTGCCATGATATAACAATATCAGAATCATCATATATATGCTTAAGATACTATTTTATTAACATGGAATATGAAGAATTTCTGCTTCCTGATTAAGGAATTTTGCAATAGAAAAAAAAACAGTGACACTACTTAGAATTTTCTTTTTGCAACTGTAAACATTTTGGAATTAACCTATTGTGTTGAAAAAGGGGGCAAAAATAAATTGTGGTATATGAAATGATGAGGGACACAGTGGCTAAGATGCTGAGCTGGTTGATCAGAAAGATCGGCAGTTTGGCGGTTCGAATCCCTAATGCCACATAATGGAATGAGCTTCTATTACTTGTCCCAGCTTAGGTCAACCTAGCAGTTCAAAAGCATGTAAAATGCAAGTAGAAAAATAGGAACCACCTTTGCTGGGAAGATAACAGCATTCCGTGCATCTTTGGCCTTTAGCCATGCCAGCCACATGACCACGGAGAAGTCTTCGGACAGTGCTGGCTCTTCGGCTTTGAAACAGAGATGATCACCGCTCCCTAGAGTCGGGAACAACTATCACATATGTGTGAGGGGAACCTTTACCTATGAAATAATGAGAAGAGGGCAAATATAAACTGTGGAAAAATTAAACTTACTGATCTTGCACTTGCCCCTATATGGATAGAATCTCAATTCTCACAAAATAAAAAATAATGTATTAATAAAATTGTACAAAAATGATAAGTATTATTCATTGTACTGGGCATTGAAACTGAGCAAACAAATTTTTTTGGCATAATAATACAAAATACTTTATTAAAAATATATTTCTCTGAATTAAAGGTGGTTATAGTTAATAAAAATCTAAGAGGAAATAGACAATGCACCCAGCTGTGAAACTGCTAAAATGTATATAGTGTGAAAGTAAGCTGCCTGCTTACAAGGCGTTATGCAAAACAAACAAAGAGCCATTGTTTATCTATAAAAAAACATCCTAATAGATGTTTTTGTTTTGCTTGCAAAGAGGAAGCTATTATTTTTTATATCTTCTCTTTGGAAAGAACTGTCAGTAGGTTAGTACAATAATTAGAAAAAAATAACTGGAACCAATTTCCCTTGCACATGGTAATCTCTTTAGCTTTATAATAAAGAAACACTATTCAATAAGGTGTCAGAAATATGAAAAAGTAGCAGATGAGATTGCTTTGGACTATTGGTCCATTTGATGCAATTTTGTCTACACTGATTGACAGTCAGTTCTGTGTTTCAGAGCTGAATTTTTCCAACTCTACCTGGATATGCTAGTAACTATACTGGGGGCCCTCTGAATACGAGACATGTAATAAATATGTTCAACAACACTTAGATAATAAACATTAGGATAAACTAGACATTGACAGATATTGCATCTGCTCCAAATATGATGCCACTATTATTGCAGAATCTGTTGAATTTGTGGAAGCATTAGTTAGATTATGGGAACAGCTTTAGATATTGCAGCATAAGGAAACAGACAAGATGCTTGAGTATTAGGCTATCCAATATTTTTTGCCAGGGTTCCTGCTGAAGCGACTCATTGGTTTTGGAATTTGAGGTACAGAATGAATGGTAATCCATTCCCGGCACAAGAGAGTGTCATCTGGAAGTTTGTGTTTGGATGGCCCTTGTGTGATGGAGCTCATCTGTAAGATTCTACTCTTTCATTCCTGCTGTTAAATATTTACATGAATATACTGCTGATGGTCATCTGGAGATTTGGAATATAGTACCTCTGCCTCTCTTTTCTATCTGAATCAGAAGGAGCATGAAAACCTAGGTGAGGGCAAAGATAATGAACCTGAAATCAGGTAAGACCAATAAGAGATTCTCAGGTCCTGAAGAATATTGGGTGTTCTGGATGAGGTAGTGCTTTTCTGAAGAAACAGGTGCATAGCCAGGCTTCTCCTCAACTTCTATCTGTCACTAAAGCACATTTAGTAACAAGGAGTTTAGTTACAATATCCCTATCTCAATTATTGCAATGGACTCTACATAGGACTATCCCCGAAGGTGGTCAAAAAGCTATAAATAGTACAGGAAGTGACTGCTGGATTATCGTTTGGGATGATTAAGTAATATGTGCATCATTCTAAGTTGCAATATCAGTTAGAACTTTATTTGTAACCCATTCATGAATATTTTTAGGTGGCTAACAATTAAAAATATCTTGGAGTAGGCCTCCCTGTCCTGTTTAAAGAAAACCCACTGATAAAATAAAACAAATTTGGTATATCAGCATTATGTAAAAAGTTATTATATAAATATATATTCCATAAAATGTATCTTCTAAATGATTCACAAAATCGTCAATAACAGAATGCTGTTATCTTGTGTTTGAGGGAATAATCAGGTTTAATTGCTTTCCTGAAAACCCAAAGGGAACTGAAGACCAGATCTCTTTGGGGAAGGAACTTATCCTTTGTGGTTTTTCAATCAGGGTTTATAGTTGTGAGGTATACAAACCCAGCCAATTGTAGTTTGTTCAATAAAACATGGTTTATCAAGATGCATGATCTGTCCTGGCTGTAGCAAACATTATTGCTGAGATTTATAAACTTCAAACTATATTAAATATTTGTAGATTATTTTTGTTTCATAGCTGAAATAATATTTAATTAACTGAAGAAAGCTATTTAAGAAAATAAGTCCACTTTACATTTAGACTAAGTATCAATTAAATAGATGGATTGTAGCCATCTGTTTAGGAACAATGCTAATAAAAAATCAAGAGGCAGGGTTTAGGAATTATATTTGATTAACATTTTTTTTTAAAAAGGACAATGAAGAAATCTGCCTCTTTTTCTGACAGGGAGTTTTCTTAACAGCTGCACTTAGCAATAATGCAGCTTGATGCACCTGTTCAATTTCAGTCATATAACTATTAAAGGCACAGTGTGTGTTTTTCAAAGAAAATGTAACTATTTCTAGATAAGCCAAATTGCCCAGCTTGCTATGTCTGGAGTGCCTTTTTGTGGCTTCTAAAAACTCCTTTACCCTGCACACTTGACTGATACACTCTATTGTTCGCCTTCTTAACTGCTAGTATTAAGCAGTCTAGATTTTGACTGCTTTATTATGCATGTTAGTCCACTTAACCCATATCCTGTAATGATGGCTGACATTTTTGTCCAGTGTTTTAGACCTGTAGCACCCAAATCTAGAGTCAGTTTGGTGTAATGATTAAGGCATCAGGGTAGAAATTGGTAACGTCTCACATTTAACCCTGCCTTGAGCAAGAAGCTAGCTGGGTAACTTTGGGCCAGTCACTATCACTTTGCCCTAGGAAAGAGACAATGCAAAACTATTTCTTAAATCTTGCTAAAAAAAAATGCAGTTGTTCAGGCAGTCAATGGGAGTCAAAAACTGACTCAAAGCCACCCACTTCATCCCCAAACTAGGAAGAGATGACAAGAGTTGAACATTTATGTATTTATGTATTTATGTATTTATTTATATGCATCCTATTTGTGTTTTAGCCTGACTGTACACCGCCCCGAGTCCCTTTTGGGAGAGGGGGCGGTCTAGAAATACGAAATAAAGTAAATAAAGTAAATGCGGCCTTTTGCATGCGGAACATGTGGTCTAGATTTTCTGAACATGTAAGCATTTCTTCTCTTTGAGGAATTACATAAAAAATCATAATGCAGCTCAGTGGTGGGTTGCCAATTTTTTTTACTACCAGTTCATGCGTGCTCGTGTGCATGCATCTAGGCAGGTGGACGGAGCCTCTCGCTGCCACTACTCCCGGTTCGCCCAATCTGGGCTGAACCGGGAGCAACCCATCTCTGATGCAGCTGTATCTAAACAACGTATTTCCTCTGTGCCGGACCTTAGAGCAGGTATGGGGAACCTTTGGTCCATGAACCTAAACCAGCCTTGGAGGACTTGTCCAACAGAATGGGACAACTTGTCACACCCAACTCGCTGGGGCCAACTTGCCATGGTCAATTCACCACGGCAAACTCGTGATAGCCAACTCACCGTGGGACAACTTGCTGCAGGACAATTTAACAATTCTGTTTAATTATTTAAAATCAATAACAGATTATTTTAATTTTTGCAATTCACATTTAATTCAGTCCTTCCTTTTGCATCCTTTCTTTGATGATAGAATCATCAAAGATTCTATTTCTTTGATATTAGTGTAAACTTGTCCTGCAGCGAGTTGGCTGTAGCGAGTTGTTCCTCAGTGAAATGGCCACGGCAAGTTGGCTGTGGAAAGTTGGCCGTGGCAATTTGGCCATAGTAAAGTGTCATAGATAGATGGCAAACCTATGGCACGTGTACCACAGGTGGCACGCAGAGCCCTCTCTGTGGGCATGCGAGCCATCACCCCAGCTGAGTTTCACCATGCATGCAAGAGTGCCTCCCACAGGCGAGATGGTTTTTGGGTCTCTGCTGCACATGCGGGGGGGAGAGTGCAGGCGGGAGGGGGGGTCACACACACATGTGTGTGTGACCCCCTGCATAGTGCCCCCCACAAAGTGTATGTGTATGTGGGGGGTTACATGTGCATGCATGGGGCCCACACATGCATGTGCAGGGGTGGGGCGCATGTAGAGGGTCACACATGCATGCGCAGGGCAGGAGCGCTCAGGGAGTCACACAAGCATTATCAGGGTGGTGGGGCGCACAGGGGCTTCACGTGTGTATGCGTGGGGGTGGGGCACACAGAGGGCATTGCACTATGGGTGCGCGAGCTTTTGGCACTCTGCAACAAAAAGATTAGCCATCACTGTCATAGACCCTTGTCCAACTAAACTCCAAGCTTCTTCCTGATAAAAAGAATCTCCAGTAGTTGACTAAACTCCTTCTGGCTGGGGTATTTTTATTTGCGTCCTATTTGAGAAGAAGAGCAGATCAAACATACTTTTTCTATTTCTGCTGCAGCTTTGCTGTCTTCCACATTTCAAAGAAAGCCACCAGGGCCATTTTTTCCAACCTGTCTCAATCTATCACACGTGGACCTCTCAGGGGAATCTTCTAGTGGGTTGCCGACATTCATAAGAGGAAAGGATGTTGTTTTTCTGGATAGTGTCTGCTCTATTCTTCTTCTTTTGAGATACTATCAGCTTCCACTTCATCAGCATTTCACAGACTTTTAAAAAACTATTTAAAAAGCATCTGAATTGCTATTGTTATCTTCTGCTTATTTATTTTACCTATTGATTTTATTTTGGTTTTTTTTAGGATACTGATCTTTTATTTATAGATCTATGTTAATGTTGGTTTATTAATACCTTGTTTTCCCGAAAATAAGACATGGTCTTATTTTCTTTTGACCTCCGAAATAAGCGCTTGGCCTTATTTTCAGGGAGGTCTGATTATTTTTGAGGTGCAGAGGCAGTGAGCATCGTCACCTCATAACTGCTGCTGTGTTGCAATATTTTCGGGGAGGGCTTAATCTTTATTTGAGCGCATGTGCTCAAAAGCCTGGTTGGGCTTATTATCCGGGAGGTCTTATTTTGGGGGAACAGGGTACTAGATTATGAAAATATTAATGCAATGTATTGGAAGATAGTATGAATTGTTGAGAATAATTTCATTACAGCTGATATATGCACAAAAGACTTATACAGGCAAAGCAAATCTCTTCTTTGTTTTTTGTTTTTGTTTTTTTACAATAGAGAAGATAGAACGAGGTGCAAGTGACAAAATGCTGTTCTCTTTGCATCGTTGGAGATGTTGATTTTGAACTGAGCATTTTATAATTCCTCACTTGTTCATCTCTTTCATGAAAAATCTATCTATTATATATTTTCCATCATTTTTATAGTGTGCTGTCAGAATATAAAATTTTTATAAACATTACGTAACATAAAAATACCCTTTTGGAAATTTTTCAATTATATGATGTGCTTTTTTTAAGAAGGAAAGAGAGCCAGTTTGGTGTGGTGGTGAAGATGTCAACCCAGAAACTAGGAAACTCTGAAGTCTAAGCCCATGATGGTGAGCCTATGACATGCGTGCCACAGGTGACACACAGAGCCATCTCTGCGGGCATGTGAGCTATCGACCCACTTCAACTCCACCATGCATGCATGGGTGCCTCCCACTGGCCAGCTGATTTTTGGGTCTCTGTCATGCATGCGCGAGGGGCAGGGCGCATGCAGGATGTGTGGGGAGCAGGGGGAGAGGTGTGTGTGTGACACCCCCCACAGCCCAGTTTTGGTCCCAGGAGGATACAGGGAGGCCTACTAGACCCAAAATGGGGTGGGATGGGGGGGGTCACAAAGGCATGCACGGGTGGCAGGGAAGGGCAGAGGACACACACACATGCGCAGAGTGCAGGGTGCAGAGGGGGGTGTCACACGCACATTGCATCATAGGTCTAGTCAAAAGTAGATGCAAAATCCCACAAGGCCCAGTAATGTTCTGACCCTCATTCTCAGCAAGCTTTCCATTTATCACTGGTAGCCAAATCCCATAGGAGCTCTTGTTAAGAGAAAGAAAGATGAATACAGGAAGTTCTTGACTTACAACAACCATTCATTTAGTGACTGTTTGCAATTACAAAGGCACTGAGAAAAGTGGCTTACGACCGTTTTTCCTGCTGCAGCATCCCCAATGGTCATATGATCAAAATTCGGATGCTTGGCAACCGACTCATATTTATGACGGTTGCAGTTTCCCAGGCTCTGTCATGTGATTGATCTCCTGACAAGCAAAGTAAATGGGGAAGACAGAGTCACTTAATAACCCTGTTTACTAACAACTGCAGTGATTCACTTAACAACTATGGCAAGAAAGGTCATAAAATGGGGCAAAACACACCTAACAACTGTCTTGCTTAGCCACAAAAATTTTGGGCTCAATTATGGTTAAATGTTGAGGACTATTGTATATGCTTCCTCTGTCTTTTTCTCTGTGTTGCAGATGGAATCCTTATTGTTTTCTTTTAATTCAGAAACATATACTTGCAATATATGTTTTTCTGTGCAAATAACCATCCTTGGACAGATTGCAAACAATGCTTCCAGTTTCCCAGGAGAAATAGTTTTAACTATTTCTTACTCACCTGACAAAATACCAGGTTAGGATTCCCAGATGTTCTATGTTTGAAGGGAGGGGTCTTTCTTTCTTGAGCGATGCAGCTCCTTGGGGCACAGTGCACATCTCTTTTCATAGGCTTCCACAAGGCCAACATCACAGTTCCTTGCTTCCTATTTTTCAGATTCTGTCTTTTCTCCCAGAGGATGTCAAATTACATTACAAGTCCATTATGGCATATGAAGACCCACACTGCAGCTAGCCCCAAGTACAAAATGATATTTGTAATGTTCGGGTGGCAGAAGACATATTATTTTAATGATCTGAATGTTTTAATTTCCGTTTCCCATATGTGGTAACTAAAACATGCGGTCTCTCTGATAGTAAATGTAAGAGCCAGAAGGTTTATTCTGGAACAGAAATGAAAGTAGTTTATTCTGTGTGTTCTGCCTTTAGAAAAACAGCCCTAGTTGCCAATTAGAATCTCTTATTTAAAACAATAATCTTTCACAGAATATTACCAGCAGAAAATGTTCCATGGTGAGGCCAAATATATATCTGCTAGTTAGGGTTAAACGAAGAAGCACTTTGCTTGAAAACATTAAATTCCCCCCCCTCCCGCCCCGTCTCTAATTATAAAGGATTGGTAAATGAGGGTGACATCACCAGTTGTCCATTGGATGGTCCTCTTGGGGGTACACAAACGAGAGCCCTATGGCACTTAAGGAACAAGACATGCCCAATCATGTCTGAGTGCTAAATAATGTATGCCTTGGGCTACAATAAACCACTAAGCCAAATTGGAAATATATCAGCAGTTGGGGATTTCAGTCATAACTGCTTTACCCCCTCCCACTACCTGTCCATAAAAGAGGAATTGAAAGCTAGCAAGTGTAATGTAAAACACACACACAAACACACACACACAGAGCGCCTGAAAGCTAAAGGGATGAATTTGAAGGTTCATGTCTCAGTGGTATATAGTGCAAATGTTTAACGAATGTACATTAAAAAGAGGGGAACCCTACTTTAAGAAAACTGACATTGCTTCTTTGCAGGGTTTTTGTTTAGCTTCCTTTTTTCCTCTATTGCAGGGGTGTCAACCTTGCAATGACAGGACAAGGAGCTGACGTCGCAACAACACAACGTGCGATCTTGGAGTTCCATAATTGCAGTCGATACTTGTCTGGACAGTCCTTTTGGACCTAAACCATCCTGAAGAGACAGTGACAGGGAAGAGTACATCCTGCTGATCTCGGGGACATCGCAAAGTCCCTGATTGATCCAGGAGAATCTCTTTTTGCCGGCGACAGAAGCGCAGCCATTGAAGCTGCTGAAGTTGGGACAGCTCCGTAACGGGAGGAAAACGGAAAGAGAAAGTGTGTCCATCTTGTTAGATATTTGCATAAACTGCTGTAGTCTCCACTCAGGTCCGCCGTTTAGGCGGGAACAAAGGGTTACTCTGATTGGTCGGGAGGTCTGCCAGCTCCCCATAAAAGGGGAGCTGCACGACCCCGTATTCAGCTGGATCGGATCTACTTGACTAATAAAGAGCTGTTGTCACGATCGTCTGGAGTCTGTCCTCTCCTTGCCCGAATCAAACACATCTGGTGAGGAAATCTTATTATTATAAAAGAGACTACCAAAAAAAAATTAAAACTAAATTAAATTTGAAAACAGAAGAGAACGAGCGGCAAAATTAAGCTACATTAGACAGTGTATTATCTTTTTTTTAAAAAAAAATCCTTTACGGATGGAACTTTTGGAAATGTTTCCTATTCTTTAAATTGAACAGATTAGTTTTTCTTCTTCTACTTTATATATATCTATATATATCTTTTATTTATTATATATTGTTTTCACAGATTTTCACGGGTGTAGGTATGCTAGTCTTGTTATATTCTTTAAGCCCAAAACCCAGGCTGAAGATGGCGAGTGAGACCTCGCTGAAACATTGCCAAGACAATCTCAATCTTACACAGGAAAAGATCCGAATACAACAAGACCAGCATACACACACACACACACACACACACACACATGCACAGCCCTATGGGTTAAAATCTTTTTCCTTATTTTTATAATGCTGGGGTTTTTTTGTTCCATTTAAGAATTTTGTTTTCTTTAAGCCTGGAATATAAAGAAGATATAAAAGGAATACAAAGAGGGCTGTAATAACAGAGGGAAAGGAAGTAACACTGCAACTTGGAGGCTGGAGGCTTGGAAGGCTTGGAAATATTGTCTTTTCTTTTTTCTCTTTGATCATTTGACTTTGCATTTCAAGGTTCCTCAGCTTGTTTACAGAGAGTGATAGTGAGAAGAGCATGGGTTGTTTATACAGGTGCTCTTCGGGAGCTTTATTGGCAGCTGGAGTGGAGTGAAAACAAAGCCTTGTCTTGAAAGATTATAAATGAACTTGCGTTAAATTTAATAAAAAGTTTTGAATGCCAGAGTGGCAGTGTTTACAAGTTGGAAAAATGGTGCAACATGAAAAAGAAACCTTAACATTGCAAAAGATTATGTTTGAAATTCAAAAATTATTAGAAGTAACAGAGAAAATTGAGAAGAGATTGGAGAACATAGATCACAGAACAGCAAAATTTGATGGAAAAATTGAGGATGTTCATCAAATGAAGAAAGTGGAGGTCAGAGTTCTAAAAACTGAAGGAAAAATAAACAAAGAGATAAGAAAATTGTTGATATTGACAGTGAACTGAGCGTGGTTGGAAATGGAAAGAGTGGAATATGGAAAGGGGAGATAGATGGACTGGAGCTCTACCCCAGATTTCAAAGTACAGAAGAAGAAAAGAGAGAAGAATTGATGGAACTAAGGAGATAAATGTTGGCAGAAGCACCACTGATAACCAAAGATAAGCTGATCGAAGAAGCAGATAGAGGGTTTCGAACTTATACAAGATATGTAATAAGCAATAAATTGTGAAGAGAAGTCCATACAAAACTTACTAAGGAAATAACCAGAATATTAATGCCACAAATGGCAAGAGACATAAGACTGCACTATTACTGGAAAGACACAGGTTGATATAATCAAAGCTTATAATAAAAAAATTAAGTCAAATTTAGTTGAATTTAGAGCATTATGTATAAAATGAAGTGATAATGGATACAGTTAAATGATTGATAATGATAATAATGCATATATATGCATTGGTTTGATAAGAGGAAAATTGATATAAATTGCAAGTGATGACTACGAAAGGTTTAGAAACTCTGTTATTAAATATAACCAATTTTTATTTAGAACATGTTATAAAGATGTAATGTTACTGGATGATATTGGGAAGAGCTAATTTAATGCCATTATGTGGTTTTGCTTTAAATCTAGAATATTTTATATAAAAGGATGTAAAAACAAATATAGTCAAATAAAGGTTGAGGTATGATGATAGTAATATATATATATATATATATATATATATATATATATATATATATATATATATATATATATATATATATAGAGTGACGTGCAGTCAGGGGAGGCAGGGGAGGCAGAGCCTCACCACTCTCATCATGAAAATAAAAAAGAATTACTCCAGGAAGCCGTGAAAGTGGCTGGGAGAGTCGCGCGGCTTGGTTTAGCCTCCCTGGACATCTCAGCAGCAGCCCCAAGTGTGCCGATCTCGCCATTTTTTACATCGGGCGAGCCCAGGATCCTTGCAAGGGGAATGGGACGTGTGCAGGAGGCTCCTCAGCTCCAGCCTCAATCAGCGCAGCCGCGGTCCCCTTCATCTTGCCTCAGGAAGGAGGGGAATGGGACCACGTGTGCAGGGGAAGGGGATCACGGCTCTGCTAATCTGAGGCTGTGCGCTGAGGAGCCTCCTGCACACGTGGTCCCATTCCCCTTGCAAGGATCCCGGGCTCGCCCGATGCAAAAAATGCCTAGGTACCGTGTTTCCCCAAAAATACAACCTGTCCCGCACTCACTGACCTAGCGTTATCCTGAAAGTGCCAAGTTACAGGAGCCGGGGGTGGGGGGAGCGCTCACGTTGCTTGTCGCCTTCGGTATACCGCTAGGTTGGGGAGTGCCTGCTGCCGCCCCGCGCTGCCGGCGCCCGCTGCCGGCGCCCGCTGCCGCCCCGTGCCGCTGCCGCCCTGTGCCGCCGCCGCCCCACCCCGCGCCGCCGCCGCCCCGCGCTGCCACGGCCGCCCCGCTCCGCGCCACCCTGCGCTGCCGCCGCTGCCCCGCTCCGCTCCGTGCATAACATCCAAACTCCAAAACTTCCAGCATCGGCCGCCGGACAGAGAGTTTTCCGGACAGAGTCTTCCAGCAGCCGGCCCACCATAGAGAGCACTCCTAGAGCGGCCGATGCTGGAAGTTTTGGAGTTTGGAAGTTATGCACGGAGCGGAGCGGGGCAGCGGCGGTGGTGGCGGCGCGGGGTGGCGGTGGCGGCGGCGCGGGGCGGTGGTGGCGCGGGGCGGCGCGGGGCGGTGCGGGGCGGCGGCGCGGGGCAGCAGCGCGGGGCGGCAGCGCGGGGCGGCAGCAGGCACTCCACAACCAAAACTTCCAGCATCGGCCGCTCTAGGAGTGCTCTCTATGGTGGGCCAGCTGCTGGAAGACTCTGTCCGGAAAACTCTCTGGCGGCCGATGCTGGAAGTTTTGGAGTTTGGATGTTATGCACAGAGCGGAGCGGGGCAGCGGCGGCGGCGCAGGGTGGCGCGGAGCGGGGCGGCGGTGGCGCGGGGCAGCGCAGAGCGGCGCGGAGCGGGGCGGCGGTGGCGCGGGGCAGCGCAGAGCGGCGCGGAGCGGGGCGGCGGTGGCGCGGGGCAGCGCAGAGCGGCGCGGAGCGGGGCGGCGGTGGCGCGGGGCAGCGCAGAGCGGCGCTGGGCGGGGCGGCGGCGGCGCGGGGCGGCGGTGGGGCGGCGGCGGGGCGGCGGCGGGGCGGCGGGGCGGTGGCGGGGCGGCGGCGGCGCAGGGTGGGGTGGCGGCACGGGGCGGCAGCGCGGGGCGGCAGCACGGGGCGGCAGCGCGGGGCGGCAGCAGGCACTCCCCAACCTAGCGGTATACCGAAGGCGGCAAGCAACGTGAGCGCTCCCCCCACCCCCGGCTCCTGTAACTTGGCGCTTTCAGGATAACGCTAGGTCAGTGAGCGCGGGACAGGTTGTATTTTCGGGGAAACACGGTACCTAGGCATTTTTTACATCGGGCGAGCCCAGGATCCTTGCAAGGGGAATGGGACTATGTGTGCAGGCGGCTCCTCAGCGCACAGCCTCAGATTAGCAGAGCCGCGATCCCCTTCCCCTGCACACATGGTCCCATTCCCCTCCTTCCTGAGGCAAGATGAAGGGGACCGCGGCTGCGCTGATTGAGACTGGAGCTGAAGAAACGTCTCCGTTTGGGCTGCGCCACTGCGATCGGAGCAACCACGTGGTTTGATGACGTCACCAGCCTCACCAGTCATAAACGTCACCGCACGTCACTGTATATATATATATATAGATATATATATGTATGTATGTATGTATGTATGTATGTATGTATGTATGTATATATATATATATATATATATATATATATATATATATATATATATATATATATATATATATATATATATATATATATATATATATGTGTTGTATTTGTGCTGATAAAATATATATATATGATTTAAAATATATGATTTGATATGAATTGTAGGTGATGACTGTAGAAGGGATGCACAGAAGGTTTTGTAACCAATTGACACACTTTCTACAATTTGTAATGGAAGATGGTTTTGTGTTTTTGTTTGTGTGTGTTTTGTCTGTGTTTATTCAAAAATAAAAAAAATTCTTTATAAAAAAACCCTTGCAATGACCTGTTGTTGTCATGACATATTGCAACCTTTCCCCTCTTCGCTAAACCAGGGGTGGGCGTGGCCAGCCTGTGATGCATCTGGCCCACTGGCTGCGAATTGAACACCCCTGCTCTAATGCAAGCATGAGAAATATGGGTGTACAAAACTTTTGTCTTTTAGCAGGATCTATCCTACAAGAGTGTTAAGTCTCCAGTGTGATTGTCTTATAAGATAATTTATTTCAAAGTGCAATTACATTTATAAAGTGCATTGTTAAATGTCTATGGAGATTCTCAGTCATCCAGGTCATGGTTGTCCCAAAGGTCCTTTTTTTCAGGAGGCAACTGGACTTTCTGGTTTTTCTTTGAAAACTTTTCACTTCTCATTCAAGAGGCTTTTTCAGCTCTGACTGGATGGAGGGGAATGGAAGGACCGCTGGTTTGAAAGAGGGGTGAAAGAAGCCATCTACCGTATGTCAAAATTGAACAGCTCTCTCTCAACAGAAGGGGAGGGATATGACACTATCTATCTCCTGTCTACAACATAGTCTTTTCAACAGTTCCAGGAAGGCTCCACACTCATTTGCACCACTTAGGTGATCCTTAGGTGACAACCTCCAGATGACCTTAACAATTCGCTAAAAGAAGACAAATGACCAGCTGTCTGCCAGGAGTATAAATCCTTCCATTCAGCACCATCCAGTGAGAGCTGAAGAAGCTTCTTGGATGAGAAGTGAAACATCTTCAAAGAAAAACCAGAAAATCCAGTTGCCTCTTGAAAAAGCACATTTGAAACAATTACATTTATACTTTGGACATAATCTGGCTATGAAAATAAACTGTTAGGAATCCTTGGGTCAAACTATTGGATTCCAAATCGTCATGTTGATTTTTGAGGGAAGAAAGGAAGGAGGAAACATTTCCATTGTTAAAAATCATCTTGCAATTTTAGCAACTTCCTTAGTGAACTATGTATAGAAAATTTATCTCCTTTTTGAATTTGGACTTCAGATTAAGCCAGAACCTCCAATAATGCAGTTGGACTTAGCATACCATGTCCCTTTTTTCTGCTATTGAGTTCTCATTGTGGAGGGGATTGTTTAATTGTAATATATTCATTGTAACTTTCTAGTACTGGAGAACACACATAGTGTACACATTTCAAATAATGACTATAAGGCAAGTGAATTAGCATTCATACTCCAATTTTCTCTCAGAGAAAGGTTCAGCCTATAGGGCAACTAAAACAAATTCATAACTAAAATCAGTCTAAATCCTGACTGAAATTGATCTAGAATGAACTCAATCAAAGAGCATTTAGATCTTTTCAGTCAACATTTATTTACAGTAAGTACCTAACACAAGGTTATTGCTCAATAGCCTAAAGTTATTCAAGTCTTCTTGATCCATTTTTTCAAAGTAGTGTTTCTTTCCCTTCTTCTCCGGAGGTAGGCACGGTTTTTTAAAAATGATGATGACAAACAGATTCCATACTTGTGCAGAGAATAGTAAATTTTTCATTCCTAAAGTTCAATCTAATCATAATAAAGAACTCTAACTATCAAATTACTATTTTATGCCAAGTATGGAAGGTAAGGTATGTGTATGTCTAGCTATATATTAGACTACTTAAGAGTTTGACTATCCCATAGTTATGATGCCATTGACCATGAAAGCTTCAGTAAGGCCAAGTGTTCCTGACAAAGAGATTTAAAATCCCCAGAATCACCACACTGGAAGTCATCAACATTAAATTTTAGACCACCTTAATCTGCAGGGAGGTTGGCTTTGGTTGTGTAACTAGCAGATTCCTTCACTTGCGTACCTAACATACAAATATATAGTATTTCCTACCGGAACAAAACTACTCTCTATGTGGCCTTTATCTCCATTATATAGAAAATGCTGATGAATTAGAAGTTCATTATTTCAGTCTCTTTTGGAAAAATGATGAATGAATTTCATTTTTCATCAAGAGTCAATTACTGATGGTATTTATGGCATTAACTGATTGCCTAATATTCTATAATAGTGGTTCTCAACCTTTCCTTCACCATGGATCTCCTTTAAATAGATTTTGTGGCCATGGACTAGGGGTGGGTTCCGGCTTCTTCTATTGCCGGTTTGCTCAGGGACACACTTTGGGTGTGTGCACACTTTGGGCGCATGCGCACTTGATGCACACTACACTCACATGTGCAGTAGGTAAAAAATGCTTCTGCACATGTGCAGAAGCAAAAAACAAGATGGCTGCGCCTACCATGCTGCCAACAGACCCCGTTTGGGGGCGTGGCTCGCTGAGTTACTACTTACTCGGCCAAAGCGGTCCCAACTGGTAGGAACCCACCTCTGCCATGGACCCCTCCCCCAAGACTTAACTCAAGATTTAAATCATTACATTTCTTCAAACCTTCACTCACCCCTTGTGACAACATCGCGACCTCCCCAGATTGAAAACCACTGTTCTAGAACGTTCTTCCTTTGATTACTAAAGGCTCTACAAAATTGAGGATCTTTTTCACTGTTTATATAATTATATATCTCCAGTTGATAAGGGAAATAATATATTGCTCTTTATCTGGCCTTTGGATGATTATTTTGTTTTTTTAAATTAAAAATTTCAGATTAGTCTAAAGAAGAAAAAATGGTGTTTTAATGGGGTTAAAAGTTGCAAATATACTTAATTAAAAAGTTTCATTTTAGATGTCTGGATTCTAACAGCATGCAAAATGGGAAAACAATAAAAAGTTGTATTGAACAGAGTTGGATGTTGGATGGAAGAACAGGATGATGGGCCAATATCTTAACTACTGCCAGTATTTTCCTTCCAGATAGCCTGAAGCAAAGCCCATTTCCCCAGATGCTGTTCATTCATTACTTCAGTTTTCTGATAAAGTAGAAGGGGAGAAGATTGCACTTACTAAGATGCCAGCTTTCCACCACAGATATCAACTGCCAATTCCTGCCTTATTAAAATTCTTCTTCCATGCAGATAGATAGGTAATCAGCCTCAGGATATTTAGATCTAGTCTGGCCCAGAGGACTCAGTATTACATTTGGAATTTGACTTCTAAAAATAAAAGTATTATTTGTTCGTCTCTGATGCACAGTATTGTCACATCAAGTGGCACTGTGACTGATTTAGGAAAAACTAAGCAAGGCCCAATCTGGTTGGCAGTTGAATAAGGTCCCAACAGAATTTCCAGGCTAGATGGGAAGACAAAAATCCTGAAATGTTTTTCCCATGGTGATTTCTGCAAGGAAACCAATATATATATATATATATATATATATATATATATATATATATATATATATATATATATATATATATATATATATATATATATATATACATACATACATACATACATACATACATACATACATACATACATACATACATACATACATACATACATATACATACATACATACATACATACATACATACATACATACATACATACATATATATATATATATATATATATATATATATATAAACATAAACTAATGTTGGGGATTAATGCACATTGTATGCAGATTTATCTTGGAACAAATTTTATTAAGCTCCCAGGGATAATTCTGAGACATCAATAGTACTGATGAGCATAGCCTATTTTTTACCTAAAGTTTTAAGACGTCCAAAAGAAAATTGGCTTCCAGTAACGTATGTTCCTTTACTCTGTGGCTATCTGTTATGTCTGTGCAGATCAGAATAACACAATAACAGACTTGGAAAGGACCTTGGAGGTGTTCTAGTTCAACATCCTGCTCAGGCAAGAGATCCTATACCTTTCCTGACAAATGGCTGTGCAATTTCTTAAAAACCATCAGTGATGGAGCACCCACAACATCTGAAGGCAAGTCTTGAAAAATCTTTCAAGGAGAACTTTGCTTTCATAGAGAAGAGTCCTCAGCAAAGCAGCATCTAGCTTTTAACCACTCAAACAGAGCAACTGCCTGTGGGAAGAAATATCCATCTGATTCAGTTCCAAGCTGGGAGAAAGGCACTGGAGACAAAATTGAGGCTGGAAGCTGATTAGAAAGATGGCTTATTGATGAAGCAGAACCACATGGGTTTGTGGTCTGGGCAGCTGACAAAATGGATGTCAGGCCTGCAGTTATATTCCTTTTAGGATCTTTGGCCTGCCACACTCTCTATTATTTTTCTATGCTGTTTCATTAGTGTAGTAATTGGGAGGGGGAATAGTAAGGAGTGGAAATTGTAGAATCTGTTGTTGTCATAATAGAACATTCCTTTCTAGAAGCCCAAGGTCGTTCTTGTCTCTGCACCTCTGCATCTGACCGGAACTAGATGGGTGGAAATGCCAGCGTGGCAGAGGAAGATTGGACCATGTGATGGACTTGTGGGTGTGGGGACAAGATCATGAACTTTCAACTGGGTGGCAACCCAGGAAACGTTTAGATTCAGGTTTCCACAGATGTGTCAACATGTCTGTCTTATTAAATTGGAAATTTGATGAAAGCTATGTCTTGAACTCTGATTTAATTCTGGATGATATTTGGAACACTGACATTAACCCGAATCTCCCTTAAAATAAATCACCAGCACCCCGGCACGGGGGCTGGCAAGGGGTGCTGATTCCCAACACCTGACCTGACCCAGTCAGCGTAAAATATCAGCGAACAATTAAGAGAAAAGAAGCTAATGATGAATTGCTTCTCTGAAGTTCTTCCGAAGTACAAAATAATTTGCGTGGGAGGAATTTTTCATCTTTATAGCATCTGGAAAGATGCACACACAGCCAGAGGGGGGTGGCTGGAGGGGGCTCCCTGTCAGGGGAAAAAACGCCCTGGAGAAATCTGAGATCAATGGATCGGGCTGATTCCCTTCCGCATATCTTTTGAGATATTAAGAAAAGAAATAAAAGTCTTTAAGAAGTATTCTAATTAATAAACAAACTTTAATACGAAAATAATAAAAGTAAATGAAACAGAAAATAACTAATTGGTTACATTTTGATAATAAAAGCTCCGGTTGCCAAGTTGGCAGCCGAACAAAGAAGAAAGGAATAGATTCTGCAATGTGTGACGCATGCGCAATAAATCACTTTCAGATAACATTTTGTTTTATGACCTGCGCAATAAAGCTTTCTTAGTTTAACTCTTGAATGTCAGTTCAGGCGTAGCAAACTTTTTAACATCGTGACACCCCTTCTTTTGCTAGTCTGGGCTGACGTCATTAAATCATCAATTAAGGCACATCTTCTTTCGCAGATACTCGTGTTGATTTGCGGCAAGTGGTTTGTTAAGCATGTCTGCAATCTGATCATGTGTAGAAACATATTGCAATTTAACAAAACCTTGCTTAACAAATTGCTTTGTGTTTTGATAACGAATGTCAATGTGTCTGGACCTAGAACCTGTGAAATGTGACTCAGAAATATAAATAACAGATACATTATCTTCCATCACGGTGATTGGTCGAATCGGACGTGTCCAGATATCTGTGATCAAAGCATCAAACCACGTTAGAGAATTACAAGCATCTGAAACACAAGCATATTCAGCTTCAGTAGATGAACATGAAACAAAACTCTGTTTTCTCACTTGCCAGTAAACAGGACAACCATTTAGGAACATCATGTAACCAGAAGTGCTTTTGCGTGACTTCTTGTCGCTCGCCCAGTCAGAATCAGAAAAACAAATTAACTGTGGATGATCAGTGTGTGTTGGTTCTAGCAATAACTTCATGTGTTTAGTGTGTTTCAGATATTTCAACAACTTCTTAATGCATGACCAATGAAATTGTGTTGCCTTACCTATGTGTCGTGATAAAAGATTAACACTAAGTGCGATGTCAGGTCTGGTCCAACTACTAATGTATAATAGTGAACCAATGACTGAACGATAAAGTGTTTGATCCTCGAACTCAGGACTTGGTTCATGTGTTAAGTTGTGAAAATCTGTTTGCATGGGTGTCTTTGTTGTGCTAGCATCTTTCATATTGCAATGATGTAGAATGTGGTCAATTTTCTCTTCTTGTGAAAGACTAAACCCCTTCTGTGTCTTTTCAATCTGAACACCTAAATAAGTGCTAATGTGTCCTAAAGATTTTAGTGTGAAGTATCTCTGCAAACTTTTAGCAAAAATCTCACTCATTTTCTTATTTGGACCAATATAAACAATATCATCAACATAAACAAGAATTATCTCATATGCATTGTTAGATCTTTTTGTGAACACGCATTCATCAGTTTCGGACTTAATAAAGCCCATTGAATTTAGTTTGTCAGTAAGACATAAATACCACATTAAACCTGACTGTTTCAGACCATAAAGACTTTTGTTCAGGAACCAGGTATCCCCTTCTTGCTTTCGGAATCCTGGAGGGCTTCTCACGTAGATCTCTTCATCTAGGTCTGCATGTAGATAAGCTGTGTCCACATCAAATTGGAAAACTTCTAAACCAAGAATAGTTGCAGTGGTTAAGGCAATTTTTACACTTTCAGTTCTGACTGTTGGTGAGTAAGTGTTTGTGTAGTCCTCAGGGTAACGTTGAGCGAAACCCTGAGCTACAAGTCTGGCTTTGTATAAAGACTCACCATTTGGTTTCTTCTTGATTCTGTAGACCCATCGAGTGCCAATGACTTTCTTGTTTGCTAGAGGTTTTGCAGGTGTGAATACATTAAGTTTCTTTAAACTGTCCATTTCATCCTGCATTGCATCGTACCACTTGTCTTGTTCTGAATCAGGAAGCTGTTTGATTTGTGTGAATGTCTCAGGAGGAAGAGTAACGTTGCAAATCAAAGGTAATGGTAATTTTGTCAATTGCCATGAATAACGTTGTGGAGGGATTCCTTTTGTGGCCCTCTTGGAGCGTCTAGGAGCAACAGACCAGTCTTCTTCTTCTTCTTCTTCTTCTTCTTCTTCTTCTTCTTCTTCTTCTTCTTCTTCTTCTTCTTCTTCTTCTTCATCATCATCATCCTCGTCCTCACGTTCGTCGCTAGCATCAGCATCTGCGGCTTGCGAAGACGGAACATCAGGTTGTGAAGAACTGGTAGAAGGAACATCTGCCTGCGAATTGTCATCAGGCTGCGTGTCATCTGGAACACCATCTCTAGGAAAATAAACTTCAGGATCATTGGAATGAATCCTGGACCAGTCAATATCTTCCTCAAAATTAGCAGATTGTGAAATGACAATCACATGTTTAGTATCAATGAATTTGTACCATTTTGAATTATCATCAATACCCATAAATCTCAGTCTCTTTGCTACTGTACCTCCCTTTCTTCTTTGACTTAAGGGAGTGTTCACCATAGCATATGAACCAAAAATGTGGAGGTTCTTGAGATCAGGCTTATAGCCATACAGCATGTAGAAAGGAGTTTGATTGATTACACTGCTCCAAGTACGGTTGACAATGTAATTTGCATACTTGATTGCTTCACCCCAGTATGTGTTACTGAGATTGGCATCTTCTAGAAGACAACGCATCATGGTTTGTAGAACCCCTTGTCTTCTTTCTACGACTCCGTTATGAGCCGGTGTATATGGAGCAGATGTCTGATGAAGAATTCCATTCTTACGCATCCAGTCCTGGAAACGCTGAGACATGAATTCTGCACCACGGTCACTCTGGATTCTGGCGATGCGAACTTGGTATTGTGTAGAAACAAACGCTGCAAAGTCTTTAAAGATCTGAAAGGTCTCAGATTTCTCTTTCATAGGATATACAAATCCATATCTAGAATGATTATCTACAATTGTTAAAAAATACTTTCTGCCACCAAGTGTTGGTGGGAAAGGACCCACTATGTCAGTGTGTACCAAATCAAAAATGCGTGTTGACCGGCGTGTAGCGTGTTTTGGAATTGGAGCTGCCTTGGATTTAGCCTTTTTGCAAACCGCACAATCCAAAAACACCTTACACCCCTTTAGATCCAAACCTTTTGCGAACTCCGGCATCTTTCTAAGAACACGGAAACTGGCATGTCCCAATCTTCTGTGCCACTTGTGAATACACCTGGAATGCAAAGGTTTACCAGTTAGTGAATTCTCAACATTAACAGTTTCATGAGGACCCTCAGGCTTGCTTTGAGCAACCTGTTTCTGTTTTCTCTGTTTGTTGGCTTTAGGAGCCTTTGGCACAGTAACGTTTTCTCTCTCTGGGCCAACTCTCTCTGGGTCTGCGTTGTGCCTTTTTGGAGTTTGCATACTTGCCTGTGCTTGCCCTTTAGGCTTTGGCTTTAAGTAATAAACACCACCAATCAGCATAGTTTCAGCAACAATATCTCCATCTTTAACTAAGTAACTTGCTTTTTCGAGGTGGTGAACCTGGAACTTTAACTCTCTAGACAAGTGACTTTGGCTAAGGAAATTACTGGTTGCTGAAGGTATGTAACAAACATCAGGGATGTGTGTATCGAGCTCTTCAATGTAAACAGTTCCTTTTCCCAAGACCTTGCAAGTGTGGTTGGTGAAGGAACACAGTTCTCGATACTCGGGCTCTGGTTCGCCCATCTCTGTGAAAAGTTCCCTTCTGTGGGTAACGTGCACAGCTGCTCCACTGTCTAAAGTCCACAAAAGACGTCTGTCGAACTTTGGATCAGGTTGTGGAACGTTGGTTATGGCCAGTGTTACAAGTGGAGCTTGTGGATCACGCCTTGGACCACGATGACCTTGTCTTCCGCCTCTACCTCTGCCTCTGGAATCTGTTCCTCTGGGCTGGTACGTGACGGGAGCTGGAACTCGTTGGGGACAATCCCGGGTGTCATGTCCCACACGGTTGCAGCTGTAGCATTTTGGCATCCTTGGAGCGTAGTCTCTTCCTCGGAAGGGACGTCTGGCTGGAGCCTTCGACGCTGGAGGTCGTTGCAGATGTGGTGTAGCTAACCTGATAGCTTCGTCTTCCACTAAAAGTCTGCAAACGTGGTTAACTGTGCGTTGAGCAATAGGCACGTAGTTAATCTTTGCAACAGCATCTTTCCATTCATAATTCAATGAGTTAATGATGATGCTAATCATTTGGATATCATCGATTACATGGCCATTTTGTCTCAATTCACTTCTCATTCTTTTCAGTTTGGTCAAATGTCCACCAATTCGTTCACCAGGTTTCAACTTCGAACCATGGAACTCAGACATGAGCAAACATGAAGATTCAATTGAAACGGGCCTGTAGCAATCTTCCAAAATAGCCCAAATTTCTTGGGCAGTTGCATCAGGCGGAAAGATACCTTGGATCTCAATTTCCATTGACATGAGTAAAGTCGTGATAGCTCTGTTTTCCAGGTCTCTCATTGCAGGTGTCCAGGGCTGAGGAGGAGGATTAAAAATCATGGAATGTGTGCCTTCTCTTCGAAGCAAGAGCGCAATTTCACTGACCCAGGCTTTATAATTCTCTCCTGACTCCTTTAATTTGGACTCACCAGTCAAGGGGGTGACTGTGAATACCTGCTGAGGAATGTGCATTGGAACAATTTGTTGATCTGGTTCCAAACTGGTTGTTGAACCAGGGGATGCTGGGGTTGCATCATTGGCCTTTGCGTGGCAACATCAAATTGGCTTCCTCGAATTCGCCTTTGGCTTTGCCTTTTTCCATCTAGGGAGGATTCCGCACCACCAGGGGGTGTTGAAGACTTAACCTTTGGAGGCAAAGTTTTGGCTTCTAAAGGGCTCATAGCTAAATCTTTAAAACTCTGGTGCAGCTGCTTCATCTTTTGCTCTAATGATTTTTCTCCGCCAGCAGATGGCAGTGCAGCTTCACTTCTTGGCTGCAGCCCTCTATACATGGCCGGAAGTTCAATGGGCTCAAAGGGATCACGTGACCTCGGTGACGTGTACATATCTCTTTGTTCTAATTGACCAATGAACTCTGTGGGGTGTGTCTTAGGCTGTTGTTTTGAAGACAAGATGGCGTCCTCAGACATTTTGGGAGTGGGGGAGCTCCTCCTACTTCGCTTTATTTCGTTAAAGCACTCTCTCACCTCCCTAGCATATTTTTCAAACAGCTTTAATCGATAAAGGTAGCTTTGCATTTCTTCATCATCATCTGGGGAGGATTCATAAAATCTGCTTTCTGCGTGGGAGGATTTTTTCTCTGCCGGCAGTTGCCGTTTAGACTTTTGCCGTTCATTAATTGTATCTTGATAATGAGGGAGATTTACTGACCTCAGTCCGTAGATCTTGCCTTCTGTAGCTCCTTCCCCCACATCTGGCTCGGCACCTGAAGGAATTTGTTGTTCCTGAAGCACGTTTTGATCTTGCTTCTCTGTGTCCGAGGGAGCCTCCTTGTCAGAAGAAGCTGATCCATCTGTGCTTGCCCCATCTTTCTTTTTTTTCTTTTTCTTTTTCTCCGACATTGCTAATTAGCTTTAGTCGGTTATCATGAGATAGCATGAAGGGAAAATACAGCCATAAATTGTAGCCATCTCAGCTGGTATCATCAACCAACCTCTGCATACCAAGTTGTCAGGGGAAAAAACGCCCTGGAGAAATCTGAGATCAATGGATCGGGCTGATTCCCTTCCGCATATCTTTTGAGATATTAAGAAAAGAAATAAAAGTCTTTAAGAAGTATTCTAATTAATAAACAAACTTTAATACGAAAATAACAAAAGTAAATGAAACAGAAAATAACTAATTGGTTACATTTTGATAATAAAAGCTCCGGTTGCCAAGTTGGCAGCCGAACAAAGAAGAAAGGAATAGATTCTGGAATGTTGACGCATGCGTAATAAATCACTTTCAGATAACATTTTGTTTTATGACCTGCGCAATAAAGCTTTCTTAGTTTAACTCTTGAATGTCAGTTCAGGCCTAGCAAACTTTTTAACATCGTGACACTCCCAGACCAACGTTTACAGCTAAACGTGAATGCATACTCCCCCTCCTCCTTCTCCAGCCAAGGCTCAGAAAAAAAATACTGGAGTGGAGATAATTACTCATTCCATACAGCGATAAATGAGTGAGCCAGCAAGAAGGGATTTGGCAAGCATCTCCCACTAAGCAAGCACCACCAAATTGGGCTTACTTCCCAGGTCATAGATGGCAGAGATGCCACTGAGCAACATGGGAAAATCCTCCAAGCCAGCAGAGGGGACCTTGGCCCATAACCCCCACCCACCCCGCCAGCCATTGATGGTTGAACTGCAACCTATGAATCAAGCAATCCCAGGTCATGGATGAGAGAGATGTCAATGGGCACCTGCTCTCCCTCAGCAGATGACACCATGGCAGATAACTGGACAATGGCCAAACCAGGGATTGACCACCCCACCGGTTCCAGTCTCACCTGCAATGCCCCAACAGGTTCTTACCCCACCTTCCTACAGAGAAGAGTTCTTGACAATGGAAGAAGGGATGAATGAGGGGGAAACTGCAGGATGGATAGCAGAACAATGTGATGAGGCGGTCCCTAAGTTTAGAGGTGCAACTGGGTTCCGTCCCTCAGGAGGGGCAATAAAATGCCAGCGTTGCTGTCAATTCGGCCACAGAGCATCAGAGTGCTTGGCTCCAGCCCCAATATCACAAATGTGTGCACCAACCGCCAGAGCGGTAAAGAGAAGGCCCCAGAAGCTACCACAGAAGAGTCATCTGGGCCTACAACTTCCGGACGAGGATCCCCAACCTAAGGTGACAAAAAGTCCTACCAATGGGGAGGCCTTGGAGGAGGAAAATGCCGAGGACAACCCAATGGTTAGTGCACCCATCTGCCCCTTTACAATAAAATGCAACCTCCAAGTGCCAGAAACGGGAGTGGAAGGGGAATTGGGGCAATTGTGGACTCTGGCTGCACCTGATGCTTAATCAGTATGTTGATTGTGGAGCAACTAGGTATATGCACATGACCCCTAACCCATCCCATTCAGTTCGAGCAAGTGGATGGAACACTGATTGGAGGGCCCCAGCCACTAAAATTACCAAGTTGGTAAAGTTGATGATAGGCCACCACTATGAATTCCTCAGATTCATCGTAGCTCCAAGAATGCAAGAATCAATTATATTGGGACTTACATGGCTGGACAACTGGGCACCTACAATAAAGTGGGAGGCCGGCATTAGAAAATTGATTATCGGCTTTGGGCCGTTACCACTGGTGGGGCCAAAGGGCCACCCAGGAACGATGGAACCCAACAGTCCAGACCATCCAGAACCTGCAGCACCTGTAGCAGACACCAAACCCCCAGGGATACAACAAGTACCAAAAGACTACTGGGACTTAGCGGGGGTGTTCAGTGAGGAAAATTGCAACTATCTTCCCCATCACCGGGCCACAGATTCAAACTTGGGGCTACTTTACCGAAGCCGAAAATGTACTCCATGACTCCCAAAGAGATGGTTGAATTGAGGAACTACATCGACATCAATTTGAAACGGGGCTTTATTGGTGGCCAAAGATGAGATCGGAGGTGGAAGATTATGTAAAAAGCTGTGCTACTTGCGCAACGATGAAAACACGGCCGGGGAAGCCCCCTGGACTACTACAACAAGTGGCCAGCCCTAGCCGACCATGGGACGAGATCGCAATGGACTTTATCATTGAGCTCCCAGATAGCAGTGGGAGTAAAGTAATTTGGACAGTTATTGATTTGTTTTCCAAGCATGCACATTTCATCACTTGTTCAGGGTTGCCATCCACAAAGAAATTAGCGAAAATATTTGTGAAACACATTTATCACCTGCACAGGACACCCAAAAGAATCATTTCAGACCATGTGATGGACTTGTGGGTATGGGGACAAGATCATGAACTTTCAACTGTGTGGCAACCCAGGAAGCTTTTAGATTCGGGTTTCCACAGATGTGCCAACATGTCTGTCTTATTAAATTGGAACTTTGATGAAAGTTATGTCTTGAACTCTGAATTAATTCTGGATGATATTTGGAATGCTGACAATGGAGTTTAGAGTGGGTGGCTTTTATATCTTCCCTTGGGCTTTGCACTTCACCTTCCTGTTCCTGAGCAAGAACATCAAGGTGGGTTGCTGCTGGTTCAGCCCGGATCAGCTAAACCAGTAGTAGTGGCAGCGGGAGGCTCCACCTCCCCGCTCGGATGCTTCTGCGCATGCGCAGGGAGCGCACGCAGGAGCACACCTGAACCAGTAGTAAAAAAAATTGGCAACACACCTCTGAAGAACATGTATTCTATTGGCTGTTGTCAGACTCCCATGGGGCCATGTAGGGGTTATGTAGGGGTCATAACTGGCTCTATAGGCAAAGTACAAATCCCAAGGGTTTGTCTGAGCTACGTTGGTTGACGTTTGGACTGCTCTGAGGGTGATGCAATGTCTGAAATACACTTAGGAGATTGTGCAATGTAATGAGCTCTGTGTCTTCTGCTAAATAGTAGTGGGTTAATCCTATTATGTCCTGAAGGACAATCCCACCTTCTGTTTTGTAGATAGACTGGCCCAGTCTTTCTTAATGGGCACAAAATATCTGCTGGGGGCTGCGTTCTGTCTCCAAGAGCATGTTTCTCCATTTCTCCTTTAGGAAAATATGATATTCTGCCTTTTTAATATTTCCTAAAAATATTTCATTCTTGTAGGAGAGGGGTAGGTGCTAACTTTCTACATGCCCATTTAACAAATGTTTTTCCCCCCCTTTGTAGGGTATATGACCAGGAAGCAAAATATTCATAATTTGGGGTATCCTACTATGTTGAAAATCTTTGATGTCCCCCCGATGAGCTTAAGTTAATACTTTCCAAACCTGGGTAAATTACCTAAAATTGGGTAAAAGTGATATTTCTTTGGGTAATGACACGCAAAGCCATTACCACAATAACATTATTTAAATAAGGAATGTCTGGCAAGCAGTTTGGGGTAACAAAGGAAAAGGTTTAGGAAGCACTGGGCAAATGCTTTGGGAGGCAGTGCTGTCACAATCCTGACAGCCAATATTCAGTGACCCTTTGCAAAGAACAAAACTTGTATGTGTGTGTTTTGTATGCATCAACACACGTGGGATAAAGAAAAGTAATTTAATTCAAGGATATAATCCAATTTGGTGCTGTCAGGTGAGGAAATAATTCAGTTATTTATATATTCTGAGCCAGTAGCAACTGTATAACTGATTTTACATAAATCCCTTTTTTTTGTGAATAACAAAGCCCTTTCAATGTGTGTAGGGCCTGGATTTGTGCTGCCTGGGATTTTTATTTAGGAAGTTGCTTCCTTTAGGAAGTTTGTACTCAATGGGAAACAAAGCCGTATTCAAAAGATTAAATGCTACGGATATTCTTTTTGTTTCTTCACTTCAGTCAAAAGGCTTTTCCTCTGACAAATTACAATTCAATTAATATGCTAGTAAAACAGGAACTTTGAGGAAGTGCTTTGACTATGATAAGAAGCGGAGTATTTCTTTTTCCACAAGAACTTCACACAAAGGGCCATCCTTTTTTAATTAAGTGCCTGAGAAGAACTGGAGTAAAACTCACTTAAGAACTGTCTCACTTTGCAAGAGAAATTTTGGGCACAATTCTGGCCGTAAGTTGACAATTTAAATGAGCAAATCGTTCTTTTTTTACTCCATTGTTCTTTGGTAACTATTGTCCTGCTATTTCTTATTTGGGATTCAAAGGGAAGGCTGAAGTTTGGGTCTTGCTGTATCTGGGAATTGGTCTCTTTTGGTCAATGATTACATTATATTGATGGAGAATGCAGTTCAGAGGTGGGTTGCTATCGGTTCGCACCAGTTTGGGCGAACCAGTAGTGGAATGTTGGCCTGGGTTGCAGAACCGGCAGCACAGTTGCCTGTAAATAGGTCTGTGCATGCACAGACCATTAAAACTGTCAAAGAAACATGTCACAGCAACCAGGGAACTGGCTTGGGGTGTGGCGAGCCTGCCACCCCTACAGGTTCAGTGACCCAGTCGCAATTTCCACTACCGGTTAGCCCAAAATGGTGTGAACCGGTAGCAACCCACCTCTGCCCATGGCCACGTGATTTACATTCGGATGCTAGACAATTGGTTCATATTTATGACCGTTGCAGTGTCCTGAGGTCATGTGGTCCCCTTTGCAACCTTCTGACAAGCAAAGTCAACGGGGAAGCCGGATTCACTTAACAACCATGTTACTAACTTAACAACTGCAATGATTCACTTAACAAATGTGGCAAGAAAAGTCATAAAATGGGGCAAAATTCACTTAACAAAATTCTCACTTAGGAACATAAGTTTTGGATTCAATTGTGGTCGCAAATAATTGTATAGGCAAATTATATGGGTATATACATATTAGGCTCTTGATTTATTAAGACCAGTATTATTTACTTTGGCAGAATAATTTAACAACTCTATTTGGGAATTGCAAAAGGTCTTTTGCATCCAAAGCATGTGACCTGCTGAAGAAGTATAAACAGGAATGATAATGAAGCAAATGAGTCAAGAAGCATTGTTTTAAGACACATTTTTTTCTCTTGTCTTATCATGAAAGTAGTGCAAGAAGAATAAAAACTCTATTGATACCGAAGGAAACTTAAGTGCTCTTTCTTTCTATACATAGCAATGAATCAGACTTCAGGATGACTGACAAACGTACACACACACACATCTCACTTGCAGCAAGTGAGCTGAGTGATCCCTGAAGGAAATAAATGTTAGCATGAGAACAACAGCTGAAGCAAAATCCCATAAGCCGGGAAAAACAGCTACACAATTGCACTGACAGGTGGCTGGTTTCAAAACAAATTTCAAGGTCTGACAGTGCTGAGCACCTGCTAAAGGCTGTTTTCTTTTTAACATACTGAATTTGGCAAGATCCAGAGATAGAAAAATTAAGTTTTTCCTATTGATCAGTGAGCTTACTGCTCGATATACTTATGAAGGAACAATTTCCTTAATTTCACAGTTGTTGGAAGACGCTGTCAGTATAACACGCAGGTTCAATCATAGAAAATGTCATTCCTTTGAAAATGATGAACAAACTCTCCAGTGGCCATAGTTATCAGGGCAGGCAAAATGCAAAGAATACAGGTAGTCTTCGACTTACAATGACTCATTTAGTGACTGTTCAAAGTTACAATGGCACTGACAAAAGTGACTTATGACTGTTTTTCACCCTTATGACCATTGCAGGATCCCCATGGTTACGTGATCAAAATTCAGACGCTTGACAACTGACTCATTTTTATGACGGTTGCAGTGTCCTGGAATCATGTGATCACCCTTTGTGACCAAAATCAATGGGGAAGCCAGATTCACTTAACCACAGTGTTACTAAGTTAACAGTTGCAATGATTTGCTTAACAATTGTGGCAAGAAAGGTCGTAAAATGGGCAAAACTCACTTAGCAACAGAAATTTTGAGCTGCGTTGTGGTCGTAAGTCAAGGACTACTGGTACTTTTTTTCCATGTTTGAACATTTTCAAACCAAATATCAAATTGTTTTTCTTAATTTATGCAAATAATGTTTCAAAATGTATCCTAAAGCTTTTAAAGGCTATTCAGAGCTTCCAAAAAGCAAAAATATAAGCCTACTTGGAGATGATGGAGACCCCACAAAACGACAGAGGTGGTTTTAGGCACAGAACCACCAGAGTTGGGAAAATTTATCTTTTTATAATTCATATGATTCACTTTCCCAGAACATCATAGCAAAGGCCAAAAGCATAAAATGCTATTTTAAATGTCTCAGATTTTCTCCAGGTTTATTGGATCTAACCTGCCCATGTATTTCACTATTAATATTACTATTAATATTTACTATTTATTATTATTTTTTCATACAAAAGAACTGGATGGATCCTTTTATTGCCAGTGTATACCAATTTCTCACCTACTGAGTCAAAAATCTATGAGCTTCCCATGCATTTATTAATTAAGATTGCCCTGTGCTGCTTCTACAGTAAATTTATTTTTTAAAAAGCATAAGAAAATTCATCGTATATTTTAACCCAATTTCTAATGTGCATTGGAATTTTTGGAGCAAATAATTCTGGGGACAAAAATAATGGTTTGTAGCATTCTCATCTATCAATTAATCCAGGAATATAAATCGAATTATTTAAAAATGAGGACTGGACAAAGGCTTCAGGCATCCTTAGTTAGAGTTCATATATTGGAAAGAGAATATTTTCAGAATAAAAATAAAACTGGGATACTAAGATAAAAATATGCACAGTAAATTTAGGCTAACTGTTCAATGCATAAACCCTCTAGAACTAAACAGGTAAATATATTGCTAATCTGCCGCATATTTACATTACAATGTTTTTAGCATATTCTATGGAGTTCTTTCTCTAGTTTGCAGAGAATTCTTCCTTTATGTCATGGCATAAAAATAGTGTTTAAAAATAGCCCCTGGTTGCATTGACATTACAGAACTGTAGTCAGTCACTACTACCTGAAAAATAATGAATTAGAAATGAAATTCTTATTAACTTTAGCCAGCTATTCTGGGAACCTTCATAGCTGGAGAGTAGAATAAAAATGTTTTAAGTAAAGAAATAAATAGGTACAAAAATGATGGTTGATCCGTTTGTAATGGATGGTATTTAATATGGGCTATAATAAGCCTCTGTGATACTAATGCACATGTGGTTTTTTTTAATTCTTGAAAGTTTCGGAGAAAATAATTGAATGATATAATATGTATATTATATATAATACATATGTTTTGCCTATTGGACTTGAATTAGCATCACAATCTTTCCCAAAACAATAATGAGTGTAAGAAAGGATACTATTAGGGCTTTAGATTGAAAACTGTTTTATGGTAACATAGTTATTAGATACTAACACTTATATTTCAATAATTTATTCCCAGCTTGGAAGGAATTATTTTCATTCAACTGAGGAATGGAAATTTACGCATCTCTATTCAGTGATGGGTTCCCTTGCAATCCAACAATAACTTAAATACCTTCAACTTAATGTGTCGTATGCTACAGAGGTTATTATCAACTCTCCTTGATGCCTTTAATCCTAATTCACATGTGTGTAACTTCCTTCAGTCTGAGGGCAGCACAAAGCTTTGCAAAATAAGATGATTATTTTTGTGTTACAAAAATAGACAAGGCCAAGAACCTCTCTGAGAGGGACTCAGGGAAATGGGAGCTTTAATCTATTCTGAAAGAATTGCTGAGGAAGGAAGGAAAGAAGGAAAGAGAGGAAAAAGAAAGAGGTAGTAACCGGCCACCTGTGGCCATTCTTTCCCACACTGTTTTTAAATGTTTTTCCTGCCACAAAAGATCATGATTTCTTCATATAATGGTGCCAGTACTTCCTCTCAGGTTGTTGAGCTCCTCATTTCCTAGCCATTAAAATTTGGAACCTGCTATGTAGCTCTTGGCAAAAGAAGAATTACTTTTCCTCTGATCACAGAGAAAATAGAGGTGTTTGTACAGGATAAATACTCAGTTGACCTTAGTACTTAAACAGTCTGATGAATCCTAAGGGAGATGCGAATGGGACCAAAATTTGAAAAACAGGTGAAATTCTTTCTGGAGACCAGAAGCAAATACACCCACTCACTCTCTCTCTCTCTCACACACACAGCAAAAGTGTCTGGTTTTGAATACCATCCTCCCTAGTGCTTGCGGAAAAAATAGAGGAACATTTGGATATACATTTTGAATTAACTTGGGAAGAAAATTTCTAAAATCACTTTTAGCTGTGTTCTGCATTAAGGGTTCATGCAGTAGCATTTCTTGTTGAATTAGCAGAGTAATATTTACAACAGCCAGCTAAGATAGTTTTATCTGTCTTATAATGTGGGTGGGTAGAGGACTTAGGCATAAGTGCAATGTTTTCCTGTGATTATATAATAAATTCACAGCTTATACATTTGAATTAGATGTTTTTCAATTCATATTTAACCTATACTTGATATACTTGTATTCAATACATATATTCTGCGATCAAAAGATGCTTTCCATAACTTATATGTATAGAATATTCTTGGTATTTATTGGAAGGTCTATCACAACAGAAACAGCCTGAAAAATTAGAACTTCCCTATAGTAATGATTTTTCGTTAAGTCCCAAAAGGAAGAAAAGGAAAAACCCAACACCATAGATTAATGGAATCTACTGTATTTAAACTAAAAATGGTTTCCTTACTTCAGATTTAAATTCAGCATTTCATCTTGGTTTCAGAGTCAGTGACACTATATTGTCATCAAAACTACTTTTTGTTGTTATTATTATCGGCATCTTGACTCATTTTATGTGTTGTAAATCATGCAAAGTCTCCTTTCTCTGTGACCAAATAACATGTTATGGCTACATATTTAATGCTTAGTGTTCTACTTTTCCTTGATATATCACAGGTGGGAGTGATTTAGGGCTTTCTCTTATGAAAACTGGGCAAATCTTTCTGTATTCTGATGAAACAAACAATCTGAATTAAAATCATACTCTTCCTCCTCCAACCTGTTAAAAACTTCAGCAGTAAAGTTATTATATGAACCAACAGAATTTTATTGCTGTAGTTAAGCTCCTGGCTGTACCTGAACATGTTTGCGTGTAAGAAAAAGATCATTTTTGTTTAGTAGCAGCTGAGAAAAATAAACAAAATCTACTCCATGCCTCTACTCCATGCTGAAGATATGACAAAACTAACTGTTCTAATTAAATTTTTTCCAGTTTTGTGCCTATTTGGAAACTGCTTCTCTGTTTCACACTTGAAACAGAAAAAAAAGAAACTTTGATCTTAGATTTTGATGATTAGATTAATTTATTATTATAGAAATGGCTAGTACTTTTTAATTTATACTTACTAATTGTACAAAGTATAAAGTTAAGACTGTAACTGGACTTTGTATTCTGTACTATTGCACTGATAAAAAACCACTGTTTCCCCTCCTTTTCCCTTGCACCCCTGTCCGTTTCTTTTCTTCCCCTATCCCCCTATTTGTTTCTATTTGTAGCTTATAATAAATTTCAGTTTTAAAAAAGCTTGCGCTCCATACCAAAAGAGCAATCCTGCACCTATATTTTTTTGCTTAATTAAATTAGGATTAATTAAAGAAGAAACTGAGATATAGGTTCATGCTCTGCATTAAGTGAATTTATAATTTGATCTTCAGGCACTGCTACAATAGTGTTGCCCATTATGTTAAGTAGAAGTCTAAAAATCAGTTATTTCAATAGAGACCAATAAAGTTGCTTCAACATCTTCAAGTTTTGTTTGTTTTTCCCAAAACCAGTTCCTCACTTCAATTGTTGATTTATGCTTAAATAGCTATTAAAGTGAAGTAAATTTAGCGACTGTTGTTGTTGAGATGCATATCTCTTTTCCCTTTCCCTTTTTCTTCCATTTCTATAGACAAAAATTATATATAAATAGGAAAGTAACTGACTACAGGCTTCTTTTTTATGCCATTTTTTCTTTCTTTCATGATGGTTTGAAGAATTGTATGAACTCCTTATTATGATTTATGATTCAGTTGCTGATTCCTCTCTCTCTCTCTCTCTCTCTCTCTCTCTCTCTCTCTCTCTCTCTCTCTCTCTGTGTGTGTGTGTGTAGGGGGGTGTTCAATAAAGCATGGTTAGCAAAATGGTGCTTTAATGTGCTATGTAAAATAGGTGATTGATTGATTACATTTGTAGGCTGCCCAACTTCAAATGGCTTCACAATTCCATAAAACGAGCACCAATAAAATAATTGTCCAAGGGGGGGGGGGGTATCTCACATTTTCCTTCAGTGTATTTTTAGAAACAGTGTATTTTTTTTATCATACTGGAATGCCATGTTGTTTTTGCTTTCCATATCACTGCTTAAGTCTGAAACATGTGAAGGAATAACCACCATGTTTAATAATTCTCAGCCATGTTCTGAAGAACAATAAAACAAACCTAGGCAAAACACTGATATCAGTCTACTTACAAAGAAAACAGGATTTGTTTCTATATAATAGAATAGAAGAAGGTATTAAAGTGTTCACAATAATAAGGTCCACTATCCTTCAGGCTAGAGATGAGCTTAAATCCACAGAAGTTTCTGTATCAGAGTTTGTAACAACTGTATTTAGAAGCAGTTTTTCCTTAGAGGACTTTGTACTTGCTGGATATAATTTGTTCCATTAAGGGAAGGAAGTAGAAAAAAAATAGAAGTGGAAGTGGCAAGGTCACTTTTAATAATATATGAAGTACTTCTGAACAAGCTTTACAATTACTTTGTTTCTTCCTCCCAGATCATTATAAGCAGCCACCGTCAAAGCTTTTGGGAAAACAACATAAGGAAGCTGCACATGCTCTTAAGAAAGAAGAATGGCCAAGAATGCAGCATTGTTCAACACCTGAATTGTGAGAAGACATCACTGGAAAAAAGTAACCATTCCAGAATAACATTGGCTTGAATTCTTGTGCTTTAAATATAACAAGAAAGGCCAGAGAGCTATGACCTGCCAAGGCATAAGGATCAATCGCTCTGATTGATGACATTGTAATAATATTAGGGAAGAGTAATGATTTCTGTTGTGATGAATGACAGTGACCAGTGGAATGTCATCCAAAAGACCCCTTGAGCCTTTGAAAGGATCCAAGGCTTTGTGTTTTCTTAATTGCACCAGGTTAATTTACTGTGCTTTTAAAAATGTGTTGACCTGGGGGGTGGGATCTTTAAAGAGGTGCATTGGGTGGTTATTATCTTCTTTTCTACTATGTCACTTTTTGTAGTTGCTCTGTTTTTATACTCTACTGAGAACATAGATCAGACTCATCTGCTGATATTGGTTGATTTGCATGACTGATGCTTTGTTATTAAGTAAAGGTAAAGGGTTTCCCCTATGCAGTCATGTCTGACTCTAGAGGATGGTGCTCATCTCCCTTTCTTAGCCAAGGGAGCCAGCATTGTCTGAAAACCCTTCCCTGGTCATGTGGCCAGCATGGCTATACCCCAAAGATGCACGGAACAAAGAAACCGTCCCTCTGAAGTGGTGCCTATTTATCTACTCTCATTTGCATGCTTTGGAACTGCTAGGTGGGCAGAAGCTAAGGCAAGAAGAGGAGCTCACCCCATTGCTTGGTGCTTGGTCTTGAACCTGGGCTGTCAGTTTCCCAGCATCTTTAACTGCTGAGACATCGCACCCCGCTGCTTTGCTATGAGTCCCTTTAATAAAATTCTGTCTTTTTAAAAATCTGAACTTCACATTTCTTCAGGTTATGTATTTTAGATCCCTTAACATGGTTTAAAAACTTCCCAGACAACACAATGTTTAATGGAAGATGGATTGTTTATATTAAAATAAAATAAAGACTTACAAAAAAAAGATCCTTCCTATTTTAGTAACATTCCAAGCAGAGCAGTGGTGGGTTTCAATTTTTTTTAGAACCTCTTCTGTAGGTGTGGCCTGCTTTGTGGGAGTGGCTTGCTAGCCATGTGACCGAGTGGGAGTGACTTGGCAGTCATGTGACTGGGTGGGCATGGCCAACTTGCAAAATGTGGTGAAACTCACTTAACAACGCTTTTGCTTAGCAACCAAAATGTTGGCTCAGAAACTCTGGCATTTGAAGCACACAAGTCTTAAAGCTGTCAAGTTACAAGATCCTTGTACCCCTAACCCTTTAGAAAAAAACCCCTAGGGGTGTTCAAACTTGACGGCTTTAAGACTTGTGGACTTCAACTCCCAGAATTCCTCCTCTCGCTCTTCATCTTGATGATGTGAGGACGGGCGGGGGGATGGAGCTGGAACCGGTTCTAAACGGCACTGTAGATTTGTGGAACCTCTTCTATAGAAGTGGTTAGAACTGGCAGGAACTCACCCCTGAAGCAGAGGTTGGTTGCTCCCAGTTCGGCCCAGATCAGGTAAACCGGTAGTAGCAGCAGCGGGAGGCTCCACTCACCCACCTGGATGCTTCTGCACATGCTCAAGGGAGCACGCCCAAACCAGTAGTAAAAATTTAGCAACGCACCACTGATTATAGGGAGAAAATAGAATGCTGGGAAGACTTGTTGGTTCACTTGTGGTTAGCAAAAAGTTAATAAATGGAAAAACTATTCCTGAATATTTCAGATATTATAAGACTGGCAGTTTAAAAAAATGGATTCGATCCTCTATTGCCTCTCTAATAGGTTACAGTTTGCTTATCATTGTAAGGCATCTTGGATACAGCAATAGTTGATGTTATTAAGTTATGTTTGCTTATGCTTGGAACAAGTTATCTATCTTTTTATTGTACTGGTGAGTAGCTGCACATAGCCTTTAGCTAAGCTATAAATCTGATTTATTTCTGCTTAGTTAACACAGGGTACAAGGCTGTGATCTGCACATAGTGTAAAGTTTACTTATTTTCTTCCAGAGCATTGCACTAAGATTTTCCAATCTGCCCCATGAGGCATGCAGACGAAGCAGCGGGCCTACTGATATATTTGTCAGCACCTGCCAAACTCCTTTCTTTACTTAAATTTATTTTAAGATTAATTTACTTTAACAGGTAAAAGTAAAGGTTTCCCCTGTCCAGTCATGTCTAACTCTAAGGAGTAGTACTCATCTTTGTTTCTTAGCTGAGAGAGCCAGCATTGTCCCAAAATATTTTCAGAGGTCATGTAAAGGTAAAAGTTCCTCTCACACATATGTGCTAGTCATTCCCAACTCCAGGGGGCAGTGCTCATCTCTGTTTCAAAGCCGAACAGCCAGTACTGTCCAACGACGTCTGTTACCTTCCCACCAAAGGCGGTTCCTATTTTTCTACTTGCATTTTTACATGCTTTCGAACTGCTAGATTGGATGAAGCTAGGACAAGTAATGGGAGCTCACTCCATTAGGCAGTGCTAGGGATTTGAACCGCCAAACTGCGACCTTTCTGATTGACTAGCTCAGTGTGTTAGCCACTGAGCCACCATATTGCTTATATATGATATAATATACATGATTTTATATATATATATATATATATGATATAATATATATTATGATTAATTATAATATATATGATCATACATGATATAATCATGTAGCCAGCATGATTATATGCCAAGACACATAGAGCGCTGCTATCTTCCCACCAAAGGCGGTTCCTATTTTTCTACTTGCATTTTTACATGCTTTCGAACTGCTAGATTGGATGAAGCTAGGACAAGTAATGGGAGCTCACTCCATTAGGCAGTGCTAGGGATTTGAACCGCCAAACTGCGACCTTTCTGATTGACTAGTTCAGTGTGTTAGCCACTGAGCCACCATATCCCTTATATATGATACAATATACATGATTATATATATATATATGTATGTATGTATGTATGTATGTATGTATGTATGTATGTATGTATGTATATATATATAATCTGTCTATTTTCCAGCCGGCGAGCCCACCACTGTGCTATTGCATTGCACCCCTCTCTTACTTTAAGAAAGTGGAAGATAACTAACCAAGTCTAATGTACATGTCCAATATTCCTTCACAAACAGCTGAAGGTGCTGGCTACAGCACCTTCTGCCCTTCTCACTTCACAAGTCATGATTTGTCATGGGGCTGTCCTTGAAGACTACCTGGATAGTGTAAGTGGAGCAAAAACAAGGTAACTGGGACAACCAATATTGTTGGGCAATCCCAATATTGCAGGAGCTGCATTGATGGTCTGTCAAGGTCTTTCAGATCTAACATGGCTTGTAGCACAACTATTTTTGAGAATAATGCTGCAAATAAAATTTGCCTATCTGAGACATACCTGTAAAGAGGACTTGTTGAGAACCCTCCCTTAAGGGTGAAAACAAGGATTCTCAATAATCATTATTTGCCCAAGTTCCCCTCTATGGCACATTTCCCCATCAGATCTAAAAACTCCACTTTTATTATTAACGTGCACTTGGGAACCGAGAAAAGAAGTGCAATGAATGTGTGCTAAGCAGGTTTGAATTTGGTTGGCTTGGTGAGATAATGCATCTAGTTTTTATGATTCAAAATGATTGGGTTTATTATTTTGATGTATTTAATAATTTTTATAACTTCCTACACTAGTACAGGTAGTCCTTTACTTATGACCTCAATTGAGCACAACATTTCTGTTGCCAAGAGAGACACTTGTTAAGTGAGTTTTGCCCCATTTACTTGTTAAGTGAATCCCATTAACTATGCTTGTCAGAAGGTCGCAAAAAGTGATCGCATGACCTTGGGACACTGCAACTGTTATAAATACATGAGTCAGTTGCCAAGCATCTGAATTTTGATCATGTGCTGCAACTGTCTTAAGTGTGAAAAATGTACCACATTTTTTGGAGTATAAGAGGCACCTTTTTCCCTCAAAAAAGAGGATGAAAATCTGAGTGCATCTTATACACTAAATACAGCATTTTTGGCCTACCAAAACCCCGCCCCCTTTGCAAAAATGGACGTGCAGAGGGTTTGGGAGTGTTCCTGAGGGCTTGGGAATGCAAAAAAGAGCAAAAAACAGACCATTTTTGCTCGTTTTTGCTCCCCCAGCCCCCAGGAGCACTCTACGGGCCTCCCAAAGCTCTGCATGCCCCCCCTTTTTTTGCAAAAAATGTGTGCAGAGTGTTCGGGAGGCTTGCAGAGTGCAAAAGCTTTTTTAAAAAATTACCTCTTCAAAATCATGGTGCGTCTTATACTCTGGTGCGTCTTATACTGTTCTGTAGGGAGAACGAGGCAGACAGGGACTGAGGCAAGGCAGGTTGAAGCTAACACAACCTTTATTAACAGTGACAACAGCTCATAAGTACGGCAAGTCTCGGACCGGCAAACAGCGGCAAAAGACAGCTGACAGCTCTTTTATAGTCGAGCTGTCAGGCGTGTAACCAATCAGGTAGCTGGATTCTCCCGCCTGCAGGCTGCTGCGTCTTAGCCAATCAGGAATCAGCAATGCACGTCTATGGCAGGGAAAGTTCAGTACATAACATATACGGTAAGTCATTCCTCCCCCCCCCCCGTGCCATTGTAACTTTGAATGATTAGTAAACAAACTGTTGTAAGTCAAGGACTACCTGTAATGTTACTGTACACAGTTATTGCATATTATTGCTTTAAGCCCTTTTAAGTCAATGGCTGAAAGAGCATAAAGGCATTTGTCACAAAGAAATGCATTTTTAGAAAATATTTTCTGGAAGGGCCACTTTCTGTCAGAATTTCAAAAGCCGTTAATTCCAAAAGGTTAGAGAAGGAGATCCTTGCATTAAAGCTGCACAAAATCACTCCATGCTTTTCTTATGCTGTCACTCGCATATTGACTACCGAGCACCTGAACTGTTCTGAGATGTTTCTCTGGGAACAAATTATTGTACTGTATGCATATATGTATGTATTTCTCTGGAGACCTGAGGGTTAATTCTGATTGAACAGAAATAGTGCTATAAATGTGGTAACTACTAGGCACAAACACAGCCCTGACATTGTGATTTTACTCTTTCCAGACACATTAATTTTAACCTTTTTCATGAAGTTCAGGAGATCAATGTTTTCATCGTCTACCCACCTAGCTCAATTTTTGCCACCCGTTGTTAAGAATAATGGGTTTGTGATTAGGTATCTCTACATAGGAAACTGAGTAAATTAGGAAGCCTGAACTAACAAAAGAAAGCAAACTTTCTCAAGAAGTTGTTCTCTGTCTTTCTCTTCTTGCATCTAATAATTATAGTAGGAATATGCACCAACAATTTTATTTTGCTATGTTCTTATGATACTGATACTGTTCCAAGCCTGTGATAAAATCATCCTCAGTTGTTTAAGTTTTATAGTAATATTTTCCCCTTCATGTAATAGCAATGAGTGCTGCATAGTAAAGGACTTTAGTAGGCTAAATCCTCCCTTAAAAAAAGTTGCACAGCAGCTAATAGGTGTAATAGGGAGGAGGAGGTACCTAATAAGAGAGCTTAACCAGTGCCCCCTCCCCCCCGTAACGTTGCTCTTTGGGAGGTATGAAATGGGACTTTCATAAGCTATATTGTACTTATTGTAGGAAAAAAGACAGGGGGACAAATCATTGCAAGTCGTTCTCAATTTATGACCACAACTCAGCCCAAAATTCTGTTGTTAAATGAAACATTTGTTATGTGAGTTTTGCCCCATTTTACGACTTTTATTGCCATTGTTGTGAAATGAATCACTGTACTTGATAAGTTACTAACAGAGTTGTTAAGTCAACCTGGTTCCCTATTGACTTTGCTTGTCAGAAGGTCACAAAAGGGAAATCACATGACCCCAGGGACACAGCAAAGGTCATAAACATGAGTCAGTTGCCAAGCGCCTGAATTTTGGTCCCATGATCATGGGGATGCTGCCAAGGTTGGACCTATGGAAAACGGTAAAAAGTCACATTTTTCAGTGCCGTTGTAACTTTGAACTGTTGTGAATTGAGGACTGCCTGCACAATAATGCTATTTGGCTTATAGAGATATGTTAGACGATTCAGCCCTTCTTCTCTTCCTTGGAAGATTGATCAATCCCTCCTGAGTCAAAGAAAGGCAAGCTTTGTTTTTAAAAAATACAGAAAATAAAACTATTAACACTTTTACATTTTAGGCATTAAGATGCAGTGTCTTGGATACAGAATTGCCTTGATCAGAGTCAGCAGCTAAATAAAACAGCCCTAAAAATAGATGCTCCGTGGAGAACAAATTGGTGCAAGTCTGTTACTTTTAAAGAGATTGGAGCAGTAGTCAATATTACTGCAGAATACAATATATAGAAAGTATACGTCTATGGAGATTCTCAGTCATCCAGATCATGGCTGTCCCTGTAAGAAGTTAGCACCCACTCCTCTTCTAGAAGAATGAAATATCCTAGGAAATATTGAAAAGGCAGAATATTATATGTTCCTGGATCGGAAATGGAGAAACATGTTTTTAGGCAGGAAACAGTCTCACTCTTAATAGCCCCCACCTTTGTCAATGGGCCATTAAAATACCTGAGCCAGTCTATTCTACATAACCAAATCCCCCCCTTCAGTTCCAGGGTGATGGGATTAGGACATGATAGCATTAGCCCTTTACCCATCTCATCACAGGGCAGCTGGGAAGAAGCAATGCTCAACCAAACTTGGACTCAAAACCCAGCCTAGAGAGTTGCCCCTGCATGGCTCCATAGGAGTCTGACAACCAATCAGAATACATTTCTTATACAGGAACAGGAAACAGAGAGGTAGACCGAACAGAGAGTATAAAAAACTCAGGAACTCTCAGCAAGCCCCTTCTTTTTCTTTTTCTTCTTCACTCAACATCTTGAAGTATGTGATCACCTTTTTCCCCAGGACCTCAAACCATGTGGTCCTGTCCACCATTAACATCATCTTTCCAAGCAGTCTCCATGATTCCAGTGTCTTTTTCCCCACTTGGAACTGAACCCAGAAGGACATTTCTTCCAACATCCCAAAGGACCCTTTTTCAAGAGGCAACTAGCCTTTTGGTTTTTCTTTGAAGACGTTTCGCTTCTCACCCAAGAAGCTTCTTCAGCTCTGACTGGATGGTGGGGAATGGAAGGATTTATACACCTGGCAGACAGCTGGACATTTGCATTCTTGGCAAAGCTTCTTGGATGAGAAGCAAAATGTCTTCAAAGAAAAACCAGAAAGTCCAGTTGCCTCTCGAAAAAAGCATCTCTTTAGGATATAGAAAGTATACTTCATTAATATGTAGTTCTCTATCCAGACAGATAAATAAAAAGGACAAGACTCTTTAGCGTAGCACAAGAAAGTAACTGAAGACAATCTTCCTCCCTAAATGCTTTTTTACACTTATTTCCACCGATAGCTGCTCTCTGAAGCAGGTAAACCCTTTTAATTTTAATTCCGGAGATCCCAGTAATTTATTTCTAAGGATGCTGGGAAGATGGACTGAACCTCAGTTCTTTTCTCTGGTCTTGGTTCCAGCTCCACCACCCACCCCCTATCCCTCTGATTCCCTTTCCTCTGTTCTTCCTTCCGATTTCTCCTTTTGTTTTGAAAAAAGAATGTGAACCTTCTGTCTCCAGGATGGAGGCAGTGGAGTATCTCTCTCTAAGTCTGCATGACATATGTCACCTCATTCTTGTAAAGAAGTTCATTCTGGGTATTTGGCTGACTAGCAGAGAGTTTGGCTGCTTGTGGATGTTCGCTTTGGAAGGCTGCTCTTTACATACAGCCCTCATACGACCTCGCAGACATCCCTCTTGGTAATCAGTTTTGACAGCCAGCTGAGCCCATTTGTTAAAAGCATATGCCCTTCACCATAGGGTTTAATTGGTGTCTGTGTGGGGGGATGTTCCCACCAGCTACTAATGGCAAGAAAGGGGGAGGGCAGCAAAGTCAGAAGTTTTAACCCATGGCTTTGCTTAACATACCCTGCACAATGGAGATCAGGATATTATAATGTACCCCAAAGGCTGGAAGCCAGGCGAGGATGACAAGATAAGGATTGGCTGTGTGGACAGCCAATTTCCTGCTAGCTTAGCTTTCTGCTGACTTAAGGACAGGTGGGAAGCAGGAGGAGGTTGTTTGTAGAAATGAAATAGACAGTTGCCTGATGTGCCATGTTTAATGAGATAACCCGCTTTAAGAAGAAGAAGAAAAACCTGCCTTGGAGTTTGGGGATTGAGACCAAGGGCAAGAGCTGATGACAGTTAAATTTAGGGTTTCGACTGGTAGAGAGAGCATTTAACTGACTCATGAGGAAAGCAACTTATTATGTTAACAGTATATTATGTTCATTAGAGGTTAACTGTAAGGGGAAGAAGGAATAACCTTGAGGAACAGAAGGAAGAGATAATAATAGCAATAGCAATAGCAATAGCACTTAGACTTATATATCGCTTCACAATGCCTTTCAGCCCTCTCTAAGTGGTTTACAGAATCAGCATATTTTCCCCAACAGTCTGGGACCTCATTTTACCAACATTGGAAGGATGGAAAGCTGAGTCAATCTTGAACCAATGAGAATCGAACTGCCAAATTGCTGGCAGTCAACAGTCAGCAGAATTAGCCTGCAATACTGCATTCTAACCCACTGCGCCACCATGGCTCTTTTAGCTAATTATCTTTTAGATAATGATCTGCAGCATAGCCATCATGCACTTCTAAGTGGTATAAGTCCACCAATGTCACAAAACATATTTCTCCATGTTTGTTTTTTGTGAACCTATTATTTGTTTCTGTTGGGTGCATTCAAGACAATGTTAGATAAAAGCAGCGGTTCTCAAATAGTGGGGCGCGCCCCCCTGGGGGGGTGCGAGGCTCCGTAAAGGGGGGCACGAAGGCTCCCTTTCCATCTGGGTGCAACGGCGGCGAAGGCGTGGGCGAGGCATAATATATCCCGCCTGGAAGTGGCAGCACTTCGGACTGTGGATTTTCATTGGAGCCGCGGGCTGGAGCTGTGCAAGAAGCCTGCTCGGGCGGGGGTGGGAGGGAGGGAAGCATGGGACCGCCCGTCTTCGCCACCGCGTAGCTCGCCTCCCCGCCAGCAGCTCCACCGCCAGCATTCCGTCTGGAAGCGGAAGCGCAACAGCCGCTGTTGGGGAAGGGACAAAGGGGCGGCGGTCGCCCGATCTTGCCACCGCCACCCCTTCGCCCCTGGTAACGGCGACTGTTGTGCTGCTGCTTCCAGCTGGGATGCTGGAGGAGCTGCTGGCAGGGAGGGAGGGAAGAAGGGCAGAAGGGAGGTGGAAGGAAGGAAAGAAAAGCAGACACGCCGGAGGGAAAGAGGAAAGAAGGCAAGCAGGCAGGAAGGAGGCAGAAGGAAGGAGGGAAGAATGGAACTGGAAGGGAGGCAGGGAAGGAGGGAGGGAGAAAGGAAGGATAGGAGGATAGGGAAAGAGGAAAGAAGGCAGGCAGGCAGAAGGGAGGGAGGTGCAAGGAAGGAAGAAAGCATAGATAAGCAGGAGGGAAAGAAGGCAGGCAGGCAGGAGGAAAGAGGAAGGAGGGAACTGGAAGGGAGGCAGGGAAGGAGGGAGGGAGAAAGGAAGGATAGGAGGATAGGGAAAGAGGAAAGAAGGCAGGCAGGCAGAAGGGAGGGAGGTGCAAGGAAGGAAGGAAGCATAGATAAGCAGGAGGGAAAGAAGGCAGGCAGGCAGGAGGAAAGAGGAAGGAGGGAACTGGAAGGGAGGCAGGGAAGGAGGGAGGGAGAAAGGAAGGATAGGAGGATAGGGAAAGAGGAAAGAAGGCAGGCAGGCAGAAGGGAGGGAGGTGCAAGGAAGGAAGAAAGCATAGATAAGCAGGAGGGAAAGAAGGCAGGCAGGCAGGGGGAAAGAGGAAGGAGGGAACTGGAAGGGAGGCAGGAAGGAAGGGAAGGAGGAAGGGAGGGTGGAAGTAAGGATAGACAAGTAAGAGGGAAAGAGGAAAGAAAGCATGTGACTACGGTGGGAGAGGAGGAAAGACCGGTGTGCTATGTTACGCAGAGGTGTACTTATAACAATTTTATAGACAAATGATACTATTTACAGTCGCGCGGGGGGGGGGGGGGGCGAAATGTTTTGTTCTTCCTAGGGGGGGCATGACAGAAAATAATTGAGAAGCACTGGATAAAAGTAATCTGAGTCTGGGGCAGAAATGTAATTTGAGAAAGCATTTCAGACAGGACCCTCCTTAGTTTTCCCAAAGATATTGATATAGAGAGGGGAGAGGTAAGCATATTCAGACTTGGAAGTTTCTGTTGTAATAAAAATAAGCCTTAGCAATCATAACTTTGGTTTACTAGTCTGCCCTAACTCGAAGGTCTGACAATTATAGATATGTTTAAATTTTGATTCAACTTGTGTGTTTATTATCCATGTTCATTTATTATAAGTATCTTTGAGTGGAGCCAGATGAGTACTTTTGGAGAACAACAGTAAAGGATCCCCTCTAGAAGCAATAGAAAGATGTTCAAATTGTACATTCGGTCAGGTTTCCTTAGTTGCTACTCCAGGGTATAACAATATGCTAATATAACACTCCCAACCTAATGTTCTCCAAATGTTCAGGGATTACAACTATCAGAAACACCACGACAGGAGAAAATCTGTCATTTATAGTTTCAACTCATTCCAAAGGCAAGAACATAATGCTATTACCGGATCATTTTTGTTGCAGCTGACCTGAGCTTTTGCGCCTTAGATTTTGCCAATATCACAAGCTATACCAAGAAGAAGAAAAAGCTCCCGATGAAAATATTAAGACAAAGATTATTTTGCAACTAATTTAAGAAATGCCGGGAGAAAAAAGGTGGGACAGCCATCATTGTAAAACCCCTTTGTTTCTGGTGCTGATTTGTTTTTTGATGTTATCTGGCAGTGCTGAGTGATTTCTTCCTGTAGGACTCCCATTTGGTCCTGCAAAAGGAAGGGCTGGAACACTGGAGTCTTTTGACTTTTGATTCAGAATCAAATGGCACAAATTGCTCCCTGCCCTTTCCCACCTTCCTTATCTCTCCCTGCCTATTCAAAAAGGCAAAAGATTTGCAGCAGACACCATGTCTTTACAGCAAGTAACAATTGTCTGCCTTGTACACTTAGGCTCATGAGCCCCAAATGCAGCCAGAAAGTAATAACGGTTGATGCAAGTTCCCTTGTTCCGTTTGTGAGTTTTCTCATTGGTGGTTGTGGAAACAAACCAGGGTGGCTACAGAATGCCCAATTATAGAAGTGTTAGGTTTGATCCTGATAGATCACCTTTATCTCCCTTTCCCTTAGCATCAGAACAAAGTTAAATTATGAAAAAAATATAGACTTTTTTTTTTCATTATGCCACTACAGGTTTGGGAAGAGCTAAGATGCATAGTCTTTAATGTTTGTTCTAGTGTGGTTCCAAATCCAGAAGAGAGACAAAGTGTTGAAGGAACCAAGAAGTGTAACGAAGGGCAGGTGTACACAGCAATTAACCATCCATCCTTCTCGCTGCTAATTGTTCCCTGAAAACATTGTATGCATCAACATTGCCAGTTGCAGTGTTGGCACAATACTGTACAGATACGAATGTGGAAGGGTTTGGGCTGCATTCCCATGGAATTCTGTATCCAGAATGGCTTGGATTCAAATACACGGATCCTTGCTTAATGACTCGCAACTCTCAGTTAAGGAGGGCTGCCAGGATTGCGGTGGTCATCATGTGACTTCTTGCTTTAGGAGCGCATCACTTAGCAACAGAAATTCTGGTCCCAATTGTGGTTGTGTTTGAGGACTACCTGTAGATTCATACTGGAGAAGAAATTGGTTACAGAAGACCAGCAAAAGCCTGACTTTCAGTTAGTTATGAATAGCAACTACAAAGCTTATTTCTATCCAAATAAACTTAAAAAGTATGCTTAGGAAAAAGCCAAGAATCAATTTTTTGTGAGATCAGCCTAAAAGCTGCTTCAAACTCCCTGTATTAGATGTACACGCCCATGAAGTTTCCTTGGAAACAGCATGGCTGTGGTTTATTATTTTTCCAGGATTCTCCCCCCCCCATTCCCAACCCAGCCTATAATGGGGGCTCTTTGGTGCTCTCTGAACTTGGTTGTTTTCTTGCAGACGTTTCATTACTAAACTCAGTAATATAATCAGTGCTAGAAGTGAGTGAGTTTTTCTCTCTGTTTATGTACAAGTAGCTTTTCCTTCAGTGTTGGTGGGAGTGGTCTTGGTGGTTTCTTGATTAGGCTGTTGTTCACTGTTAGCTTGTTTGTCTGAGTTGACAGTTCCTTGATTGGGGTATTGGGTATTGTTTGATTGTCTGTCCAGTATTGTTTTTGGTGTTGATCTCTGTTTATCTGGGTGCTATCTAGCCTACAATGCTTGGATTTCCTAGCCTTTCCCCCATGATCCAGATAGCCTCCAATCTGCTGGTGTTCCAAAGCACCTTGAGGACCTGGCTTTTGCTTAGGCATTTGGCAAGGGTAATTGAAGCCCCTTTGGGTTGCTTAGATCTGTCTCTTTTATTGTTGTTGTTCCTATCTGGGGTCTTTTTTTGGTCAACTCTGCCATCTTATACTCCTTATTCTGTTTATTATTTTATTTCTTTTACTTTTGAACTTGCCAGGATCATTTGGGAGTCATATGAGATAAATAAATAAATGTGAATGAAGCAAATATTAACCAAGTCCAACACTGCTTAACTTTTTGAGATTAGTCTAGGTCAGCGAATGCTGCCATCTAGAAGAGAGAAAAAGATTTACTATCCCTTAATTCTTAGTGTCACTCCGCCTACTTTGTTAATGTTTCATTCTTGTTTGGTTTCAGCTGGTGGATCACAGAGTTCTTATTAAAAAGACAACAGGTCTTACACCTTGAAAGTCTATCTATCCTTGTCTATATCAAATTTCAGAAAGTTGGAAAAATTGTTATAATTTTATACAACTTTATAACTTTTTAACAGCCATTATAATGTTTCAATGTTAAGTTATAGTAATCTAAGAATTTTATACGGCCTTCCAACTCAAACAACTCTGGGTGGCATGTAGAGAACAAACAGCAAAATGAAGAACAAACCAATTATAGCTAAACTCACCACTTCTCTTTAACTCCTATGCCTAGTGAAATATCTAACCTTTGTAAACAATTGTGGCAGTTGATGGTGATTGTAGGGATTGTTTTGATTACACGGACCAAATGTTTCCAATTCTTTGCTTTGGAAAACTAACAAGAGGTGGTAAATAGGCTTTAAAAGGTTACTAGACAAATCTGTGGACGAATATTTGCCATGCGAGCCTCTACTGTTCCTTCCTGCAGAGGAATTAAGCTTTCACATTCAGTGGCAATCAATGTTTGAGTACCAGATTCTGAGTGTGAAGAAGTGGCATCGATAAGGTTCATATCTTAGATTGCTCAAAGGAATCCAGCTATTGCAACAAAATGTTAGCACTTTTTTTTAAAAAACTGAATCTATAGTTAAACAAAGTTTATTTGAAAACCGATTATTAGCCTAATCAGATTATTTATGGATTCATATAAATTTTATAGAATCCCACTCTGCACACATAGAGCCCGCTCAGTTGCATAGCAGTTGTATGCTGTATTGCCTGCTTACTTGCTATCATGGAACAAATAGTGTGTGGACAACTATTATGCGGCAGTCCTGAGATTTCTTTCAGTCCTCAGAGTTGACCTTTGCTGCTAACCCTGCTGGATCCTCCACCACCACTAGCAGAACACAATTCCTTGTCTTGAATAAAATCCCTCCTCCCACCTCGGCTTGTCCATATGTTTTCATAGCGGTCTTCTGAGTTTTTCATCTACAACAGGCAGGATTACACCTTGTGTGTAAAAGACCACATCCTTTAAGTCTCTGCCCAAGTAGACTAAGGGATTGTCTTACAACCTTCGGTCCATCAGCAAAATGAAACTGACTTGATTCTTGCCCTCTTGGCCTGTCTGCTTTTAGCAGTAACCAACTTGGAGAGAAATGAACAAGTGATAATAGTCAGTTCCTCTCTAAACCCTAAGGCGCTTTTCTTTTACATAGCAGCTGAGGAAAGGAAATGCACTAGGATTAATCCATTTCCCTTTGAAGACAGCTGGGTGCACTCAGTGCAAAGAACCGGGGTATTATTTTAATTGTTGTCGCCTGGCAGAGGCCCTGAATCTGCAGCGTCATTGAAACTGGCAGGAAAAGAAAGACAACAGAATATAGAAAATCGTTGGTTGCAGCATCTGTGTAGAGGGTGGGACTTTGCACTTTTCTCATAGCTTCTTCTGTTTTTGTTTTATGATTGAAACCTGGCATAAAACTGGTACACGCACACACACACACACACACACACACACATACACACACGCACACATACCTTGCAAAAGTACCAGCTGCAAATATTGAACAGGGTGTTTTGGGTTCACCCATTTTATGATAGTAAACACAACTATTTCCGTACGGTTCTCCTTTCCTACTAATAGAAAAGACACTGCAGAGCTGTAATTTTATCTCTTGGTCCATCTCTTTTAAATTCTTAGCAAAGAAACGTAGAATAGAAATAATCCTTGACCTACAACAACTTATTTAGTGACTGTTTAAAGTTACAAGGCCCAGGAGAAAAATGATTTATGACCGATTTTCACACAGCAGTTGCAGCATTTCCCATGGCCATGTGATCAAAATTTGGGCACTTGGCATCTGGCATGTATATGATAACTACACTGTCCTGGGATCATATGTTCACCATTTGTAACCTTATCAGCTGGCTTCCCACCAGCAAAATCAGTGGGGGAAGGCAGATTTGCTTAACGACTGCATGATTCACTTAATAACCACAGTGATACATTTAACAACAATGACAAAAAGGTTGTAAAACTAACTAATGGGGCACAACCAACATAATGACTGCCTTGCTTAGCAACAGAAATTATGGTCTCATTTGTGGTTCATAAGTCAAGGACTACCTATAGTAGTTAAGGTGTCAGGCGTGTCCTAAGGATTAGGGGGATGAACTTCCCATTCAGGGATAGAGGTTGCTGAATGATGTAGGCCATTCATTAGATGGATTTATGCAATACACTACACCCAATTTAACCAAACATCTGGACCTTTCAAGCAAACAGGGAATATATGGTTTAGTAACCACTACTGGAACTGGCAACTCACTCACTAAGAAGAGTGGTGCTAAGTGAAAGATCTCAATTTTATGATTTTACTCCAGCTTTACAGACTTTTGAAGGTCATAAATGTGTGGACTGCTTGCAAAGTTATGCTTTCATCAGCTCTGTAGCTGTGAACAGTCACTAAGTGAGTCAGTTGCGAAATAAGAACTGTACAGAGAGAAATTGTGGGGAGGGAAGAAGGAAAAAGAGAGTAGATCTAAAGAACCAAGAGATGGGGTGATTCAATTTCAGCAATAAAGAAAGTGATAAATACATCTTAGCTCAGGTGGAGAGAAATCTGGGGTCTGGGAAGAAGTAATTCAAAGAGCCTTCCTTTTAGTTAATTCTTTATAAGCAAGACTAGGAATTTTCTTTTATACTTTTCAATACTCTGTATTTACCCAGTGGGCAATATGAATATATCTTCCTGAAACTGGTGTGTGTGTATGTATCCATATCTACCTACCTACCTACCTACCTACCTACCTACCTACCTACCTACCTACCTACCTACCTATCTATCTATCTATCTATCTATCTATCTATCACACACATTGCCCAATTGAGTGGTGAGGCTTGGCATATGCAATAATAAATACAAAATAAAATAGCTGTGTGTGCAAAAAACAGACTAGAACTGGGATCACGACACTGGAAGAGGGAGAATATACCCTTTCTTCCCTTCATGTTATTTCCTAGTCCTAAATAAACTCCTCCATATATCATCTACTCTGAGATAAATAACTGCTATAGCAATTTAGTTGGGAAAGAGCATAAACATTCTTCAGTCCCAATTCAGTGTAAACACCTTCACTGCCTCTTTTTAAAAAAAAACTTTAAAAGAGACCACGATCTACGCATGAATTGCTGGCCAATAACATATTTAGAAGCAGATATCAATTACAACGTGGTTGTACTGCAAAACTAGGAAGACAATTTTTGTTTATTTGTGTGATTTATATTTATATACAAGTAGTCCTCAACTTACAACCATAACTGTGTACAAAATTTCTGTTGCTAAGCAAGACAGTTTTTAAGTGAATTTTGCCCCATTTTACAACCTTTTTTTGCCACAGATTAAATGAATCACTATAGTTGTTAAGTTAGTAACACTGTTGTTAAGTGAATCTGGCTTTCCCTTTGACCTTGCTTGTCAGACGGTTGCAAGAAGTGATTACATGACCCTGGGGACACTGCAACTGAAATAAATATGAGCCAGTTGTCAAATGTACAAATTTTGATTATATGATGACCGGGATGCTGCATCGGTTGTGGGAAAACTGGTCATAAGTCACTTTTTTCAGTGCCATTATAACTTCGAACAGTCACTAAACAAATGGTTGTAAGTCGAGGACTACCTGTATGCCCCACCTTTTGGTTAAAAAAAGTAAGATATAAAAATGACAATGGCACATACAAATACTAATTTGTTCTAATGTTTTTACATGGCAGGCTAGGAACTAAGAAAAGTTTCCCAGGAAATCCGGTAGCTGTTGTTTTAAAACAAGGTAACATTTGCCCCCCCACCTCCCCAAAGATAGCCCTTTAAAGGTATAAACAGAATAATGAAATAGCCACTAGGAAAAAAAATACATAGTTTGTAAGCAGATGCCTTTGTCTTAAGAGCTTAAAGCTACATTGTTAGATGTCTCTTATGCCAAATGCTGTTTGAAAAGGGCAGTCATTTATAAGACACACCGAGACACTCCAAATTCAAGCAACTTGGCAAATGAATTTCAACACCCTAGTCTGGAAGACCCAAAGAAAACGTTCTAAGCCAGCCAATCAAATGGAGGCATAGCAGATAATTCAGATAATTCAGCCACCTCAAAGGAAGTCCCTTTCAGTCCCGAATACAGAACATCCCTAAAGTTATCTGGCTTTGCTCTATCCGTGCTGCCAGCAGCTTTTGCTCCCTTTTTCGTGAATGTCACCTGGCAACGGCATGCTGTCCGCCTGAGTAATGTCAGGAGCCCATTGAAAGTCAGAGAGGGGCCAAGAGAAGAGGCAAAGGGAAGAAAAGGAGAGGGAGGGCCAAAATGAGCTCACCAGTTTAGGCTGGCATTCATAATGCAGGGGGAGCAGAATGGGAAGGGCACAGAATTAGCCATGCAGCTATGCAGACATGGGCTTTCATTCTTGGGAATGTCATCGCAGATGTATGTGACTCTGAATGGAAGGGCTGCTTTGTGTTTAAGAAAACAGAGAAGGAGAGGGGGACACAGGATGGTGTTGGAAGCTGCTTTCGAAGGAGAGAATGGAAGGGTATCCTGATTGGTGTGTGTGTGGGGGGGGGGGGGAGAAGGAGAATGACATCTCCAAAAATTAAATGGATGAGAATGTCCATATATCGTATGTAACCTTATTGAAGTTCAGATTTCCTGGATGGCATTTTCCAAAATGAAAACGTGGGGACTGGGGATTAGTGAATTGGCCATCACGTGTTGTGTGAAGGGGAGAAGCTGCTTTAAGGAATGAATAGGCAATTCAATCGAAGATGGTCTTGGGGAGCATTGTGCATTCATTGTTGCTTGCCCGAGTTTCAGCAATCTAGACAAATTGACTTGCCATGAGCACTCTTTCAAAAGGAGAAATTTGCATGCATGTAAAGAAACTCATATGCACCAGCCTTGCATGGAATCGAAGCAAATCATAAATGCCACGATACAGAAGCCATTCTCAATCTTATAGTTTTACTAGCGGTTCTGCTCTCTCAGAGGAGGGAAACCGTACTTGCAAATATATGTCCCTTGGATTGCTCTATTCAACTTAAATTCTACTCACATCTCCCAGAGAATAACCCTTGCTGAACAAAGCTGGGTTTAGTTATGTGCAATCAGCTTTAGATTTTGAAATATTGTATTCCCCCTGCATATCAGAATAATGAACTGTGAACAGATATAATATGATTGATTGAGTCCAGATGTTTCACGCAAACAGTATCAAAACATTAGACAAACAGTACAGGTGGTGGCAGCCTAAAACTAATTTGGCAAATGTAATCTTTAATTTCATATTAACTTATTGAGAGGACCAGGTTCAGAACTGCTGAGCAAATGGAGTTATTCAAAGAACTGAAATGACCCTCCTAAATGTGTGACATAGGTAAAGGTAAAGGTTCCCCTCGCACCAGTGGTAGGTTTCAAATTTTTTTTGAACCTATTTTGTGGGTGTGGCTTGGCAGTCATGTGACCGGGTGGGTATGGCCAACTTGACACCATTCATGCACACTCAGTCACATGACCACCCCCACACCCCCACGCTGGGGAAAGAACCTTGGGAGATCGGAGGAGGCAAGAAAGCTATCACACGCTGGGGAAAGAACCTTCGGGAGATCGGAGGAGGGAAGACAGAGAGGAATCCAGTAGAAAGCTATCACACGCTGGGGAAAGAACCTTGGGAGATCGGAGAAGGCAAGACAGAGGGGAATCCAGTAGAAAGCTATTACACGCTGTGGAAAGAACCTTGGGAGATCGGATGAGGCAAGACAGAGGGGAATCCAATAGAAAGGTATCGCACATTGGGGAAAGAACTTTGGGAGATTGGAGGACAGAGGGGAATTGAGGAGAAAACTCCTGAGCTTGCCTCTGCTGTCTGGTGGATTGTGCCCTCTCACCGGATCGGTAACTTTCACCATCTGGTTCTCCCGAACCTGTGCGAACCGGCAGAAACCCACCACTGCCTCGCACATATGTGCTAGTCATTCCTGACTGTAGGGGGTGGTGCTCATCTCTGTTTCAAAGCCAAAGAGCCAGCGTTGTCCAAAGATGTTTCTGTGGTCATGTGGCCGGCATGATTAAACGCCGAAGGTGCACTGAATGCTGTTACGTTCCCACCAAAGGTGGTCCCTATTTTTCTACTTGCAATTTTAGGTGCTTTCAAACTGCTAGGTTGGCAGAAGCTGGGACAAGTAATGGGAGCTCACTTCGTTATGTGGTGCTAGGGATTCGAACCACCGAACTGCCGACCTTTCTGATCGACAAGCTCAGCATCTTAGCCACTGAGCCACTGATATATGCGTGATATATTCGAGTTTAATTCAAACCTAGGATTCAGATGCCCTGGATAGTCTTGGAGGCTTTCATCAGGCATATCGTCTCAATATTTTTTCAGCTCACTAGTTTGTGAGGAAAATGAATAAAAACATCTCCCCAAGGTTCAGGAAATGAGCCATGCAAATTATCCATCAGAGGTGAACTGATCTAAAGGTCAGCATTCTGTTTCTGTCTGTGATTGGGAGAAATAACAGTCCACTTGACGAAAAGGGGGGAAACCCCATAATTTTTACTCAGCAGTTGAAAACACATGCACAATCATTTCTATTGAATAGTCCTGGGATATATTGACATATAAGGAATTTTTAAGCTGGAAGGCATGCATCATGCTGTCTTAATCCAGTCTTGACCTTTACAGTTTTCTTATCAATTTAGCCAACTTTATTGCACACATTCTCTCCCCCTCCCTCCCTCTCTCCCCCTCCTTCTCCCCACCCCTCCCTCTCTCATGCACACACACACACACACTCTTCAAATTCCTCTGGTTTACCAGAGATGGTATTCAGCAAATTCTTACCAGTTCTGAAGAACCGGTAGCATAAATTTTGAGTAGTTCGGAGAACCTGTAAATACCACCTCTGACTGGCCCTGCCCCCATCTATTCTTTGCCTCCCAGGTCCCAGCTGATCTGGAGGAATGGGGATTTTGCAATAACCTTCCTCTGAAATGGGGAGAGAATGGAGATATTTACAGTACCCTTCCCCTGCCATACCCACCAAGTCATGCCCGCTAAACCACGCTCACCAAGCCACACCACACACACCAAGGCATGCCCACAGAACTGGTAATAAAAAAAATTGAATTCCACCACTGGGCTTAACATAGATGCCCGCAAAAGAGGCAAATGATAAATTAAAGTTTTTCACTCATACTTTCAGTTAGGATTGTGAAATACTAGGGAACATAGTCTAATCCAGGGGTGAGCAAACAGCGGCTCTGGAGGGATTGTGTGAAAACCTTTTGCCACCTCCTGAGAAGCAGGTGGGATTCTGGGAATCTGGGAAGCCAGATTCCCTTAATAATCATGTTATTAACTTAACAACTCCAGTGATTCACTTAACAATGGTGGCAAGAAATGTCATAAGATGGGTCAAACTTAACAAATGTCTCACTTAGCAACATACATTTTGAACTCACTTGTGGTTATAAATTGAGGACTATCTGTAAGTGTGTGTGTGTGTGTGTGTGTGTGTGTGTGTGTGTGCATGTGTGTAATTTTATTAAAGGTTACAAATGTCACAATTAACAAAACTTTGTTAGTTTATACTGTAAAATTATAGATAAATCAAATAGCATATGACTATATGATAGCTATAATAACCTAACTTTTGAAATCTGTAGCACAAGCATTCTTCCATGAATATATATTGAACTTTTCCACCACAGTCTATGCTCAACATCCAAACTTTCCCAAAGACTGAAAGAATCCAATTTTAGGGATATAGTTTAATAAAATATTAACCCTTTTAACCTTTAATGGTTTTTCAAAAATCTGGTTCACTAGTGTAACCATAGTGGGCTACTATCTTTGTAAAGGATTAGAAGTCCATAAAATATGTATCAAAGTTCCTTCAAATATCTTAGCTTTCCAGCATACAAAAGATGAAAGTGAATCTCCAGTAAACGTCAAAGAGAACTTTGTATTGAACTAAATGAGTTTTTAGAACCTAAGAAGCATATGTTAGATTCCTTAAAAATTGATTTTGAACACATTTTTGTAATAATAAATTGTTGGTTTAGTTTCAATAAAGACCTTTACCTCCCTCCCTCTCTCTCTCCCTCCTTCTCTCTCCCCTCTCTCCCCCACTCTCCTTCTCATTTAGAATAAACATATAAAACAGAGTTAACAATGGATGTTGCAGGGATTAAAACACTATTTAAAATAATGTGTTTTAATAATTTCTTAATACCAAGAAATAAAACAGTTCCTTTAATCTAATAAATAGCATATCATAGAGACCATCAGTAGATATAAACATGTTTTAACATGGCCGAATTTCTCTACATTCTTGGTCCCTAGGATATGTGTGAATCCTCAAATTAAAGGGCAAAAACCCATGTATTGTGGCTAAAATACCTCTGCCAGAAATCATCCCATATCACCGAGACTTCTTATTCTTTGACATACTTCTTCTTGCATCTTGGAAGGAGCTACAGTTCCATGGCTCTCAAATCACCAAGGAATGTCCTTACACAACAATTAATAAGATACAATGTAATGTTCAGATGGCTAACACCAGAGGGAGCGATGATTACCTGGCAAGATAAAAGATATAAAACAGACACAGTCGAGGAAGCGCATGAGTTCTTCGAACATCACTTCATCGCTGAGAAAGAACAAGAGAGTAGAGAGGAACCAGAGAGTAGAAGCCAAGAAGAACAGTCAGTTGAAAACAGGGAGGGAGAAAGAGAAGAAAGAAGAAGACAGGAAAGAGAACAAATGGAACAAGAAGGTAGTAGAATAGGAATAGAGACAAGAAATACAAGGAAACTAAGGGCAGCACACAAATAACACAATGGAACAAGAAATTAAGTTACTCTCACTAAATATAAATGGATTAAACTCACTGGAAAAGAGAAGGCAAACTCTGACTAGATTACAAAAAATGAATATGGACATAGTATGCCTTCAAGAGGACATATCAAAAGCCAATGTAGCAAGCTACTAGAATATCCAAAGTTAGGAAAATTATTTTCAACATTAGCACAACAAAAAAAGAGTAATTGCAATATTCATTAAAGAATGGATAAACGCAAAAAAAATGCAGATGAAGAGGATTTTAATGATAGAAATAGAAACAGAAAAAAGAAAAATTCTTCTCACAGCAATATACGTCCCAAATAAAAATAAAAAAGAATTTTACAAGAAGATACACCAAAAAATAACAGAAATAGAATATGAGGATATATGTCTTATTGGTGACTTCAATGCTATAACAGTTATCAACGATGACTACAAGAGTAACAAAAGAAATAAGAAACAAAAAGAATGCTACCTTTTTTGAAATGGTGCAGGAACTGAACCTGAAAGATGTATGGAGAGAAAGGAACATAAGAAACAAACAATTTACATATTATTCAAATCACCACAAATCATGGTCAAGGATAGATATGATCTGGTCAACCCAAGAATTGAGAAGAGATACAGAAGAGATTGAAATAATGATAAACCCTTGGGCAGATTACAATCCAATAAAAATAACATGGAAAGGACCAAAAAAGAAAAAGAGATGGACAATGAATCAAAGAATATTGAAAGATAAAGAATATATAAAAATGATAGAAAGGGAATCAAAACTTTTCTATAAAGTAAATAAGAAAGAAGAAACATCATTACAAAACCTATGGGACACCAGAAAAGCTTTTACAAGAGACAATAGCATATTTGGCAAGGAAAAACAAGAAAAAGAGACAAAAACAAGAAACATTAGAGAAAGAACTTAAAGAATTGGAAATGGACCTGCAAAAAAATCCACAAAAAGCAAAAATAAAGGAGAAAAAAGAACTAATAAAACACAAATTAAATTTGATGACACAAGAAGAGATGGCCCCAAAAAATCAAATTTGCAAAACAAAACTATTGTGAAAATGCGAATAAATTGGAAAGATGGTTAGCACACAAATTGAAAAAAGAAAAAGAAAAAAGAATAATACATCACCTACAAGATGAAAAGGGAAACATACAATACCGGAAAGAGGAAAAAAAATATAGTACAGAAATTTTTTGAGAAATTGTACAGCAAAGAAAATATATTACAAGACAATATCAAACAATACTTAAATAAAAAGAATCTACATGAAATTGAGGAAGAGAAAAGAGAAATACTAAACAAAAAAAATCACAGTGATAGAATTAAAGGAAGCATTGAAGAGACAAAAAAATAATAAAACACCGGGCCCAGACGGTATACCTTTAGAATTTTATAAAGCCACACAAGAGCAGACAGAAACAGTGATTCTAGATTTATTTAAAGAAGTACTTGCAGAAGCGAAGCTCCCAAAATCATGGAGGGAAGCATACATAACATTGATACCCAAAGAGGATTTGGACCATCAACAAATAAAAAATTACAGACCAATCTCTTTACTAAAAGAGTAATCTCTTTACTTGCGGGATCGCATCCTCCCACATACATCCCTGCGGCCAATACGCTCACACAGGGAGGGACTTCTCCTGGTGCCATCCACTGGACAATGCCGGCGGGCGACACCGAGGAGTAGGGCCTTCTCTGTGATGGGCCCAACCCTCTGGAATGACCTCCCCCCCGACATTAGAACCACTTCTGACCTCCGCTCCTTCCGGCAAAAACTGAAGACCCACCTGTTCCGATTAGCAGGCCTGGCATAATTCAACTGTCCCTCCTGGCAAACGCACTATATCTGGTTATTTTAGGGGTTTTTTAATTCACTGTATTTGTTTTTAGGGGTTTGAACTTATTTTAATCTGCTTTGTACAGTTCTTTTAATGTCATTCTTACCTCCTCCATGTCAACTGTCAACTGTACATACTTAATTTTATTGTATCTGATATATTTTGTATGAACTGTACACCGCCCCGAGTCCCTTTCGGGAGAGGGGGCGGTCTAGAAGCATTAAATTAAATTGAAAAAATTAAAATTGAAATTAAAAGCAGATTATAAAATCTTTACATCAAAAATGGCAGAGCGAATTAAAAAATATTAAATGAAATCATTCACACAGATCAAAATGGCTTCTTACTAAAACGCCAGTTAAAAAACAATATGAGGATAATTATAAACGCACTAGAATATTATGAAGAGAATTCGGGAAAACAATTTGCACTTGTCTTTTTATATGCCCAAAAGGCCTTTGATAACTTGAATTGGCATTTCATTATCACACCGTTAAAAATGATGAGATTTGGAGAAAAATTTAGAAAAATGATAGAATCAATTTATTTGGCTCTGACAGCAAAAGTAATAATAAATAGTGATACTACACAAGACTTTAAAATATGGAAAGGAGTGAGACAGGGTTGTCCATTATCACCTTTATTATTTATATTAACACTGGAAGTTCTATTAACAGAAATTAGAAACAATCAAGAAATAAAGGGATTAAAAATTTAAAAAGAGGAATATAAAACACAGGCATTTGTGGACGATATGGTATTCATATTAGAGGATCCATTGAAATCAGGAATTAAATTAATTAAAAAAATAGAGGAATTTGGTAAGATAGCAGGACTTAAAATTAATAAGAACAAAACAAAGATCATTACGAAGAATTTCACCAAAAACAAGAGCAAGAATTAGAGGAAAACATGGGAACGCAAATGGTAAAAAAAGTAAAATATTTAGGAATTTGGCTGACAGGGAAATGCTCAACAATTAAGGAAGATAATTGTGTTAAAATGATTCAGAAAATTAAGAAAAATCTGGAAAATTGGAGGACACTACAAATATCATTAATGGGAAGAATTGCCATCGTTAAAATGAATATACTACCAAAAAATTTATCTTTATTTCAAGTGGTACCAATTAGCCTAGGGAAAAACTTTTTCATAGATTTAAACAAATTAATTGCACATTTTATTTGGTCAGGGAAAAAAAACCACGAATTAAATTAAAACTGTTACAGGACAGTAGAGAAAGATTGGGAGCTTTATTACCAAGCAGCGGCTCTCACCTGGATAAGGGACTGGATCAATCTAAAAAGCAGAAGATTACTAACAATAGAAGGTTATAATTTGGAACTGGGTGAGGACGCCTTCATCTGGGACGGGAAAGACAAAATTCATAGCTATTTCCAAAAACATTTAATTAGAAAAGCTCTACTACAAATATGGTGAAAAATCAAATCAAAACACTACAACAAAATCCCAATCTGGCTATTCACCATGGAAGCTCTGATATACCTGAATGTATTGGACATAAACAAGATAATAAGATATAAATATATATTAGACAACTAAGAAAGACTAAAAACAAGGCAAGAATTGAAAGACAAGGGAATAGACATAGGCTGGTGGCCCTATTTACAAATACAGGCAAGGTATTAAAAAGACAGGGAAAGGGATGGATTTTATAAGGAGCCGCAAGAGCTGGATAAAATTCTACAGGGAACCGAAGAAAAATTGATTAAAAAATATATCACTATTTATTAAAATTCAAAATGGAAGAAGAAACTGTGAAAGAAACAATGATAAAATGGGCGATAAATTTTGGGTATAGTATAGAATTGGTGGAATGGGAAATAAATTACAAATTAACAATGGCAGCGGCATATAGAGAGAACATATACAAGATGTTCTACAGATGGCACCTTCCACCAGCGAGAATTGCGAAAATGTTCCCGGATGTTCACCTATATATTGGAAATGCAACCAATAACATGGAACATACTACCATATGTAGTGGACGTGCACATCTGCGAAAAAGTATTGGAAAAAGAATAAAAGATTGGCTAGAGGTGTTTACTAAACATCAAATTGCACTAAAACCTGAATTATTTTTGTTAGGAATTATAAAAGGAAATTATGAAAAAAATATTAGATACTTAATTCTACACATAATTACGGGAGCGAGAATTACATTCACTCAAAACTGGAAAAATAATTATACACCAACAGAAGAAAATGTAATAAAAAAAATATTGGAATGTGCAGAGATGGATAGGCTCACAAAAGAACTAAAAGAGGAAGAAGAATCTGAATACTACTCCGTATGGGATTTATTGTACAATTGGCTCGAGGAAAGGGGGAGTAAAGCAGGAAAGCAAAAAAGAAAGGAAGAAAGATCAACAAATCAATAGACAACTACAAAACCGGAAAAGGATTAAAAGATAGAAATATGAGATAGACTATACCAAATAAATATTATACAAAATGACTTAAATGTACTAAGAACTGTTATATAGAATATGTAGAATATTATATATAGAAAGGAAAAAAAATGTATGAAATAATGTAAATGCACAAATATAGAAAATTATAGTTATAAAAGATTTATTTGTATAGATAAAAGAATCACAACAGATATGTAAAAAAATGTAATGTGTTGCAAAGATGTGAAGTTTGTACAAACAAAATAAAATATTTTTTTGAAAAAGAAAAAAAAGAAAAAAAAGAAAAAAAGGAAAAAAAAGGAATGTGCATGTCAAAGAAGGAGCAGGAACGTGTGCAAATCTGTCAGTGACTATTACACTACTTGGTGCTGATTTCCTTTCCTTTCCTCCTTTCATTAACTACTTTTGCATGATGTAAAATTGACTGATCTGGCCCAAATCTAATGTCAATATTCTGATTAGATAAATTTGAGAATCGGCACATTTTTTTAATGGGCAGTATACTAACATTTGGCTATGATTATGATTTATCACTTAGTGCTGTATGTACACTGAGAGCTTATGCTCCAGAGACAAATTCCTTGTATGTCCAATCATACTTGGCCAATAAAGAATTCTATTCTATTCTATTCTATTCTATTCTATTCTATTCTATTCTATTCTATTCTATTCTATTCCAGTCCATTCCAGTCCATTCCAGTCCCTTCCAGTCCATTCCAGTCCATTCCAGTCCAGTCCGGTCCAGTCTAGTCTAGTCTATTTAAATCTTGTTCTATTCTATTATAGTGAGTAAACATTGGCTTTGAAGGCTGTATGTTGTGCTAGACTGGGAATATACATCCATATTTAGGTACTTACACAAATACACAAACATCTGTTCATTCATTGATGTACACAGAAATACACACACACAAACACACACAATATGATATTTGGAAAGGAAGATATTTTAGTCTAATTTGTTTCATATCACTGTTTCTCCATTGGTAGTAGAAGAAGGGACCCAACAATCCTGAGCAAATTCACTCATGGTATTTGGGGACAAGGTGACTTCCCTCCCTCCCTCCCTCCCTCTCTTCATTATATTATATTGTACTACAGTGATTCCCCCAGTGAACGTGGTTCATTTTGACTCTTTTCATTTTCTTCACACAATATTGCATAATTTCTTTAATAATATCTGATACACTTGAGTATGGTTCCGCATACTCAAATATCCAGGTTTTACTGATTGCCTACACCCCATCCTTTTGGAGTAAGCTGTGGTTTGCAACAAATATTTTACAGAAGTCCCAAATCCTGTGATAATGAGTTGCTGTGACTTCTAGCATTTCAATAAAAATCTGTAATCCCTTTCCCCACTTTGTCTCATTTTATGCATTGAAACCATAGTACATTATTGTCCACGCTAACATGGAAATGGCAATATCCAAATAAGAGCAAAAAGGCAAATAGGACCAAGCAGGAAAAAAAAGGAGAATAAACAGTTATACCCTGCTTTTTTTTTTTTTTACTATAAATAAAAAGGTCTAGAATGGGAAATGCTGAAGCAAAGATCTATGAAAAACATTTAACACCTGAATAGATAGTGGCCCAATGCAGTATATTTGAAATAACTGACTTTCATTAAATATTAACAACATGAATGTAAGTAATACTACCACAAATCAAACATCTAATTATCCAGTATGATTTTGGCATGCTTACATGTGCACCTGTATTGGGAACTTGGCCTCATTTTTCTTGTCGTTTATCTTTCATTTGGAATGAAATATAAAATGGAGCAGAGTTTCTTTTTCTGCTCAGTTGCTACCATTTCACAAAGGCAGCAAATTCTCTTTCTAACTGATAGAGGAGAATGTTTGTAGCTCAGGGTTGAAATGAGGGATCATTGGTGCTCTCTGGGCTTGATTGTTTTCTTGCAGACGTTTCATTACTCAAACAGAACTGATGATGTTGCTTGGTTGGGTAATGAAATGTCTGCAAGAAAGCAACCAAGCCAGGGGTGGGTTCCAGCAGTCACTACTGCTGGTTCTCTCGTGGGCATGCCATGCACGCATGTGCGCTTGATGCGCGCCTGCACAGAGCAATAAAAATTGTTCTACGCATGCACAGAAGCAAAAAACAAGATGGCGCCACCATAGGGAGAACTGGTTCGGGGGCATGACAGGCCAGGGTCTCTGCCAGTTCCAGTGACCCAGGCTGCCAAACTACTGCCGGGTTGGCCAAACTGGTAGGACTGAACCAAGCTCAGAAAGTACCAACGATCACTTGGTTCTCTTTCTTCCTTGATTTTCCTTTCTTTGGCGCCTGGAATCCTACTAGAGCTCATTTCTAGTTTGTGCACACCTTGAAAACTGCCATTTTTCCAGGACCCTGGAGAGAATGGCATTTTGAGAGTGGCAATGGATTACAATTCTCTATTGTACTAGGAAAGTTGGGGAGAAGAGAGTGAGGAGTGAACTCTTCTCTGCTGCAGGGGTTGAGTAAGAGGAATAAGGATTAATGGGTGGTTGGGGTTTCCTGGAGGGTAGAAGGATTGGGATTCAGTCTTGCATCCAAACATATAAAGGGGAACAAAACATGCTTCCTATTGGATTCCAAATTCCATTGTCTGACTTTTTAGGAGATGCAGCTTGGTTTGCTAAACTGGAGGGGGTGTGTGTTATTACCTATTAGTAAAAGTGCATTCTTAATACTTCCCAGTTATTCTGCTACTCTTGTGAGCAGCCTCATGTTGCATCCTGATTATGGCAAGTTCCAAAGCATCCCATAATCAGCACTAAGGATCTCAAGGAGACTCTATGCCATCTGTAAGAATGTTGCCTCCTTCAAAGTTTGTTCCTAGAAGGATAAAACGAGGTAAAGATGATGCACTGGAATAGTCTGGATTGTCACCGTATTGGATGGAACATGCTCAGTTTTGGAACTCCATTATTCCCCATTCAAAGCCTGCCAAAAGTTTAGCTTATCAGCTTCTAGAGAATTGTTTGATGGACAGGGGAAAGATAAATAGAGAATATTTTTAACGAACAGCAATTGTTTTTTTGAAATACTACTCAGAATAAAGTTTATGAAAAAAGAGTAGGAATTACAAGTGAGTCAGTCAGTCAGTCAGTCAGTCAGTCAGTCAGTCAGTCAGTCAGTCAGTCAGTCAGTCAGTCTGTCTGTCTGTCTGTCTGTCTATCTATCTATCTATCTATCTATCTATCTATCTATCTATCTATCTATCTATCTATCTATCTATCTATCTATCTATCTAATTCTGTATTGTTTCTCTCTCTCTCTTTATCTGCCTGCCTGCCTCCCCGCCTGCCTATCCATCCATCCATCCATCCATCCATCCATCCATCCATCCATCCATCCATCCATCCAATCATCTAGCTCTCTAGCTATTGTTTTTCTCTCTCAGTCCCCTCCCTCCCCCTATCTAACTAATCTATCTCCCTTCTAATCTATCTCTAGCTAGCTCTCTAGCTATTCTCTCTCTCCTATCTCCCTGTCTAATCTATCTCTAGCTAGCTCTCTAGCTATCATCTAGCTCTCTAGCTATTCTCTCTCTCTCTCTCCCTCCCTCCCCCTCCCTCTCTCTCTCTTTCCTCTCCCTCCCCGCTCCCTTCCCCTCTCTAACTAATCTATCAGCATCCATGACACTGAGTTCAGCTAAAAGTTCAGTGGTGGCTACCTCAACAAGCACCAAGTAATCTGAACATCTGAAATGTGCCTTTTAATTGGGTGCCTTCAAAGGAATCAATTCGATATGGAGATTGCCTTTTTTGGGGGGGGGCTGTTGTCCAGAAATACGAGAAGGTCCTTTCAGAACTTGATCCCCTTTCATAAATGTGCACTGCTGACTCCGCTTTTCATTCTTTTAATGTCAGCTCCAGGTTTTTTTTTTTTTTTTTAGCCTTCGTTATTTTCACTTTCCCTACTACATTTTAAACAAAATAGTTGTTGATTAAAATACCAGGACACAAAACTGAATTCCCTTCACATCATGGCTACAGATTACTGACTGAGTTGGCAGGAGCAGCAGCCTTTGCAGGTTGGTCAGACTATGTCCAATGACAGCAAATTGTAAGAAATACCTCTTGCACAACTCTCCCGCCAGCATGCCCGCCTCAAATCAGGCTCTATCAAAAGAGTAACATCAAAGCTGATTATTTTGCCAAGAGGCACCACACAGGGCAGCCCTTTGATTTCTCTCTTTATGGCTTACACGGTCAGATAAAGCTAATTAAAATGAAAACTTTCCAAGTTCTTTTTATTTGTATTTGGGGAACTCCCCCCCCCCTTTGTAAGCATGCATTGGTTGAATTGTGTGGGCTGCAGACTAATAAAAGAGACTATCTACACATTCTGATGGCCTGATCTTTTCAAAGTGTTTTTCTTCTCCTAGGAGTTAAAAAAAGGAGAAAAAATGAAGTATCTCTCTCTCTCTCTCTTTCTGTGTGTGTGTGTGTGTGCGTGTGTGTGTGTGTGTGCAAAATCTTTCAAGATATGACCCTGCATTATACAGTAGCAGAACCCTTGTGCTGGCCATGATGCTATGCTGCAATTACTTAGTCTACTGATCCTATTGGCAAGATCCCTTTTGGGAGAGGGGGCGGTCTAGAAGTGCAAATAAATAAATAAATAATAAGATCGTTCTGATTGACTGGACAAGTGAAATCATCTGGTTGTTTGCCACGAATTAACATACACACACAATATTTACAAAGTCACCAGTTAACTGAGAGCAGGGAGATTTTGTGGAGCAGCAAGCAGATGGACCCCCTCCGATTCTAGTCCCTTCATTGGCTTAGAGATGAAAGATATCTATTGATTCAGAGGAGAAGGGTTTATACAATGACTGTGCCATATGTCACTGCAGAGAAACACATTGAGGACTGGCACACTTGAGTGAAGCATTATTCAATCACTAATTGTCAAATATTCTTTAATATTTTCTTAAAATAACAGATTTTGTACTTCATTTTATTTTTAGTCATATTTATCACAATGCTCTCTCTCTCTCTCTCTGTGTGTGTGTCTGTCTCTCTCTGTCTGTCTCTCTCATCTGTCTATCACCATCATTTATCAATCATCAATCACTGTCTCTCATCTATCTCTTATCCATCAATCAGAATTGAGCTGGAAGAGACCTTGGAGGTCTTCTAGTCCAATTTCTTGCTAAAGCAGGATACCTATATAGCATATTAGACAGGTGACTGTCCAGTATTTTCTTTAAAGCTTCCAGTGATGAAGCACCTACAACTTTTGAAGGCAAACTGTTCCTTATTGTTCTCACAGTCAGGAAATTTCTCCTTAATTCCAGGTTGTTTCTCTCCTTAATTAGTTTCCGTCCATTGTTTCCTGTCTTGCCTTCTGGTGCTTTGGAAAATAAATTGATCCTTTGTTTTTTTGTGGCAGCCCCACAAATACTGGATTACTGCTATTATGTCACCTTTAGTCTTTCTTTTCTCTAGACTAACCATACCCAATTCCTATCCTTCCATCCATCCTTCCATCCATCCAGACATCTATAGTATTATTGCTCTTTAAACCAGAGAATCATTAATTCCCCACATTTTAATATGCCATTGGAAATGCTTGTATGCTAGCTCAAAGTAAGCTAACTCAAACTTTTGAATGTGCTCCCAAAATTAGGACAACAACATGGACATTACCCAGCAAGGGAGCATTGATCCATCTGGAGCTGTGACACTACAGCTGACCAGAACATGATGCACAAATATTTTTTAGAATACATAGTCCCATTGACCTTCAGCACTGAATGCCTGGGCAAAAGCAGAGAAGGATGCCAGGAAGCAATATTACTACTAACATCCTACAACTGTAAGAAAAATATTGGCTTCTCATTGGGAAGGAAAGCAATCCTACATTTATTCAAGGAAAGATTAGATTTCCCCACAACTTCTAAAATAGGAGGATTGTTTTACATTTCACATTTCCTGACAAGCTGGCCCTACTCGAGCCAATAGAGGGGGTCTACATCAGATCCCATCAATCTCAAACCAATTATTGAAATCCAGAAGAACAGTCTACACTGCTGCAGTGCCCGCCCTTTGGAACATCTTATCCTCTAAGATCCTTCCCCATCCTACTATCCTTCCTCAAGAGCCTGAGACTGGGCTCTGCTCATTGGGCTGGGGATCCAATGAGGGAGTACATCACTGGAAGTGGCTGCTAGATTGATGGCAGATTTCACCTTCCCCCTTGTCCTTGCTCTCTGCTCTCCATCCATCCATCTTTTTGGTTATCATATTGATTTATTATTCTTGTTGTGTTCCTTTGACATTGATTATTGTATTGTTATATTATTTGCTTCTGTTCTTGTTTACACTCTTTTTCTTTATTCCTTTTTAGTGATGTAATCCACCTAGTAGCCCCACAGAGAAATAGGTGTCAAATAAAGTTAACAAATAATAAAAATAATACAAACGATAGGGAAGAGAGCTGACGTCGCGATGGCATGATGTGCGAACTTGGTGTTCCGAGATCGCAGTTGAATTCCTGCCGCTGGATGGTCCATTCGGACCTAAACCATCCCGCAGAGATGGTGATTGAGAAGGGCACCTCCTGCTGATCTCAGGGACACCGCAAAGTCCCTGAAAGATCCAGGAATAGTCTTTTTTTCCGGTGACAGAAAGCTGCTGAAGTTGGGACAGCTCCGGAACGGGAAGAAAGCAGAAAGAGAAAGTGTGTTGAATTGGTGAGGAAATTTTATTATTAGAGGAAAAGACTACCCAAGGAAAAAAATTAAGTTAAGTTAAGATTGAAGACAAAAGACTGTAGGCGGTGAGATTGATCTGCATTGAATTTAGTGTGTTATCCAGTTTCTAATTTCTTTTTTTTTCACAGATGGAACTTTTGCAGGGGCTCCCTCTTTTTTAAACTGAATAGATTAAGTTTTTCTTCTTTTTTCACTTTTGCTTATACCTATGGATTAAAATTCTCCTTTTTTATAATGCTTGATTTGATTGATTTGATTGTTTTTGATCTCCATTTAAGGGTTTTCTTTCTTTCTTAAGCTTGGAATATAAAGAAGAAAATAAGAAGGATTATAAAGAGGGTTGTAACAACAGGAGGAAAAGCAGTTACACTACCACTTAGAGGCTGAAGGCTGGATACATTGTTTTTTCTTCTTTCTCTTTGATCTCTTGAGATTTAAGGTTCTTTCAGCTTGTTTACTGACAGTGATAGTAGGAAGTGCACAAGTTGTTTATATAGGTGCCTTTTGGAAGTTCTATCACTAGCTATTGGAGAGAAGACAACATTTTGACTTGAAAGATAATAAATGAATGAACCTAAATGAACCTGTTTGAAGTTTATTAAAATAGCCTTGAACCCTATAGTGGCAGTATCTGCAAAATTGAAAGAATGGCCCAGCAGGAAAAAGAAACTGTAACATTGCAACTTATCATGTTTGAAATTCAAAATCTATTCGTTGTGACAGAGAGAATTGAAAAGAGATTGGAGAATATGGAATACAAAGCAGAAAAATCTGATGGTGAAACTGAGGATGTTTACCAAATGAAGAAAGTGGAGGACAGAGTTCAAAAGATGGAAGAAAAAAATGAGCAAAGAGATAAGAAAACTGTGGATACTGACAACAAAGTGGGCGTGGTTGGTAGTAGCAAGAGCGGAATATGGAAAGGGGAGATGGATGGATTGGAACTCTACCCCAGACTTCAAAGCACAGAAGAAGAAAAGAGAGAAAAATTGATGGAGATAAGGAGAGAAATCTTGATAGAAGCACTAGTTATAACCAAAGATAAGCTGATGGAAAGAGCAGATGTTGGGTTTTAAGCTTTTGTGAGATACGAAAGGAGCAGCATGTTGCTAAGGGAGGTTTATACAAGATTTATTAAGAAAGTAACTAGATTTATTAAGAAAGTAACTAGAACATTAATGCTACAAATGGTAGCATTAGATATAAGACTGCACTATTACTGGAAAGATACAGGTTGATGCAATGAAAATGTATAATAAAAATTAAGCTAAATTTAGTTTACTAGTAGTATGTATAAAATGAAGCGACAATAGCTATAGTTAAATAATGATTAACAATGATAACAATACATATAGATATATTAGTTTGATAATATGAAATTTTATATAAACAATATATGGAGATTATGAGAGGAGGTTTAAAAGCTTTATCTAGAATATGTTATAAAGATGTATTGTGATTGAATGATTTTAGGATGATTTAATGGAATGTTATCATATAATCCTATTCTAGATTTTGAATATTATATATACAAGGATGTAAAAACAATTACAGTCGAATTAAGGTTGAGATATAATAGTTGTGATATACGTGAATATAAGGGAATTTAAAATATGTGATTTGATATGAAAAGCAGGTGGTGACTATGGAAGAGATGCATGGAAATACTGTAACCAACTGACACACTTTCTACAATTTGCAATGCAAGATGGTTTTTATTTTATTTTAATGTTTGTTTGTCCTTGTTTAAAAACAAATAAAAATTGTGTTTTTGAAAAATAATACAAATGATCACAAAGGAGGTAGTCATTTTTTTCCTGGATGCATTCTTTTGTGAGAGTCTTCTCAATTTTAGAGTAGTCTACCTTTTAGATAATTACAATATGTAAACACCTTAACAGTGACTACGATTCTAATTTTAACTCATCCAACCCACTTTGTAGCACCCATAACCCTTTCAAATACAAAGTATACACACTCAATATAAAGAAATAAATTATTCAGTAATCTTACCCCAGTTTAGGTGCATGGCCTACTAAGTATTTCTTATTCTTTCAGCACTTGAGAACTAATGTTGGTAGCGTTACATTAAGGCACTGCTATTGGCTATTTTATGTTATTTGTGTTATGGTAATTTTATATTTAATACATTTTTAATATTGTAATTTGTTACTGTATGCTTCTTGGGGACTTTGTGCACATGGAGTGTTGGTATATAAATATTTTAAATACAATTTAAAATGAAATATATATGAAATTAGAAGAGGTAATTTACTAGGGCTGTGCGGTGTTTGGATCTGAAGGCAACAAACTCTTTGGAACCTGTGGGGACCCTCAGGGACTCCCTGATTGCAATACCTTGAAAGAGCCCCTTCTTTTAAACCAGAGGTGGTATTCAGCAGGTTCTGACCAGTTCTGGAGAACCAGTAGCGGAAATTTTGAGTAGTTCTGAGAACTGGTAAATACCAACTCTGACTGGCCCTGCCTCCATTTATTCTCCACTTCCCAAGTCCTAGCTGATTGGAGGAAATGGGGATTTTGCAATATCCTTCCCCTGCCACTCCCACCAAGTCACGTCCACAGAACCAGTAGTAAAACCTTTTGAATCCCACCACTGTTTTAAACCTCTGATCCTGGTGACCGACCTAGATTAGAACCTGGCACATGCATATTTGCCTTCATTCACCTATTTCCGATCTTGCTCAGATTCCTATATATTTCTTCTTACTTTCATTTTGCCTATCTTCCACACCAAGCTCTCTGTGTGTATGTGTATGTATACAACTGATTCTGAATGTGTGTGTATGTATGTATGTATGTATGTATGTATGTACATACATACACACACACACACACACATACATACATACATACATCTGGATGTATATGTATATATTTGAAAAAGCATGGGTTGTAACTTCAGAGGGCATATTGGAAGGAATACATTATCTAGATACTTTTGGGGTTTCAGACTAAGATGGCTTTGGTCATGGTTGCTGGTGACTTCTGGCAGAAGTGGGAGAGTGGTATTGAAACGATCTCTCAGATCTCTCAGAAGAACAGGAAGCAATGGATGGATACTAATCAAGGAGAGCACCAGAACTAATGAAAAATCAGTCAGAACAATGACAGTTAGAACAATTAATCAGTGGAATGGCTTGTCGCCAGAAGTTATGGGTAGTCTATCACGGTAGGCTTTAAGAATAGATTGGATAGCCATTTGTCTGAAATGGTATAGGGTCATAATGGCAAACCTATGGCGTACATGCCCGAAGTTGCACACGGAGCCATGTCGCCTGGCACACAGGGCGTCGCCCGTTCTTCTTCCGGGTTTCTGGCACGGACAATGATCAGCTGGCATTTGTGCATGCGGCAGTGCCAGAAGAATTGGACTTCTATTTTCTGGTGTGAACATGCATGCCAGCCAGCTGATTGTCGCATGTACTTGCATATCAGGAACCAGAAGACTGGCCTGCCAGCGTGCATGTGCGCGCTGGAAACCAGAACTTCATTTTACGGTGCGCACATGCCCCTTGGCAGCTCCTCATCCAGGTTGCGGCCCAAACGAGCGCTCATGCGCACTCCCTTTTCGGCACTCAGTGCCGAAAAAGGTTCGCCATCACTAGTATAGGACTCCTACTTGAGCCCTGAGGTTTGAATTGTCCTTGCCAAACAGGCCTCTTTCCTCAGTGCTAGGTCAGGTGTTTGTTCTGTCAAGGAGTTGGCTATTTTAGTCCTTGGATATTGCCTTTTTGTTGTGGTGATTTTATTTTGTATTGGATTTCTTTTTCATTGCTCACTGTCACTTATAAATAAATATAACCTGCGGATGCCATCGCCACATTATAAAAGGCATTACGATCTTGCTGCCGTTGAATGCGGCTGCAAAAAAGTTATGTGTCTTTTTACTAGACTGACATTGCTGCAGTTGCGCTCGGATATTGGGGGATATATAATGGGATGATATGACTTTGCAGCAGCTGGAAGAAAAAAATTAATTTTTGTGGAGCAATCTGTCAACAAAAGTGAGACATGGGAATCTGTCAAACTCAATAGCTATTCAGTTGTTGCTTGCACCATTGAATTGTACCTTTTCTTTACCTTCCACACTTGCAAAAGCTAACCATATATATATATATATATATATATATATATATATATATATATATATATATATATATATATATATATATATATATATATATATATATATAAAGTTAACCATATAATGTATATAACCAGTATATATTTTTATTAGCACATACTCTCTCGCCATTTACTGTTATGATTAGTGGTTTTATTTAATAGATTTTTCAGGTACAAGGGCCCTGCTTTAATTTCTTAGCATGGTTATCTAATAGATTCTACTGCATTCACAATATTTTTGATACGGCATCCAGCAGCATAGTTTATCGCTGTTCCAGAGTAGAGCTTCTTTTAATAGTCAGTAGTTGTTAATCGCATAACATTTTCACAGCAACCAATCTCTATTCAAGGTGCTTTGCTAGATCTGTTTTGCTTCAGTATTTCCCCTGGTCTGGTTTATCTGGTGTATTACTACTATTCTTCTCATCCTTCCTAGTACCCATCTCTTCCCACTTATAACCATGTTGCTTGTATCTTTACAATTTATATTGTTTTATTTGTTCCTAGTATGATTTGATTGCTTATCAATCAAATCATACCTATGACTATCACTAACTGTTATATCTTATGATTCTTGATGAATATATTTCATTTTATTTTTCTTTATGTACACTGAGAGCATATGCACCGAAGACAAATTACTTGTCTGTCCAATCACACTTGGCCAATAAAGAATTCTATTCTATTTTATTCTATTCTGTTCTGTTCTATTCTATTCTATTCGACTTGGGTCCATTGAGAGAATTGCACAATATAGTGTCTAATTCTCCAATATTGTTTCTAACCTGTCACAAGAAATTGCTCCATTTGATGTAAAATTCAGCAGCAATTCTATTGAAAATTATTTCACTATAACAGTTTTCTGCCAAAGGTTCTAGCTTAATAAATAATACCCAAGACCTGAAAACCAACACATCAACATTCTGTTTTTTGAAAATGAAGGCTTTAATTTCCCTCCCTGCCAAAAAATATTGGGCTACATTCATTGTTATTTTTTTCTTTTTGAAAGAAATTTATCTGAAATTCTTTCAAAGGAACTGCCATTTGTGTGGAGAGCAGATTATGGTGAACTGAATGGTAATAAAGTGACATATATTTTCTCTTTGTTATTGTTAGCAATGAATTTCTCTTGACTACTGACAAATGCTTGTCAGTAAGGGCCTCTCTCAATGTTATTTTGAAGTCAGAAACATTTTTTTGTAGTTGGCCAATGATTGTACCTCTTTCTTTGCTATTACTGAATCAAAATTGCATATTTTTCAGATAATTTATTAAGAGTCCAATGTCTATTAAAATCCAGATGCAGTCAGCTGGGCTTCTTTTATTTAAATTAATACAGCACCACAGCACAAAATTACAAAGTATCTCTGGTAAGACAGTGCTATGTACAACCTTGTACAATACAATTTTATGTTCTTCTATATATATAAATATGTGTGTGTGTGTGTGTGTGTGTGTGTGTGTTCCAGCATAACTCTGGAATGCCTAGAGCAATTTCAACCAAACTTGGTAGACAGATGACTTATTCTCTGGAAACAAATATTGTGGGGGTAAGTCACCCGTAACACCCCTTGGGGTGTGTGTTCTGTTACAATACAGCATGTTGTGCCTTAAAATGGCTTCTACTGTATTGCCATAAAATGGTTTCTACTGTGCAGCACAGTTGACTTCACAGTACTCCACAAGGGGGCTCCCTCTAATAAGGGGAAAAATCCATCATTAGACATTTGATTTGGTCCGGACATTTCCCCCCTATAAATAAATACCTGGGCTATGCTGTGTTATCAGCTAGTATATAATAAGAGAAAATGAGACTGGAACTGCTCCTTATGACTATATTATCTTCCCTGAGAATACTGAATGTATTAAGAACCGAAATGCACAATTAACTCTATTCATATCCTTAAAAAATACCTTCCATCCTAGTATTTGCTAATTAATATCCACTCCTAATATAAAATAAATAAAATTCTAAATTTCCAAGGAGAATAAAAGGGCAAATTATGCTGATGTTCCAATTATTTGTGCTTTTCTTGATGATATTTTGTGTGATAGTGATTTTTTTTAAAAACAGAAATAGCTTCAAATTGATAAGATTTTTTTAATAAAGAAGAATTATTGAAGAAAATGGGAATCATAAGGAAAGTACATATAATATACATTCCAAATGCTTCTGAATATCCTGCTTTTAATTATTTATTGCATAAATTCATTTATATTAACAGGAGACATAGATCCAACTTTTATAGAGCCGAGGGAGTTCACTGTTTCTCAGATACCCGGGTGTGAGTCACTTGGTGTGAAATGGGGCCCAGGGAGGCAGTGGGGTTTGCTGATTGTATACTTGGCTCCTCGCTATACGTCAGCAGCCCTGCCCGAGCTCCTCGAGCTGATCTCGGAGACGGCGGTGGAGATCCCCAAACTTTTGGTTATGGGGGATTTCAACCTGCCGTTGACGGGAGCGGCATCCGAGGTGGCTCAGGAGTTCATGGCTTCCATGACAGCCATGGGCCTGACCCAACTAATTCAGGGTCCCACACATGAAGGTGGCCACACACTGGACCTTGTTTTTGTATCTGAGCAGTGGACGAGTGATCTGGGAATAGGGGACTTAGACATTACTCCCCTGTCATGGTCAGATCACTCTTGTCTCCGGCTAGACTTCCCTGGCGCTACCCCCCACCGCGAGGAGGCGGAACCAGTTTGTCCAAGCTGGTACCGCCCCAAGCACCTGATGGAACCAGTTAGGTTCCAGTCGGAGCTTGGGCCACTACCTGTAGCCCTGACCCGCGCTCGGTCGGAGGACCTAGTGGCCGCCTGGAATAGGGCGACGGCTGGGGCCTTGGACCGGGTTGCGCCTTTGCGACCTCTCCTACGGCAGCGACCCACCCGGGCTCCTTGGTATACAGAGGAGCTGAGGGTGATGAAGCGCCAGAGGAGACGTCTAGAGAGCAGGTGGAGGTCCTCACGCTCCGAGTCTGACCGAACACAGGTAAGAGCCTATTTACGGACTTACCTTGTGGCATTGAGAGCGGCCAAACGTAGACATTGTGCCGCTCTTATTGTGTCTGCGGATAACCGCCCTGCCGCCCTGTTTAGCGTCACCCGCTCCCTCTTGGTGCAAGAGACGCGGGGGGCGCCCTTACAGGAAAGAGCAGAGGAGTTTGGAGAATATCTGCAGAACAAAGTCGCTCAGATCCGGGGCGGATGGGCCCCCTCCAGTGGTCTGGACGGGCCGTCAGCAGTGAGTCTTGTGAGTCCACTCTGGGAGGAGTTTGACTCTGTGGCCCCCGAGGATTTAGACAGGTTGCGTGGAAGGCTGCGACCCACCACATGTTCATTGGACCCGTGTCCCTCCTGGCTGGTACTGGCATCCTGGGAGGTGACACGAGGCTGGCTTCTGGGCCTGGTGAACGCCTCGCTGGGTGAGGGATCCTTACCTACTGTCTTGAAAGAGGCGGTGGTGAGGCCCTTACTCAAGAGGCCTTCACTCGACCCAATGGAGCTAGCTAATTATCGTCCAGTCTCCAACCTCCCTTTTTTGGCGAAGGTTGTTGAGAATGTGGTGGCGCAGCAGTTTCCACGTCACCTCGATGAATCCAATTATCTAGACCCACGCCAATCCGGCTTCCGACCCGGGCACAGCACAGAGACAGCCTTGGTCGCGTTGGTTGATGATCTCTGGAGGGCCAGAGATAGAGGTTGTTCCTCTATCCTGGTCCTATTAGATCTCTCAGCGGCTTTTGATACCATCGACCATGGTATCCTTCTGCGCCGGCTGGAGGGGATGGGAGTCGGAGGCACCGTGTTACGGTGGTTCGACTCTTACCTCTCTGGCCAGATGCAATATGTATTGACAGGGGGGCAGAGATCGACCCCGAGGCCACTCTCTTGTGGGGTGCCGCAGGGGTCGGTCCTCTCGCCCCTTCTGTTCAATGCATATGAACAGGCTGTCGCAGTGATGTCCCGGTGTTTGGAAGCCGTCGGGGTCTGGATGGGGGACAACAGACTCAAACTCAACCCCTCCAAGACTGAGTGGCTGTGGCTTCCGGCACCTCGGTTCAGTCAGCTGACTCCATCGCTGGCCATAGGGGACGAGTTACTGCCCCCTGTGGAACGGGCGCGCAATTTGGGCGTCCTCCTAGATGCCCGGCTGTCAATGGATGACCATGTGGCAGCCGTGGCAAGGGGGGCGTTCCACCAGGTTCGCCTGGTGTGCCAATTGCGCCCCCTACTGGACCGGGATGCCCTACGCACAGTCACTCATGCACTGGTGACGTCTCGCCTAGACTACTGTAATGCTCTCTACATGGGGCTTCCCTTGGGACGCGCCCGGAGACTGCAGCTAGTCCAGAACGCGGCCGCGCGGGTTATCATGGGGAGGTCCAGATACTCCCACGTAACACCGCTCCTGCGCGAGCTGCACTGGCTACCTGTGGTTTTTCGGGTGCGTTTCAAGGTCCTGATTACTATCTTTAAAGCGCTCCATGGCATAGGGCCTAGTTATTTGCGGGATCGCATCCTCCCACATACATCCCTGCGGCCAATCCGCTCTCACAGGGAGGGCCTTCTGCAGGTGCCGTCCACTAGGCAATGTCAACGGGCGGCGCCAAGGAGTAGAGCCTTCTCTGTGATGGACCCAACCCTCTGGAACGACCTCCCCCCCGACATTAGAACCACCTTGGACTTCCGCTCCTTCCGACAAAAATTGAAGACTCACCTGTTCCGACTAGCTGGCCTGGCATAATTATAAATGTTACAACTATGAACTCCTGGAAGCATACTCTCAACTGGTTATTTTAAGGGTAATGTTTTTTAATGTTTTAATTTTAATTGATTTTAGGGCTTTTAGAGCCATATTTATTCTTCTGTACAGTACTCTTAATTTTAACCTCCTCCACATATATACGTATATTTATAGTTATGTTTATATTTGTATTTTATCTGTTATTTATTGTGGGGACTGTACACCGCCCCGAGTCCCTTTTTGGGAGAGGGGGTGGTTTAGAAATGCGAAGAATAAATAAATAAAAATAAATAAGCTAAGCAATTAATTAAAGGGCACATTTTTTTTCCATTTGTATCCTTTAATTTAGCTTTCACTCTTAAGAAAGGAAATTAATTGCTTCTGCTGGTATTTTTATCACATATTTCAAACAATGCCTAATCCCTACATATTGGTAGGAAAACCTGCCACTTTATAAAAAATGTAAGATTGCACATATAAATATAAAATAATAAGAAAGGTTTTTGATACAGATGGAATCAGAACAATGATAATAATAATAAAATCTTTATTCGGAAATTTTATTGCTAATGTTGGTAACAGATGCTTTCTTCTCGGTAACATTTATTTATTTAATTTATACCTTTTGTTCCAGCTAAAGAGTCTTAGGTGAAAGCTGGCTGGTCTATGAAAATTGCTATGCAAATAAGCCAATGCTGTCTTTATGCTTCAATCCCTCACTGAGCATCTCCAAGACATTGTTATCATGGATAAGCATATAGTTGTTTCCTAAATTTTGCTCCAGCTCTTTAGAAGAAGACCCTGAATATGATATTTGACATGGATCATCGAGTCTCATCTTGGGTTCTCCAACTTAAGCAGTTCTACAAAACAGCCATGGCCCATTTCCAATTTGTATTAACCCTGTTTGTTCTAATATTTCTCTCTCTCTCTCTCTCTCACACACACACACGAGTTGAAAGCTAAATATTTCCAGTGGAGAACCAATGTTTCTACTCTCAACTTTCATGCAGTTGGGAATCCTGATTTTTCAGGTTTCTAGATTATTCACGGTCTATACACAAATAGAAGGGGCACTTCATTGCAATTCCCCCCTCCCACTTCCCCTCAGTTGCAGAGAGCACACAGAAGATTACAAACACGGAGTTAGAAAGGTGAGATGAAGTTAAAAAGCAATTGCCTTTCTTTAATGCACTTCAAATCAATGAGCTAAAACAACCAATTTTTTCTTCAAAATTCTTCTTCTTAGTTTAATTTCTCTGGAAATAAATGGTGTGAACTCTTTTTGTGGTGCTCAGTTCTTTTTAAAAAAGTGTTTTGATCAATGAACATTTAATTTAATTTATTCATCTTGATTTATTTATTTGTAGCCCACCTTTATTATTTTTTGCGTACAACTCAAGGTGTTGAACATAGGGAAATAAAAGGAACAATTTCATAGTTCTATCACACAGGCACTGAATAGGGACAATGAAATTATGCACATTGATCTTTAGACTTCCTGTTCACTAACTTCATTCAGCCTTTCAGATGGTAGGCAAAGGGTTGCCCCACTAGATAGACTAAACCAGGAAATCAAATCCACAGGAAGACTAAAACTAATTGGGATTGGCTACAATAACAGAATCTTGCAAGTTGTGTTGCACCTCTCCCTCCGACTTGTAGTTCAATGAATTGAGAAAGTGTCGGCTTGGGACATTTCTGAATGTTATCTCATTATAGACTGAAACAGTGCTTCAGTTCCTTTTGCACGTCTCTTTAATGTCCTTTTCCTAATTCTTTACACAATTAATTTCCTAATTATTCACACCATATCTACATGCAATGAAATATTAGGGACTTCTCTAATCTTAATGTCTAAGTAAGTGGGTAGCCTATTGCTTGCTTTATACCAGGGGTGGACAACTATGGCCCCTTTACGACCTGTGGACTTCAACTCCCAGAATTCCTGTGTCAGCCATGCTCACTCAAGAATTCTGGGAGTTGAGGTCCACAGGTTGCAAAGGGGTCATAATTATACACACGTGTTTTAGACTGTATCCTGTATGTGTGGGGCTGGTGAATTGGAGCCACTGGTTTTATACAATTGTGTAGAGGCTTAAGTGACATCTCTGGAGGAAATATGGGAACAATTGTCTGTATGCTGTAGACACCTCAACTCCCTTAAAACCATCTGCTGCGCACTCAATCAGAATTGACTTATGGATAAATTAGGGTTTGTTTTTTTAAAAAAAAATTCCCTCTACACCTGTGAGGTTGAAGTGCTTCAAAAATCAATCCTGCGGCTGTTTGTTATGCCAGAATCCTTGCAATCTGGCAGACTGCCCTCCGTGGGCCACAAAAGAGATTTGGAAAGCCTTATAATAATATTCTCTGGATTTAAAATGAGTTATAAAGGAAGTCAATGACTAATTGTTACGAGAGAACCATGTGGGAATTGTGTCCTGGTGTTTTCTTCCCAGGGTCCGTACAAGAGTATATGCACCTGCAGGATGAAAGCGACCAGAACAATAGAGAATGGTGTCTTGATGGGATTCCACTTGTGATAATCCCCTCCCTCCCCCTTTCCCCATCTGATACATTGGTGGGGGGAGAGAGGAAAGGTCCTTTTTGTCCTCCAGATATGCCAGATCTCTCGCTTATGTTTTTATATTTTATACAGAGCAGGGGTGCCCAGACTTGGCAACTTTAAGACTTGTGGACTTCAACTCCCAGAATTCTCCAGCCAGCTATACTATGCTGGCTAGAGAATTCTGGGAGTTGAAGTCCACAAATCTGGGAGTTGACGTCCAAATTCTGGGAGTTAAAGTCCACAAGTCTTAAAATTGCCAAGTTTGGGCACCCCTGAAATAGAGGTTGTCCTTGACCTAAAACTATTCATTTAGTGATCATTTGAAGTTACAATGGCACTGAAAAGGGGGACTTATGACTGTTTTTCACACTTCAGCATCAGGGGTGGGTTCCTGCCAGTTCTAACCTCTTCTATAGAAGAGGTTCCACAAATCTACCATTTAGAACCGGTTCCATCTCCCTCCCTCCCCCCACCCGCCCGCACCACTTGTGCCCCGCCCACCGCTCACTGATTGGCTGGCTCACCAATCGCCCTCCCTGCCTCTAAGAGTCCTATCTAAACCTTAAAGCCTTAAAGCTGTGAAGTTTGAACACCCCTGGGGTTTTTTTTCTAAAGGGTTAGGGGTGGAAGGGTCTTGTAACTTGACAGCTTTAAGACTTGCACACTTCAATGCCAGAGTTCCTGAGCCAACATGACTGGAGGAGGAATGCTGAGAGTTGAAGTCCACAAGTCTTAAAGCTGTCAAGTTTGAACACCCCTGGGGTTTTTTTTCTAAAGGGTTAGGGCTGCAAGTGTCTTGTAACTTGACAGCTTTAAGACTTGCATACTTCAAATGCCAGAATTTCTGAGCCACCATTTTGGTTACTAAGCAAGAGCGTTGTTAAGTGAGTTTCACCACATTTTTCAAGTTGGCCACGCCCAACAAATCACATGACTGCCAAGCAACCCCCACCCGGTCACATGGCTGGCAAGCCATTCCCACCTGGTCACATGGCTGGCAAGCCACTCCCACAAAGCAGGCCACACCTACAGAAGAGGTTCTAAAAAATTTTGAAACCCACCACTGTTCAGCATCCTCACAGTTCTGGGATCAAAATTGGAATGCTTAGCAACTGGCGTGTATTTATGACAGCTGCAGTGTTACGATCACTTTTTGTGAATTTCTGACAAGCAAAGTCAAAGGGGAAGCAAGATTCATTTAACCACTGTGCTACTAACTTGACAACTGCAGTGATTCATTTAACGACTATGGCAAGAAAGATGGGGCAAAACTCACTTCACAAGTGTCTTGCTTATCAATGGAAATTTTGGGCTCAATCGTGGCCGTAAGTCGAGGACTACCTGCATTTGTTTTAAAGTTGTAATCAATTCAGTGTTCTGTGTACGGTTTCACATGATTACACTTTTTGTTTTAACAAAGGAATAGAACTTCCCCCATCACTAAAACCCTTTTATTTATGGAACTGTAAGAGAAGATATAATTGAAAATGTCCCCCTTTGGTTTAGTCACAACTGCATCGGCTTCTCCTTTCCAGTATTCTAGCCAATGAATGTAGAAAGACGACAATGATTCACAATATACTTTATATTGTGCTATTTATATTTAGGGATTTCCCCCCCCCCTTCTTTTTTTTGTTCTTTTCCACTGATTTACGAGGCTTACCCTGGGTGCCCTTAGATGTCTTCCTACAAAAACAGAGTCTGAAAGGCAACACTTTATAGGATCACGAAACAATTGCCATTCAGAAACCGATGGACATATGGACTGGTGGAGACCATAAAGGAACAGGAATAAAACAAAGCATCGCAGCAGGTGCTATCTTTGTGGCTTGGAACAACAACTGCTTGATGCAATTCTCTGTATCAGACCTTGTGTGCTGAGCAAGTTTCAAATTTGTTTACCCCCTTCAACAACTTTGTCAGCAGAAAAAGGAGAGGAAATTGCATCTAGCCTACACATGAATTTGAGGTCAATTGCATTTTTTTAAAAGGAGAAAACCAATTGCAGTGCTGGGGGATGTTTGTTTATTTTGTTAAATAAAACTAAGAGGAAAACTTTTCTTAAGTCAGGCTGAAAATATGGGGAGTTTCAGTCTTCCCATATTTAGAAGATAGCTGGTTGGCGACAGCTGTGATAGAAATTCACAAAATTATGGATGATAAGGAAAAACGTGGATGGAGACATTTTTATCTTTCATGATATTTCTACAGCCCAATTTCATATCAGGATTATTATGAGGCCAAAAGACAGTTCAGTTTAAACATTTATTTTTTAACATTTATTTTGGACATACTTATACATGCTTATATTCTTTTAGAATAGGCAGTATTATTTAAAGTGCAGCAAGGGAATCAGTATAATACGAAATGAAAGGGATGAGCTAAGAAAAAGAAAAGAAAATACAGCAAAATCTACAGTAGTTTACACCAACATATTCACTATACTTCTCCATACCTTTCTACCCTTGCAAATCATCTTCCATTGATCCATCCATTCCCATTTTTCTTGACACTTCCCCTCTCCTACTTTTTGGAAAGCTCATCAACCCAGTGGTGAATTTCAATTTTTTTTCTGACCGATTCTGTGGGAGTGGCTTGGTAGGCATGGCAGGGGAAGGATACTGCAAAATCCCCATTCCCTCCCCACTCCTGGGGCAAGGATATTGCAAAATCTCCATTCCCACCCCACTCTGGGGCTAGCCAGATGCGGTATTTACTGGTTCTCCGAACTATTCAAAATTTCTGCTACCCGTTCTCCAGAACTGGTCACAATCTGCTGAATTTCACCCCTGCATCAACACCATCTATCCAAGATTTCTTAATCTTTCTCTGGACCCTTTCGTTCTGCAATTCCTATTTCTATTCTTCTGCAATTCAATCTTCATTCATTCTCTCTATGTGACCAACTTTCATATTGGCTACCCATTTATATATTCAATCTCCAAAGCACCTGAAGGCAGGGCAAGAAGCAATGGATGGAAATGAATCAAGGAGAGATCCAATTTAGAACAAGGGAGACATTTCCTGACCTTGAGAACAATTACTCAGTGGGAATGGTTTGCCTTCAAAAGTTGTGGGTGCTCCATCACCGAAGGTTTTAAAGAAGACATTGGACAACCATTTGCCTGAAATTGTGTAGTGTCTCCTGCTTGAGCAGGACCCAGTCTATTGAACTATTGGGTTACTTGGACTGGAAAATGACTTGCCTTCACAAGTTGCGGGGACTATATCACTGGGGTTTTCAAGAAGAGACTGGACAACCATTTGTCTGAAATAATATAGATTCCCTGCCTGTGCAGGAGGTTGGATTAGAAGACCTCCAAGGTCCTGTTATTCTGTTAACCTTCTAACTGTTTTTTATACAGGGCTCATTATTTCCTCTTTTTGCAGTCATTCTAATCTTCGTCCTCTTTCATGTTCAGGTAATCCCCAAAGTCATTCTTAACTTTCAAAATAATACTTTGTCCCATATTTAGAACCTTCATTTACCCTTGTAGCCTTTATTAATTCAATCAGTCTAATTACTCATACTTCTAGATTTTACTAATTTCTTTGCCATGTATACATGGGAACAGATGTAAAGCATAAATCACAAATCCAAAACCATTGCACCTTACAGTATTTTAAGCAGTGATTAACCAGCCATCCTTCTCATCAATTTTCAATTCTCTAAATGACACAACTTTTTCTCTACTGTACTTTCCCAGGTTATTCTGATTTCTTTAGTCATGTTACCTAAGATAAAAAATTTTTTGTCCTATGTGGCATTCTTTCAGAATATAGCATCATTTCCCCTAAAATCTTTCATTTTTATTATTTGCTGAAACCTAACTTGCAACTATCACTAACCTCTGGATTGCTATTTTTAGGTTCACCCACAAAACATAGATTACATCAATTCATAATTACTGGTACACGTTTTAGCTTTTTCATTCATAATTAAACTGAGACTTTCATTTCCTTTCTGATATGCATTGGTGTCACTTCCATGAAATCAGGCCACCTTCATTCACACCTATTACTGTGCATACTTTCTCTTCATTTCGGAGAGATACACCCTATCTGTTTTTATGCTTTACATTCCATAATTCAAATTCTCTACCATTTACTTTTTTCTTTCCTTCTATGTGCCATGTGATACCAGCTGGGACCATCACTATTGATCTCCACTACTTCTTTATTTTAAAAAGATGTTACTTAGGTAACATCTTTAGTCATCCATGGTGTATTCACATTCCCTGTTCATCAAGGGACACATATCGATCGATCAATTTTGCCACGGTTTGATTAAGTCACCGCAAGTACACCCCAAACCCAAATTTACCCCATGCTTGTTCAGTTTATTCTACTCAAGACACAGACCCTAATCTAGAGGCTTCCTTAAAAGCTAATATATTTTTTACCATGTTGTCGTCCTAAATCAGACACATACTTAGATGCTTCATTTAGTTCTGGTTTTCTTTAAGCATGCATGGTTGTGATTAACTAACTACAGGTTAGTTAATCGACTTACCATAGTTCATTTAGTGGCTGTTTGAAGTTACAATGGCACTGAAAAAAGTGACTTATGACCATTTTCCACACTTATGACCATCGCAACATCCCCATGGTCACATGATTTACATTCAAATGCTTAGCTACTGTCTCACATTTATGATGGTTTTTTTGTGATCTTCTAACAAGCAAAGTCAGTGCATAAACCAGATTCACTTAACAACTGTGTAACTAATTTAAGAACTGCAGGGATTCCCTTAAGAAATGTGGCAAGAAAAGTCATAAAATGGGGCAAAAGTCACTGAACAAATTTCCCACTTAGCAACATAAATGTTGGGCTCAGTTGTGGTTGTACGTTGAGGATTACCTGTATATTTAACTATATGAATCTACACACACATGGCAGTCATGTCATAACTGTTTTGTACCATCACTTGTGTCCCCTTTCTAAAAAAAATATTTTATCTTATACAAATCATTATGATTACAAGTTGTTTTCTATTTTAAAGTAGTATTTATTAAACAAATTTATATAGCCACTCAACTCACACACTGTGTCTCCAGGTAGTGTAAAATATTAAAAGACCACAGTTAAAAACTCACAATTTAACCCCTCCCCCACATGGCAGTGATGACAGAATCAACAAGCCACTTGATCGGCTTTGAATGGGACCCTCAGTTCCACTGACAAAATCATGTCTTCAAAGCTTTGTGGAAATGAAACACAGTGGGAGTAGGCCTCAGACTTATTTGTTTTTAGAGCAATGGGAGTTGCCCTCAAGTCCTGCTGATGGGCTTTTAAGATGTAACTGTTTGACCAGTAGATAAGATTGGCCTTTGTGGTCTTTGGTGCTCTCTGATCTTGGTGGTTTTCTTGATGATATTTTATTGCCAAATTAGGTAAATCATCAATGCACTGATGATGTTACCTAGTTTGGTAATGAAACATCTGCAAGAAAACCACCAAGCACAGAGAGCAACAAGGACCCCACAGTTCAACCCTGAACTATATATATTCTCTTCTATCCAGAGATTGGCCTTTGCTCTATCACTAAAATCTTTGTATTCTTAACATAACTAATTTCTCTCAATATGGACAGTTTATTTCTATAACTATTAATGGTGTCTGTCTGGAAGCTTTATAATCAACAGCGCACAAAATGCACTTGGATATGTAAAAGGTGAAAACTGTTTGAAATTTTCTGATCATTTTCCTGTTTAACAAATTGTTTCTAGCTGCATTAAAAAAATAGTCTGCAGTTAATCTAGCAAAGTCATCTCTTTCTTTAAAGTATTTCATTTTTTAAGGATGGAAGAAGTTTCAAACAGAGCTTTTTAATCTGAAAAAGGGGATGGTACAATTTGAATTCTCCTTTGAGATTTCAGGCAAACAGACAAAAGTTTGTAATCATTTGTTGACTTCTAATTACAGGCAAGATAACTTGGGGTTTGTTTTGTCTTAACCCTAATTACTGTAATTGGGAATTGTTATTAGCTTACAGTCTTTGGAGTGAAGTAGCCTGGATAAAAAAATAAATAAATTGGTTAAAAAAGATTCAGCTTTTGACCCCAAGTGAAGAGCTGGTGAGTGGGAGTATGATGCAGTCCAATATAACAAGTTTTCAAAATTGTAAAATAAGATTGGAAATGAATCCTGTGATAGGCCAGACTATTATTTTCTCTTTCCCCAAATCTTAAATAAAGCATGTAAATACATCATCTTCCATCATCCTTAGGCTTTGCCAGATCACACAGTTTTGGGGCAGACTGCAAGAGAAAATCTTCTGATGACTGGGATCATAAATGATATTGTGGCAAGCATGTTTAGGGATATAGGGGTTTTACAAGGTAAGACGACTTTCTTTTGATTAAGCTCCTTATTCAGTCTAATAACTGACTCTTCTTAGACATCTGATGTTGCTAGAGGTATAGTAGTATAGATTGCTGGGCTATACTGAATGTTGTTGTTAGTTGCGAAGTCGTGTCCGACTAATCGCGACCCCATGGACAACATTCCTCCGGGCCTTCCATTCTACCATTCCACCACCTTCTACCATTCTCTGGTGTCCATTTAAGCCAGGGGTGTCCAAACTTGGGAACTTTAAGACTTGTGGACTTCAACTCTTAGAATTTCCCAGCCAGCATGGCTGGCTGGGGAATTCTGGGAGTTGAAATCCACAAGTCTTAAAGTTCCCAAGTTTGGACACCCCTGATTTAAGCTCACACCTACTGCTTTGGTGACTCTATCCAGCCACCTCATTCTCCGTCGTCCCATTCTTCTTTTGTCCTCAATCTTTCCCAGCATTAGGCTCTACTGAATAATATACTATTAAAAGCATAAGATTAGGGCAAAATACAACGGCGCCCCCAAAACAGCAAGCGGAGCCTTCTCCAGACGATTCCATAAAATGGAGGTGAATGGTATCATTATGTCTGGGATGGCAATCAGCTGCTAGGAATTCAGGTTGAAAAATGTTTTCACTATCGTTTAAAAAAATATACTCCTCGGTAAGAGTTTCAATTTGCAGTCTTCTACCTCTAATGGGGATATATGGAAGACAGCAGCTGATAACCCAAATGATATGTGATTGCAACATGCTTGGAAATGCCAAGAGGGATAATCCCTTTTGCCATCTATACAAAAAGCATTGCACTAACACTAAGGCCCACGGCTAGTGATTCTGCAACGGCAATGACTGTCTAATCCTGAATCAGCAGCCATCCCTGAAAAAGGCATCTCAGATGCTGTAAATGAAATTACCTCGACAGGGTGAAGTTACCGTAACCAAAGGTCAGTCAGCCTAGCACATTAATAACAGCCCCCTACCTTCAATTTCTGGTAATATCTGTAGTTACCTTGGAAGTAATGTCAAAGCTAATGTCTCCCTGTCTTATGAAGGTAACCACAAGTCCCTTTTAAATCAAGTTAGTGCTGAGGATTACTTCACTAAATCATGGCTAACGTTCTCCAAGCGGTTTCATTGGAAAGGCTAATTTCATTTGAACTGCATTTCTTTTCAAATGTGACAGTCCTAATTGTCTTGGAGTATGGCTGCTAATCAATATTCAGAGATTCTATCTTGTCAGATGGCAGAGAAACTATAGTTGGATTGTTGCTTAAAATAGGTGCCTTTGGTTTACTACTTGGGTGTGGCAATTAAGGACTGTGACACTTTATAGTACAGTTATATACATTATATTGTGGATTCTTTCCACAGCTAAAGGAATTCTCGAGAATCTGAGAAGATGAAAGAGAAACACAATAATACTTTTTGCTCCATTGAAGCACTTCTGAATTTTATGCAGCATCGCCTAAAATAACATGTTTACTTCCACTTTGGAACCTTTTAGTTCTAACTAAAAAGTGGTTAAAAGCGCATTCCTACCAGAGGTGGGATTCAATTTTTTTTACTACCAGTTCTGTGGGCATGACTTGGTGGGTGCGGCATGGCTTGGTGGGTGTGGCATGGTGGGCGTGGCAGGGGAAGGATACTGCAAAATCTCCATTCCCTCTCAGTCAGCTAGGACTTGGGAGGCAGAGAATAGATGGGGGTGGGGCCAGTCAGAAGTGGTATTTATCGGTTCTCCGAACTACTCAAAATTTCTGCCACCGGTTCTCCAGAACTGGTCGGAATCTGCTGAATACCACCTCCGATTCCTACCAACACTGGTAAGATAAGCTATATATAAACAGAGGCGCAAACCCACAGCCATAAGGACTTCACTAAAGGACTAAAAATAAAAACTGCATTCTGCTGTGCTAAAGCAGAAATAGATTCCATATAGAAAGTATTCCTTGATCATGATTCCATTTTTAAGCCAGGGGATTTTACTTTCCAGGAAACGTTTGTGATCAACTCATCACAGTATTTATCTTTGTTTCCTCTTCTGTCTTCAGGATGTAGGACATATGAATGGAGTAATCACAGTTTTCCTTACAGCTCAGTAAAGGTAAGTACACTGGACAGATGCTAAGCGCCCCAAAGCAAACTTTGAGTGCATTTGCTGCAACTTGATTTAAACTTGTTCAAAAGTTCAGGGTAGTCAGTTTAAAGAGACTGACAAGGGGGATAAAACCCCAGTCTAGTTTCCTCTCTGTAATCTCCATAATAGGGATGGACAACAGTTTGATAAATAGAGGGACTTCTTAATATTGGGGTACATGTGCAGTGTGAAGTATACTGGTGAAATATGAGGTGGGACTTATGATCACATGATGGGCACAGAAGTTTCTTGTTTTGTGATGGCTATGGCCCATTAGAGGGAGGAAGATATTTGAAATATGTCTCAAGGATTACATTACATTTTCCATGTGTATCTAATCCAGAATGATAAAAAAACTGCTGTATCACATCATTTTTGAGTGGTGGGAGTGGATTACACAGTATTAAACTGTACTAAACCATGGATTGAGAACCTACTCTTAATCCTAACCCTATCTCTGTGCTACCACAACACCGTTCTTTATACTTTTCCACAGTTCAAAGCTTCTGTTAAGAAAAGTCTCCACTACAGATGTTCCCAGGCAGTAGAATGACTTCATGATTTATGAGGTCATGTTCTTGGATGTGACTATCAGGTGTGGCTGGTGATTGCCAAGAAAACACGGTGTTTGAGTGCCAAACATCTTCTAGCACCTGAGCCCATGTATCAGCCTGGGTCTCCGGTGCGTTAGCTCATACGTATTTCAAAACCCAAATTCTGAATATCCTCAGTATCATTTTTCTGTGAGGACTGATACAGAATTTGGGGTGGTTAAAATCCAGCACCGATAAAGATTATTGGAACCAGCTTTCTTCCATTAGCAAAAATCAATAAATTAGATTCCATGTTATTGTTAATGTTATTGTTTCAGTTTTTAAAAATAATAATTGTAATAATAATAATGTGTGGGACTCAGAAGGCAGCGGACAAGTTGAGACTCTCTTAAGGCTGCATTATGTTAAATTGAACAGATGTCATCTCTGAGCAATCAGCAAGGGACAGCCAAATGAGGAGGACAGACTGCTGTCTGCAAGGTCAGGCCTGCCCTCCTGAAAATGAGAAGGTGCCTCTGAAGCCACCTGTCGAACCATAGGTAAATACGGCTAATACAGCTAATAAGAAATTTATTTCAGCTCAAAAAGTGTCAAGAGCCAAGGAAAACTCTGGAAATGTCGAGCCCCTTTTAAGGCATGTGTTTGTTTTATTTAGAGCGTGTCTGTCATACCCAGGTGGGTTACACAACAATCTATTAGGGAATGTTTACATTTGTGCACATTTCCAGGTGGTCCATCTGTCAGCCCTAACGACACGCAGCATGGATGGAAAAATGAATTGGGAAAAGAGAAAAGGGAAAAGAAAATACTGTAGATACTGATCATAGCTACGGATGATCATAATGACATATGGCAGTTTATTGAAATGTTTACAGGTAGTCCTTGACGTATGACCATATTTGAGCTCAAAGTTTCTGTTGCTAAGCAAGACAACTGTTAAATGAATTTTGCCCCATTTTATCACCTTTTTGTCACAGTAGTTAAGCAAATCACTGCAATTGTTAAGTGAATCATGTATTCAAATCTGGCTTTCCTCCATTGACTTTGCTTGTGGAAAGCCAGCTGTGAAGGTCATAAGTGGTGATCACATGATGCTGGGACAGTGCAACTATCATAAGTACATGACAGTTGACACACACACACGAGAGAGAGAGAGAGAGAGAGAGAGAGAGAGAGAGAGAGAGGGAGAGAGAGAGTGAGTGGCTTTTGTATCCAATTCATAAAAGGAAAACCCCCTCAAGCACCAATTCGTAAAAGCAAACATTGTTAAGCAAAGAATAACATTTTGAAGAGCTTCCTAGTTTAGCTGACCATAAGAAGGGCAACTCCTTATTGTTCCTGTAACAGTAGATTAATTTAGACTAAAATATGACTATTTTGTCTGTGCAGAAGAGCTATTAGCAATAAATGCTCTTTGTTCTATTAGCAACATTTTTTCATGGATGGATGGTTATTGCAGATTTGATATGTCAGTACAAATTCCCTCAGGACCAGATCTCTATGGGACCTCAAGGAGATGAATTGTAATGTTACATAGTTCAATAAAAATAACTGCTGCTTCCCACTCTGGCAGTCAGGCAGGGAAATCCCAGCTGTTCTTTCAAGCTGGGGTTTGTATTGTTTCAAAATAATCTTTGACCCGACTAACCATGGAACAAGAGAAATGGTGTCTAGGTTATAATAACAGAGTAAAAGCGTTGGAAGAGACCTTGGAGGTTTCTGGTCCATGTAGTCCACGTAGTCCAATAGTCTGGGCCTTGTTCAAGCAAGAGATATTATACAATTTCAGGCAACTGGTTGTCCAATCTCTTCTTAGAAACCTTCCGTGATGGAGCACCCATAACTTTGAAGGCAAGCCATTTCACTGATTAATTGTCTAACTATCAGGAAACTTCTCCTTATGTCCAGGTTGCTTCTCTCCTAGATTCGTTTCCATCCCTTGCTTCTTGTCCTGCCTTCTGGTGCTTTGGAGAATAAGTTTACCCCCTTTTCCTAGTGGCAGCTCCTCAAATATTGGAATACTGCTATCATGTCACTTCTAGTCCTTCTTTTAATTAAACTAGACATATTCATATGTTGTAACCTCCCATTAATCATCTTTGTGGCTTTTCTCTGGACTCTTTCTAAAGTTTTAACATATTTTTTTAATATCATAACGACCAATATCATCCCAAGTATGATCTTACCAAAGCATCATTAAGCAACACTAATGCTTCACGTGAAGGACGTGGTGGCTCAGTGGCTAAGACCCTGAGCTTGTTGATCAGAAGGTCAGCAGTTCAGTTCGAATCCCTAGTGGCACTTAATGGAGTGAGCTCCCATTACTTGTCCCAGCTTCTGCCAACCTAGTAGTTAGAAAGCACGTAAAAAATGCAAGTAGAAAAATAGGAACCACCTTTGGTGGGAAGAGAACAGCTTTATGTGTGCCTTCGATGTTTAGTCATGCTGGCCACGGAGACGTCTTCGGACAGCGCTGGCTCTTCAGCTTTGAAACGGAGATGAGCACCGCCCCATAGAGTCGGGAATGACTAGCACATATGTGTGAGGTGAACCTTTACCTTTACCGTAATGCTTCACATGACCTTGATTCTGGTGAGGCATCCCAGAGTGAGGTTGCAAAATCTAAATGGCCAGGGAACGGCCATAAATAAATAGCAAAGACCGGTTAACATTTCCTTCCCATCCAGATTTTTGTAACCCTGCTTCGTGTTCACCAGCCTTTTTACCCAGGCAAGGGAAGTTCAGGGCAACTGAACATCTGCACCGACTAGTATGCATGAGTGTTGGCTGGGGATTGTGGATGGTGTAATGCAACAAGCACATCTGGAGGTTATCAGTACATCTTCTGATAAATGAAGCCTCTCTTCAAGGAAATGTAACCTTCAAATAATTAGGTTCCCACCCCCTTATAGATTTAATAATGATATAGTTTTCTGCCAAAGCTTGGGAGTTATGGCAGACCCCCTTTGGGTTTCATTCCAGGAAATTCCCGACGGTTGCCAGGGATTGACCCTGCCATCTGTATCTTCGTAAATTTGGTGATCTTCTATCTACTTCAGCAACTGGAATCTGCAGTGCATTTTTTGGGTTGCTTCCTTTCTCTAATATGTTTTCTGCTACACAATGGCCTTCATAACAAGCAGAAAGCATGGTGTTTCTGAGATAGAATGAAAAGATACCCGAGTCTTTACTAAAAGACACTGATACATTTTCTTGACATAGTGCAAATGCGTTGGGATATTTATTTGTAGGCAGTCTAATATAAAACTAATATCATATAGTAATATAATAGATAAATTACACCATTTAAACAGGTTCCCAGGATGGCACTGGACTTTCCAGTATAGCATTTATGTTTTGGGGACTAACAAATGTTCGTGGTATGTAAATGCTTATTTCAGTAGTGGGATTCAGCCAGTTCGCTCCACTTCGGGAGAACTGGTTGTTAAATTTCTGAACAGTTTGGTGAACTGGTTGTTGGAAGAAATCATAAGGACAGAGAACCAGTTGTTAAATTATTTGAATTCCACCATTGGCTTATTTTCCTGAGATGCTCTGAGAGATATGCAGCAGGAATTGATGTTGAAAATCTCTAAGCCGTGAGAATTAAAGCACATTTGCAACACTACTAATTGAAAGTGGTAGATTTTATCTTATTCAGTGTTCCCTTTTAAGTTTATATGTGGAATTTTAATGCCTTTCATTAGGAAACAGAAAAGTCTGAATTATGTTTTGGATTTGGATCCTGATTCAAACTGGGCAGCTTTGATTCAGTTTGACCTGACTTTGTATTTTTTCTAAATCACCCAAATGAGGATCCAAATCAATTTTTTGGTTGATGCTTCTTCCTACAAAGACCTTTTTTAAAGGGAAGCTGTTTTTTTGTATCTATAGGCAAATGGAGATAGATAGAAAGATGGATGAATAGATATAGATAGATAGATAGATAGATAGATAGATGGATGGATGGATGGATGGATGGATGGATGGATGGATGGATGGATGGATGAATAGATACAGATAGATAGATGTAGATAGACAGACAGACAAACAGAAAGAAAGATAGAGATATATATATAGATAGATAGATATAAAGACAGACATACAGACAGACAGACCTAAATGTAGAAATAGATACATGCATATATAACACACTCAGCCCCTTATCATTGTAGAAACATAGACAGCATAAAAAGTATTAGAATTTTCTTGCCTGATTATGTATTGAACGTGGCTCTGGTGGCCTCAATGTTTCTTCTTGACATAAAATGTGTTTGCAGAGAAGAACTTGCAAGAAAGCAGAGAAGTACACATCAACCTCTGTGCTTCAGGTCATGCAGCCTCTGGTTCCAAAGATAAGCTGAAATTGCTTGACAAAAAAAAAAGGCCATTCAGAGCCACCTCGCCTTTCCAAGCATCTTTTCATAATGCCCGGTGTCATTCTCACTTCCTATGCATTCACTGCTTTTTGTAAATAGGATTCTTTCATGCTCGGTAGTTTAGCCTAAGGAAATCCCAAGAGAGCAACCTGCGAATCAAATGCTTATAGATTCCCATCTGGCTGCAAGGCCTATCAGGGATGCTTAAGCCAATAGAAATGCCCCCTTTCAGACTCAGTTCAAAAGCCAGTGCAGAATCATGAAGATGCAAGCTCCCACCCCCCTACATGTGCTAGTTAGTTGCTGGACTTCAGATAGTCCTCAAATTATGACCACAATTGAGCTCAACATTTCTGTGGCTAAACAAGGCAGTCCTTAGCTGAGTTTTGCCCAGTGGCGGTATTCAAATAATTTAACAACCGGTTCTCTCCCTAATGACCAGCTGGATAGGTGGGGCGCTCGGTGGTCATGTGACTGGGTGGGCGTGGCCAACTCAATGTCACTCACGTCGATGGGCGCTTCACCTTAGCTGTTACAATGTAACAAGAGTTAACCAGAGAGGCAGTTTCTGTAAGCAGGGCAATAAAGATTAGGCTAGAAACAACACCGGATTGTTTCCTTCCTGCCTTCCTTACAGGATTAGCCCTGTACAGTGGAAAACCCCCCAAAATGATATTTCTTCCAACAACAGGCTCTCCGAACTGCTTGGAAAGTTAACAACTGGTTCTCCCAAATAGGTGCGAACTGGTTGAATCCAACCACTGTTTTTGTCCCATTTCATGACCTTTCTTGCCACTAGTGGATCACTGCAGTTGTTTTTTTTTAAAAAAAAAAAAGTTTTATTGGTTTTTTTAACATTTATAGGGGAAAAGGTAAAGGAAAGGTATACAAATTTTGGCAGTTGCAAAGTGTGGTAGGCGCCCCCCCCCCCAAACTCATAGTATACATCTGAATATAAAACATTAAATGCATAGTCATATACAATCAGCATGTTAATTCTATTGGTACTTTCAATTTATACATTGTAATATATAATCCACATGTTAATTCCATTACTCCTTTCGGTCAGTTTATAACAATGAGATTTTCTTATTCATTTTTGTGATCTGAGCTTTCTTGGTATTGCCCCTTCTCCCCCCCCTGGCAGAGCTCCGGCCCCTCCTGTGTCCTGCATATCCGTTGTAAGATCTTCTGTTTTTTCTAGGTGTATTTTATTTTTTTCCATAAAGGTCTGTGCCTCTATGGGTGTGTTAATTCTAATTCTTGTCTCCTCCCAGAATATCAACATACCTTCAGGCATCAACCATCTAAACCACACCCCCTTCTGGTATAATTTATTCGCCAATTGCGAATAATTTTTCCTTTTTTCCCTAATTTTCTTGGGGATCTGCTTCAAGATGGTTATTTCCCTATCGTGGTATGTCAGTGCCTGCCCCCTTTGTACCCCCAGAATTTCGTCTCTTGTGCTTTTTCTAAGAAATTTAATATGTACTTCCCTGGGTACATTGTGAGTTCTGGCATAGGCTGAGTTCACTCTATAAACCAGATCTATCTCCCATTCCATCTGTTGTTTTTCTTTGTGTAAATATTCAGCCAAAATGTTTGTCATGATGTCCCTTATATTTTCCTCATCTACTTCTATCACGTTTTGAAATCTAAGATAAAAGGACATTCTCTCAAATTCTGTTTTCATTTGTTGGATATCAAGTTCTTTGTTTCCCTTCTGCACCGCTTCTACCCCCCCCTCACCTCCGCCACCCCACCCTCCACAAGGTCCAGTCTCTGTGAGTTCTTATAGATTTGGACTTGATTCTCTTTAATTTCTTCTTTCATTTCCTTTAATTGTTTCTTAATTTCCTCTTGGCCCTGTATGAGTTGCTGGAGCATTTGTTGCAAATCCATCTCTGTACTTTTAGGTTGCATCAGGTCTGTAATCTTTGACTGTGTAGCAGGACTGGATGTTGCTGATGTCGGGGCAGAGGTAGCAAAGCCAGGTTTTCCAGGGGGTGGTCTTTTAGGAGACATAGTTTATAGAATAAAGAGTTCAGTCAGTGTAGAGAATGGACAGCTGGAGAAGCAGAGCAGCCAGATGAGTCCAGGAGGCAGAAGATCCAAGCAGGAGAGAATATCTCTAATCAGTCTGGCAATAGAGTAAAATTTTTCCCCCCAGAGAGTTCAGGGAATAACAAACCACAATAGATTCTTCTGGGTAGCAGGGAGACAAAGACCGGAAGCCTGAATTTTAAAGGTGGAGTCAGGTTTCACAGTTCATGAAGACAACGGAAGTGTGCCATCTTGCCCTGCCAGCTTCGGGCTCAGAGGCATAACAAAGTTTTCAAAGTTCCCAAAGTCCTCAGATCATCAGTAAATTATGGAGCTAGGTTCAATGAAAAGTCACTTTAGCAAGGGTGTGGCATCATTGGTTGGCTCTCCCCCCTCCTCCTTCCCCTGGGGCTGAGAGCAGAATTGTTCCAAGCTGCTTGTCCGAGGGGGGGGGGAAATCCCCCTCCCTCCAGCCGCGCCTCCAAAGTTATCCGAAAGTAAAAGTTTTGAAGTGCTGAAAAGTTCTTCAAATCAAGAAAGGGAATGAAGGGGGGTAGCGCCTCACCACACCGCCGCTGCTTCCTTCTGTTTTTTCATTCTCCGGTCAGCCTGTTGCGAAGACGCTACGCGCCCTCCGATACTGCTTCCCGATGCCTAGAGCGAAGCAGGGGGGCCCCCACCAGCCGCCGCCGATGCAGGGATCCCCTGCAAAGCCGCTCCTCCAGCAGGATGCCTCTCCGGGGCGTCCTGTGCCCCCCAAGGAGTGGGGAAGCCCACCGGGGAGCCGGAGCGGGCAAAGGACTTGCCCATCGCCGTCAGCCGCCGGAACCGGAAGTCCGATCACTGCAGTTGTTAAGTTAGTAACACAGTTGTTTAGTGAATCTGGCTCCCCTGTTGACTCTGCTTGACAAGAAGGTTACAAAAGGGAATTACATGACCCTGGGACACTGCAACTGTCATAAATACTTGTCAGTTTCCAGGCATCCAAATTTGATCATGTGACCACAGAGATGCTGCAATAGTCATAAGTATGAAAAACAGTTGTAAGTAACTTTTCTCGGTGTCATTGTAACTTCAAATGGTCACTAAATTAATGGTTGTAAGTAAAGAATTACCTGTATTGTTTTTCTTGTTAAATTCTCTAGATATCCAAACTAAATGTTACACACCTTTGTGTTCTATTTTGTTTGATTTTCCTTTCCTTTCCTTTGATTTCCGTTTCAAAATCATGTTGGAATCTCTATTACTTCCTTTCCTTCACTGTCAAAAGCTCATGGCAATCAATGAAAAGACCACAACTTGGATCAGACTTCTAAACTAAGACCATTTCAATCTCCTTTCAGCTTCCTTTAATGCCAGCAGCATCACCTATAGGTAGTCCTCGATTTATGACTGGTTGCTTACTGACTGGTCAAAGTTACAACAGTCCTGTCTGGGGCTACATATGATCAGGATTTTAAGTTCCAACACTCCCCCCCTCCCCCCAATTACATGTCTGAACTTCTGGCACTTGGCAATCAGTCTGCATGTATAATCATTTGCAATATTCTGTGGTCATACAATTGTGTTTTGCAACAGTTTTACTGAAAACCGGCATTTACTTTTGACTTTTGGTAAAACTGCACCCATAGCCAACCAGTGGTGTGCTTAAAGACTGCACTGTTCACTTAATCACACTGCAGAAATAGTTGTAAAATCAGGTTGGTCACATGACTGACCTGTTTTACAACTGTCCCAACTTATGACCGTGATGGCTAGGCTCCATTATAGTCATAAGTCAAGGACTATCTGTACCTTAGATTTGTGCTGATTTTCAACTATGTCTTTTCAGTACAGAGCCTTTACTCAGCTTCAGTAATCAGAAGTAAAATTTCTCTAGCCGGAAGCTACTGTTATATGATTATTTCTTTGTTATGAAGCTTTCAAAGATGCCTTCACATTTAAATTTTATTTATTTTGATTTGTTTATACAATTTACTGACCGCCCATCTTAATGAACCGCCTTTTCTATTTCCCCTTCTGTTTATTCCAGATGTCAAAATGGAAACATTGCTCCCTCAACAGTATTTATTTTATTTATTTATTACATTTATAAACCGCTCCCTCTCCCCGAAGGGACTCGGGGCGGTGTTTAGCTCCTTTCGAAGCTGTGAAGTTGACCATAAGACAGTGAAGGAAGCAGAAGCATACAGACAAATATTCTCAGTTTGCTTTGAGATATCTTTCTTGGATCCCTTGATTGCATAAGAAACGCAATGTATTTTTTCCCCCTGTCCAATTGTGCCCAGTTCTCAGAGGTTCAAGCCCTTGCAGTTTTCTTGGTAAGGTTTTTCAGACATGGTCAGTGCCGGATTAAGGCTCACTGATGCCCTAAGCACTGACAAATATTGGTGCCCCCCCTTTCATTATTATTTTTTTCCTTTCTCAACTTTGTGGTGCCCCCTTGGGCCTGCTGCCCTAAGCATGTGCTTAGTCTGCTTAATGGTTAACACACCACTGGACATGGTTTGCCATTGCTTCTTTCCTAAGGCTGAAAGAAAGTGACTGATCCAAGTTTATCGAGATGTCTTTGTGCCTAAGGCAGAACTAGAACTCATGACTTCCCTGGTTCTAGTCTGATACGCATATAAAGCAAAACTCTAAAAATTAAAATAGACGTACTCAGTACTTACGTACGAAAATACATTCGCATAGATGGAGGAAATCTGTTGGAAATGACTCTGCTGTTATAAGCAAATGGATTCAAAATACTGAATTACAGGATTCTTCAAGATTTTTATTTTATTTTGTAATGCTTCGGGCAATGGTATTTCTTATTTGTTTAAATACTGTTGAGTGAAACAAAGACATACTTCTAGGTTTGGGGGTGGGGGATTGGTTTTGCTGGATGACATCCAAAAACTAAAAAAAACCTGAATTAATACCTTGTGTTGTACCATTTTATATCACCTGAGAACAAAAAAGAAAAAAAAAACCATATAAAACTATACTGGTAATTATTAAAGACTGCTAGTAGACCTTCCAGTATTTTTAATCTAGCCTTCTGCTATACTGTTTTTTTTTAAAGGAAATATAGTTGGAGGGGGTTGAAGCTGATTGCAATAGCTCTGCCATTTCTTAGGGAATTGAAAAGTTCCTGGCTTATGCACATATATTATTGAGTAAGGGTACAATATTTCTTTTGTTCCGCTTCTCCTTTTTCTTAGAACAGAATTTGGCACTAATAAGCCACTCCTCAGAAATTAGCATTGTCTCATGTTTTGTACTATAAACCTATATAGTTGGCAGTATAACAGTACTAGCTTTTTGATAGGTTGGCAGAACTTACTGTTTATTTGGCCATCATCCTGGTTTTTTTGCAACAAGAATATAAAATGTATGGATTTTAAAGCATTAGGAGTAAATTTAAAAGTGTTTAGAAACTCAGAAAAACCAGATCTTGTGTAAAAAATAAATAAATTCCTGTTTTTGCTTTCTACTATTGTCAATCATGACTACATCAAAAAATCATTGTTTAAAATTGTTTTCTTGGAAGAAGAAATTGCTGTTGATAAACAGAAATACCTCCTGTGGAAAATCACATACATCAATTATTATGAGGACACTTCAGTCATTGGCTAAGGAGATACAAAGCAGGAACCAGCTTTTCTAAAAAAAAAAAATGGCAAAAGCGTGAAAATGCATTTTTTTTTTCATTTTGGTTTGCAGAAAGTCTGAGAATTTGGGTTCATCCAGGAGTGGGGTGGGGTGGGGGAGAAATCCCGACAACTTTTTTAGGAGGTAGACGTGTGACCGTGATACTGAATTTGTGCAAACAAAATTGGGAATGAAGTTTTCTAGATTTATATTGAACCTAATAATGTGCCTAGTGGGATGTCCTGATCATAAGATACAAGCTTTAATTACAGGAGACAGTTTGTTTTGATAAAGCTGCAATTTACTCCAAACAACTCTTGATACCCCCTAAAAGTGCTATAGGCCAAGAATGTGTCATCTTTTCTTGGCTGAGGGATACATTGAACTGTTGAACAGTAAACGGACGTCCACGCTCCCAAAATAATGGGAGCGACAAGACCACAATGCATTTGATTTATTTTAAGTTCAGATTAAATATAATTAATCTGGTAGCCATAAAATGTTCCCAGTCCTGATGAAGACAATTTCTCTTCGCTTTTTTAAATAGGTGCGTCTTTCCTGGTCGAGGAAAATGTCTCTTTCTCAAAGGCCAAGCCATTTAAAGAAAATATTCAGACACTGGGATAGTACAGAAGAGGCCAGGCAGGAGAAGAAAAGGAAAAGAAAATTCAGCTTCATTCTGTTTAGGTTATGTCTTTCATTCAGAAATCATATCTGACCAGAGTAATGGTGGGCAGACTTTGGCTTTGGATTGTGATCGCAACAAGTGTTCTTTCTGTAAGCAGACGGATGGCGGCATGTTTGCCAGAGATGTCTTTTCAATAAAGTGTTGACTGGAATGATTTTTTTTTTCTTTTTGTTGGTGGTCTAGGAGAGGAAAAAGGAATTCCGTGGTGAAAAACAGGACAGAAGATCTGCAGAGACAGCCGTGGGAAAAGGCTTCAAAGACAAGGGGAAGCCGCGGCGTGGTGGTGGAAGCAGAACAGCTTGTGAGCATGTTCTTTCTTGTGTTCGTTTTGTGTGTCCTGATGCACATCTCTTGCATACCCGTTGCTTCGAAATATGATTAGCTATCCCATTCAACCGCATTACTGTTAATCTTTTGCATTTTGCCTTCTTTTTGTTTTTGGCTAAGGTATAATTTTTGCTCTGCAGTAAACGTAACTTGCAGTTCCGTAACCCCACCGTGTGTTGCTTCTATACGGCTTCCAAGAAGCATGCCTCGATAGCATAATAAACTGGAATTACAATTATGTAAACACGATGGTGATGTTTAATTCTTAATATTTACTATAAAGGGCTCCGCTGCCTTCCGCAGTACATTTAGTAGGCCATATACCATTTCCGATTAAAGGTGTAAACAGCTCTGCATGGTTACATTCAGAACACAGTCATTCATTTTGCAGATTGGCAGTAAATTTCAAGGAAAATCAGATGTATTATTCCCAGATTAAAGATATTGCTTAATTAGGAAGGGTAAATCCACTGAGTTTATACAAGCAAGAAAATTTCAGCTGTTGTGTAGGCTAATAACAGTGAGAATAATTTCTCTCGCTGAGTCAGATAAAGATGATAAAGAGTACAAATGGACACACACACACACACGGTCCAATGCTGGGTTGCTATCTTGCATAGAACAGACAGGATATATGTTCTCATCAGAATTATTTCTCCTTTAAACCACTCAATGTAATCTCAGGGAGAGCAGACTAATTTATGGAGGTGTTTACTCCCCCGAAAAACCCTTGGGTAAACAACAGAATTTCAATGAAGCTTATGTCCCAAGGACAGTTTCCAATAGATACATAATCATCTGGTTTTCCTGGGCAAACACAGATACACATAGTCTAAAAACCCCATGAAAAACCACTGTATGCCTGCTGTTCGCAATCTAAGGTCTACCAGCTGAGAAATTTGGGAGTTGGAGTTAAGGGCAACCAACTGGGGAAAGCAGAAAATAACTGGCTTCTTGGTTTTACTCAAGTTTTTAACCATAACATCCTTGTGTATTATGTTGTAATCCTTGTTGGTAAATCTGTGAGAAAATCCACACATGAGATGGAATTTTCTAGGGAGAGCTCAGAGGCAGTTTGGCGTAGTGGTTAAGGCATCAGACTGGAAACCAGAAGATGGTGAGTTCTAGTTCCATTTTAGGCATGGAAGCTAACTTGGAGACTTTGGGTCTGTCTTTTTCTGTCAGCCCAACTCACCTCACAAGGTTGCTGTTGTGCCAAAAATAGGAAGAGGAAGGAGTTTTAGGTATGTTCGCCCCTCTTGAGTTACTTATAAAGTTATAAAGGCAGGATAACATTATAATAAATAAAAAAAATCTGTTTTTTTGGTTATTTGAATTATTAATCCATAATACACAAACAGGGAAAAGAAGAAAGAAATGTACAACACATTGTTGTAGTGTTGAGTGCTCCCACTTATTTTACAATCAGGCAAACCTGTCTTTCTACATGGTCATTCTGTTTGTACTTTTATACTTTTTTTTTAGTGTCCCCCACTTTTCCTCTCACCTTCCTAATAGCCTGTCTTCTCTTCTGGGCTGTTTCACATAGGCTGAACTGCCCCCCCCCCCCTTTCTGTTTTTCTACAGATGTTTTTTGTAGGTTTATTTATTTTTTTAATGTTAGAATTTCGGGCCTTTTTGATCCTTGGTTTGGTGGATGGCCTGATTATGCCTGTCTAAGTGGTGGCATAGACTGCCTCAATATTGGAAATAATTTGGAAGTTGCAACAAACAGTTGTGATATAAATTGGGACACTTCGTTACATTTTCCATTGTCTGTAGGAAGTTATCGCCCAATCCCTCTCCTAGAAGAATGAAATATCCTGGGAAATATTGAAAAGGCAGAATATTATATTTCTCTGGATAAGAAATGTAGAAACATGTTTTTAGGCAGGAAACAAACTCACTCTTAACAGCCCCCACCTTTGTCAATGAGCCATTAAAGCCTGAACTAGTGTAATCTACACAACAAAGGTAGGATTAGACTTTCACAGAAATTCACCACATGGCAACTGGGAAAATTACATGAGCCAGCAAGACAACCAAACTTGGACTCAAAGCACAGACTAGAGAGTTGCCCCTGCATGGCCCCATGGGAGTCTGACAAATAATCAGAATACAAGCTCAAGATCAAACCCCAGAGAGGGCATAAAACCAGGGACCTTCAGCATCTTGGCCCTTTTCTTCCTCACCCAATATCTTGAAGCATGTGATCTCCGTTTTCTGTTCAGGAGCTCAAGCCATGTGATCCTGTTTACCATTAAACCATCTTTCCAAGCTGCCTCCATGTTTCTAATATCTTTCACCCCACTTGGAACTGAACCCAGAAGGACATTTCTTCCAACACCCCTTTACACTTCCACCGCATCACCAGTTCACTCTCCATGGACATTCTGTCTGTTCAGTTTCATTCAGTTTCCCCTTTGATATTCCATCCTTTCTATTCTCTTTTTTGTACTTGTGCAAATCCCATGGTTGATACTGACACATTGTGGTTTTAGATAGATAAGTTCCAGCATTCAATTCATTGAGATGGCTTTTAATTACATCCTCTGCCTCATCAGAATTAGCCACTAGAAGCTTGCTTAGAATACAGGGCTAGATCTCAGGGTAATTGTAGTATATCTACAAGAGTTTCAGTTATTTCACAATAGATATAACAAAATCACTTGTATCACCTGAACTCGGATGACAAAACCAAGTCTGAACTTTGTACGGTAGGATTATAAATTCTAGTTTTTGTACCAAAAGCAAATTCCGAGATCTTGTGGCCTCAAAATAGGCTCAGTGATGCCCTTTTCTAACTACGTAGTTCCCTTTGCACCTTGCTCTTGTACCGATCATAAACACAAAGTAGAATCAACAATCTAACACAAAATTCTGTTTACGCCTGGTATGTTTGATAGATAAACACATATGTTCATTTGAAACAGTTTTAAAATGTCTTTGAACAATCACTATGGAGATTTCCTAAAATAAACTCTGCTAAATTTTCAAATTGTACAAAGCAATACTGACGCCAACATACACATAAAAAGGCAGATCTTTGAAAATATGACCTATGTTGAGAACATTTCCCCTCCCTCAAACCTGATGAATTTTTATTTTTAACATGCCAGTGGTTAGAACAAATTTTTTTAAAGGTAGCAATATCGCAATTTTCATGACTCTGAAATTCACTAGGATTATACCCGTATTTATATTTGAACAATTGTACAGGTAATCCTCGACCATAATTGTGCCCAAAATTTCTGTTGCTAAGTGAAATATTCATTAACTGAGTTTTGCCCCATTGTATGACTTTCCCAGCCACAGTTCTGAAGTTGTTAAGTTAGTAACACGCTTGTTAAGTGAATCTGGTTTCCCCATTGACTGCTTTTCAGAAGGTTATAAAAGGGGGTCACATGACCCCGGGACACTGCAACTGTCATAAATATGGCTCGGTAGCCAAGTGTCTGAATTTTGATCATGTAATTATAGGAATACTGTAATGATCTGTAACTGTGAAAAACAGTCATAAGTCACTTTTTTCAGAGCTGTTGTAATTTTGACTGATCATTAAATGAACTGTGGTAAGTTGAGGACTACCTGTATTAATGTAATGAAGAAGTTTATTGAACACAAGCATGGGCAATAATCAATAATTTCCTTTCTCTTGAAGTTAAGAAAATCGTCAAGGGTGCAGCCACAGGGTTCCTATAAAATATGGAACACTCACAAAACCTACAGAAGCCTGTAGATTGCACAAAATCAAACAATATTAAAGAGCTCTTATAATTCCAATTTCCTCTCTTATTTCATGAAATTTTGCACAACACCCAAATTGCACATAATTTTCTGTGACACCAAAATTACATGGATATTTTTGAGCAAAACATCATATAATTTTGGGGTTTATTTTTAACGCTTTCAGAGCGACTGCCATATTTCAGTAAGCTGAATTGCACATAGTAATTAACTATGCAATTAACTAGTCTAATTAGTTAATCTCTTAATCAAACTGGACATCAGAGATAAACCAATGGTAATTTAATTGTTTTCATTTTTCATGGAATAGTTTTATTCCATGAAATTTATTTTGCCCTTCCTCTCAAAAGATTAAAATTATCTTAGAGGTGAGGTAATACCGAATAATTCCAGACCCATTCACTAATATCTGGCAAATACACCTGTATATGTGTATATATGAGGAGTCATCTCTCCTTGATGGGACAAGCTTGCCCCACTCACACCAGTGGAAGAGGCTACTATGGATCCTATCTTCTTCTTTTTTTTTTAAACAAAAGTTTTATTGTTTTTTTTTCAAGTATTTTGGGGAAAAGGGTACATAAATGTGGGAGAAAATTTTTTGACAGCTACATCATACGGAAGGTGGTACTTCCCCGGAATCTTACATCTCTTTCATGTTTTATATATATCAAAACATCATTGTTACATTTATATTAGCAGTTATTTTACTCAATTCTTTAGCATCTTCAACCATATTTTATATCACTTCTACATTTCATTATATTAGCAATTGCAATATGTTTTTAATTCATTTCTGTGACCTAAGTTTCATTACGGTCTCCTCTCCCCTGTCTGTTGGCTGAGCCAAGGTCTATGGATCCTATCTTCTAAAGCAGTGTGGGGGACGGGGACACACATAATATCATCACAGGGGTCTGCTAAGGCTTGAAGAAATGTTATTATTTAAATCTTGGGGATCCATGGTCACAAAATGTATTTAAAGGTGGTTTGTGGTGAACAAAAGGTTGAGAACCCCTGTTCTAAGGAATTGAAGCAGGAGGAGTCAGGGAGAAGAGCCTTTTCTGCTGTGGCCCCAGCCAGAGGTGGGATTCACTTCCTTTCCCTACCAGTTTGGAAATGTGAGGGCGCTCGCATTTATGTCTGTTTGCAACATCCTGCAGTCATGTGACTGCAATTTACGATCCGGAAAATCCCTGCTAATTTCTAGCATCTTCTGGAAAAAATGCGATAAAGAACAATGGATTCACTTAATGACCGCAGTGTTTGCTTGACAACCACAGATCACCCAATTTATCACCATCATGACTTATGACCGTAATTGTCAGGCTCAATAACAGTCGTACGTCAGGGACAATTTGTATGGCAGCAGAGTGGCATATGGCTTGAGAGACATGCAAGAACTTAAAGTAAACTATCACACAAAATTGTACTAATAAATGTAAAAGGCAGTCTCAGGTTCTTGAAAGAAAAGTTGAAATAAAAACATACTTGGTTAATAACATACTTTTTAATCTTTTGAGGACATTTTCCTATTGGAAGTAATAGTGCTTATTATATATTTGACCTCTACTTATACAAATGTTTTTTTTCTTGCACCTATAGATGAATTGTGCCATTATCTAAAAGAACTCAACATTGTTTTCAGCTGAGGCAATATTCCTCTAACCAATTTTTGATGTAATCACACGCTATCTCTCTTGTTCCAACCATTTGTGTTAACATCTTGGACAGAGATGAATCTAGGAATACAAATCACAATTTATGAAGCGCCTGTCCTTAACATCTATGTGATCAATGCAACTTTTTTTAAAAAAAAAATCAAATTCCATTTGCGTTGATTTAAGAGATTTCATTTCAATTGAGTCATAAATTCCTTTTGAAACAGAAATATCTACTGCATGGAATGAATCTTTCATGTCAACTACTGAGTTCTGGAAATTATAATTTAGTTTTTCTCAGCCATGTTCCCTAGATATAGTGTTTTTCTCAAAATTTGAATAGTATTCAAGGTATCTTCTCCTTTGCAGCTTGAACAGTTGGGTGCCAGAGAATGAACTTAACAGACACACTTCTGAGCCCATTGCTCTCTTGTATCCAGGGTTTTACTGGAATGTCCTTGATTTGTTAGCATGCTTTATTTAGTGATAGTGAGATAGTTCATCTCTTTACTTTAGGAAAGGACAAAAGCCACATTTGTCAACAGGTTGGTTACTGTCGTTCAATCGTTCTCATCTAATCTGCCCGCTTAAACTCTATGCCATTTTAGACTCTACTGTTCAGCAGAATGAGGTGGTTGCTGATTCTGGAGGGAAAAGCACAGATTTGGGAGAACAGATGCTATATATACCTTGAATTCTCTTGAGCTATTCAGTAATCTTTCTAATGCCCTAGAGCAGTGGGTCTCAACCTTCCTAATGCCGCGACCCTTTAATACAGTTCCTCATGTTGTGGTGACCCCCAACCACAAAATTATTTTATGTTTTCCATATTTTTTTGAAAATATGTGTTTTCCGATGGTCTTAGGCGACCCCTGTGAAAAGGTCGTTCGACCACCAAAGTGGTCCTGACCCACAGATTGAGAACCACTGCCCTAGAGAATCCTGATCTTCTGCTATGTTGAACTATACTCCTCGACTTGCAACCATAACGGAGCCTGGAATTCCTGTTGTACGTCATGATGGTCATAAGTCGAGGTACCCGTGTGATCGAACTGGCTTTTCAACTTTTTTGTGGCAGTAATTAAGTGAATGTAGCAGTTGTTATGTGAATGCCGTGGTTAAGCAAGTCAGTGCGTTCCTATGGGTGTTTCTGTGCCAAAAAGGCTGGTTTCTGGCAAAAACTATCATAAATCATGTCACGTGACCATGGAACAGTGCAATCCACTGTAATGGTGAGCTGTTTCCCAAGTGGCCAAAATGCGAGTCATGTGACCATGGCAGAAGTGGGTTGCTCTCGGTTTGGCCCGGATCAGGTGAACTGGTAGTGGCGATGGCGGGAGGTCTTCTGCGCATGTGCAAAAGCATTCTGCGTGTGAGCGCACGTGCAAGCATGAGCAAAACAGTAGCCCCGGGATTTGCAACCCACCTCTGGACCATGGGATATGTGCGCTGTGATTGGAACTCTGGAACTGGATCATGAGTGCCTTGTGGGGGGGAGGGTGTTCATTGAAACTTCAAATGGCCAATTAGTTACCAATCATTAAGCGAGGACTGTAACATTCAGCCACTATTCTCTAGGCTTTGGTATGTGGAACAGAAGGAGGATAACCAAAATTATCTTTTACTTCAAACAATAAACCTTTGAGGGTCTGTGCGTGGATGTGTAACATCTCTTGCAAGAGAGAATTGTTGTTTTTGGAGCACTCTGGCCATCTCTCACTTCTCTGCCTAAATGGCTCTTTCCATACCAGTTTAAAAGGGGCTTCCCGGCTGACTATCATAAGCAGCTTTCACTGATGAATGTGTCAATTGGCAGCCTCTTAACCTTTGTTACTCTGATCTAATGGAAGGATCCATTAGTTGTTTGCTAAACTTTTTCAATATGTTACAATCCAATTTTAGAAATGGGCCTATGATTTAATTTGAACTGCTCATATGGGCATTAATGCAAACAGAACCACAAGCTGATCTTACCATAAAATGGGTTAAATATGGGTAACAATAAAACATCTCAGTGCTGGTATAGATAAAGTTTAGATTTCTTCTTCTTCAAAGATGCTATCACTGATTTGAATTAGTTCTAAGATGCAAGAGTGGCTGTGAAAGCCAAGCCTTTTTAGATGCTGAAATTGTGTTATCAGGAGGAAAATGATTTTCCTCGTGAAAAAAGAATAGTTCTATTAGGCAAAAATGAGAGCATTATTCTGAAACAAATTTACTTTCAAAGATGGTTCATGAATACCCCAAGTCAGTGATTACTTTATTACATTTCTATCCTGTTCTTTTTTTTCAAGGAAGTTCAGAAAGACATTTGTAGGCTGAAGAAATGATTAGTTCTATAATATCACCTGTGTATAGGCCGAGAATCCTAAATCCCGTCAGATAAGTAGGTTTCACCGAATGCAGAATACAGGGGGACTAGAATTAATAGCAGTTCTCTATTAATTTTGGTTTCCGGATGAACTAGGTGATGGCCAGACGTTTAATTACTGCTAGATAATTTGCTGTTTTTTTTTCTTCCATTCGATCATGTCTGTTTCTCAGAGACTACCTGGATGTTTCTTGGCAATAATTTGCAGAAGTGGTTGCCTCCTTCCTAGGACTAAAAATCACTGGTCCAAGGTCACCAACTGGCTTTGCAACTAAGGTGGGATTAGAACGGAGTCTCCCAGTTTTTAGCCTAATGCGTTAACTTCTACACCAAATTATATTTCAGTTCATTTTGTCATCATTTACTAAGTGGACCTTGACCTAACCTTACCCTGGGATGTAGAAGTCATAGCAAAGAGCCAGTTTGGTTTAGTGGTTAAGACATCATGCTGAAAACTATGAGCCAGTGAACCAGTTTCACTTTTGGCACAAATCCAGCTAAATGACCTTGGGTCATTCATTTTCTCTCAGCCTGAGGAAGGAAGCAATGCCAAACCACTTCTGAAAAACCTTGCCAAGAAAACTGCAGTGACTAGTTTATATGATCACTAGGAGTCAACTATTAACTTGAAGGCATAAAACCAATCAACCAATCAACCCTGTTGGAAAGGATTAAGCATTTCTATTTTAGCAGTTTGCTTCATTGTCCACCAACAGTTCTTGTAATGATTTCATGGAGCATTGTTGGATATTTTATTTTGGCCATAGCCACTCCTACCACAGAACTATCACTTCTACAGAGATCTTACTTATCTCAAGATTTATTCAAACCTTTATTGTGATAATGAATTGCATAAATATATCCATGAAGCGCTTGCTTTTACCATAGCCTTCATTCAGCTTGCTCTAAGAACCCAAGAAGGCAAAACACAGTTTGTTTATCACTTTTTGTACAACAAAAAGTGTTGTTTCTTTTCTAAGGGCTCCTACTTTGTTTTTTTTTATTCTTGTTGCACTTGACTGTTGAAGCTTCTTACCAAAACGCTTGTCCAAGGACATTTGAAGTCTCATAACCACATGATCAAAGAGTAAATGAAGGGGCTTGGCTTTGTCCCTTTAAACTAAGGCTTACTACACACATTCCTTTCGTTCAGAGTTGGAATAAAAGGCAGACAACTATGAGTAGTAGTTACAGTGTTATGTTCCAGTTCTAATGAAGTGCAATAAATTAATTCCTTAGGCGATATCCTTCCTGGCTGCAGAAACATGCCAGACCCTGATACAGTACTACCTGACTAAATTTAAATTAGGGAGACAAGGTTGTGTGTGTTTCAGAGGTGGTATTCAGCCGGTTCAGTCCAGTTCTAACGAACCGGTAGTAGAAATATTGAGTAGTTCGGAAAACCGGCAAATACCACCTCTGGTTGGTCCCACCCTCCCACCCCTGCTGTTCCCTGTCCTGTATTCCCTTGTTTTTTAGCTCAGCTGATTTGCGCGGTAGAGTGGATTGCCTCACCAACGCTGACACCGAGGGAGGTCTTTGAGTGCTGTGCGGGCGTGCAAAGCGCTCTCTCATAGAACCAGTAGGAAGATTTGGAATCTCACCGCTGGAGTGTTTGTATGTGCATGTGTGTGATGGTGGGGGAAAAACAATGTACTGCTAAGAAGACCAAGGCAAAGGAGGAATGTAATGGTGTTTCTTACTTCAAGTGTGTCCAAGGTTCTCATCACCCTAGGGAAAACACACATAAAATGCACGCATACACGTTTTGTTTGTAACAAAAGCTCATGCAAAAAAGGGTGGGCTTCAGGAAGAGCAAGGGTCATAATCCAAATTCAAAGACACAGAAGCATGTCATCGCATTGAGCCATCTATTTTATCAAAAGTCTTGAAATATATTCTGTCAAGGCAAACCACATTGCTTTAGCTCTGCTCTCTTACTCAAGACAAAGGCATGGATGTATATTATGTTGGATTCTTTCTAGGGCTGGATCTTCGTTTCAGAGAAGGAAGTACTTTTGCAGATGAATCCTATCTACGTGAAGGAAAACATGGTGATTTGCAAAAGGTTTACCAAAATCTTGGTTTGGTCTATGAAATGTATAAGGAAACATCGATGTGGACTACAGATGAAAGAATCCTCTATCACAGTGGTTCTCAACCTTCCCAATGCCGCGAACCTTTAATACAGTTCCTCAGGTTTTGGTGACCCCCAACCATAAAATTGGTGTCTCGGTTCCTAAGACCATCGAAAATATGTATTTTCCGATGGTCTTAGGCGACCCCTGTGAAAGGGTCATTCGACCCCAAAGGGGTGCCAACCCACAGGTTGAGAACCACTGCTCTATCAGGACTGCAATAACCTATCTATTCTTCTCTATAAATTCAAAAATGGAGAAAAGTAGAATCGAAAGTAGGCAAACGACAAAGGTATACAACTCACAACGATAACGCGTTCAGAATTTTCTTCACATTTTTTATTGGCAACTTTATAATGGCAGCGATCAGCAAAATTACTTTATTACCAAAAGGCACCTGCCTGAAGGTACTTTGGTTGTTAAGTGCCACTGGATGCAATCCAGCCGCATTCAAATCCATGTATTTTTATGTTTCCTCTGGAAAGATCGGGATTATACCCACTGCCTACCACTGTAGTATAAAACAAAACATTACCCACAATCTGGGCACAGAAATCCTAAATATCCACAATGATTATACAGTCTTTCAACAAATATCTTGGAAGCATTCTTTTATGTACAAACAGCTTGTGCACATCAACGCTACTATCTATAAGTGTTTAAAGTCATTATTTGTACAACAATCAATACAACTTTGACACCTAACGTTTTTAGGCCCTGCCCAGACACTCTCTCATCAACATGTAAAAGTTTTTAATATTTTTTTTTATAAATAAGTCCATCAATTTCCTCAGAAAACTAATAGGAAACAAAATATTCCAATTGGGAATAAACTTGCATATTATCTTGGAGGGTTTATTTCTCCCTTCCAAAATGTTGTGAGTGACTATACAGTATGTACAAACGAGGCTGTATGTTTGTTAAGTCCCACCTCATTACAGGCATGAAAGAAAACAGGGAATTATGTTAGCTGGAATGGAAGCTGGAAGACTCAGATTCTGTTGAAACAGAAGAATGTCCCGCACGCTTGCCTTTGGACAGGATCTTAAGGCTTGATCCCCTGCTGACGGAGGTGAGTGCATTTTGAGCCGATGTCTTGAACTTGGCACCCAGAAAAGCATATAGGATGGGATTCAGACAACAGTGGAAGAACGCCAGGCTTTCGGTAATAGTGGTCCACTTACGCACCAGTATTTCAAAACTGCAGCCTCGCTTGATGTACCGGAGGAGGATGAAAGTGTCTATGGTGAGAACAATGTAGTATGGTAGCCAGCAAGCAAAGAAAGCCACAATCAGGATGACGGTTGTCTTCAAAGCTTTACGTTTCTGGTGACCCTTTGATTTTGACAGCTTAGAAATTATAATGCAGTAACAAGTCAGTATGATAAGACCAGGCAAGACGAGGCCTACTAAGATTTGCTGGAATTGGAAGGGGATCTGCCAGGTCTGGTTAGTGTAAAATCGCTGGCACATGTATTTTCCACCAATCTCAGTAACACGAGCAAACATAATGTCGGGTATCGTTAACAGCAAAGCTGGCAGCCAGACACCGATGTAGACAATCCTATTGGCCAACAATTTCCGAGCTCTCTGACTGTTGGTAGCATGTACAATCGCCAAGTACCGGTCTAAGCTGATGAAGGCCAGGATCAGGACACTGCTGTATAAATTGACAGTGTAAATGATGTGAACAATTTTACACAAGACTTCACCAAAGTACCAGCTTATCACAGCATCCACAGACCAGAAGGGCAAGCTGATGACAAAGAGGAGATCGGCTACTGAGAGATGGACTCTATACTTGTCAGTTATGCTCTTCAGCTTCTTTTGGAAACCCATGACAATAATCACCAAGCCATTGCCAACAATTCCTGTCAAAAAGATGATGGAGAAGATGGTGGGTAAGAAGATTCGGTTGAAATCTTCGTTTTCCTCTTCAAAGCATAGCCCCGTGAAGTTATCTTCTTCTCCAGAGCCTGGTTCACCGGTGTTATTATCTAACACAAATGTATAAAAAGGTATCTGTAAATGACAAAAAGGAAACAAAAATTAGAAGGTGGGAAACAAAGGCAGGCAAATCTTAAAAGACCCATTCAGCGGCAAGCAAAGAATCAGCACTGAAGCATGCTTCAGTATTCAACTTCAAAATATTTGCCTCTTAATGGGATCTCCAAACTTGGTAGATAATCCAAACTCTGCATCTGATAATCGCCAGCCATTAACATCAGGGCTAAAATGTTGCATTAGAGCAGGGCTCTTCAGACCTGGCAATTTTAAGACATGTGGGTTTCAGCTCCCAGAATTCCCCAACCAGCATAGCTCTACAGCAGGGGTGTCCAAACTTGGCAACTTTAAGACTTGTGGACTTCAACTCCCAGCAGAGCTGGCTGGGGAATTCTGGGAGTTGAAGTCCACAAGTCTTAAAGTTGCCAAGTTTGGACACCCCTGCTCTACAGGCTGGGGAATTCTGGAAGTTGAGGTCCACAAGTCTTAAAATCGCCAATTCTGAAGAGCCCTGCTCTAATGCAACATTTTAGCCCTGATGTTAATGGCTGGCGATTATCAGATGCAGAAGCAAAGAGAAGATCCAAAAAGGTCACATTTTCAACACATTCATTCTAACATACACATCTCAACTCTCTGAAGGACTTTTCAAACATAAGAAAACACACACAAACCATATTCAACGAAAGGGCAACAACTGTATAGATATGTATTTTACTTCCACCAAACATACATTACATACACATCAAGTCAATCACTGCTTTCCAATTATTTCTTCAAGGAATTATCTGAATGTCCAACATGCATGTTTTTCTATTCAATTTTGATGATTAGAAAATGGATCTTTGCAGGAATTTATATAAAAAATACCCTACACAATGGATACCTCCATTTGGATGTGGCTTCAGCTTTGCAAATCAGGAGGAGGAGGGAGTATTAGGTAGTTTGCAGCCCTGAGGTATTAATAAAGTAATACAGGTAGTCCTTGACTTACAACCACAACTGAGTTCAAAATTTCTGTTGCTGAGACATTTGTTAAGTGAATTTTCCATTTTACGACCTTTCTTGCCACAGTTGTTAAGTGAATCACTGCAATTGTTATACTAGCAACACAGTTGTTAAGTGAATCTGGCTTCCCCACTGACTTTGTTTGTCAGGTTGCAAAAAGGGATCACATGTCCCCAGGACACTGCAACCATCATAAATATGAGTCAGTTGCCCGGTGTCTGAATTTTGAACACATGATCATGGGGATGCTACAACGGTCATAAGTGTGAAAAACGGTTTTAAGTCACTTTTTTTTTCAGTGCCGTTGTACTGTCAAATGGTCACTAAATGAACTGTTGTAACTCGAGGACTATCTGTAAAGGTGGGATAAAATAAAACACAAATAAATAAACTGTTTTGGGCACAAACTATCCCATGAAAGAGGCAGTATTGGGTGGTTCATGCCCAGACCAAAACATATGTGCTTCATCTCAGAAGAGATGGTCTAAATAGGAGACAGAAGGGGGAAAAAATGCAAAATCAAGATCAGCTAAGTGGATGTTAGAGGAAGGTTGATGGTGGGAAGATCAGAAGAAAAGGTAGACTTGTAGGAGATAAGATCCTGAAAAGAATGACGAGTGGGCTGCAGCACAGGCAATTCTGAGAAAGAAAAAGAGAGTAGAGGCGCAGTAGCTCTGCCCTACTTTATTTGTATCCCACCTTTGTTATTTTTTGCAAATAACTCAAGGTGGTGTACTTATCCACAAACCTTCCTCCTGCCATTTTCCCCACACCAACCCTAGGAGGTGAGTTGGACTGAGAGAGAATGACTGGGCCAAAATCATTCAGCTGACTTGTTGCCTAAGGCAGGACTAGAACTCAAGAGTCTCCTGGTTTTCTATCCTGGAGCTTAAACCACTAAGCTAGACTGGCTCAGTTACCTATAAGCCATTTTCAGTTTTTCTTGTACGAAACCTGGAACAACCAAATTGTACTAGTTTTAACTTTAGCCTGGTTTGCCCAAAATAGGGGTTGAAGTGGCAAATCAAAATGTATTTCTTCAATACACGAAACAAAACATATTTTTATCAATTGGTACACCTCTCTACTATGTTGCATTCTTATGAAATAAGAATGAAAGTAAGAATGGAAGATCATGACTGCAATGGTTGATTTAAAAACTAATAAGGATTCAGGAGGCAGTTTTGTAAACAGCCAGCCTGCTAAGCTCCTGTATTATCAGAGAAAAGAATTACCTTTTTATTGGTTTAAAAGAAACCTATTAGAAAGAAACTGAAGTAGTCTCTACCCTAATACAGCTACTAATAGCAGTAGCACTTAGACTTATATACCGCTTCACAGTGCTTTACAGCCCTCTTTAAGTGGTTTACAGAGTCAGCCTCTTGCCCGCAACAATCTGGGTCCTCATTTTATTCACCTCGGAAGGATGGAAGGCTGAATCAACCTTGAGCCTGGTGGGATTTGAATTAGTAAATTGCAGGCAGATGGCAGGCAGCAGGAGAGCCTGCAGTACTGCACTCTAACCACTGTGTCACTGAGGCTCATCCTTTAGTGACCATAATTGAGACCAGCAATTCTGTTATTAAGCAAGCTTGTCACTTTGATTTATGGACTACAAAGCTCATAAATAATGAGCTACTTAAAATGTTTCGGTGGTTCTAGATGCCCTATATACAGGACTGGTCACAAAACCACTTATTAAAATCACGGTCGTATCTGCAAATGGTTGCCAAATGAGGCAGCTGCTAAACAAGGACTGCCTGTATAATGGTAAAGGTTCCCCTCACACATATGTGCTAGTTGTTCCTGACTCTAGGAATTCCCATCCCTGCTGTATAGTGGGTACTAAAGTATAAAGCAGATGTTAACATTCTTGTAAATCTAATCCTTTCATTTCAATAATCCTGTTAAAGAATACCCTGGGAGGATCTTGCTTAGAAGAATCATTTTCAGTTGAATCAGACATCAAGAGCCTGATAGTGAAAATATTTTCTTAGATCTGGGGGCCTCAAACAATACAGAATCACTTCTTCCATTTTCCCCCCCTTTGGAGGCAAATAATGTGCCAGGACTTCTTGACCAGGCTGAGTTGGTTCATAAAACAAATAAATAAATCCAAACACAAAGTGGCGGTGAAGTAAGCAAGCCTTAAAAGTTCACCGGAACTCTTTGTCAGCCTTGAATGATATGCCAAACCAAAGTAACCGTGAGACTTTACTTATTAAATTTATACGCTGCCCATTTTATAGTTCCAGGTGATTCTGAGCAGCCCTTAAGACATGGTTCATCAGCAGCACAAACTATTCTGTAAATTTAAAAATGGCAAGCCAACAAAAACAGGGTGTGGCAAGAGTTTTGCAAAACGCCCAAGTTTGCGCATTCAAATTCTCCCGCCAGCAAGCTCTTTCTCTGATCCTTTTGCCTAACCCTAACCCGTCAAAACGTTAAAGGAGGGAGCAGTTTCAATTTAGCAAGGCGACAGATGGGAAAAAAAGAGAAGTGCAACCTCAGGAAACCACCAGCCGTTTGAAAGGCAAGTAAGGGAGTAGTCACCTGGACACCGCCTCCTTCAGTCCTCTCCCCCCCCCCCTCCCTCCTTGCCTTGCTGAGAAACTGTCCTTTCTTTGCTATGAGGCGCTTCTTTCTACAAAAGGGCTCGACTACACTTTCAAAACAGAGACTGTCTCTATTCAGGCCGGGAGGCTTTGAAAGGACGCCTTCTGGCTCCGTGGAGGATTCTCCCACCCAGGGTACAAAAGCGATACTTTTCTGAGCTGAAGCGGGACCAGCCTCAACATTCCCACGCATTCAAGTAGAAATTAAAAGGGCACGAAACCCTTCCTCAGAAAGTTCTCCTGAAGCCGGGGCTTATCTCCTACTTTATGGAAAGAGAGCCTTGCTGTTTGGTTCTCACGCTTCCCACAAGTTGGTGAAAATACGCCAGTATCCATGCTACTTAAAACATTTCGGTGGTTCTAGATGCCGTGTATACTTTGCTGCTTATATACACGTTTATACTTTGCTGATAGACTAAGTATTTTTTTTGCTTTTTAGTTTGGTCACAGGCCAAACATTTTTTTTTTCATTCTAGACTCTAGGAGCAAAGATAAATTTAAAAAATCCACCCGTTTGCCTTGCACATAAAGACTCTTTAAAAAAAACACGTTCTGAGCTCTGCTTAAGGACAAAAGCAAGAAACGGCATGAGACAAGGGCTGCTCTGAAACGTGCGAAAACGCTACGGTCCAACATCTTTTTCCCCATTCCAGGTTTCCTTTTGATATTAGTCAATCGCGCTTTCTAAAGACAGTCAAAAGATTCCGCCAAGTTTCTCTCACGTGTTGCAAACCCGGCGATACTTTTTTTTTTTTTTAAAAAAAGAGGGATGGGGAAAAAAGAGGAATGGGGAAAAAAAAAAGATCAACGAAAGCAAAATCGAAGTTTACTGACGCCGCCTGTTCCCCGTCTGCAATCCAGAACCGTCCCTCGCAGATCCCCTGCCCGACCCCACGCACTTTTACGCAGCCGGGCGCGCTGCTTTCAAAGGCGCTCCTCTTCGCGAACAAGCCTGCAAGCAGCTCTTCCACAAGTTGAGAGAGCGCAGCGCAACGTTTGGTGGGTTCGGGGTAAGAAACTACCTCCCCTCCTACAAAGCAAGGGGAGAGGGCGTCCGCTTGCACGACCTATAGGAGAGCGCTTACTACAAGGTGCAATGATCGGATCCACGGCCCAGTCCGCTTTTTAAAACGGCACCTCTGCGAGACCGCACAGCTGTAAAGATTCCCTCCGCTTGGAGCAAAAGTGACTTATTATTATTTTGCGGGGGGCACCGATTAGATAGCTCTAGTAAAAGCCAGCAGGGAATTCTCCTCTTTTCGGAAAAAAAGAGCCGCTACATGTCTTGTAATCTAAAGAAAACTAAAAAGCCCACGGTTGCGCGTGTCCTGGTCCCGCTCTCCCCAGAGATCGCGTAGAGCAAAGCACATCCCGATATTTAGGAACCTCTAACCAGGCGCTCCATCCATCCCATTCATCCATCGCTCCCCGGGCAAACATCTGGCGCCTCCTTACATCCGTATCCATTGCTCGAGCGCTCCGCGGCAGCAAGCTCCGTTTCTGCACCTCGCCAGCAGCCACCCACAACCAAAAAGTTCTCGTCCCGGAGCTATCCGCGTCCCTTATAAAGCGCCCCCCCTCTTTAGAGCCGGGCCGCAAAGCTGCCGGCGGCTCCGCCCAAGTCTGGGCTTCGGAGGCGGCGGGGGAAGAGTGATTGACGGATCGTCCAAAAAAATAAAAAAAAGGCTACAACCGTAATTGTGAGCGGCAGCTGTGGAGATGGGAATCTCCACCCCCCCCCCCCGTTTTAGTTTTGCTCTCTGGCGCTGGGAGTGGGTGGAGGCTGCTCTTTTCTGTCGTGCAATTGTGCGTCTTCAGGCATCTCGAGAGTCCCGAAGCCACGTGCTCTAATAGGCGAAATAGCTAGTAGCAAAAGAAAAAGAAAAAGGAAGGGAACAATGCCTGAAACCAGTCAAAGAAAGTTTGATTTAAGAACCAAAATCTTAACCTGAGGCTCTTACAGTAAAGGTAAAGGTTCCCCTCGCACATATATGCTAGTCGTTCCCGACTCTAAGGGGCGGTGCTCAACTCCGTTTCTTAGCCAGCGCTGTCCGAAGACGTCTCCGTGGTCAGCATGACTAAACGCACGGAACGGAACGGAACGCTGTTATACCTTCCCACCAAAGGTGGTTCCTATTTTCTACTTGCATATTTTTACATTCTTTCGAACTGCTAGGTGGGCAGAAGCTGGGACAAGTAACGGGAGCCCACTCCGTTAGGCAGCGCTAGGGATTCGAACCGCTGAACTGCCCACCTGATCAACAAGCTCAGCGTCTTAGCGTCCCTGAGCCACGGAATCTCTGAGGCTCTTATCCTGCAATGTTCCTCATAGATGCAAACAAGGAACCTAAATCAGACTCTGGAATATTACGCTGCAAGTTCTGCTCAAGTTTCGAACTCCTTTACTCCTCCAGTAACTTTCTCATTGAGTTTGCTCATTCTAAAACGGGCAGCCACAAATGTTCCTGTTTGTGAAGACAATGACTGCCTGCTCTGTCCCCACCCCCCCCCGCTTTGCTATCAAATTGCATTGTCTGCTTCTGCATACTGTTTGCAGGTTGTGTTTCTACTTGTCCTGGCAGATGGTTGCAACCTCCCCCCCCCCCCCCACCGGGACAGCTTTATTGTGTTGCAGCAGATCCTGTTCTTGAACCTTGCTGTCCTAAGAACTCTTTTGCTGTTTTTTTTATTTGAACCAGGGGTGGGCAACCCTGACCTCTTTATGATCTGTGGACTTCAACTCCCAGAATTCCTCAGCCAACTATTGTCCGCAGCCATACTCCGTAGAGGGGCAACAGTTGTTCATTCCTGATGTAGACCTACTCCTTGGGCTAAATCCAGTACATTACCTCTTGTAGCTTGCTGGATTTCCCTAATGGACAATCCCTTGATTTCCAGCCAACGTTATTGGGGCAGACTCTGGAAAAATATTAATTGCTCTATACACTGATTTCATATTAGCAAGATCATAAACAGTGAGGGAACAGTGAGACAGTCCCCAATTCTTCTCCATTTTTATGTAAAAATACTCTGAATTGTGGTCCAGTGGGACATTTCTGCTTTTGGGCTCAACCAATGTAGGATTCTTCATATTATTTTTAATGATGCACTCCCTGTATTTGTCCTCTAAAGGAGTGCAGGCACCAGCCTAAGCTAGTTGTGCTGCTTTAAAGTTGTGCATCTTAAAGCTGCAAAGTCATGCAGAATCACGGGGAGTCTTGTGTTTGTTTGCTGCACACTTTCCATAAGCTGTGTATTGCATAAGTTTCTGATTGCCTCCATACTTTTTTGTTGTTGCGATTTCTGATGTTTTCTTCCTGCTGTGGCCGTTGCTATATACAGTGCTGTACCTTCAAGCCTGTGAATTTCAGTGGGAAGGAAATCATTTGCAGAATTTTAGAAGTTTGGCAGGATGGAAAGCAATTCTGTTTAAGATGGATTAGAATGAAATACCCCCATTTGAAATCAGTTATTCTAAAGCAGTCATGTGATTGTGTGGGTGCTTATGTATGCACGTGGCTTTGAGTCAGTTTATTTTTACTTCTGCAATGACCTAGACAAGCTGCTTCAGCTTTCTTGAAAAGATTTCAGAAATAATTTGCCCTTTCCTCCTTCCTAGAGTTTAGAGAGGGTTAGTTGCTCAAGGTCACTCAACTGGCTTTGTGCCTAAGGCTGGACTAGAACTCAGGGTCTCCCAATTTCTAGCCTGATATGTCAGCGGGTACACCCAATCCCTGAGCCATGGACCAGTACCGGTCAGTGGCCTGTTAGGAATCGGGCTGCATAGCTGGAAGTGAATGGTGGGCTAGTGACCGAAACAGAAACCATCCTTCCCATGGAAAGACCATGGAAAAATTGTCTTCCACAAAAATGGATCCCCGTTGCCAAAAAGATTGGGGACTGCTGCATTACATCAAACTGGCTCTCTTAAAAATGGTACTTCCCAGTTTATTATCTTTCAAATCCTGGGCCTTGAACCCCACATAATTGGGAAGTTGGGGAATTGCCATCCAGTGCTTGTGGAGGACCCCAGTTTGAGACAAGTTAAACCAACCTTATTTATCATTGGTAATAAAACCTGAAAATCGGTTTCCGAGCAAAGGAACATATTGAGACTTTCCTGCCCTTTCCATTTGCCCTCTGGCCGCTGGGCCACAAGCAATTACCCAAGATATTTTCCTTATCTCCTTATTTGTTCGGGTTTTTTTCTTGCAGGGCGGGCTGTAAAGTCGAGGTGGTATCCCCTTTTAATCCACTTATTTGCTGGTTCATTGAGCTGATGGGATTCAACAGTAAATGCTCAGCCAGCTATAAGATAAGGTCAGAGGGGCTTCGGTTCCTGAGATGAAAAAAAAAAAAAACACCCTGCAGGCGGAAATCTTTGAGAAAAGAGTTTTCAGATGGAAGCCAAGGCCTCTTTAAGTTCAGGATTGAAATCAGTTTGCTTAGAGCCATAGCCCAGTACTTTTGAGGGAACTCTCTTCATTTCCTTTTATGAGGAAAAAAAATCTTTTTACCAAAAGCACACATGTCCCCATCCCTGTGATAATCTGAGGAACTGTGTTTGGAGACTGGAGCAGGTGCTCCATGCATGATTTGAGTGCCGTTTTCGACACGGATGCCTTGATTTCTAAGTATTGATTGTCAATGGGATTAATGTGGCACGCTTGGCCTGGTGTCTTCCATCTTCTAAGTATGGCCTTGCCTTGAGTTCTGTAGTTGTTTGTGGATTATGGCCTTTGGAGTGCCAGACTCTCTGAAAATCAGTAAGCCCTTAATGAGATTTGTATATACATATATTGATTGTAGGCATTCTTTGGGTGTTTATTCTTTTTTAAGCTCCATGATGTCTTTTGCTATCCCGACTCTATGGAAATAATGGGAAAGGCTCCTTTTGAGAAGGAGCAGAATAATGTCTGGTTAATGATTTCCAAAGTAGTAAAAGAAGTGGCTATTCCAGCAAAAGCTCCTTCTTAAAGAAGGGGAGGAGGGGGGAACAAATGTTATCAGAGAAAGCAGTAATTGTCCATTTTAGGTTCCACATTAAATGCTTCATTACTGTATTGTAGAAATGTGAACTGTCTATTTGCTATATATTTCAGCAAAGCCTACGTGTGCAAACTTTTTAGTTATGTCTAGTGTAAAATTTTAAGTGCCTTTCCAATATTGCTTCATTTATCTGTGAGTTATTAATGCATACTTGTTGAATAATTTACCTGATGGCCCTCACTGTCAAACAAAATGACACTTTAATGGCATTGCTCACACAGGTAACTGGCTGTTGAACTTAAGAAAAGCAAATATGCCTTTAGTTATGTGATGCGAGGTTTTTATGAGGAACTTTCAAAGTAGAGGAATTCATTTACACTCTATCATTTTATTCATTTTATGGGGTATAAAACGCTATAGATACACTAATGCTGACAACAGAATTGACTGTCGACATCAATAAACAGAAAATCCTATTAAAGGGATAGTTATCCATACTCCTGTAGGCTGTGAGTGAAGAAAGAGAGATTAAACATTCAATACAGGTAATTCTTGATTTACCACCACAGTTGAGCTCAACATTTTTGTTGCTAAGTGAGACATTTGTTAAGATAGTTTTGCCCCATTTTACGACTTTCCTTGCCCCAATTGTGAAGTGAATCATTGCCGTTGTTAAGTTAGTAACCCCGTTGTTAAGCGAATCTGGCTTCCCCATTGACTTTGATTGGTCACAAAAGTTGATCACATGACCCTGGGACACCACAACCGTCACAAATGTGAACCAGTTGCCAAGCATTTGGATTTTGATCGTATGATCATGGGGGATGCTGTAACGGTCGTAAGTGTGAAAAACAGTCATAAGTCACTATTTCAGTGCTGTTGTAACTTTGAATGGTCACTGAATGAACTGTTGTAATTCGAGGACTACCCTTATTGAAATAAACTGTCACGATTATGGTTTTTAGCCTCACATCTGGGCATCATTGTGGGGAGGAAAGAGTCCACATTGGTGGTCCTAACTTTAGCCATTTTAAGATGTATGGACTTCTAAACTCAGCGATGCTGACTGGGGTATTCTGGGAATCAAAGTCCAAACCTCTTAAAATGGCTAAGGTTGGGAAACATTGATCTAGATCAGGGGTCCCCAACCCCTGGTCCGTGGACCAGCACTGATCTGCAGCATGCCAGAAACTGGGCCCTGCAAAGAAGCGAAGGCCCATCGGTGGGATGCAAAAAGCACACAAAACCACACCCCTTCTGGCCCACCGAAAACCCTCTCTCCACAGAACTGGTCCCTGGTGCCCAAAAGGTTGGGGACCACTGATGTAGATGGTCATGAATGATGGCCCATATGGACTGCTCTGTATCTTCTTTATTTGCACTGCGACGCGTGTAAAAAAGGTGCAGGGCTTTGATCCATGGTTTTGACAACCGGACTCTCCTGCCCTTGTGATAATGGTTAACTAGACTACACCAAGGAGACTCAGGTTTAACTCCACCTTTTATGGAAGCTTACTGGATAGTTTAGGCGGGTCATTCTCTCAATAGTTATTGAGCAAAAAATAGAAGGTCTATGCATGCTATCTTGAGCTCTTTTATAAAATCTAGGCAGTTCTCAATTTATGATTGTAACTGAGCCTCAAATTATGATTGTAAATGGTTGTGGTTATTAATTGGGTAAGCGTGTGACCAGATCTGATTTTATGACATTTTTCATAGTGATTGTAAAGCAAGTACATTTTACCCAATGGGCGTTTGTTGCTGGAAATCCGAAGTAAACACTGGAAACTGATTTAAAAGAGTCAAAAAATTGTGGTCACGTGTCCGTGAGATGCTACAAATGGCTATAATGGTGAACCAGTTGCCATGTGACTGATGCCTCCTTTCTTCCATAAAATATTGATTCCTGCAGGGAGATTGTCTGCAGGAAAAGTCATTTGCATGTGAGGATTCTTGTATAAATCAAAGCTGGTGCCTTTTATGTGAATATTAATACATATCTGCTTACAAAGAAGCCTTTATGGGCTATGATCTTTGTGTCCACTGGCTTGTGTTCTACCTGGCCGACTGGCACCTAGGTGAAACACTGATTTAAAGTCCTTTCACAGTAAGAATATCACCATAAAAGACAACTGCACAATTTATGCATGCACTTGGAAACAGGGACATACATACTACTGAGGGAGAAGCAGATTGCCTAACCAAACCACTGCTTTTTTTTTTTAAGATATGAAAATGTAGCAATAGCAACACGTTTTCCATCAGGGAGGCTGGAACCTGGAAAAATATTTAGGAAACATGACCATTGTTGAGGATGCTTTGCAAAGGCATTTCAAGGTGACTTAGATCCCCGCGGTATGCAATAGGTAAAGCAAATTTGGTGACTGGGAAATTACTGTGGAGCAGGAGTAGTAATTGACAAGTGTAATGTCAACACCGTAAAGCCTTTTTTATTAGCATGTCACCCTGTGAATATATTCCTTTAGTAATTTTCAGTGAACAGACTTTTATTAAATATAAGCAATATAGCCACCGTAATAAGAGTTCTGTGTAATTTGGCAATGTGCTTAATTATCTTCTCTGTGTGTGTGTCAGTGTTGCTGTCACTGTCTCTCTGTCTCTCTTTGTCTCTGTCTCTGTGTCTGTGTCTGTCTGTTGTCTGTCTGTCTGTCTCTGTCTCTCTTTCTCTCTGTGTGTGTCTGTGTCTGTGTGTATCCTCCCTCCCTGGATGTCTCAGTGCAAAGATTTCCTATGTCATGCTTGGCTTCTAAGATGGCATTCAATTTTAAGAGTCTGTATTTCAGAGGGAAGAGACAAGGAACTGTGTAAAAGAAATAGAGGTAGCTCTCAGTTTATAACCATAATGGGGCCTCCCCATCATGATTGTCAGTTGTGATGGTCATATTTCAGGTCACCCACATGACTGACTGGGTTTTTATGACCTTTTTTTCAGCAGTCATTAAGCAAACACAATCATAAGGTAACCACATTAATTGTTAAATGAATGCCGCAGTGTTTACGTGCACCAATGGTTTATTAGGGGTTGGTTTTGCCAAAAGGCAGAAGTAAATGTCCGTTTTCAGGAAAATCCTCATGAAAGGCAGTCATGTGACTGTGGGGTGCTGCAAACGTGCTGCATAAATGTGGGATGGTTGCTGAGCACCCAATGGATGGTCATATGATCATAAGGAGGGAGCCGGGCCATCGGAACTAAGTACTGCCAGGACAGTCTGTCATAACTTTGACTGGTCACTAAGTCACTGGTCATAAGACTACCTGCGCTTACTAATACTGTAGAAACAATATTTTGCTTATTATTTAGCAAAATAAACAGGGAATTGAGGGCCAAAAAACATTATTTACTTACATGCAATCTCTAAAATGAATCCAGAGGGAAGGGGAAATCATTTCCCTATTTCTTCCAAGAAAATTACGTGTAGATATCCATGAAATCAGCAGGAGTTAGGCTAGTTAGTCAGTTACTTAACTTAGTTATTAGGAGTGAGGCAACCTAGAACAAAGGAGAAATGTTTCGACAGTGAGAACAATTAACCAGTGTATCATACTTGCCTTTAGAAAGTTTGGTTACTCCATCACTGGAGGTTTTTAAGAAGAGATTGGACAGCCATTCCTCTGAAATGGTTATAAAGTTTCCTGCTTGAGCAGGGGTTGGATTAGAAGACCTCCAAGGCCCCTTCCAACTCTGTCACACTATTACTGTTCCCAAAAGAAGCTTGTCTTTAAAATGAATATTGAACATAGATTAAACACAGGAGATCTTCAGCCTGCAGGCTCGTAATTTGAAGGACACAGACAAAAAAGAAAGAAAGAAAGATGAATGGACCAGTGGTGGGCTCCGGATCCCGTCGCAAATGGTACGCTGCAACAGGGCTGGGCTTCCACCATGTGCATGTGCGCTGCGCATGCATGTGCACTACCGCCCTGCGATGCTCCTGCTGCTCGGTGGAGCGTTGCTCAGGCGCTGCATGCTGCGTCCGTGTGCACAAATGCCCTAGTCGGCTCAAATAGATGTAAGGAGGGCAGGTGGGCCCTCCGCAGCACCATAGCGGAACGGTACCTGCTGCTCCCAGAAGGCACTGGTACGCCCATACTGGGGCGTACCGGCCGGAACCCACCACTGGAATGGACAGAACAGGCAAAGAGACATACTCAGGTGCTCCATTTTATAACAGCATCTTGAAGGGAAACCATGAAAGGAGAGGAGGAATTCAAAGGAAGTTGGTGCCCCAGACAACTTACTGTATACAATGCCAGGGAGATCCTGCAGTCGTAAGTTCGCTATTCTTGTATCATACCAAAAGGAAACAAAGGGCCAAAGGCAACTGGTGTGGACAGTGAATCAATGGAGGGACTTTGCTCCTTCCAATGTTGCTCTCCTACAGCTAGAGAAGGTATTTGCTAAGAGATGGAAGTTGGAGAAGTTGATTTCTGTGCCAAGACCAGTGTTTCTCAACTTTGGCAAGATTAAGATGTGTGGACTTCAGCTTCCATGCTGGCTGGTGAATTCTGGAGATTGAAGTCCACACATCTTAAAATTGTCAAGGTTAAGGAACCATGGTCTAGACCAGCCTTCTTCTTTGGCAACAACCTGGTGGAGTAATTGACACTGCCTCGTTCTTTCCATCCTGACCGGGTTGCAGGAAGAATTTCCTCCACTTCCCTCCTGTCCCCATTTAATCTGATTTTGCTTGTCCAGATAAACTCAGCCCAAAGCGCTGCTGTTAAGTAACCTGTGTAATGTTGTATGGTCTAGCAGCAAACACTCTCATTCCTTTTTGCTTCTTTCCCCTGTTCATCTCTAGCAGAGCAATGTCTTTTTTTTTCTTCATCTGTAAGATGGGATGATGCTGTTTTAAGTGCCCTAAATGGTAAGCTAATTGGTGACATGGACTGATTGAAACTGGACATGTGTATGTTTCAAAGTCCCCTGCAGCTATGGCTTGTTTACTCCCTTTGGGCGGTGTTTACATTTGGGGAGGGGGAAACTGCCTGCTTCTAACAGAATTTACTGTTTGTTTAGATTGAATTTACGTTGACAAGATACTTTAGACTGAACTGACTGGCAAGATTACTCAGTTAATCTCTCTGGCAAACATGTCTCCATTTGTGCAGCAGGACAAGCTGTCCATTTTATCTCTGAGGATTATACTGCAGGCCAAGGTGGGATGACTTTTCAGGACTTTTTTTGGAACTGCCACCAAATCAAGATCAGAAAGATAAAGCGAAGTGAGTTACTACTTGAATTATGTCATCACTTCACCCTGATTGGCCAGAATGTTAGCTTACTTAACCAGATGTGGCAGTGGTTTTCATCTTCACATTTGAACTCCTCTAAAGCTTCTTTTGAGTTAAACGTTGGAGCGCCCACTTCTAAAACCCTGATCTTTCATGCCGACTGCGTGGAGGAGTAATGCACTGTAATTGATTTGATGTTGATCACTGTAATTGATTGATTTGATGCAGTACTATAACAATGACTACTCTAAGAAAAATCTAGAGTGTGATATTAGAAAATCAGAACAAGAATCTTCTAATGCAGAATAGAAGACCTGTGCATTCAAATGTTGAATATTATTTCCTTTCAATTCACCCAATGTGCCTAATCATCAGAGGTAATTGAATGGTTTTCCAAATATGTGGATGGATGCTAACCACCACTGTTTTCTAATCTGTAGTTTCACGAAGTCTGCTAGCTGGTGAATTGAAACTGTGACATGTCTTAAACAGTAAATACCATCCTGCATTTGCAACTTCTTTTTAGTTTCATGATATTTCGACATGGATTTATCAAATCTCCATCACTACAATTTGGGATTGCAAATACTAATGATACATGATATGAAAATGTACTGGATCTACAGCAAATATCCTCTGTTGATCCCAAACATCTATTGTTGTGAGGAAGAGAATTGTCATTCTTTTTCTACCTTGAAAAGCCTAATATATTTTCTTTCTCAAGAAAGGTTTCATCTCTTTGGTTATGGATGAGCTTTTTCAATTATTTCTAAGATGGGAGGCACAAATCAAAATTATTTCACACGTGGCCATATCACACACATATAAATATAATGGTTCTTGTCATTTGTTTTTCATTATATACATAAGGATCCTTAACATAGAATAGACATTTTTCAGTGTCCCTACAATTGTTGATTTCCCATTAGTTGTAGTTTGTGAGCACCAGCTAATAAACTTCCTATTGTTTTCTACTCCCAAACAGATAGCCAAAGTTGATCCAAATCTTGTTAGTATCACACATCCTGGATGACGTTTCTAGGTTGCTGTTACACAGACCAAACATAAATTGTTGCCTATTACTTAGGCTTGGTGGTGAAAGTGGTTTTAAACGTTGCTGATGATTTGAGGAACTCCAATGTGTATATTATCTGAAGCTTACAACTTTTTCAACAAGGTGTGAAAAACAGTACAGAAGGTCATGCTAAAAATACAAAGTACACTTTGTGTTCAGGACAGTGTGTTCTGTGATGCTGTGGTACCCCATTCAAAACAGGAAGAGATACGGTACAGCTAAAGACCCCGAGGATAAGTCGTCTACCTGCTTGGTTTGTTCTAGAAATATCCTGTATTGTTGCTTAGTACCAGAAGAATCTTCATTCGTTCCTCTGAGTTCCGGTGTATAAAACTTGGCATCGTTCCCAGCAAAACCACAGGGGTGAAGGCCTTATGTAATCACTCATTATGGGTGTCAATTTTTTTAAAATTTATTTGTGTTCGGAGTAAACGAATAGAGACAAATTTGCTTAAATAATTATTAAGACCATCAAAAAGAATATCCCCAGAGAAAGATTAATTTTAGAATGGCTTAAAACTGAAATTAAGCCAAGAAACCTCATTTGAAATATAGTACTGTTACTATATGTTGTGATTAATAATTCAGTATATACATGGAAACATACAAGATATGGCAGCTTAGGGACTACTGGGAAACCTTTATCTCCTTTGTTCTAAGAACTGAATAACATAAGCAGTGGGGAGCCAGAGTAAAATCAGAATCAGTTTGACTATGATGAAAGCAACCTGTGATTTGCTAAAAGCTGATAAGATGCCCCCAAAGATAAAAATGACTGTGTGAATATTGTATTAGCTTTCTTTAATAAGGACCGCTTTGTTTGCTAGATTTAGAAGCTTGCTTTTTCTGCTCAATCCCATCTGGTGGTCTAAAAAGCATTTTAGAGCATGGTTCCCAACGTGTGGTCAGTGAACCCTACCGGGGGGGGGGGTTGCAAATGCTTGAAGAAATGTTATATTTTAAAGCTTGAGTTGAGTCTTGGTGACCACAAAAGTATTTAAAGAGGGGTGGGGGGATCTGGGGTGAAGAAAAGATTGAGAACCATTGTTTTAGAGCATTTAATCCAATTCGGGTACCGGCAAACTCAGAGATAGGCTGATGAAAGAAAAGCTCCACATTCACCTCTCTCAATGGCGTATCTGTCCTGATGGACCTTCTGAGGAAGAATGGGAGAAAGTGGTTGTGGGTTCCAGTTACACCAAACGGATGAAAGTAGTCGTCTCATGTCCTCACTTCTAAGCGTCAATGCCTTTTATTACCCAGCAGCATAAAGAGAAAGAAGACAAAGAAAAACATGGCCCTTCAATATGAGGAAAAGACAACAGTGGAGGGCGTGACTTATCAATTTGGTAGACTCAGTCCTTTTGGATACTGCTGGAATAACTCACGTCTGGATGATGTCTCCACCGTCCGGAGAAAAGGCGTATCAGGTAAGTAACCAACTCCCATTTACTGCATAACATTTCTTCAAGGACTCCAAACCCCTCTTTGTTGTGGTTCCAGGATCACTTGGAATTGTGCTACGGGACAGTTGACTTTGGTTGATCCTGAAAAACATTAGGATATGGTCAGCATTTTTGAAGACCCCAGGAGTGTAGGAAAGATTTACAAGTCAAAAAAAATATCCTGGAAAAAGGCAGATGGTTTTTGTATTATTTCTAATAAAGGAACATGGACTTGTCCATGTGATCCCCAAAAGTCAAGCTTGAACTCAAGGAACTCCTCTCCCCTCCCCATGTATATTAAGATCAAGATTTTTAAATTTTTCTTTCAAATGGCATTCTAGGATCTCTTTCTGGGATCCTTTCATTGATAACAAGGGAGTTTGCAGTTGGCTGTTTAAGTAACTATCATTTGAACATTTAGTAATCTGGGAGCCAACAGTAATAGCAAGGGACTGGTACATTCTGTTTGGAGAAGTTGGTCCTAGAAATAACAAGGGTCCAAGGACTGTTTTTGGCAAAATTAGAAGCAAAGAGCCTGAAACAGACTACCCGGCTACCCTAATAAGGGACAGGTAGAAACCATTCCTCCCACTCAGAAGATACAGGTGGGAGGGGAAATGCTCAAAAATTCGAGCCCATATTTGACTGTACACAAGCCTTGCATTTGCAATTGCTGAAATTCATTCAACATGACTTCACTGATTCCTGCAATAAAGTCATCAGTGCTCTATATCCTTGAGTTCCTGCCTGCGCCGTTTCTGTTCTGGTGTTTGCTGAGAGTAGCCTAAGCGCCATAATTCTCCATTCAAATACCTTTTTGCAAATAATGCAATGCCCACAAAGCAGGTGTCACACTGCTGAAATGAGTGTCATCCTCATTGTGTTAGTATGCCCAAAATGATCAGTTCATTTTAGGAAGCCACTACTGGAACTACACCTCTGTCACATCTGTATCATAATATCATGCCTCCACTTCTTTGGGGTCCTCACTGTCATCAGTTTTACCGACCCTGGGAGAAAATTAATAACTGTGAAAAGGTTTTCCTCCCCTGTTTTTAAAGCATTTGTGATGTGTATACTGCCCCTATTTGAAAGAATTTAGACCTGCAAGCTTACAGTTTAGGCTGAGAAATTAGCTTCTTTCTCACATTTATTTGTGAAGATATACTAATATATGCATGCATACACTGTATGTATGATACATGTATCATCTTCCTTGGTTTCATTCTCTGATGTTCACTTACGGGCCATGAATGTCTAATTAAAAGGACCATCTCTGTCTTGATTTCTTCTAAAGTGCCCTGGTCTTATCTCTTCCCTTTCTTCAAAAAAAGAGAGAAAATACTGCCAATGTTTCCCTGCATTTCTGTACTTGCCAAAGGACCAAACCTCTATTACTTTCTAATAATTATGTGCTAGAAATTCGGAGTTTCCTAACCAAAGCAACATCCTGCTATAATGAGCACCCAGGAGCTATAAGGTCAGTTTGCCTCTTCAGACCTAAAACCTTGCAAGTTGTTATCATAGCTAATATGGAAAGTTTTCCAACATTAAATTATTTATCTATTTATCCCAGAATAGGCAACTTGTGGTAGCAGCTAGCTCTCAGATTTTTGTTGCTCATGACCTAATTTCATGCTAGCGGGGAAGAGATAAATATTAAGGAATAGGAACTCGAAAGATATATGCTGAAGCAGGTGGAAGAGTAGAAAGAATTCAGAAAAGAGAGAAAGGTTGAGAAAATGAAGTAAAGGACGCGTCCCAGCCATTTGGTTATGGCCACAGTCAACGGGGATCCCTAATATATTACATCTGAAACATGCTCTTTTGATGGAGTTCTGTTTTGCCTTATTGTAACAGGTGTTGGTTGAGGCAGAAGTGTTCTGCATTTATTTGATTTGTATCCAACCTTTCATTCATGAGTTCAAAGTTCCCTCTTTCTATTTGTCTCCACTGAACCACCACCCTTTGACATAGATTAGATTGACAGACACCACTTGACTCAAAGTCATCCACGGAGCTTCAGTGGCTTGAGACTAAACCTGGATCTCCAATTTCTGATCCAAAACCTGAGCCACCTCATGTGTTTAGATCATAAGTTTGCATAAGTTACACCAATCCCCTCAATATTGAGTAAAGACATATTCTTATGCACTGAGATTCCAAAGCCCATTCAGAATATGTTCTTTACAATGACATAATGAATAAAAGGTCAACTTTGTTTAATTGAGCATTTCTAAATGCGAGAAGCACAAGTAAGGGTTCTATGGTAGTTCCTATGATTATTTCAACTTTGCCCTCTTAAAAAGGTGCAAACAAAGCCTAGGCAATTCAAAGCAATCATAACCATAAGAAAAAAAAAGTATACTTGGATATTCTTTATTAGGGCCAATTAAATGACACACATACACACAAAATAAGAACGCTTCAGGTTCTCTAGAAGCTGTCACCAGGCAAAAAATATGGGAAGCAAAGGAAGATAAGAGGGAATTTAAAAAAAAAACGGCATTTGTTAAATTCAGCAATCAGTTTTGCATTTCAGAAGCAGTCACAAGATGCTTGTTAGTAGCAATATAACTGGTGCCAGTTTTTATCTAGCATTCAGGTGCAAAGTAAATAGTGGCTAAGTTCTATAAGAAGCCTGTGGGAGCCTACATTAGGCAAAGCAAGGCAAACAACAGATGAAAAAGCAAAGAAGAAAAGCAATAAGAACAATTACACAGAGGGTTTCAAGAAAGCAAGGAAGATGTGTCATTGTAACATATAAATTCCATTCAACATGAATGGAATTTTTAATGATGTCCATGTTTAAATTCTTGGGTTCATAAGATAATTTATACTAGCTATCCAGATGACCTTCTCTCCTTGTCTTCACAACATGAAATATGAAAATGTCTCAAGTAAATAAGGCTACTAGATACCTGAGCTGGACCAGAAAGAACCTCCAGACATATCTCCAACATTATATCTCTTGTACCAACCAGCATTTTGGTTCCTCCAAATCAAGGGGAAACTTGAGAAAGGGTCAACAACCTGATTTCCCAGATGACATTTTTTTAGCAAAAAGAATATTAGCAAACTAATTCAATCGGGCAAACAATGTCCTGAGATCTAAGTCTATTGGTTCGTCTTTGCAACTCATCACTATGAATAGCGAAAGAAATATTATCTATCCTAAAGAGCTGTGGTGACACAGTAGTCAGAATGCAGTATTGCAGGATAATTCTGCCAACTTGCCAGCAGTTCAGTCCTGACCAGCTCAAAGTTCACTCAGCCTTCCATCCTTCTGAGGTTGTTAAAATGTGGATCCAGATTGTTGGGGGCAATATGCTGATTCAGTAAACTGCTCAGAGAGTTCTGTAAAGAACTATGAAGTGGTATATAAGACGTGCTACTGCTGTTGCTATCTGATTTGATTTTATTATTATTTCTTATGTATTATGGACTCTGTTCTTTCCAATCCATATTTCCCACCTAAACCAATCAACTGGTTAGAGAATTCAGGCTGGTAGTATTCCCTTCAACAGCCATACATGGGAAAACCTCAAAAGATGTCCTACTTTCTTCATTCTTAGACTCCATTTCTTTTCCAGAAACTCTAGGGAAAATAGTGCATTGATCTAGAAAAAAAACTAAATTTATTCAGATAATTTATCTTCATCATGAAATGATCATCTTTGATTCTCCAAAAATATGTTGAAAATTCAGGTGGGCTTTGTTTCTGTCTTATTTTACGCCTTATGAGTACAATAATATTGTGCAATTTGATAAGGCTTGAAACATCTATGGTGTTAGTGAATGTTGCATTGGGGAAGTTTCTGCAGATCCATATGAGATAAGAGACATATCTTTAAAGAGAAATGCCAAGAGCTGAATACAACTGTGGGTGAAACTCTTTGAAGCAGCCCTTGGAATTTGCTTGAAATGTTGATAAGTCAGGAACCTCACAAGCTACCTACTGCTTCTTAGGAATTGAAAGGACTCCTACAGAGTAGTTGAGTAAACCAATGAGCAAAGGAACCAACTGAGTTTCTCTCTAGGCAAATCTCAGGAAAGAAAACAACCACAAGTATATGTCTGGCACTCTTCCAACAAGTAGTAGAAATGAGAATCAAAATAAATACCGGAATAAAAGAAGATAATGGGTGCCTTGTGTTTATTTTTTTCTTTGGATTGTAATCTTTGTGATCATCCAAGATTAGAAATCTTCTATTAACTGACAGGAAGATTGGAAGTCTTCTCCAACAGACAGGTCCATGTATTTCAGTTTCTTAGAAGTTTGCTTCCCTAAAAAAGAGGTGTAGAGGGCATAGGGAGTAGCCTTGAAGAACAGGAAGAAAAACAGCTGCCAAGGCAAAGGTCAGAGAACTGGGGATTGAGCCCAGACTATAAAAGTAATTTGAGAAAATATCTCAGGCCCCTTTACACAAAGATAAAATGAGAGAGGGGGAAATACATTCAGACTTGCAAGGTTCTGTTATAATAAAAATAGTCCTGACCTATATGACATTTGTTTCCTAATCTGGTATACTCTGTAGGACTGTCAAGAATCATGTAATGATATAAGGGAAATGGTCTCGGGAGAAAGGACGAAGAGCTGCAAAATGATCAGAAATGGGAGGCATGGCAAAAATCTCTGAAGAGACCCTAGTTTTTTCAGCTGTAAAAGGGAGGGGGAAGATGTACTTTCAGATTTGCAAGGTTCTGTTAATGCAACCTTACAATAAAAAAGAATTGGGTTTGTTTCCTGAAGGGCTTACCTCACAAGGATGCACTTTGCAAGATTAACAAAGGATTCTCTTTCTACTTTATTCCTAGGATATTTGATGTTCCATTGAGCCCTTAGTACTTAATTGGTTGTTGTAAAGATGTGGCAAAGGGGCTTGTTGTGTGTTTGTTACCTTTCCCCCCTTTGAAGCCTCCCTGGCTGCTCAGTATTCCCCACCTGAAAAACTGCCACATGGTGCCTTCATTGCAGCACAGGAAACTAGGAAGATTATAGACCTGTGATGGCGAACCTATGGCACGCGTGCCGGAAGTGGCACACCGAGCTGTCTCTCCAGGCACGTGAGCCGTCAGCTGTTGCTGTTCCCGTGCGCCAGCCAGCTGGTTTTCACACATGTATGAGTGCCAGAAACCGAAAGAGCAGCCGCCCGGTGAGCATGCAGGCACACTGGCCAGCTGGTCTTCGCCTGTACATGCATGCCAGAAACCGGAGGACCAAGTGGCCGGTGCACATGCACGCATTGGAAACTAGAAGATCATCTTCCCGTTGCACACATGCTGTGTCGAAAAGGTTTGCCAACACTTGTTATAGACCACTGGAGATATTTTTGTATAGTGAAGGACAGGCAACCTGCAGTCCTCCAAATATTTTAGATTGCAATTGACACCAGTTCCATGCAGCTTGGCCAGTGGCAAAGGGCTGTAAGAGTTGTAGTATGAGATACTTGGAGGACTTCAGATTACGTATCTCAGAAGAGAACAGAATGTTCACACACACCCTTGAAAAATAAACAAGAACGACACCACCCCAATTCTCTGTTCCTCTCGAAGAACTTTCAAAAGCATGTTCTTTTGCACCAGACTGAAAGGCAACTAGTGGAAAAAAGCTGCAGAAGAATTTATCTTTCTGTCTCCATTGCTGGATGGATGGGCAAAAAAAATACTTCCTCAAAATTGCATTCCTTTTCCCTGTGTTGCTGAAGAATCTTAAATTGTCCCCAAAGATTGGAGTGGTATTTGAAGGAAATTATTGTTTGCCCAGGAATAAACCATAATCCTTGATCTTGGAACAGGTTGTTCCTTTTCCAGCAACTCATCTTCTCTATCGCCTCTCCCAAGAAATAGCGAGTAGTATATGGATTGTTATGGATGAGCTTCATTGGATCCAGCTGGATAGTAACAGTTTGCTGACATACTGTACGTTTCCTACTTTTCTATTCCAGTAATTTTTTTTTTTAAAAGTGAGGAAGTGAAAGCTGCCCAGAAAAAAATCCACTTCCCAATAGTAGCAATAGTAATAGTAAGTAACAGTTGTCTTTTTCCTGTCTGTACTGCTGCCAATTCTAAAGCTGAGAGTCGATCTGTGTTGTTAGATCACTTGTTTTAATCAAGTCCACACATGAAATCCCCAAGGCTCATCCCAAACCACCAATTCCTAATGTCAAAATTGGAAAAAAATACTCCGGGATCCTGAAAATAGAGCGAAGCCATTCTCTAGGTGCTGGCTTAGTTTCTTTCAGCATCCCTACTGCTTGCTCTAAATGATGATATATCCTTTCATATTTGACAGATATATTCATATTTAAATGTTTTGGTTCACCAGTGACACTTAATAGTTTGATTCTTTACCTTTGAAGCCAGTTTTGCCTATCCTAAGAGTTGTTTTTGTAAAATTGACCTGTAATTTTTCTTACTTACTTATTTACTTAATTTATTTATATTTTTATTTTTTACATATAACTCAAGGTGGCAAACATATCCAACACATTGTTTTCCCGCAACAACACCCTATGAGGTGGGTTGGGGGCACACAACATTAGAAGTACACCTTTCCTTCAAGCTCGCTCTTCCTTTTTTTCTTTCCCTCCTTCCTTCCTTCCATCCATCCATCCATCGATTCACCCATCCATCCATTTATTTTTATTAATTGATTGTCCTGCTTTTAGACACCTAACAGTCCTTCATCTTCTTCTTTTTCCCACAACAGCAACCCTGTGAATTAAGTTGAGCTGAAAGAGGGTGTTTGGTCCAAAGTCACCTAGCTGGCTTTCATGTCTAAGGCAAGACTAGAACTCAGAACTATAACATCTCCTGGCATCTAGCCTGGTGCTCGAACCACTAGATTAAATTGGCTTCTGTTTTAACTCTTTAGATGAGCATGAACCAACAGTACCATACAAAACTCCCTCATGGCCAAGTACAAAACACAAGATTCTCCTCATGTTATGTTTCATGTTGAGCCAATGGTTTAAGTGGTGGGTTTATGCACCCTATTAGTTGCATAAACTTGGTTGTTTATGCAAACAAGTTACGGGCTCCCTTCGCTTTGTCATTTGGAGAAGGAAGTGAAATGTTGTAACCTCTCCTAGTTGCAGTTGGTGTTGCTCTATTCAGTGCCAGCAGAAGGCGGGCAAAGTGATTGATGGGTGCCACCAACTTCATCCTCCACAAAGGAATGTGTATTCTCAGCTTGGTTCCAGAGACTCTAAACATAGTCCGTGCTTCCCCATGGTTCCTTTTGGTACCCTTTTCTGTCTGCCTGTTGTCCTAGTTATCATGAATAAAGTATTGTCATTGTGAAGCTGTAGGACAAAGCATGAAAGATATCCAGGATTATCATACTTTGTCAAGGATTAGCTCTATCATGTCTGTGAGATAAGGAACTAGGCTTGTTCTATGATTGTCCCATTTTGCTGGAGACTTTCACTTCAACATCATTAACCTGTCACATCTACACAACAAAAACCAATTGTCCTATTTTTGACAGCTTTTCTTAGGAGCAGTTCACTCTCAGGTTAACTTTTGTTTCTCCTCCAAATATGTCCTTATCATATAAAATATAGTTTCCTCCTTCTATTTATCTGCTAAGCACTCGCCTTAATGAACCAGCTGTCTCGAATGGTAGCACTGGAGCTACATTGAAGAGAGCATTGGGGATTTTTTTTTTACATTGTTGAAAGCATCATTTTATGTGCATTATCACTGCCAAATATATTATACGATACAATACAATAGTAGAGTTGGAAGGGACCTTGGAGGTCTTCTAGACCAACCCCCTGCCTAGGCAGGAAACCCTATACCATTTCAGACAGATGGCTATCCAACATCTTCTTAAAGACTTCCAGTGTTGGGGCATTCACAACTTCTGGAGGCAAGCTGTTCATTATATTGATATTGATTTACATATTTATTTAAAGAGTGCAAGACTTTTGTAAATTGTAGCATCAGTCTTTTACAATGAACTATGCAAGGCCGCCAGCGAACTCTACAATATTCGACTCTTTCTAAAATAATTTTTACCTTTTTTTGAATTTGGCTCGCTCTTCATTCATTTATGCAGTGTCTCAGATATGTGAGCTTTCTGGGGTATGCAAAGTATTTGTTTTTCTTCATTTTTATATCGTTGGGTTTGGTTGCTAGGACTTTAAGCTATGTGTCCTTTCTCATATTCATCTTTTGTTAAGTCCATAAATCAAGAAGTCATTCATGGAAACCAAAAGACCCAGACATTTTTTTGGGGGGTGGGGGAGGGAAACAATTCAGATGCACCTTAAATCCTAAAAGGTAACATTTGAAAGAAAAATCTACCAAATAATGCAATAAGCGTAATCAATTTGATAGTGTCTGGATCTGTTGAAACTCACTTGTAGTATCAAGCAGAGAAAGATACTTACAGTATATATCTGCCCAATGCAGAAGAAGTTGTCAGAAGAGGGAAGGTGCACTTGGCTCTTTTAATTGAGTTGTTGAGATATTTAGATGTACACAAATGTGGCTTGATTCTTGGGCAATACTGTCATTGATGTATTCAGTGACTGGCCATCTCACATTCCCCATCCTTTCTAGTTCTGCTTTTTTACTTTAGAGAGCAGTAGGACTGATACAAGCTATGGAGGCTGATAAGGAATAGCTTCTTCTTTTTTTTTTATTGGAAGATTTTTAAAGGTTAATATTTCTATTTCTGGCTCTATAAAAAATTGTTCCATTGTAGGTCCATTACAACAGATGCTCCCTGGGCTCAGAGTTATGTACCTGAGATGGGCAGCTATATAAATTGAAGTAATAAACCTACAAATAAAACGACGGAGCAAGTATACTTTAAACTCATGTTTTTCTGCACCCATAGTACATATATCCCAAGCAACATACATTCTTGTTTGCAAGGGGATGCAGTGGAAGGTTAGAAATGAGTGAACATCTGGAGGATTCTCTAGATAGATTCGGAAATCAGTCAGCGCCTCTTATCAGTTTCAAAATATGTAGTATTGGCTACTGATTTGCAAAGAAACTTCCCAAAGTTGACATAAGATCATAAATCTTATGATCTTTTTTAAAAAAAAACACAGTTTTGTGGTATAACTATGTTTTTTTCAATCCCTTTCAATTTCCCCTTCAGCAGTCAGTTCCAAAGTGACTCATTTTCTTATAGTACTTCTCAACTTATGACCACAACTGAGCCCAAAATTTCAGGTGCTAAGCAAGACAGTTGTTAAGTGAGTTTTCCTCCATTTTACAACCTTTCTGTCCACAGTTGTTAATAACTTTGTACTAAATAACCTCAACCTGTCTGATCTTTATAGTTTCATTTCTGTTGGTTCAAAATTCAAAATCATCCACTTCTTCATGAATTATATACGTTTTTAGTAGATTCCTCAAGAAAATTAGATCATTAGCATTACTAGGTTGCATAAGTCCAGAAGACCATTAGATGGCAGCAAAGAGATGCACAAAACTCTAATGCTTTGTTATCATCCAGTGGTCATTTACATTTTTGCAGCCCAGATCTGGTATTCCTATGGATCAAGGAATTTTTGGGGGAGTCCCAAATATCTCGACCCGCAAGGCCAAGAAGGAGCATCATAATTTTCCAGTCATAAGAAAAAGCGAAATATTCTGATCTTCTGGCATAAATCGGGGCACATATGGATTTCTCCTTTTGTTACAGTCAGTCTGATTATAGTTCTGAATCAGAAGCACCTATGTCAGCTGAAATAAAAAAAAACCTTGCCATATGGTCTGCAACAGCTTCAGTTAGGAGTTTTACTTCCATTCAGAAATTCCTCAAGTTGGAAAGTGGCACCAATTCCTGACATTATGTTTTTATGAAATAGCTAAGATTTCCAAAGGTGAAACCCTAACCAGAGTTTCATTTTTGCAAATGCCAATTTGCAGGGAGCTATCCCAAGTGTTAGCAGAGGTACCAGAGGTGGTATTCAGCAGGTTCTGACCAGTTCTGGAGAACCGGTGTTGGAAATTTTGAGTAGTTCGGAGAACTGGTAAATACTACCTCTGACTGGCCCCTCCCACATCTATTCTCTGCCTCCCGAGTCCCAGCTGATCGGGAGGGAATGGGGATTTTGCAGTAATCTTCCCCTGCCATGCCCACCAAGCCATGAATCCCACCACTGATTACTCATTAGGTACTTTTGTGAGATTGCCTTGGATAGCCAGCAACAGAAACACAAACAGCAGAAGGCTAAAACCACAAGCACAGCAACACAGTGGGAAACAACATGTTTGGGACTCATTGCGTATAGAGATTTCATATTGGGCCATGAAACCAGTTGCTCTCTCTCAGCCATCTCATCTCACAGAGTAGCTGTTCTGGGGAAAACGGGAGGAGGAAGGAAAATTAGATATGTTGGCTGCCTTGAGTAATTTATAAAAATAATAAAAGTAGGATAAAAACAAACAAGCATACATTAATCAATAGGTAGATTTACACTTGGAAATCTGTTAACTCTAATTAAAGGACAATAGGTAAAGTTAAAGGTTCCCCTCGCACATATGTGCTAGTCGTTCCTGACTCTAGGGGGCGGTGCTCATCTCTGTTTCAAAGCTGAAGAGCCAGCGCTGTCCAAAGACGTCTCTGTGGGCATGTGCCCTGCATGACTAAACGCCGAAGGTGCACAGAACGCTGTTACCTTCCCACCAAAGGCGGTCCCTATTATTTTACTTGCATTTTTACAGGCTTTTGAACTGCTAGGTTGGCAGAAGCTGGGACAAGCAACGGGAGCTCACTCTGTTACGCGGCACTTGGGATTCGAACTGCTGAACTGCGGACTTTTCTGACTGACAAGCTCAGCGTCTTAGCCACTGAGCCACCGCGTCCCTTATGAAAGGACAATAGACCAGTTTATTTGCAATAATTAAATATATAAACTGCTTGCAAACCTTCATTTGCTTTTCCAGCAGAAAGCTTAACTCCCTGACTAGCTCCTATGTCAATTCTTTCTGGATTTTTCTCAGCCTTTAAAGCATTGCCTTCTCTTTTTTTCTATGAGTAAGATCTCATTTCACTCAAGGATCCGGCTTTCCCATTGCTTATTTGCAAAAGAGACTTAAAGATGTTCCGCTTTGCTTATAATTGAATAAAAATACTGATGTTTTCAATGGCCCTTTTGTTTAACTATTGGGCTTGCTTTGTTACTGAACAACAGTTTGATTTAGCACTGCAAAAAAAAAAAACATTTGTTGCTTAAAAAATGCATTAAATGGCAATAAGTCAATCACAGTACAGTACTTCAAGTGGTGGTGGTATTCCAATTGAATTTTGATTTGAATGACAACTCTATGTCTATGGAAATTTTCAAGCGTCCAGGTCATGATTGTCCCAAAGATGCTTTTTCCCAAAGGCAACTGGATGTTCCTGGTTTCTTTGGCAATATTTCACTTTTCATCCAATAAGTTTTTTCAGTCAGAACTGAAGAAGCTTCTTGGATAAGAAGCAAAATATCTTCAAGGAAAAAAAGACCCCCAAAAGTCCAGTTGCCTTTGGGACAATGACATCTGTAGGTTCTCAGGGAGATTGTAGAATAGGGAATAGAAATAACACATGCATATATTTCTGTGAAAGCAGAACAGATCCTGGGAAATTCCTTCTTGGGGGATTCCTTTCCACAAATCATGGTCTAATTGTCTCCAAACGTTCTGGTGGCTTCAATCACCCTTCGATTGAGTGCTCAGAACTCCTTTTGTTTTGAGTATTTTCTTTATATTAGCCCAATCTTTCGGTTACTTTCCAGGGTGGTTCACTGGAGAAGAATTGTGAAAGGCTGAGGTTTGTGGTTAAAGGCAAGCCCAAATGACTGAACTTTTGAAACTAGTTTAGGACATGGAGTTGGCGCAATGCAGGATAAGATAGTGAAATGTCGCTAGACCACACTACACTCCCCCTGAGCCACAGAGAGTTTCTCTGCGGATGACGCTGGGCTTATACTCTCCCAATCACAATTAGAAACGGCATTTATAAACAAGCACTCGCAGATGATAGCAGAGCAACAGGATATAAAATTTGTCAATAGCTTTGCATCAATCGTATTAATATGAAAATTAATAGGAGCAGTCTAGCTGTTCTGCCAAAGGTGCTTTTCCAAAATGCAGCTGGACTTTCTTGGTTTCTTTTTCTTTTCATTTTCATTTTGCTTTTCATCCAAGAAGCTTTGTTTCTGGAGAAGAACTGGAGAAGCTTCTTGGGTGAGAAGCGAAACATTTTCAAGGGAAAAAAATCCAAGAAAGTCCAGTTGCCTTTTGAACAGCACCTTTGGGACAGCCATGACCTGGATGATCTGAATCTCTGAAGTCTAGCTGTTAGCAACCATGGCATTTTTGGGCATGGATGACCAAACTTAACAAATTTTTCAACCTTTCTTTGTAGATATTATTGAATTGCAAATAGGTAACTAACTGTGCCTCCCCTCTGGCTAATCACTGGAGATAATGGCAGGTGAAATCACATGGAATATGGGCTTCTACTCCGTTCTAAAGAAATACAAGGACTGGTCGAATAGTCCAGGTCTGGCAGTCTCATCCAGTTGATGCATCCATCGCTCTAGAGACTCTAGATCCTTTCTATTAACTCCCAATGCTTTTCTCTTTCCTTAAGACACCTTCTGTCCTTTTATCCACCTTTCCAAGTTGGAATATTTCATGGATCAAGAAATGATTGCAATTTTTCTTTTCTTTTCAGTTGCCTTCTTTGTTCTTTTTCAGTATAAAAAAATAGGGGTAGGGGGCATACATAACTTTGAAATAAATTTTGATTAGATCAGTAGATGTCAAATCAATCCTACATGGTTTCATTTTGGCGGCATTCACTCATACAGTCCAGAGGCAGTGCAGGAGAGGTTAAATAATTGTGCAAAATATTGAATTGTATAGGAAATTAGATCATTAAGAAACTACTGATGTTGAAGCATTCCTGCACATTTTACATTTAATTTTCTTTTGGGGGGCTTAGAACCCATCCCATCTAGGGATGAGGAAGCCAGATGGAATGAATTCATACGTATGTATTCATTCGTATTAGTAGAAGTGAGGTTTTTTGTGTTTTAAACTACCGCTGAAAGTTAAACATCATTGCATGTTCAGTGAACACAGTTCAGGAAGTCATGTTCAGACTTCCACTTGCTAGTGGGATGATTCCTGACTTCATGAATCCTACAAAGTCATAAGATGTTTCTGTATACCTTAACTTGGATCAATTGCTGCAAACACAACACATTATAGTGTTACTTGCATGATGATCTGTAAAGCATCGTTTCTGGTTTTGGGTATATCATTTCTTGGTGACCAGTGCTAAATTAGGGTCAGTTCTTTAATTTACTTGGAGTTGTATAGAGCCTGGAAGAGTTAAAACAGTAGAGGTCCATCAATTAGGTACCTCTGAAGTGCTGGCAGTTAAGAGCACTAAAAGTTCCCCCTCCTCAATAATCTTTCTGCATAACTGTTCAAACTGTAAAATGATTCCCTTTGTTGGTGTCTCTAACTGGTTCAACAATGAGCTTTGCACAAAGGGTCCTAAGAGCAGGAAAAAGTAACAGGATGTAACCTTTTAAAGCTGGCTAGCCCGATCAAGATTTTTATAGCCTTAGGCTTTGGGAGCAACAGTTTACAAGGAGGGTTATATATACATTCAAAACTTGCACAATGCATTGCAATATCTAAGCCCTTAACTCAAAGCTTTTTATCCATTATGAGCTGGGTTGCTATAACTGTTTATGAAGGCTCTCAAAAGCTGCTGCCTACTGTTGCTGGGAGATCTGAATAGCTGTAGTGGAATGGAATGAATGATATAGTGGACAAATGGCTTTGGAGTGACTCTTTTTCCTGTATTTTAAGTTTGATGCATCATTGCAGAGGCTTGTTATAAGACCCTCTTGAAATGAGTCTCACTACCAAAGCCCAAGGAAGCTTCCCTCCACACTGATTCAGAAGTTGAAGTTACTCCTTTTACTCTACTACTTTAGTCTACAAGCTACATCAAGAAATTCCAAACCTGGCAATTTTAAGATTTGTGGACTACAACTCCTGGAATTCCTCAGCCAGCCATTTTAAAATTAAGTCTGAAACTCAAATGTATTTCTGCAGATCAAGGCAGGTGAGGTTTGGACTTAATTTTCAAATTTAAAATATCAACCGTGATCTTTAAACGATTGTTGGTCTGCCCATTAAAAATGTATTACCATTGCTTTAAAAATAAACAAACTAAAACTCAGCATGGTAAAGTTTATTGCCCTCTTAAAAACAACAACAGGTGACTGCTTTAGAAAACTACACACACATGTATATATATATATATAAGGACATGTTGTGCTTATAATTAATAGGCTGAAGAAAACTGAAATATCCCTGAAGAAATTTTGAAAGTTTTAGAAGTGTTCCTTTCTCTTCAAAAATTAGAGCTTATGTATTGGTTAGTCAAAAAGATTTCATGTCACTGAAAAACTGCATTTTATTCTGCCAAAATGTACTACTTATGCAAAATTTATCTTATTTGAAGTTGTACAACCTCTGTATTTTCGGATCGTGAAAAATCTCCTAGAAATCATGAAACCATTGTAACATTAGTGCACAATAGTTTCTCTGCTGTACTCTGTCTACTCTATTCTTCAGTCACTCATTTCTTTTCTCATTTACTCCACACATTCCTGCTAGTTCCATCTGATACAACACTCACAGAAATGGTCGAAACAGATCACTACCTTGCAATAGTGTTGTCTCTTGCACCTTTCTAATAGCACCTGATTATTTCTATCTGTGAGTAGCTTATTTGTGAGTAGCTTTTATATTTGAAAAGTTGGCATTTTCAGAAAGCTTCTATAATTCTACAAAAGGTTACATAGACCTATTATGTGTGTGTGTGGGGAAATATCTAGATATTTTAGATCTGATTTTCAGCATTCAACCAGTGGACATTTTAAGTATTGCCTTGTTGGGGGGATGCCTGCAAGCAACTGTGATGGGGAAACCATGCTTGGTAACATTGAAGCACCAACTCTACCCCTCGTCTATTTCAGTGTTGGGCTGCCAATTTTTTTACTACTGGTTTGGGTGTGCTCACGCTCGAGTACAGCACTTCTGCGCATGTGCAGAAGCATCTGGGAGGGCGGGCGGAGCCTCTCGCTACCGCTACTACCAGTTCGCCCGATCCGGGCCGAAGCAGGAGCACCTCACCTCTGGTCTATTTGTAGGGGAAGTTGCCACAGAAGTATAAAAGGGCAGAGCTTGCATCATAACTATGTTTCCCATTTTGTTACCTTGGTTCCTGTGGCTAGCTGCAGATGCCTTCAGCCTTAGCATTATCTGGGAGTTGGCCATTTGAAAAGGAATTAAAGTGAGAGAAGAAAACTTTTCCGTTTGGTATGGAATAGGATGGGATGTTTATCAGATCATACAGTGTTACATCTGCTACATGTTTTAGGTACCCATTCTTTTTGCAAAAAATCAACGTCTTGTTAAGTGTAAGGTATTATTGTACAAGCTGCTAGTTCTCCAAAGACATCATGGATAATAACAGTGGCACAGGCTTATATTTTCAAGTTATAAAGCTCAGCAGGTAATGAAAACTCCCAACAGGAAAAAAAAATCAAAATAAATTTATAAAGATATTCCCAACTTGCACCGTTGTTTAAGCTGTTTATGAAAACTTTGAGGAAAAGCCATTTTCCATCATTGTACTCCCACGTTTTCTCAAGGCTAATTGATGGATATTGTGCCATCAAATAAGTGTTGACTCAAAAATGACGCACAAAGATAGGCTAAATTTATAATAAACTGTTCATAAGCTGGTCCTGCAGTTTTTCCATTCTAAACGCCACTGTTACTTAGACCATCTATCTTGCTTTCGTTTGTCCAAAACCATTTGGTGACCTTCCTTGACTGAGAGAGAAGTGAAGCTTGGACTTTCTAGATAGGTTCTTAGCTGGAAGAAAGAACTGATAGGAACACTACTAAATTGGCCTTTTCAACCCCGATTCTCAAATTGTGAATGATCTGTTCTCCTCAAAACGGGAGAAAACTATGCTGTCCTTCGGGACTCTGTCTCAAATCTATTCCAAAAAATACATGAAACTACTAGAGGAGGAGGATTCAAATGGTACTATCATTGTGCTAATGACACTCAAATTTATTTCTCTGTGACAATTTCAAACAATGGTTTGGTTCCTTGTATGTTTTCCACTATCAATAATGAATCGGATGATAAATTACAAGTGTACACAGGCAAAAATGGAGATGTTTATTCTGAACAGCCATAATTACAGAGAGTTTGGTAGAGCTGAGTATTTTACAATGGAACGTAGTTCGCTTCAAAGAAATGAATAGCTTGTTTGGGCAAGCGTCTGGATTTCATTCTATGTGTGATTTTCATGATTATGACAACAATTATGAGCATTTTAATTAGCTTTGGTTGATAGCGCAGCTGGGTTCCTTCTGGAAAAAAAAATCTTAAATTGTAATACATTTTCTAACAATTTCTAGGCTTGGCTAAGATAATATGCGTTACGTGAGGCTGCTTTGTTTCTAGTCTGAAAACTTTAAAATATCTAAATTGTAGCTGGATTTGGGAAGAACACAAAGATGGCCATATTACGCTTGTGTTTTAAACACCGTTCTTGCTGCCTGTTTGTTTCCAGAAAGATTACAGACTGCTGTTACCCTTGAAGTATTGATTTTCCTGGTTTTATAGTTATTAGGTTTTGAAGATTTTATATATTTGTCGTCATTATAAACCACCAAGAGACTTTAGTGGTGGATGGTCCACTAAGTGAAAGAAATGATGATATTAAAGTCCCCTCCCCCCTCTCTTTTGCTCCTCTTATATTGATGACGGCCTTTAGCACCCTGAGGCATTTTAAGGCATTTTGAAGGGAGGTGGAAGAAGGGGCTGACAAATGAAATTTCCAGTTTATACCAACCCTCATTTTCTTACCTTTTCATTTGCGGAAATTTTGTAAGTTTGAAAAAAGCTACTTATGAGGCATCTTCTTAGTGGACTAGGAAGGGTAAAGATCCCAGTAATTGAGAAGGTGATGTGAATTGGAGATAGGGCTGTGAGGAAAGATGGGGAAATATTTTCAGATCTGATAGGGCTATCTGAAAGATGAAGATACAACTAATAGGTTTCAGTTACAATCTCTCTCTCTCTCCCCCTCTCTCTCTCTCCCTTCCCTTCCGTCCCCCCTCTCTCCTTCTCTGTGCTGATTGATTCCCCCCCCCCTCATTTCAGGTATTCATCGCATTTCAAGCCGAAATAGTTCCTCCACATATTTCAGATTAAAATGCAATCAATATCGGAAATGAGAGAATTCCGATCTGCCATAGGATTATGATAGGACCACAAAAATAAGTCTGACAGGAAAAAAAAACCCAGCTTGGACAAACTCAACTCTGAACTGGATGCCATAGTGTTTCTTTTGACTAATGAGTCTTCTTGTAAAAAAAGCGCCAGCTATTAAGGAAAATGCCTCTCCTGCAAATTCTGGGCCTAGCATGAGAAAGAAAAAAAAACAACCCATCACCAGATAAGACTGGGAAATTAACTCAAGGAAAAAGATTAATTTAACATTAAACATTAATCCTCGAGGCTATGACGCCATTGACTATCATTGCCGGCTCCTGATTGGTTGAGGCGTGAGCAGCCAGCTGGCGGGAGAATGCAGCCATTCTATTGGTTCAGCGTCTGACAGCTCTAGTATAAAAGGGCTGTCAGCTGTCAAATGTTGCTGTTTGCCGGTTCGAGGTTTGCCTTACATTTTGCCATGTTATACTGTTAATAAAGGTTGTGTTAGCTTCAACCTGCCTTGCCTCAGTTCCTGCCTGCCTCGTTCTCCCTACAGAACAATTAACATTTCGAGAGCCCTCAACTAACCTATTAAGTGTTACAAAAATAAGCAGATACCAGGAGCAGAGAACGATAAAAGACTCTGGAATAGTTGCCAGATCTGCAACAATGTTTCTGAGCTCTTTAGTGGTAGGGTGGCATTAAATTTGATTAATAATAATGGATTCCTTTTTTACAGTGCTATTCCTAATTGCTTGAAGCGCTTCTGTGACCTTTGTCAACGCTGTTAAACAGGATGTTTGGACCGTTTCAACACTTCCATAATAAGCAAGGTAGCCTCAGAATTACAATAACCTGGGTTTTAATAAGGGACCACTCGTGTGATACGAATAATGATATAGGAAGAAATCTTACAGGTAACTAATGCTGCCAAATAAAACACCAGTGGAATTAGCCAGCATGTCTCTCAATTTAGTATGATCAGGTTACCCCATAAGAGAGTCACATCCTACCATAAATTTGCTGGGCAGTGATTTATTGCATGTCAGTATTTCCAAGAAATCTTCCTTCTCCATCTCCTGTTCTCTATTAATTTTGAAAAGTTTATGGGATGGTGTGGTCCCCACAGATCAGAATGGATGTCCCTTATTCCAGCCAGCAATATTTCTCCTTCATTTGCTATGTGGAGCTGTCAACTCTCTTTTTGATTCTTCTGCAAATGACTGGTAGAAAGGAGGAACAGAGAGACACATAGGAAGCTATCTTGTATGGGACCAGATTTATCCATCTAGCTAAGCTTTGTCTGTTTTGATCGTCTTTTTTTCTTTCTTCCTTCCTTCCTTCCTTCCTTCCTTCCTTCCTTCCTTCCTTCCTTCCTTCCTTCCTTCCTTCCTTCCTTCCTTCTTCCCTCCCTCTCTGTCAGTGTCCCCCAATTTTCCCCCCTAACAACAAAATGACTTGGGCTGAAAGAGTGTGACTGGATCAGAGTTACTAAGTGAGCTTCTGTGGCTGAGGATGATCTTGAATCTGGGTTATTGCAGTACCTGTTTTAGACCTTAACCAGCATGCTAAAATAGTTTTCAATTTCTTTATAAAAACTCTCTGACTGGATTCCTACATTAGGATTAAGGCATGCTTACTTTTGCTGACTGCCTGCTGCCAGCAGTTCAGCAGTTCAATTCTCACCAGATCAAGGTTGACTCAGCTTTCCATCCTTCGGAGGTTGGTAAATGAGGACCCAGATTTCTGGGGGCAATATGCTTAGAGAGGGCTATGAAACAGTATATATTTTCCTTACTTGAGGTCTTTACTGTCTGTTGTTAAGTCAATTAAATTTAGTTCTGGATGATATGAGAATTAAGTGGTTTCAGGCTTGACCAATCATTGTATGTCTAGAGGGCTCATCAGGGGCTCCTCATGAAAGAAAAGAGGAGAACTGAATGAGGGCCAGGGCCCCTCTTTGATCTTTGCTTTGACTTGAACCCAGAAGGTGGAGGAAGAAGAATGATATCAGAATCTAGAAAATGAATGAAATCCCACAGCCCTTCACAATCCTGGTGACTCAAATCCTCATCTGAGGCTCTCCAAGAATCTCCCTCCCCCATACAGTCCAGTCCTGGGATGACCAGTCCAAATATCAACTGAAGATTAATTTTCAAGACAAGGAGCAAAAGGAAAGAAGCCCAGGTGAAGCCCCTCACATGCAAAGAGATGGATTTAAATAATGTAGAAAGAATGCTGCGCCCAGTTCTGATCACCCCAATTAAAAAAAAGATGCTGAGGACCTAGAAAGAGAGCAGAAAAGAGCAACAAAGATGATTTGGGGTCTTGAGTCTAAATCATATGATAAACATATGATAAGGAAATTAGGTATGTCTAGTTTAATGAAAAGAAGGACTAGGGATGACATGATAGCGGTCTTCCAATCATTGAAGGGCTGTCACAGGGAAGAAGGGGACAACTTATTCTCCAAAGCAGCTGAGGGCAGGACAAGAAGTAACAGGGTAGAAGTTCATCAGAGAGAGCTCCAGGCTGGAAACAAGGACGAATTTCCTGACAGTGAGAACCATTAATCAGTAGAACAGCTTGTCTTCTAGAGTTGTAGGGGCTCCATTTTCTGGAGATTTTCAAGAAAAGATAGCACAATCAGTTGTCTGGGATGGTGTAAGGATTCCTGTTTTTGGGCAGGAGGTTGGACTAGAACTAGATGATCTCCAAGGTTCCTTCCAGCCCTAGGATTCTATATAAGTCTAAGTGCTATAAGTGCTATTGCTATGTTTAAATATTATTTCTTCAATAAGTCATAATAACCAATCTGTCAGCACTAGCTTACAAAACCTAATGCCTGATTTGCATGAGACCAGCAGATATAGCCAAGTGTGTTGTGTGACCATAACTAGCCTAAGAAAACTTCTCATATTCCTTCTTGATGAAGTTAGCTAAAATGTTGGCATTCAGCAATGTCCACAAGAGAATTTACTTGAAATTGAACTCCTTAGGTTTCATTAAAGGGAAGGCAGAATATTATATGTAAATTTATTTGGAATGGTACTGAAGAAATGTAGGCCATTAATGTACTTTAATGAAGTTTCAGTATTGGAGTGAATAGCTTTTCCATGAAAATGTGTACATTTTCTTGTTCATGGTCAGATTAAATTTGATTGGAATCCCCAGAGAACAATTCAGTTTATGGATTGTATAGTGAAATGATTACTATAACCTACTGCCCATATTAACGTGACACTTCAACAGAGTCAGATTGAATCTTTTCATGTTTCTCTTCAGCTTCATTAGTGCTCTGAATGATCAGTAATTTACCGTATTTTTCGCCCTATAAGACGCTCCGGAATATAAGACGCACCCAATTTTAAAGGAGGAAAATCTAGGAAAAAAAGATTCTGAACCAAATACTGTAGTAAAATATTTTATATCAACTGTATAAAGTTAACAGCAGTTTAAGAGGAGGAGGAGCTTCCGGAGGGAATGGCGGCCGATCTGTGAGCTCCGTATGATTGCGGAGGGGCCTCCCTGCTGAGAGGGGTGCTGCCGACCCTCAGTTTTATCCTGAGGGTCGGGATTTGTCGGCGACCACCCCCGGCTCTGTCCTAGCTTGGACTGGTTGGGCAGGGTGATCGGGTGGTCGGCTGGTCGGGCGAGAGGCGCCGAGCGCCGAGCGGAGAAGCGCGTGGAGACATGGAGGCATGGAGACGCGCTGACCGAACAGCTGATGAACAGCCGTATTCTGTGGAATGGAGTCGGGTAGATTAAAAGGAAGCGGCTGGTGGAGGGCGGAGCTGAGCGAAGCAGACCGGAGGGAAGCAGGCCAGAGTGGCAAGCTTTGAACAACAATGTCGGAGGTGAGGATTGCCCGGGTGGTGTGCACAGCTCAGGCGGCGAGGTTTTTGGCAATGGCGGCGGCGGGGGAGGCAGTCGGAGACGCCGAGCGCCACACCCTCTGGTCGCCATGACCCCTGGTTCTCCGGGGGAGTTGCAGAAGAAGAACGAGGCCCGGGGAGGCTAGAGAGAGTGCTGCCAACTCCAGGAGGCTTGGGAAAGCCTCAGGGAGCTATGGCGGTCTCGGATTTGAGAACAACACCCCCCCAGGAAGATGAGCTTCAGGACCCCCGAGGAGGCAGATGGCCATCTCTCCCTGGGCCTGGACATGGAGGAGAGACACCGGGGGGATTGGTGGTCATCTGCTGAAGGCTTGACATTTTTCCTTCTACCCCTATGGACAATTGCCTCCCTTGCCAAAACTTGGATTTCCATCAATTTTCTTTTTATCATGACTATGGCTCTCTCATTAACATCCTGCTTTAATCGGCTCCAATATCATCTTGAGCGCCTCCTTAGATAAATCTAGCTAGTTGGCTAGCCCACCAACTTACCCTTTCCATCTAGGGTAAGGACAATTTCACGACAAACTATGATTCCATCTTCAGCACTTGAAATAATCTTGCCCCGTGATTTTTTGTATGATTCTCACGTACACAAGGTCTGACCTACTGCCACTGCGAGAGTTCCCCCTCTCGCAGGTATGGCCTCCTGCCCTTTCGAGGGCCCACCTTGAGGACGGGTTTATTAACCCAGAGAGGTGGCGGAAGCGCACATTGAGGGGTTTTTTAATTAAAAATCTTTTAAAAATTATAAGGGGTTCCAGGGATGGGGGGGAGGAACAGGTCAGGAGGGATGGGAGAGCCAGGCGTCTAGGTGTGGTCGAAGGAGGAGGGAGCGGAGTGGGGGAGGAGAGGGAAGATAGCATTCCTGTGCAGGGCTCTTTGATACCAACGGTCGTGGGGAGGGGCAGGTGCGAGGACAGATCAAGAGCGCGTAGTCGGTTGGGAGACCGGGGTTTTTGGTCATTCCCGGTCGTTTGTACCAACCCCTGCATACTAGGTGGTCAGGATCTACAGACCCAAGGCCTGAGACTGCTGTTATGCAACGCGAGGTCCGTTGTCAATAAGGCCCCCCTCATCCACGATCTAATTTTGGAGGGGGAGCCGGACCTCGCAGGAATAACCGAGACCTGGTTGGGCCACGAGGGAGGTCTTCCCCTCGTGGAAATGTGCCCACCAGGTTATCGAGCATTTCACCAGCCTCGGGCCCAGGGAAGGGGCGGTGGGGTAGCAGTGATTATCCGGGAAGACTTAGGGCCGAGAGAGTTCACTGTGCCACAGACATCCGGGTGTGAGTCCCTTGTCGTGAGATGGGGCCCAGGGAGGCAGTTGGGCCTGCTGATAGTATACCTGGCTCCTCGCTATACGTCAGCGGCCCTGCCTGAACTCCTCGAGCTGATCTCATCGGTGGCGGTTGAGACCCCCAAACTCTTAGTGATGGGGGATTTTAATCTGCCGTCGATGGGAGAAGCGTCTGAGGGGGTTCGGGAGTTCATGGCTTCCATGACAGCCATGGACCTGACCCAGTTAATTCAGGGCCCTACTCACGAGGGAGGCCACACGCTGGACCTTGTCTTTGTCTCTGGCCAGTGGATGAGTGATCTGGGAATAGGGGATCTAGACACTATTCCCCTGTCATGGTCGGATCACTCACTTCTCCGGCTGGACTTCCCTGGTGCTACCCCCCGCCGCGAGGAGGCGGAACTGGAAGGTATTAGATGGTTCCGCCCCAAGCGCCTGATGGAACCGGATAGGTTCCAGACGGAACTTGGGCCACCTCCTGTGGACCTGACCCGCCCCCGAGTAGAGGACCTGGTAGTCGCATGGAATAGTGCGGCTACCGGGGCCCTAGACCGGGTGGCGCCTTTGCGGCCTCTCCTGCGACGAAGAACCACCCTGGCACCTTGGTTTACCGAGGAGCTAAGGGTGATGAAACGCCACAAGAGACGCCTAGAGAGTCGTTGGAGATCCTCCCGTTCCGAATTTGACCGAGCACAGGCACGAGCATATTTGAAGACGTACCTTGTGGCACTAAGAGCGGCCAAACGTCAACATTGCGCTGCTCTTATTGCGTCTGCAGATAACCGCCCTGCCGCCCTGTTTCGGGTGACCCGTTCCCTCTTGTTTGAGAGACCACGGGAAGCCCCTTTACAGGGTAGAGCAGAGGAGTTTGGGAATTATCTACAGGACAAAGTCGCTCAAATCCGGATGGGATGGACCCCTTTCAGTGGTTCAGTAGAGACGCCCGTTGCGAGTCTTGAGGGACCGCTTTGGGAGGAGTTTGACTCGGTTGCCATCGAGGATTTGGACAGGTTGCGTGGACGTCTGCGACCCACCACATGTTTATTGGACCCGTGTCCCTCCTGGCTTGTACTGGCATCCTGGGAGGTCACGCGTGACTGGCTCCTGGGCCTGGTGAACGCCTCGCTGGGTGAGGGGTCTCTACCGGCCGCCTTGAAAGAGGCGGTGGTGAGGCCCCTGCTCAAGAAGCCTTCCCTGGACCCAACGGACCTAGCCAATTATCGTCCAGTCTCCAACCTTCCTTTTTTGGCGAAGGTTGTAGAGAGTGTGGTAGCACAGCAGTTCCCACGTCACCTGGAGGAAAATGATTATCTAGACCCGCGCCAGTCCGGCTTCCGACCCGGTCACAGCACGGAGACGGCCTTGGTCGCATTGGTTGATGATCTCTGGAGGGCCAGAGATAGGGGTTGTTCCTCTATCCTGGTCCTATTAGATCTCTCGGCGGCGTTCGATACCATCGACCATGGTATCCTGTTGCACCGGCTAGAGGGGCTGGGAGTCAGAGGCACCGTCTTACGGTGGTTTGGCTCCTACCTCTCTGGTCGGACGCAACGTGTGTTGACAGGGGAGCAGAGTTCGACCCGGAGGCCACTCACATGTGGAGTGCCACAGGGATCGGTGCTCTCGCCTCTCCTGTTCAACACATATATGAAACCGCTGGGCGAGATCATCCGTGGTTTTGGAGTGGGATATCATCTGTATGCTGATGATACTCAGCTATACATTTCCACTCCGAACCACCCCAATGAGGCCGTCGAAATGATGTCCCGGTGTCTGGAGGCCGTACGGGTCTGGATGGATGGCAACCGACTAAAACTCAACCCTTCCAAGACGGAGTGGCTGTGGCTTCCGGCCTCCCGGTTCAACCAGGTGCTTCCATCTCTGGCCATCGGGGGCGTCCAACTAGCCCCCATGGAACAGGTGCGCAATTTGGGCGTCCTCCTGGATGCCCGGCTGTCCATGGATAACCATGTAACAGCCGTGGCAAGGGGGGCGTTCCATCAGGTTCGCCTGATGCGCCAATTGCGCCCCTTATTGGACCGGGATGCCCTACGCACAGTCACCCATGCGCTAGTGACGTCTCGCCTGGATTACTGCAATGCTCTCTACATGGGGCTTCCCTTGAGATGCACTCGGAGACTACAGTTGGTCCAGAACGCGGCCGCGCGGGTGATTATGGGGAGGACTAGATACTCCCCTGTAACACCTCTCCTGCGCGAGCTGCACTGGCTTCCTGTGGTCTACCGAGTGCGTTTCAAGGTTTTGATTATGATCTTTAAAGCGCTCCATGGCACAGGGCCTAGTTATATGCAGGATCGCATCCTGCCTCACACATCCCTACGACCAATTCGCTCACACAGAGAGGGACTTCTCCGGGTGCCGTCCGCCAAACAGTGCCGGGGGGCGACACCCAGGAGCAGAGCCTTCTCTGTGGTGGGCCCAGCCCTGTGGAATGACCTCCCCCGTGACATCAGGATTACTTCCGATCTCCGCTCCTTCCGTGTACAGCTGAAGACCCACCTCTTTCAATTATCTGGCCTGGCTCAATCGTAATTATTCTTATTCCTCCTAACTGGTTTTAAATTGTATTTTAAACGTTAAATTTTAATTCTATATGGGGTTTTTATAATTGGGGTATCTTAATGCGGGTTTTTTAACTGTCTATATGATGTAAATTGTCTACCTCCTCCGAGTTCGAGTCCGTGTTTGTGTATCTGTATGTATGTTCTGTATGTATGCCTATGTGTTTTTATATATTTTCTGTGTTTTATATGCCCCATTGTACGCCGCCCCGAGTCCTACTTGGAAAGGGAGCGGCTAATAAATTCAAACTTATTATTATTATAACTTATTACGTCCCCCATTTTTAGATGACCCAGGCAATGTTCCCTCTAATTTTTTTTCAGTGTGAGCAGAAAAGTATAGTATTTGAGCAGCACATTTTTATGCCTGAGCAGCACCTGAATTTTTTTCACAGGTGTCACCTAAGACAACAACAAAATCAGTATTATTTGAAACCCAAAGTTATGTTTATTCAAGGTACCCGCTTAATTAAAAGTGTTATATAGTATCACTTAACAACGCTCCTGCTTAGTAACCAAAATGTTGGGTCAGGAACTCTGGCATTGAAGCATGCAAGTCTTAAAGCTGTCAAGTTACAAGATCCTTGCATCCCTAACCCTTTAGGAAAAAAAAACCCAAGGGGTCTTCAAACTTGACAGCTTTAAGACTTGTGGACTTCAACTCCCAGAATTCCTCCTCCAGTCATGTTGGCTCAGGAACTCTGGCATTGAAGCATGCAAGTCTTAAAGCTGTCAAGTTGCAAGACCCTTGCACCCTTAACCCTTTAGAAAAAAAAAACAACCCAGGGTCTTCAAACCTGACAGCTTGAAGACTTGTGGACTTCAACTCCCAGAATTCCTCTTCCAGTCATGTTGGCTCAGGAACTCTGGCATTGAAGCATGCAAGTCTTAAAGCTGTCAAGTTGCAAGACCCTTGCACACTTAACCCTTAAAAAAAACCCAGGGTCTTCAAACCTGACAGCTTGAAGACTTGTGGACTTCAACTCCCAGAATTCCTCCTCCAGTCATGTTGCGGCGACGTCATCTGCGTGGATCTGCTCCATCTTCGATTTTTTCACAGGGGTCAGGGCTGCCGCTGAAGATGCCGACGACGAGCCCCTGCCAGAATAACAGCTGCCTCCTCCTCCTCCTCCACCACCACATTTGGAGTGAAGCCGCCAAAGCTCCCGCTGGCGCCCCTGCCCATGGCAGCGGCGGCGGCGTGTCCCCCTCCACTCGGAGCATCTGAGCTGGGCACCGCGTTACCCTGCTGCCCCCTCCTCCTCCGCCGTGCTTTTGAGAAGCCATGAGGCTTTTTTTCCCCCTGCTGCCCTTCGCCGCCTTCCTACTGGCTCCTGCCCATGGCAGCGGCGGCAGCGCGTCCCCCTCCAATCGGAGCATCTGAGCTGGGCATCGCGTTACCCTGCTGCCCCCTCCTCCTCCGCCGTGCTTTTGAGAAGCCATGAGGCTTTTTTCCCCCTGCTGCCCTCCGCCGCCTTCCTACTGGCTCCCGCGGCTCATGGCTCCTCAAAAGCACAGCAGAGGAGGAGGGGGCAGGGGTAACGGGGCTCAGCTCAGATGCTCCGAACAGAGGGGGAGGCGCTGCTGCCATGGGCGGGGGCGCCGGCGGGAGCTTTGGCGGGAGCTTTGGTGGCTTCACTTCTCACTGTCAGGAAATCTGCCGCAGCGTCGGACAGCAAATGTGTTGCTGTTAGTGGAGGAGGAGGCGGCAGCAGATATTCCAGTAGCGGCAGGGGCTTTGAGGGTTTATTTTAGCCGCAGAGCCGGGCGCAAGCAGCTAGGATTGGCCGCCCACAAAGGACCTCCCCGGGCTTGCTTTGCTGAACTAGAGTCAGTCACCCCGCGCTCACCAAAACAAGTCCGGGGAGGTCCTTTGAGGGTGGCCAGTTCTAGCCGTCTGCAAAGGACCTCCCCAGCCTCCGGCACCTGTGACAGTACAAAACACAGCACGGCAGTTGGAAACTGCTGTGCGGTGTTTTGTTGCCGCGCACCTTAGAGGGAACAGTGGACCCAGGTGGCTACATTCGGCTTATAAGACACACTCAGATTTTCACCCTCTTTTTTGGAGTAAAAAAGTGCGTCTTATAGGGCGAAAAATACGGTATTTTCCTAAACTGAAACCACAATCTCAAGGACAATTTCAGCCAATCAAAGGGAATCTGGGAAGACCAGCAGATGTTTTGGTATCTGGAAAAAGACAATCCAAATGCTTCTTCGTTTCCATATAAATAGTTATAAATGGATTTATGTACGTACAAAAAATTTGTAGCTTTTACTGACATCTCAGATTTGCCTCTCTGGGAAGCTGCTTCAGTTCCTTTAATGATTTAGATAACTTTGGGCAGGATATCCACAATTGAACAGCAAGAATATCAAGATGGTGGCAGTGGTGGGTTCCTATTCGTTTGGACCGGTTCAGCCGAACCGGTAGTGGTTTGGCGGCCTGGGTCACTGGAACCGGCAGCGACCCAGGCCTGCCACACCCCCAAACTGGTTCTCCGGGCAGTGTCATCTTGTTTTTTGTTTCTGTGCATGCGCAGAACAATTTTAATTGGACTGTACATGCATGCTCAGGGCGCGCACCTGAGCAAACCAGCCTGCTGGAAGCGACCCTCCCCTGGATGGTGGGTGTATGATGTGATCCTTTCTTTACATGCATTATTATGGTTAAAGCAGCCATCTTGATTTTTGACACAATCTTTGTGAACTCCTATGTCCTTGGACCAATTAAAATGAGGAGGGATTTTAAAAATGCTCATGCAGATGTTATGCTGCCACTGGATGTTGCTGAATACAGTCCTTCTGGACAATTTAGAAATTAATGGAGCTAGCCAAGATGGGAACATTAACAACTTTGCTTAGAGACAATAATTTGACTAAATTTCATGTGACCTTGAGACCATTGTTAGATCTTAAAAAATAAGAGAAGACTCAATTTTAGAGTTGGGAATTTGAAGATTTGACTGGGTTTGACTCAAAAAACAGTGTACCTTTTAAAATATAAGATTATTCACATTTTATAATTTACTACATTTTAGATGAAATTAAGAGAAGAATATTTTATGAATGCTGTGTTTTTTTAGTATGTTGACTATTAGTATTTGAAAATATTTAATAAATTGGGATTATTTGTTTAAACCTTAAGAGAGGTGATTGTATTGTTATTATCTCTGTACTAAAAGTACATTGGAGGTCATTATTGTTGTATTTGTTTGATGTATAAAACTTTTTGTGGTCACTTTTCATTTTGTTACTCCCTTTCCCTTTTCCCTTTAGTTCATATTTTAATGTTTGATGTTGAAATGGAATAATTATTTTATTTTAAAAAATCATTCAAGACAACTGGGAAATGCAGAGGGCCTTCACTGAAAAAAAGGTTGATGACTACTAAAAGGTAAGCTCTTTCTCAAATGGCACGCCACTCCTGCTGGACTACATAGATATTTCCAAATAGCTTTCATAGCAACAATAGAGAAGTAGTTTTCTACTGTCTTTCTCTGGAATGTAGTCTAACGTCTGTATCTAGCTTACAGGTCTAAGATTTCTTCTGATCTGACCTTTCCTTCCTTCCTTCCTTCCTTCCTTCCTTCCTTCCTTCCTTCCTTCCTTCCTTCCTTCCTTCCTTCCTTCCTTATTTGGCTTGTGACATATCATACACGGACTAGCAATATATATATTGATATTTCATTTAGATTAGTAGAACCCAATATTTTATTTTTATAATAATACATATTATTATTCAGACACCAACTAAGATTGACACTGGTTAGCTTTTCCAGACAGGCCAAGTGCCACTTTCTGCAGTAGTCTTATAGTTACTGTTTAAATAACATTTATTTATCATTGTTGTCAATCTAGCTTTCATAGATTTGTTGCCTTTTTGGCAGACTAAATATTTTCCCAATGTGCTTATGTGTCTGGAAGGCAGCAGGAAGAGTAGAGAATATAATCTCACCAATTAAAATTTCATGATTTCATGCATAAAAGCAAGGCAGTACATAAAGTACACAGAGAATAATTTATGGCTTGACCTTGACAACAATAAAAATAAGTCTTCTGTTTCACAGATGGTGATGCTTTATTGTTGATTAAATGTTCTTCCTCCAAAAGCAGGCAACAGATACAGGGATCACGATTAGAGACCATCTCTTTGTTAAGCATTGATTTTCTTTCTATTCTGCAAGGTTGCCAGTAAATGATTCCAAACTGGACTCACTTATTTGATTAGGATGGTACTTCTAACTTTTACTTCCTGATCCAACTAATCTTGCCATCTGTTCATCTCAATCAGTAAAGCCACAATTCATCTGAATTGCTTCATCAAGCTGGCTTTTTACCTTTATATGCATCATCATTAAATAGGCTTTCTTTTCTCCAGCTAGATTTTGACATAATCCTACATTACCAAGTACTCATTGAATTATTCAATTATTAAATTGAGGCGCCTGGAAATATATCCTGGACAAAAGAATAGGATTCCCAAGAATCCCAAGAGTTAGGTGGAAACATTTCTCAAAATGTTTGAAAGGATTTTGGGTAAGTTTCAATTGTCATGGAATCCATTTCAAAATGCTGGGCATGAATTTAGTTTTCTTCCTACTTGGGTGAAAAGATTTTGAGCATTTAAAGAAAAAGACCACAAAGAGTTTTGAAGACTGTTAAATGGCAGGCATTATTTTAGTTTAATTATGAAACTCTAAAAACATAAATAATGTTTTTATGCTGGAAAGAGGAGGAGGAGAAGCTGAAGAAGAAGAAAGAGGAGAAGGAGGAGGAAGGAGAAGAAGCAATGATTTAGGCTGTATTAGCACAGGTTTCTAGAATGAGAAATTCCCTTCTAGTGCCTATATTATGTGCTGAAATAAAAAGAGAAATTCAAATTGCAAGACAAGAAGGGAACATAAGAACATCAACTTGAAGAACTGTTTGGATGAACTTTTACTTTCATCTTTCATCCCATGGAATGACTAAATTGTGCTTACATGTAAAGCTTGAAAAGGCACTTGAGAGGTGAATTGATTGTTTTTGGGGAAAAGTGGTCTCTTGATACCTTTCTTATTTCCTTTACATAGGAAAAACCTAAGCATCTATTTGGCCTGCTTCTCTTTTGGCATTGACTTTAAGACCCGCCTATTTCCTTCCCAGTCTCCCTGTGACTGCTTTTGAGCGTTTTGCGAGTGGGAGAAAGAATTTGGTTTGACACATTGCACTATAGATACGACCAGGGCAGCACATGTGCAGATGTGCTTGGTAGAGACTACTATTTTTTTACTTCATTCTTTCCCAAAATATATAGATACCGGTAGATGAAAAAGCATTAATATGTCCAATTTACTTTGATTTTCCTCTGTGTAAAGAAAATGCGATCCGATTTACAAATGTCAGAAACATTGTGGAGAAGTAGAAGAAAACTTCCCTTATAGGCATTAATCTTCTTAATGATAAGAAGTTAATTAGTGGCAGCTTATTCTTTTCAGGTACTTTGTCACACTATTTTCAATTAACACTCTATTGTCAAACCAACCTTATCCTGTAATATCTTTAGCTGCCATCAAATGTGTCCTGCTTGTACTTACACTACCCTTTTATTGAAGGACAGAAACACCAGGAGAGATTATTTTTATCTTTGAGGCCAGCTTTACATAGGAATCATTTGTTGGGGAAAATCTAAATAATTCAGTAAAAGAAACCTGCTTATTTTCTGGAATGCTAGATCAAGGAAAATGCAGACATCCTTAATTCAGGACAGCCTGTGTGTGTTTGTGTGTGTGTGTGTATACACACACAAACACATCCTGCTGATATCCAAGTCTCCTCAATATTCAATCTTGTGTATTGTGTATATTGTTGCTAGTTGTGAAGTTGTCTCCGAATTTGAGTTTCATCTTCAGGATCTGGCCTTCTAAAGAGCAGTCAGGGTTGATCTCCTCTAGGACTGACTGGTTTGATTGCCTTGCAGTCCAAGGGATTCGCAGGAGTCTTCTCCAGCACCATAGTTCAAAGGCTTCAATTCTTTGATGCTTATCCTTTCTTATGATCCAACTTTCACAGCCATACGTTGCAACTGGGAAAACCATAGCCTTGACTATACACACTTCTGTTGGCAGAGTGATGTCTCTGCTTTTTGGTATGCTGTCTAGATTTGCCATAGCTTTCCTCCCCAAAGAGACATTAAATCTTTTAATTTCTTGGCTTGGAGTCCAAGAAAATAAAATCTGTCACTACCTCCATTTCTTCCCTAACTATTTGCCAGGAATTGACACACAATATATATAAATATAAATCAATTCTGCTGATATCCAAGTCTCCTTTTCAGGCTTCAGATACTACTCAATGATGATGTTCCTGAAGTTTTTCTTTTTCTTTTTTCTTTTAATGTGATATTTGGCTATTGAAGAACTGTCGGTCTCATCTAAACTGATAGTATGAAATTAAAGCAGGCATCTTCCCTGAAGCAGTTTGGCAAGTTTGTGCTTTATATTACTTCAGCAATCAAAGAAATGATCAATGCATCTTGCTAAGCCTAGGCCTGCTTAACTATGTTTTATTAAATAAAGGTAGGTTCGCTTATTATGTGGAGTCAGAAATTCTGGTTTGTGACCCACAATGATTGGCTTCATATAGCATGCTAAGACAAAACAGAACAAGTCACAAACAGCTTAGCATACTTGCCTCTTTAAGTACAATGTTGATAATCCCTGAATTACACAAATTTGGCCTTGTGGTAAGAGAAAATGGGGGGCTCTTCAGCTTAGAACTCCAATGGCTTATTGTTTTGTTTTAACATTTATTTGTAGGTGTGCATGACTCAATATTTAAACTGAATTCACATGCTGTCTCTATATCATGCTTCGGTTATATTTTGTGCAATTACTAAAGTTGGCTGGATTCTCACATTTATTTTTCTTTATTTACATCCATTTATTTTTATCCTGACATTTTTATAAATACCTCAAGGAAGCAAACATACCTAATGCTCTTTCCTCTTCTTATTTTCCCCACAACAACCTTGTGAGATAAATTGGGCTGAGAGAAAGTGGCTGGCCCAAAGTCAGCCAGTTGTCTTTCATGCCTAAAACAGAACCAGAACTCACAATCATCCCGTTCCTAGCCTGGTGTCTTAGTTATTGAGCCAAAAGAGAAATTAGGCTATCATAGATTGGTACGACGTGTGACTCAGCCTTTCTGTAGATACTGTACATGCATTTCTATTATTTATCTGTCCATCCATCCATCAAGGGCTTGATTATTCAATGTTGTTAAATTGTAAGTTAGAATCAGTAATAGTTTAATAATCCATTATCTCTCGGGTGTCAAACTTGTGGTGTCATGTTGCTGTCATGTGCCGTTTTGTGGTGTTTTCCCCTTCACGGAGCTGGGGTGGGTATGGCCTGCGTGTGATGCATCCGGCCCACGGCCTGCCAAATTAACACCTGTGTATTATCTTCATGCTGCTAAAGTCAGTTTGGATCCAACATTTTGTGACTTTCTCATTAGAAAAAATGATAAAAATAAAGGTCTTCTCTGTAGCTCCCATGCCTCAGGAAATCAGGTTTGAAACAATGAGGGGAGTGATGTGGGATGTGCAATAAATAAACACAAAATAAAACATGGAGACTGCCTTCAATTGAAAGCTATTCTGCCAATGGAAAACATGGAAAACTCTGAAGTTCTAAGTTAGGGCAATGTTGACTGTATGCAATATTGTTAAAGGAAAAAGAGATCAGTCAGAGGAGCAAATAGCGGTGTATTTCCACTGCCTTCTTTGAATTTTCTTTTTCTTCCGCGCATCAATTTCCTATACATTTTTAAAACTGTTACTTCAAAACCCTAACCCTCATTCATACCAAACCAAGATAGGGTTATGATTATTATCAGGAAGTTCAAAAATAAGTCCAGCAAGTTTTGAAATTGTAATTTATTGCAACACAAGAACTTCAGGCTGAGCGACTTTATATTTTGCCGCACTGCGCTGAGGCCCATTTTCAAGATCTGTCCATGACCTATCAAGAGTGAAGTCTTGACCAATTGATATCCCTTCAAAATGCTCAAGGTTACTGTCTTATTTGCCACTTTGGTGTAGTTTTTAAAAAGACTCCCATCAATTTTGCACACATTCAGCCTTTATACTTGATGGAGATGTATTCCAGTATTCTGTTTTCAGTAAAAGAAAGACAGAATCATTATTCTTCATTTTGTAAAGAAGTACCGAAGAAATTGTGTGTGCACACTTTGCACTAAGCTCCAGTATGATTTGCTAGGTCTTGTTTTCTGCGTGAACTCCTGGTTTATTGTTTAGCATGCTGTATAAATCCAGTTAATTGGATCTTATCTATCAAATTACATCTGCGTAAAATACATAAACCATAGTATAGTACTGTCTAGTTTATATCCTATGCCTTCACCAAGATACACAATATATCATTTCGTTTTATTCAGTGACATAGCACTTTACAACAATAGACCCAGAAGTAGTGAAAGACTGCATGGCAGCACTACTACACAATACACCCAACCTAACCAAATACACAAAATCGAAATACGAGAAACATGAACCTTATCATCCTATGCCTCATTAGTTACTTTCAGTTGGATGGACAAATATACCAACAACTCAGAGGAATGCCTATGGGATCACCACTATCAGGATTCATAGCTGTCTGTGTCTAGAAACTATATCACTCCCATGCATACAACCAAAATTATGGATCTAGTATGTAGATGACACCTCTGTCATAATAAAAAAGGAACAGCAGGCGAAGATACATGAAACAATCAACGACATCTTCAAAAGAATAAACTTAACAAAAGAAGAAGAAAACAACAATACATTCTTCTTCTGGATATCGTCATCAGCAGTGGAAATGACGGCAAATTAGAAATACAAGTATCCATACTATCCATACTAACCAAGTGTTCCACTACCAAAGTACCAATCTCCCAACCCAATCTCCTACAAGAGAAGCTCTGTAAGAACTTTATTCAGATGAACGCAAGCATACTATAGCAATCCAGAACACCAGAAAGAGGAAATAGACTGCCTAACCCTAACCCAGGTAACTTTATCACAGGTTCCTGACCACCCAATCTATTATAGCACAACCAACACAAGCTATGAAAAAGATAGCACTGCTATGCCCAAAAAGCCACAGAAACAGCCAAGAAACTATTACAACCACATGGCATCACCATAGCACTCAAATCAACTTAAGCCCTCCATAACATCTTAGTAAACCAAAAGACCCAGTAGCCCAAGAAGAAGAAAAATGGAGTCATATACAACAAACAGTGTAAGAGCCACTATGTAGATTTAACTATACTTTCAATTGGGAAACTCTGAGCATCCTAGACAAAACTAAATGTTTGGCACTCAGACAAATCAGCCATCAACAGACACATAGAGATAAACAATAGTTACACACAATTCAAAAGAGACAATAAAAAAGCTAGAAAACATAAAGAACCAGAATACTTCTTTGCAAGTAATCATCCTAAGTAAGTAGGGATTAACGCTAGGAACAACAGCAGACAATCAAACAGAAAATGCTCTAATCTAGGGATCAACTCAGACAAACAAGCAGTAAACAATAACTTAATCAAAGAACCACCAAGGTGAAAACCACACTTCCACCAATTCTGTCAGGGCAAACCATATATAAACAGAGAGCAAACTCTTACTAAATATTTAGCATTGAAGATGTTCCCTAGCTGGATAATGAAACGTCAGGATGAAAACAACCAAGCTCTGAGAGCATCAAGGTTCACTCCACAGTTCAACCTTGAGCTACATGTGTTCTCTTCTATTAGTATTTCCTTCTTTTTTTGTGTTCACACAACACCCTAATCTAAGACTGCACTTGCATCCAGAAGCAAATGCCATTTTTGAATAGCACTACTGTAAGTGAAATTCAAACCTTGAAGTGAATTGTTCCAAAGAACCCTGAAAGCTCTGCAGTTGTTCTTATTTGACACAAAAGAAATGTATTTGTAGCAATGCCATCAATGTATCACGAGTTATTTTTTAATTCCATCCTCATCTCTGGTTGAAGATGCTTGTTTATGTCTTCTATGAGGAACGAAGTGTTGTTATTTGATGCTTATTATTCTAGAAAAGTACAGTCCATCCGAAAGGCATACTAATATTCTGGATTTATTTTATTCCAGGTTCTGATCAGTTCTTCTATTGAACATTGTAACTTCAGAAATCTTGCCGCCTATTGTATTTTTCGGCGTATAAGATGCACTTTCCCCCCCTAAAAGAGCGTGGAAATGTTGGTGTGTCAATGGGACGTGTGAAAAACGGCCCATTTTTCGCAAAAACAGTGTTTTTGCCTTCCCCCAGCCCTGCTGAAGCCTGTAGAATGCTCCTGGGGGCGAGAAGGACAAAACCTTTTTTTCTTACTTACCTCTTCGAAATCTTGGTGCGTCTTATACACTGGTGCATCTTATAGTCTGAAAAATACGGTAAGTCAGCAGAATGAAGAGACTCACTAGCTTATGTATTTAAAACTTCCTTCCTGGAAATAATAATTGCCCAAACTCTAGAAATTGATAGGTTGCAGTTAGTCAAAAGCTGTTCTCCAGATCAATATGGATCACTATCCCGTTCACTATTCTCTCAGCAGGTATTTCATCATTTTCTACTTTTGCTATGGTTGTCTGCTTCTGTAATTATTTCTGCATAAAATTTGTTATGTATTTCATTCAATTCCATAAAATTGCCGGGAGGGAAAGATTTTCAATGGTTGATCAATTATGAGTGGGTGCTGACAAGTTGGGGAAAGAGGAGTTGAATGAAATTGATAAATGAATAACCCTTGTTGTCTATTCTGTTTAATTAAATTATTGAAATCTTGTTGCAAGGCTCGTGTCCTTGTATTTTAAAACCTTATTTGATTTCTTTGCTGAAAAAAAAGCCTTTATATAAAGCAAATAATCTTATATAAATTCATTTCCCGAGTCCTCTTGTCCAATTTTTCTGTTGCTGTTCCTGCCTTGTTTCAAGAGATGGGAAAATACTGCCTGGCAAAATAGTTTCGTTGTAATGTGGGAACGGTTGGGACAGAATCCAAGGTCAGCAAAGAGAGTCTTTGGACTTTGGCCAAAACTATTTCTCTAACCTTTTCCTGTGAGCGGTGTCATATTATTTAAATGCCTAATGAAAGGAGACAACTGCTTGGAATGGAAAGCAGCTTAGAATAAATGATTTTTTTTTCTGAAGAAGTTAAGCTGCCTGCATCATTCATCTCTGCACGGGTGGCTTAACTATGCTTTGTTGAATATAGTCCACCTTTCAGATGTGTAGATTGGAATTCCCAGAATTGCTAGCAAAGGCCACAGTGGCTGGAGAATTCTGGGAATTCCGTACATCTAAAGGGTACCAGGTTGGAGAAACTATCATAAATCAAAATGGCTTTGTCCTTATGTTGCAATAAGACAAAAGCAAGCAAACCATTTGGAGTTCTGTAATAAGGTTCTATTTAGATGATTCATATATAATGTTATGCCATAAACCATGGCTAGGAAACCCAGGCTTGTTAATTCAGCCCAACATAATAAAGCCAATGTAAGAAAATCCACCTGGTGATTTAGCACAATGTGAAAACTTGCAGATAAAAATCCCATTTTTCAAAACCTTTATTCTTCCCTTACTGCTGCTGCTTTTCTAGCTGTCTATTACACTACAGCTGCTTGCTATTGATTTGTGTTAAATTTTTTCTGTTTATGCCACTTTGGATAATTTTGATTGGAAAGGAAATACAATATAAATAAATGCCACTACTCGTCAATGCGACAATTGGTAAAATAAATATCAAGCTTTCCCACAGATCACTTTCAAGGAAAGTTTGGATCAATACACTGGGAACAAAATATTGATCTCGTCTCCTTTTTCTAGCTTTGGCTCTCATGAATTTTATAGGTTTTATGATAACCTTGCACAGTTGAATGCACTAATAATAGCCAAAGTTTGGACACATCAAGAGGGAAAGATTGGCTTCTACGTATAGCAAGTACAGGGAGATGCTTTTAACATGTAAAAACCAAGATAGTAAGATATGGTACAATTCCATGTTGCTCCAACAAAATCCAACGCTATAAAGAAAACATAAGGATGCTTTACAATTTTCCAAACAATGAACCCACCTTTTTTGCATACAAAAGCACATGGAAATATAATTCAGTCATGAATTCTGGAGAACTGTAGCCTCCACTTTGAAAAGTTCATCACACCCTATCTTACACATAGTGAAACAGTAGATGTTGATGCTGTATGCAGGAAAAACCAAGAAAGAGTCATTATAATTACTGCAGTAGTCTCATTTCTTGTACATTTATAATATAAGGATGTGTCCATTATGAAAGAGAACAACAACAGCTCTATGCCCCAAAACATACAAACAACCCAGAATCTTTCTGTGGGATGAAGTGAATCATTGGCTGGGAGTTTTAGGAATGGCAATTCCAAAGAAATCATAAAACAGGATTTGGTTGTTTAAAGTGTCTCTCGCGATTCTTTAACTACATCCTTAGATGTTTGTCTCAGAACAGCCTCAGAACAGTGTCATCAGAACAGACTGCGTTTTATGGATTTTGTTAGTTCAAAAGTAAAATGTCACCTTGTCTTTCAAATATAAACAACAACCCCTTGCTGTCACCTTCTCCTGGCTCCTTTGGTTTATCTGGCACCTTTGCAAAATGTGTAGGATCCTGCTACTCAATACAAACCATTTGTCTGCCAAAGACAGAAACTTCTTCCTGTGAAATTTGGTTACTGGTGATAAACAGCCTTCTCAAATGCACGGCAAAACCCTCCCCTCTGACTGGGAACATAGGTGTTTGGGATATTGGGCTGAGAAAATGCAGCAGCTACAACACCAGAACTCTTCCCATTGTTTGTCTTTCAAGAATGCATACTTTGGTCTAGATGTCTATGGAGGATCTCAACCATCCAGTTCCTAATTCTTTCTTTCTTAGAATTCTTTATTTTTTATTGGCTAAGTGCGATTGGACACACAAGGAATATGTCTCCAGTGCCTAAGCTCTCAATGGACTTACAAACATACAGTGTGCATACAAACATAAGATCTTGGTGTACATATTTGGACATAATTAACATAATATCTGTGCATAAATAACTATACATAATTGTCCTAAAGGTGCTTCTTCCAAAGGCAACTGGACTTTCTTGATTTCTTTTTTCTTTGAAAACATTTTGCTAGTCATCAGAACTGAAGTAGCTTCTTGGATGAGTAGTGAAAAGCTTTCAAAGAAAAAAAAAAGAACCAGGATAGTCCAGTTACCTTTAAGAAAAATGAACTACTTTGCGATTACTTTGCTCTGAGTTCTCTTTAGCACGATTTGGTCCCATCCAGTTTGTCCACTCTTACAGTTATAACACAGAGAAATTCAAAGGCAGTTGTGAAGTGTGCTTTGAGCTATAAAAATGTCAAGAAGTCAGAGGACACACTCTGAGGTCAGTCTAAACAACCTCAAAGGTTAGATATCGTGTATGCTGTCCAGAGTCTTCCCATGTTAGATTAGAGCTCCCAGAATTTACAGGGAAGCATTGAAAATTATATATAGCCAAGCATTTTGCAAATTATTGTTCTAAATTGGGAATATCTGATATATTGTTTCTCCATTTATTTTCCAACCAGATTATGAAAGATGCAAAGTTGACAGTGACTATGTCAAGTCAGTTAATGGGTGGGCTAGACCTCATTTTCTGTGGACAAATATTACTCAGTTTTATCCTACAGGCCTTCTAGCTTTAAAGTTAGAAACATATGAAAGTTATTATCAGCGCACTATTTCATGACCTAGCTTTATAAAAGTCAATACTTTGACATGTGATTGGTGAGGTCATTGCCTAAACCCTATAATTATATTCAGGTGTTCCAATATCTGATGCTAGTAAGTCTTGACATTTGAGCCATCACAAGTATAATCTTTCATTGTTTGTTTCCCCTTTGTTCCTCTGTGGAGGCCCATAGGACCATTGGACTTTTTAAAAAAGGGTTCTGAAGACCCTACTCTGCATATTCTAATTGGAGATTTAGGGTATTAAATATGATATATGGATGCTTTTACATTTTTCTTTTGTTTGTAACATGAGTGATACATTTTATAATAACAGAATTAATGGTATAATTAAGCAACTGAAACGTCCATTGATTATTATGGATAGATGTAATAGAGATGGACAAAGATGAATGAAGGGCATTAAAAATTAAGGATTACTTTTATAAAATTGAACACTATTTGGTTCTGCCCCTTTTAATGAATATAATGAAAAAACAAAAAAAATGGACTCTTTATTGCCTAACAAAGGAAAGCATTTTCTAATATTGTAAATACATTGTAATTGCATTGTGTTATTTCAACTTCTGCCAATAGAAATCGACAAATCTTTTGCTGTGCTAAAGTTATTAGACATCAGATTCAAGCTAGAAGATTAATTGACCAGCGATGGGCACGCCTCCCAAGTTTTCTGCTTGTTTAACCTAGCACCTCAACAACACTTCATTTTTCTTCTTCAGCTCTACATAAAGTTCCTGAAAAGGCAGGTCAAATATTTGTCAAGTGCCCCTGCTTAAGCTTGACTGAAGAGCTATAGATTTTTAGGGGCTAGGGACAAATATGTTCTTATCTCTGAGGGTTTTCTTTTCCTTCTTCACAGTTAAGTTGCTGAGTACCTAAACCAGTCAAGATATTTTGATATATTAGGCAGAACATTCCAGAAGCATTTTCCCTCCTTTTAGGTGGTAAAAAAAAACACAATAAAACAAATTAAATGACTAATAATTTGCTGCCCTTTCCTGAAATCTTTTGCCTGAGGCATCCACTCTATCTAATGGGAGAGTTGGCCCCATTCTTGGATATGAAACAATATTTCAACAATATGAAATATAATTCTTATTTGTTCTGACTGATTATTGATCCAGCAACACTAGCACTGTAATGAAAATGTTGTAGTGATATAGTCTTGTATCTTTGAGATTAGAAAGCGGTGTACAGTCCCCCCCGTCCCCCCCCCCCCCAGTAATCCTCAGAGAAAGACAGAAACAATGGAAGAACTAAAGACAGAAAGCTAGATTTGGGGCAAAACTGAACAAAGGCCCGACTGAACTCAATATACTTAAATGCAGTTGCCAGAAGGAATTCCACCGGATGAATTAATGAAAGGCCCTTCTGTGAAAGACAAACTAAATTAACCCTTAAGGAGGTCACAGAGTGGAATATGGCCATTGTATTGTAGTCCTTGGATGGTGACCGCTTGGTATGTCATTGCTCAGTGTGCTGTGAATGACCAAATGGGAGGAATCCTTAGAATGGCTACAGATGAAAAGGAAGAGACTATTTGACACTAGATCCATGTTTTAAATGGTTTGATGATGTGATCGATACCACCCTGAAAGCAAACTTCTGATTGCAGGCTGGACAAGAAATGTTGGCTTAGGCTACAACCCAAAGACCATCGAGCCACCAGAATGTGATTGATTGATGTCCAGTTTTGAGCTGAGAAACATGCCACAAATGTAACATAACTCTAAACCCACCATAAAACAGTTTAAAAAAAACACCAGGTATATAAAATGCTATATTCATATGCATGATATTGCCCAGTCAATAGTGTGAGGTCGCATCAACCTGAGTCTCCAAATGTCTTGGGAAGTGCCAACAAAGATGTGAGGACTACAACCTCCTTCCAGATGCATTTTTCACCAGTTAGGATTCAGAGATACGGTACCTTTGATGCAGGCATTTATTTGTCTAGCCAGAAGGCCTGATACCTATGAACAGATAAATGTTAGTCTTGAAGTTGTTGAATCCCTTTCAAATCCCTTTCATCAAAAATGATGAAATATTGTGATTGCAAATTCCATGTTTTTATTATGCGTTGTATGAAGGATTTTTTTTTTCTTTATCTTAAATCTCCCACTGTTCACATCATAAACAATCCTGGATCCTTTTGGTATAAGTAAAAAGGAAAAAAAACTTTTTTTGGTACTTAATGTACAGTATGTGCATACATCCGTTTTCCCTACTCCATGTTACTTTTTAACTTAAACTTTTAACTCAAGTGCCTTGATTGATAATGTTGTTTGTTCTTTTCTACACATATTCTATGTCCAGAACAATATTTTATATTCCAAGGGTGATTGTGCCACAGTTTTTATCTGAAGAACTTCACAATATTGATCATTTTAATTTCAATCCTATTCTGAATGAATCCCAGTATAGAATTTGCTCTTCCATAGCAGTCCACACTGTGAAACATATCATTGGAGACCGAAATAGAAGGCTTCAATCAGGTCAGTTCTTAATTTAACCTTTAACCCTTCCCCACCTCCCCTTAAAATAATACCATGTTCTGGATTGTTACTGACCTTAAGGAAATTAATAGATGAATCTTTATTATTGAACTTTTGAAGGCACATGACTTGAGTAAAAAAGAAGGGATGAGAAACGTCTATGAATTTATTCATTTCACCTACTTCTGCTGACTGCCGGCTGCCTGCAATTTGGAAAATCGAATATCACCAGGCTCAAAGTTGACTCAGTCTTCCATCCTTCCGAGGTTGGTAAAATGAGGATCCAGATTGTTGGGGGCAATATGTTTGTAAATTGCTTAGAAAGGGGTGTAAATAGCACATATAAGTCTAAGTGCTATTACTATTTGAATCATATACAGAGGGGTTTTTGGTGCATAAAATATAGTTTATCATAAGGGGTTTAGTGCAGAGGTGGGTTGCTCCTGGTTTGGCCTGGATCGGGTGAACCAGTAGTAGTAGCGGGAGGCTCCACCCACTTGCCCGGATGCTTCTGTGCACGAGCGAACCAGTAGTAAAAACATTGGAAACCTACCACTGGCATAGTGATAAGCTAAAGTCCAATAACTCATTATTAGGAAACAATATTTTCTGCCGCAGAGGAAAACTACATCTTATAAATGTTGTTTAACCAAACCTCTCTAATTGTTTTTAAAAGAGAGCTGTGCAATGGCTTTCACTCCACCCAATTGACGAGCATGGTTGAAAATTTTCATAAGACTCTTTTTCACTATCAAAAAGGAAAAGGCTGCTTGGGTCAAGTCAGGAAAGCGTGAATCAATTAAAACTGCACTGGTTAGGAAATAGCATTGCTGCTTGATTGTGGTGAGCGTGGAAAGAAGCCGATGCTGCATCACTCTGTGGGCTGAAAGAGGTTTGGGAAACCCGATAAAAATTCAAGAAAAGGAAAGAAAAAAATAGGGGAGAGGGGGAGAATGCACTCCCTCCTTTGAATCTCATTTACTTCAAGATTGAAATTTAGAAAGATGAAATTGAATCTTAAGTCCCTGGGAAAATGTCTTGAGCAATTTTAACGCAGGAAAAGCATGAAGCTGAAAGTGTTGGCTAAGAGAAAAAAAACTTCCTTTTTTTGTCATCCTTAATAAAGTAGTCATACAGGTTAGGAGAAGGAAGACGTTGGGGATTAGGCAATTTAACGTATCCTAGTGGTAACAGCAAAGATGTCTTGATATTTAATCTAAACCTAGTGGAAAGTTGATAAGATTTTACATTGCATCAGTGTTGTGCATAAAATAAACTGACCCGCCCTTCCAAAAAGAGATCAAAGGTACCCCAAATCCATATATAAAGATGCTGGTGTCAAGGCCAAGATTCAAGGCAGAAAAGTCATTTTAAAAGCCAAAGAAAAAGTAGTTAAAGAAGACTTTGATATAAAATTAGGCTCCAAAAATCCCCCTTTGAGTGAAAGTTTAAATGCATGTATGGTTTGGTTCTGCTTAGAACAAGATAATGCATTGATTATCCATTGAAAGAAATACAGGTAATCCTCGACTTACAACAGTTCATTTAGTGACTGTTTGAAGTTAAAATGACACTATAAAAAGTGACTTATGACTGTTTTTCACACTTGTGACTGTTGAAGCATCCCCAGAGTGATGTGATCAAGATTCAGATGCTTGGCAACTCATACTTATGGCGGTTGCAATATCCTGTGGTCATGTGATTGCCTTTTGCGATCTTCTGACAAGCAAAGTCCATTGGTAAGCCAGATTCACTCAACAACTCAACAACTGCAATGATTCACTTAACGACTGTGGCAAGAAAGGTAGTAAATTGGGGCAAATTTCACTCAACAAATGTCTTGCTTAACAACAGAAACTTTGGGCCATAAGTTGAGGACTAACTGTAGTTTTAAGAGTCTATTCCATTAATCTGGAGAGGATTGTCGTACACTAACAATGGCTTGCAGAAGGATAGAAAGAAAAAAGATTAGGAGACCTGGGCAAACACACATTGGCTGTCCAATGCCCAGTGCTCCTTACAGAGACCTTTGTGGGTAGAATGAAAAAAGAACTGTAGACACCTGTGAAGGGAAGCCCACACAGCATCACTACAGTCCAGATACTCTGATAAAGCAAGGTAGCCAGGTATAGTATCTGTCTCCAGCCAAACCTGTTTGTGTTGCAGCTGTTCCTTTCAAGTAACTCTGTAACTATAGTACAAAGATCTGAAAAAGCTCTAAGTAGATTTGGGCGATGACTCCTGTAAACCTACTACTGTAACGCTCTCTACATGGGGCTCCCCTTGAGATGCACCCGAAGACTGCAGTTGGTTTAGAATGCGGCCGCGCGGGCAGTCTCGGGAGTCGCTAGATACTCCCACGTAACACCTCTCCTGCGCGGGCTGCACTGGCTACCTGTAGCTTTTCGGGTGTGTTTCAAGGTGCTGATTATCATCTTCAAAGCGCTCCATGGCACAGGGCCTAGTTATTTGCGGGATCGTATCCTGCCCCACACATCCCTTCGACCGATTCGCTCACACAGAGAGGGACTCCTCCAGGTGCCATCCACTAGGCTGTGCCAGCGGGAAGAGCCTTCTCTGTGATGGGCCCGACCCTCTGGAATGACCTTCCCCCTGATATTAGAACAACCACGGACCTCCGCTCCTTCCGTAAGAAGCTCAAAACCCACCTGTTTAATCTAGCCGGCTTGGCCTAATTCCAGCTCTCCCACCTCAGTCTGTATTTTTAAATTTCACGGGTTGGTCTTAGGCTAAGTTTTTAATTTTTATAAACTTGTACAGGGGTTTAAAGTTCAATCTGATTTTAACTATATTTATGATTATTTATATGGTTTTTAATTTGGTACCTGTACACCGCCCCGAGTCCCTTGGGGGAGAGGGGGCGGTCTAGAAATCAAATCAAATAAATAAATAAATAAATAAATAAATAATAAATAAATAAATAAATAAATAAATAATAAATAAATAATAAATAAATAATAAATAAATAAATAATAAATATAAATAAATAAATAAATAAATAAATAAATAATAAATAAATAAATAAATAATATAAATAAATAAATAAAAATAAATAAATAAATAAAAATAAATAAATAATAAATAAATAAATAAATAAATAAATAAATAAATAAATAAATAAATAAATAAACAAACAAACCTATCAGTGGCCAGAAGCCCAATATGAGAGGCTTCCCTGGGAAGAAGGATGATTTGACTTCACTGGGAATATTACAGAGGTATATGTGTCTCAATCTACTAAATCATATCCTTGTACCCAGAGGTTGATACACCGATGAAGGAAAAAAGAGAGAAGAGGCTTATTGAATAAGAATAATCTCTTTCTTCTACTACTACCCAGCTATGCACTTTGTTGTAATTGCCACAGCACAACGGTAAGTACTTCTCTGGACTGGCTTTAAGGAAGCCTCCTTTCTCCCTCCCTTGGCAACTTTTCAGGAATGGGAGATTTATTGGCTTCCAGTGAGCCCAGGAACCATAAGTGACCATATCAATGACTCTATCAGTTTTTCTTCCTTGTGGTAAGGCAAAGGTGGAAACTAATCAAGGAGATAAGCAATCTAGAGCTAAGGAGAAATTTCCTGACAGAACAATTAATCAGTGGAACAACTTTCCCCCAGAAGTTGTGAATGCTCCAACATTGGAACTTTTAAAGAAGAGATTGGATAACCATTTGTCTGAAGTGGTGTAGGGTTTCCTGCCTAGGCAGAGGGTTGGGACTAGAAGACTTCCAAGGTCCCTTCCAACTCTGTTATTCTATTCTATTCTATTCTGTTCTGTTCTGTTCAAGAGGAAAGATCACCACAGATCAGAAATGTGGGCTTGACGGCTTCTCTGATCTGGCATAATCAGATTAATAAGAATGGCAGTGATTTAAGACTAGCTCAAGTCAGGCTCCCTATAAAGTAGCAAACACACACCCTGCAAGTGAATCCAAAGCAGGCATCTTGCAAACCTGGTCAGCTTAAGAAAGTTTCCAGAAATCTCCCCACCCATCTTCTTTCTGCAAGAAAATGTAACCTGAAACAGGAAGACTGTTGAGGAAGACATGCCAGATGTGCAGAGGGGTGGATTTTCCCCACAGTGTCCTTTTGATCTTAATCGTTTTCTTCAACAATCAAGAACGAGCCTGAAGATCTGCACGTTGCCTATGAAGATTTCACACCTGATTTTGTGTGCTTGTCATAAGACTATATTACATAGAAGCTGACTGAAACTGAAAAATTGCCGTTTTGTAAAGTTAAATTGTTGTCACTGGGAAACTGCTGATAAATTAAGATTTGATTTCTAGTCACTGTGTAAGCAATGCTATTATTAAACAGACACTGTAATTCTTTCAAGGGTTTTGTACCTAAATAGGCACAAAATATTGTGCTGAACTTTCCTGGAAAAGAGTACACTCTAACCTTGATACTGCTATACAAACTGAACAACTCTCTGATCATGGTGGATTTCTTGCAGATGTTTCATTATCCTTGATACCCAATGTTAGGTAATGTTATCTAGTTGGGTAATGAAACATCTGCAAAAAACCCCACCAAGTTCAGAGAGCACCCTGAATATCTCCATGTTATGCCTAAAGGTGAAAAGTAGTTTGTCTTAACTGATGGATATATATATTTTTGGAAACAGAAGTTTTATTCTATCAAACTTTGGAAAAGACCTTTTTGCATCTGGTATGAGTCAATTTGTATGGATTAAGCTTATTCGTGTATCCACTGGAGAGTAGTATTTAGGACTTCGACTAACAATAATAACAGCAACTGAATGGAGTTAGACTTGCTCAATATTTGGTTGGGCCAGGAAATATCAGGGTTGTATGATAGGCTGAAAAGTTGAACAAAGTTTCCAGAAAAAAAACCTTGAAACACTTCACTTACATATTAGACCAAACCACATAGTATCAGGTAGAATCATAGTCATTTTTTCTTTTCTTTTCTTAGCTTATTCTCACATTCCATATAATACTGACAGCTTTTCTATACTGCACTGGCCTTAAAGGTTTTAATAGAGAACATGTGGGTGTTCCATCACTGGAGGTTTTCAAGAAGATTGGACAGTTGTTTGCCCAGAGTGGTATAAGGTCTCCTGCCTGAGCAGGGGGTTGGACTAGAAGATCTCCAAGGTCCCGTCCAACTCTATTATTCTGTTCTGATCTATGTGATGACTTTGCCATTATAAAATGCAGAATTTCCAACATGATTGCTTCTTTTTGTGAGTGAGCTCCTCATTATTATTTTGTTAGCTGTAATCTTTCCTTGGCTCTTCTCTTCCCATTTATTTATAGTGGTGAAGATTCCCTCATTTTATTTCCATCCTACATGGGACACAAGGATTTAGACATCGTTGATGTGGCCAAAAATGGCCCAATGTTTAAGGGAATATGAATGTTGCTCAGCATCAATAGGTGTTGATGCTCAGATTCAGTCCTGAAATTCAGCACTGCAGAATTCAGAACTATAGAAGACTGGGCTGGTCAGCTTTATCCAAGCAATGCAACAGCATGCTTTATCCATGGATCCAGAAAAAACAATGGTTACAGTATGAACATCCTCTTTAAAGCAACCAAAACCAGTTTGGTCTAGTGGTTAAAGCTTCAGGCTAGAAGCTAGGAGATCATGAATTCTAGTTGTGCCTTAGCCATGAAAGCCAGATGGGTGACTTTGGGTCAGTCATTCTCTCTCAGCCCAACGCTATTCATAGGTTTGTTGTTATGGGGACAATAGGGGGGAAAGTATGTTGGATATATTCACTACCTTGAGTTATTTGTAAGAATATTAAGGGCAGGATAAATAAATAAAGAACACTAACACTCTCTGAACTCCACTGAAGATGTTACCAAGCATGGTAATGAAATGATTGGAACCCAACCCACAAGCTTGGAGAACAAACCTTCATCTTCAAGCAAACAAACAAACAAACAATCATGATGGTCAGGTCTGAGAGGTGCAAAGAGCCTCCTTTTGGTGAACTGTCATCCATCCATCTATCCATCGTTGTCCAATTCCAACAGACTCTTGGTGGTATAGAAAACTGAAAAACCCACAAAAGCAGATAAAACAAAAAACCACACAAACAGTTCAACACAATTGCAACCCAAAAGCCCACTCCCCCAATGCAGTTATACATGAATACATTAGCCCTAGGCCTAATATCAATGCCAGATTCATTTCTTGAGGAAATTAATTAATTAATCACATTAATGCTGATGTCTCTTGACTATTTGCCACATATATTCCTGTCCTGCTATTTTCATTTGTTTAAGTTCTGTCTTTGTTGTGAAATCTTCTTGAAAATGTAAACATTCCAGGCTATTTTGTAACTTTGAATTACCTTTATAAAGATACAACCTAAAAATGGATTTAGTATCAATCAATCAATCAATCAATCAAACTTTTATTTATAAACCGCGCCCTTTCCTAAACAGGACTCGGGGCGGTGTACAGTCATTATTAAAAACCATATACATATCAAAATAGATGTGCATAAATATACATATACATAAGCATAGACATAGACGGAGGAGGTAGAAAATATACTGTACCATATTTAATTAAAATACAAATAAAATTAAAATTCCCTTAAAAATTCCACAATACGATGTTTGCCAGGAGGTGAAAGATGGAGCTATAAATCGGCTAAGCCAGCTAATTGGAACAGGTGGGTCTTAAGCTTCTGTCGGAAGGAGCGGAGGTCGTTAATAGTTCTAATATTGGGGGGGAGGTCATTCCAGAGGGTTGGGCCCATCACAGAGAAGGCTCTACTCCTAGGTGCCACCCGTTGGCACTGCTTGGCGGATGGCACCTGGAGGAGTCCCTCCCTGTGAGAGTGGATAGGTCGTAGAGATGTGTGAGGTGAGATGCGATCCCGCAGGTAACTAGGTCCCATGCCATGGAGCGCTTTAAAGATAGTAACCAACACCTTGAAACGCACCCGAAAAACCACAGGTAGCCAGTGCAGCTCGCGCAGGAGTGGTGTTATATGGGAATATCTTTTGTACTGTTGTAACTGCAGTCTTTCAGTTTTACTAAGGTATTGAGTCTTTTGTTTTCCCACTTCATTGACTATTTTGCTTAGTATTCAGCCTGAAAAAGCATTCTGGGGAAAGAAATCTGGAAAACGTTTGTGGCTTTGGCAACATTTAATATAATTGTAATAAAGGCAGCTTTGTGACTTTGTTCTCTCCTCAATATACCAATGCAGTTGTGTATGGTTTTTGCCAATTTTGAGAACTGTTAGACAAGGATTAATATATTAAAGGGGAAAAAAGGAGTGAGGTGAAAAGAAGTTCTTAGAGCGAAAACCCTCAAGACATATTCTGCTGAAAATAATAGAACTTTCCGTAATGTAAAAGTGAAGCATTAAATCTCCACAATTCCATGCCAACTTTGATTGGAAAAGTCTGCCAAGTCTCTTCTTGCTTGCAGAGTTTTGCATGTGTGGCTACGTTTTTTTTAAAAATCCCCTTTTTCATAAATACTTAGTACTACTAACCTATCATCTGCATATCTGCTTGGAGAAATGAACGTAAACTAACAGACCTGGGCATATCTTCACATACTGCTTAGACTGTCACAGATACTGTAAAAGTCTCTCATCACTTCTGGAACAAACCAAGACCCTGTCATGGCTCCTACTCCTTCTTCATCACAAAGCAATCCCTGCCCATGTTTTCCAGCTATGATTCTGCTCAAGTCCACCTTATAACCACCAGAGTAGTTGGTTTCAAGTATTCTGTTCTGGTTTAGGTAACAAGCATCGTTGCGATTGGCTGCATGGTTTGCCACACCCCTTCCCCTAGGTCAGGGGTGAGCAAACTGCGGCTCTGGAGCCGCATTTATCTCTTTCATCCCTCTGCTGCGGCTCCCTGTCGTTCAAAATATGCATCACAACTGCCAGTGTGCGACACCCGCTAGAACATGATTTATTGAGCTCTTTGACCCCGGAAGGCCAACCATGGATAAATCCAAGAAAAGAAAAGTTTCAGAAGAAAACAAAACGTTTAATCCAACTACATATGCTAGTTTTGTGGCTGCTCAGGAAATAGTCAGGCATGGGAAGAGTTTTGTGGCTCCCTGTGTTTTCTTTTCTGTGGGAAACAGATCCAAATGGCTCTTTGAATGTTTAAGATTGCTGACCCCTGTCCTAGATGGATCACTGTCCTGGGTTGCTAGGATTTCCACGCCTTTTTCTTTATATTTTCATTACAAGTAACACTTTCAAAAATGTAAGCTAAAGACTTCTTAAAATCCAAGGCTGATTCCAATAGTGCCCCATAGAGATTTGCCAGCTTCTGTAAAAGCTTTTGCTACACTCCATATAATCACTCTTTCTGTTTTTCCCCTTCCTTTCCCACCCTCTGTCCATGGTACACAGGATTTCTCCTTGGTTCTATAACTTAAAACGAAAAAGCTCTAGCTAGAAACATTGCACCCATCCTCTAAGCGTACAGGTGCCAGTGGTGAGGGCACTGAAAAGAGAGGAGCCTCTGACAAGTTCCTTTGCAGGAATGATGGACTAGCCCAGTTTATTGGGGCAGGGTTGGTACAATGGAGAAAGAGAGGGAGAGGGAGGGGGAAGGAGAGAGAGAAAGACAGACAGAGAGAAGAGAGAGAGAGAGAGAGAGAGAGAGAGAGACTAAAGCAGGGGTGTCCAAACTTGGGAACTTTAAGACTTGTGGACTTCAACTCCCAGAATTCCCCAGCCAGCATGGCTGGCTGGGGAATTCTGGGAGTTGAAGTCCACAAGTCTTAAAGTTCCCAAGTTTGGACACCCCGGGACTAAAGGAATAAAGATAATAAGGATGTAGTGAATAAGGAAATTGTGCGAAATTAAAATGACCAAATACAGGAAGTTGGAAGGAGGGCACCCATGAGTGAAAGCAAATGTGGAGGACTGGAGAGGTGGAACCAATCCCTAAAAGTAAAAGACACAGGAGACCAGCCCACACCAAAGTCATCCAATAACACTTGATGTCCCTACATAGAAGGGAGGGACAGGAAGCAGGAGAACAACCAATCTGATCCTGTACTGGCCTGAGTCCAGTCTGAGCCCCAGGCTGATTCAGTTGCCAACTTGCATCAATCCAGCCTGGAATTTCAGAAGCCACCTGATAAAAAGCTAAGCAACAATGGAAACCAGCAGCTTAGTCTGCTGTGCAGAAATGCTTTTCATATGACGTATACGTTTTCCATGTATTAACCAAGTGAATAAATTTGTGCATCTGGCCCTGCCCTGAATATGCCTAAGCTCAAATGAGCCTTTTAACCCAAATCCTTTCTGTCACTTTATCTTTAGTGCAAGGTGATTTTCTCAGAATTTTCAAAGCAGATCGCAGGGCCGTGCGTTGGGGCTACATATAAATGCAATTAAACATTTGACAACATTATTAGATGTTGTTAATCCATGTGATTTGCTAATGTAAATGAGCTTTCTTTCTTTCCCTACAGCGTCTCAGTCTCACAAGCATATATGGAGCTTCAAATGGAACCAGGAATGGCGGCTTGTAGTCCGTGAACGCTGCTTTTCATTATTGCTTTTTTTTATTTGCTTTTGTGGAAGGCTTGAGAAACCAGATCCCCCCCAGCTATTGTCCTGAATAAAGCCTATACTTCTGCAATTTAATGAACACTGCCTGCACAGAATTTGAAAGAATAAGGAGTCAGCTGGGACTGCATCAGCCTAGACATATCAAATGTCAGTGTTGATTGTATTTGGAAATTAAAGAGTAGGCAGCTGAAAAAGCTGCAAAACTAATACTTGATGCTGTCCATTTCTCCTCTCTGTACATGCTCCTGGAGGCAGAGGTGGGATTCACACAGTCCTCCAGGTATTGTTAAATGTCAGCTCTCATCTGCCTTTATGAACCTGATCACTGGTAAGGGATGATGGGTGTTGTAGTCCAGCAACAAACAAACCCAGGTCCTGAATGCTTAAAACAGTGGCATTAGCGCTAGTACTTAGGCTTATATACTTCCCTTTGTGCTTTACAGCACACTCTGGGCAGCTTACAAGGTAGAAGAATTATTGCCCCAACAATCTGGGTCTTCATATGATCAACCTCAGAAGGATGGAAGGCTGAGTCAACCTTCAGCTCTGTCAGGATGAATTCCAGGCTGTGGGAAGAGTTTGCCTGCACTTTAACCACTGCCCCACCAGGGATCCTAAAGCACATGGATGCAATTCTCACATCATTTCAAAAAGATGGTTTCTCTGCGGCCCATTCATTTCTGGTTATCAGCAGTAATTGTCACAGCCAGCTCTACTTCAGACTATAAGTGAGGCAGGGGCGGGTTCTGGCTGGCATTACTACTGGTTCAGTGGGCAAATTTTTTTGCTCTGCGCTCATGCGCATTTGCACCTAAAAAGGTCTGCGCATGTGCCAGTGGTGGGATTCAGCCAGTTCGCACCACTCCGGGAGAACCTGTTGTTAACTTTCTGAGCAGTTTGGTGAACTGGTTGCTGGAAGAAATCATTAGGGCAGGAACCGGTTGTTAAATTATTTGAATCCCACCACTGGCATGTGCACAGCATTAGAAAATGGGAAAAAATACATTTTTTCAATGAAGATTGTTCTGTGCATGTGCAGAACAGAAAATCAAGATGGCACCACTGAGAATAGATCCGGTTCGGGTGCGTGTCCGGCCGAGTTACTACCTACTCGGCTGAACTGGTCTGAACTGGTAGGAATCCACTTCTGAAGTGAGGAATGTCATGAAAGATCCTACCCTACATAGCATTTCTGTGAAATGTACAGGGTGTCATACCTGCAGTTATATTCCTTTTTAGGATCCACACTGCCACACTATTATTTCATTATGCTGTTTCGTTAATGCAGTAATTGGGAGGGGGAATAGAAAGGAGTAGAATTGTGGAATGTGTTGTTGTCATTCCTTTCTAGAAGCCCAAGGTCATCTTTTGTCTCTGCACCTCTGCACCTGACCGGAACCAGCTGGGTGGAGATGCCAGCGTGGCTGAAGATGATTGGACCATGTGATGGATTTATGGGCGTGGGGATAAGATCATGAACTTTCAACTGGGTGGAATCCCAGGAAGCTTTTAGATTTGGGATTCTACAGTTTGTTGCCAACATGTCTGTCTTATTAAATTGGAACTTTAAGGATAGCTCTGGACTCTGATTTAATTCTGCATGATATTTGGAACGCTGACACAGAGATCATGTAAAGCGGTTCTTCCTAAGGTCCAGGACCACATACAGATCCCGGAACCCTTGGGTGAAATTTCTAGCATTTCCAGCCAACTCTTAATATTTAAGGTGAAAATTATCCAGCGCATAGAATTATCATATTCTTCACATTTAATTCATTTAATTAGAACTGGGGTTTAGTTTGACATTTAATTACAGATTTCAACCTGGATGGCCTCCAGGTAGTGAGACTGCCAGGGCCACCAGCCCAAACCAGCATGATCATTGCTATGAATTCTGGGAGTTCATGTTCCCTGGCTTGGAAGACGTTGAGGCTGGGGAAGACTGGTGCAAAAGGTGTCACATTTTGTTGTTGTGTTACCAGCACAGCAGACAAAGTTTAGGCTAGACTCCAGCTCTTTGTAGCTGTTAAAACAAAATGAATCTGAACATTTAGATGCAGTTTGTGGTGGCACAGCATGTTTTCTACCATGCTTCAATGCACATTGAGGTCTGTCTGAATTTTACGGAAAACCGCAGCACCAAAGGAACATACAAGGCATATGCACCTGTTCATTTGGCCCTGCAAACGTCACGCTAGTAAACAAAGAACAAGAAGCGGTGAAGTAGTTGAAGTGTTAACTCTCTTCAAAGGAAGCTGCTCATACATGCAGACAGCCAATGTGGCTGTTACTTTTCTTCTCTTAGTCTCCTGCCAACCACCATGCCTGACAGTGTTTTCCTTCATGAGAGGATGGTGGTAGGTGGCATTGGGTCATCCATCACATGAAAGAGCAGCCTCATCATTCGACAACAACAGCAATTTCAGAAATCAAGGCCTATCTTTTCTAATACCACACAACACTCTTATTTCCATGAAGAAGCAAATAGCTTTTGTAATGGACCACTTAAGAGACTTGCTTTATTCCTCCCCCCTCCCGCCGCAGTCAATTAAACGACCCTCTGCTCTTTCTTCAGATGTCTGGGTTTTCCTCAAGATCTTTATTTCCTTTGCCTTTCTCTGTGTAGGAAGTTAGCACCCACCCCTCTACTAGAAAAATGAAATATTCTAGGAAATATTAAAAGGGTAAAATATTATATTACCCTGGATGAGAAAAGGAGAAACATGTTTTTTAAAGACAAAGCAGCTTCCTGCAGCTCCCTGCCCCACCCCCTTCGGCTCCAGGGTGATGAGATTAAGACATGGCCCTTAGAACATGGTAGGATTAGCCCTCTATCCATCTCACCACATGGCACCTGGGGAGATTACATCACCCAGCAAGTCTCAACCAAGCCTGGGACTCAGGGCAGCTGACAGAGTTGTCCCTGCATGGCCCAATGGGAGTCTCACAACCAATCAGAGTACATGCTCAAATTCACAAGCCCAGAGAGGGTATAAAACTCAGGCACTCTCAGTTTCTCTGCCCTTTTTCTTTCTTCACCCAACACCTTCAAGGTATCTGATCCTGTCCACCATTAAAGCCATCTTTCCAAAGAGCCACCATGTTTCCATTGTCTTTTTCCCTACTTGGAACTAAAACCCAGAAGGACATTTCTTCCAACATCTGGATGTCAGGCCTTTCACTGGAACAGGTCTTTCTGTGTACTCTGCAAAACTTTCTTTTGAAGCTAAGCTGAAATGACACCAAAGAATGACACAACTTACTGTATTTGAGCAAAGTCTTCCCAACCCTGAAATAACTTGAGAGTGACTCCACCAGACCTATTGAAGGGAATTTCACAGAGCAGCCACTAATCAAGTTGCCACAATTATTTGTGGGTAATTCACACATTGCTTGTATGAGACGAGGCCATTGACTGGGCTGTGCGGTAAGATACAACAGGAATGATGAAACAGTATGTGCTATATTCCTTTCCTCCCCGACATACGACCGGGGATTCCCTCTGTTGACAGCTAGCAACAGCCATGCCGCGCCTTAGCCAATCAGGCGCGGCTTGGCTGAAGGCGGGCTGTTCTGCTTCCCTGATTGGTTTCTCGGCCTTACAGCTCTTCGTATAAATAGCTGTCAGGCAGAGAAACGGAGTTTCTCTCCTGTATTGCTTGTTGCTGTTACATTCGAATAAAATGGTGTTGGACGTTCCTCAGAGTCTCTTGCCTCATCTTTCCCCACTCTTCTTCACTGGCGATGAAGGTGGGATCTCCCTGAGGCGACAAACCTGACGGAACCCAACCTCTTCGCACTGCCGCTTGAGTTTTAGCCGCACAACTTCAAGCCGCTATGTCATCGCTTCCTCCGTTCGCTCCTTTCGGAACCGATGGAGAAGGATGGACTGGATTTTTAGAGCGCTTCGAGTGCTTCCTGCGAGCCAACGGAAAACGGGGTATTCCGATGGAGGAGAAATGCAGCTTCTTCCTCAGTAGCTGCGGAACCCCGATGTTCAACGCCGCCCGGGCGTTGGCAGCCCCTTTACCAGTCCACGATCTCAACTGGGATACGCTAATGGCCAAGCTGAAGGGGCATTACGCCCCAACCCCGTCAAAGATTGCCTGGCGGTACGCATTCCGCCAGTGCGTCCAGAAGCCGCACGAAGACGTCAGCCAGTTCCTCCAGTCCTTGCGGACCACGGCCATACCCTGCGAGTTCCTGGACTTGGAGGACAACCTGGTGGAACAATTCGTCGGCGGGGTCAAGGACCTCCGGCTGAAGAGGCGCCTCCTGGCTCGGCCAGAAATCACCCTGGCCGAGGCGGTCGCTGAGGCACGGGCGGTGGAGTTGTCCAAGCAATCCACCGCTGAAATGGACCGCCACCAGCTACCGTCTCTTCCAGCACGCACTTGCCTCATAGATCAACTCGTGCCGTTGCCCAGCCCGGCCGAAGAAGAGGAAGAGCTAGTGGCCCGTCTGGCGGAGCTGCAGAGACGCCGCAATCCGAGACCTGCGAGCCGGACTGTGACAGCCTGCCTAGGCTGCGGGGACAGCCACGACCGGGCAGCCTGCCCGTTCCGGGCGTCCATCTGCCGCCGGTGCTCAAAAAAGGGGCACCTGGCCCAAGTTTGCCGGGCTGTGCTGCCTCCACCACCACCCCAAGGAGCCACGGGCCAGCAGATGACAACAGGACCGCAGCAGCCCCGCCGCCAGCCGCGCACGAGAGCCAGCTGCTACGCCGTGGAGCCAGGCCCAGCAGCCGCCCCTGCTGAGGCGATCTACCAGGCCTCCGCAGGTGCGGACAGAATCAAGGCGTCAGTCCTCATTGAGGGCGCGCCTTGCGTGATGGAGGTGGACTCCGGCTTGTCCCGCTCCATAATTGCCTGGGCTGACTTTAACAAACTTTGCCCCGGCGTCCTTAAACACCAATTGACTGCCAGCCCCGTGGCCCTAAGGGACTATCAGGGGTCACTTATCCCAACCCTGGGCTGCTATACAGTTAGGGTTGAATACAGGGGGTTTTCGGGTTGCCTGTCAGTCCTAGTAGTCGAGAAGCCCCTCCCCGCATTGCTGGGGCTGGATTGGCTCCCCGCCCTTGATCTCTCAGTGCAGGGGGTGCACTCCATCTCAGACACGCCCCCTGACGTAGCCACTGTCATCTCCGCCTACGCGGACGTCTTTGATGGCCAGCTGGGGCTGTACAAGGGCACCCCCATCTCTCTTAACTTAGATCCCCAGGTTGCTCCCATTAGGCTGAAGGCCCGCAGGGTGCCTTTTGCCTTAAGGGCCAAAGTTGATGAGGAGATTGACCGTTTGCTGGCGCAGGGCGTATTGGAGCCTATTGACTACTCACGTTGGGAGACCCCAATAGTGGTCCCCGTGAAGGCCGACGGCTCCATACGCCTCTGCGCCGATTTTAAATCCACCATCAATTTGGCCCTTCAGGCAAACCCCTATCCAGTCCCTGTCGTACAGCACCTGCTCCACTCCCTGGGGCAGGGCTGTATTTTCACGAAACTGGATATGGCGCAGGCCTACCAGCAGCTCCCGGTGGATGATGAAGCGGCGGCTGCGCAGACTATCGTCACCCACCGAGGGGCTTTCCGTTGCCGCCGCCTCCAATTCGGCGTTTCTGTAGCCCCGGGGATCTTCCAGAGCCTCATGGAGCGATTGCTCCATGGGCTCCCTGGCGTTGTACCCTATTTCGACGATGTCCTGATCGCTGCGTCCAGCCGCTCAGGACTCCTCGAAATATTGGGGAAGGTCCTCGACCGTTTTAGGGGCGCAGGTCTCAAATTAAAGCGCAGCAAATGCTAATTTGCTGTGCCTAAAGTGGACTTCCTAGGCTTCTCCATAGACGCCCATGGAATCCACCCCACCCCTGCTAAAGTCGCAGCCATTAAGAACGCCCCCACCCCCGCCTCTAAGGCGGAGCTGCAGTCGTTCTTAGGGCTTTTAAATTTCTACGCGCCATTTTTGCCGCACAAGGCGTCACTAGCTGAGCTGCTGCATCGGTTGCTCGACCGATCTGCGGCCTGGCGCTGGGGCAGCCGCGAAGCGCATGCGTTCGCGGCTGTCAAAGACATGCTGACGTCAGAGGCAGTCCTAGTCCAATATAGTGACAGGATGCCCCTGACTCTAGCGTGTGACGCCTCCCCCGTGGGTTTGGGGGCTGTCCTGAGCCATGTCCTCCCCAACGGCTCGGAAGCCCCCATAGCTTTTTATTCCCGGACACTCTCTCCAGCGGAGAGAAACTACAGCCAGATCGACAAGGAGGCTCTGGCTGCCGTGTCCGGGGTTAAAAAGTTCCACGAGTACCTCTACGGATGGCATTTCACGCTCTTCACTGACCACAAGCCGCTCCTTGGGCTTCTGGCCGGTGACCGTCCGACCCCTCCCATCCTGTCACCCCGGATGACGCGCTGGGTGGAGTTCCTAGCGGCATACTCGTATGCCCTGGTCTACCGCCCTGGCAAGCAGCTGGGGCACGCTGATGCCCTCAGCCGCTGCCCCTTGCCCGTCTCCGACCCGCAGACAGTGCCTTGCCTTTCTGTTTTGGCCATTGCAGACCTCGCCTTGCTGCTCTCCGCGGGCGATGTGGCGGCAGCATCTCTGGCCGACCCCACCCTCTCCCAGGTGATGACCTGGGTTCTGCGGAGATGGCCTGGGGGGCCGGTGTCGGACGACCACCGCCCCTACAAGGCCAGGCAGCTAGAGCTGTCCCTCCACAGTGGGTGCCTCCTGTGGGGGGACAGGGTGATCATTCCACCCACCCTGCGTGAACAGGTGCTGTCTCGCCTCCATGAGGGCCACCCTGGCATAGCGCGCATGAAGGCGCTGGCGCGCAGCTATGTTTGGTGGCCCCGTCTGGACGACGAGATAGCTACCTGGGTTGCCAGGTGCTCGACCTGCCAGGTCTCCCATCCAGCGCCTCCGGTGGCCCCGCCGCGGGAGTGGGAGATTCCTCGCGGCCCATGGTCACGCCTCCACCTGGATTACGCTGGGCCCTTCCGAGGCCAGGTTTTCCTGGTCGTGGTGGACGCTTACTCGCGCTGGGTGGAGCTCATTCTCATGACCTCCACCACAGCCGAGGCCACTGTCCGAGCATTAATGCGCCTGTTTGCCACCCACGGCTTGCCAGACGTCGTTGTGTCAGACAACGGGCCCCAGTTTGCGTCCGCCGTGTTCCAGGAATTTCTGGCCACCCAGGGCATCCGGCACACCCCAGTCGCCCCCTATCATCCGGCCAGCAATGGCCGGGCGGAACGCGCTGTCCGCTCGGCCAAGGACGCCCTTGGACGAATGGACAAGGGCGACTGGCCCACGAGGGTGGCTGCTTACCTCCTGGTTCAGCATTCCACCCCGTGCCCACTGTCAGGGAAAACCCCTGCTGAGCTGCTGATGGGCCGGCGCCTGCGGACCACCTTAGATAGGTTGCACCCAACCTATTCTGAGGCACAGCCGAGCAACCTGGGACCCCCTCCCCGTTCCTTCCTTGAGGGCGATCCAGTCTGGACAAGGGCCTTCTCAGGGGATCTTAAGTGGGTGCCTGCCACCATCACTTCTGTAACCGGCCCCTACTCTTACAGGGTCCGGACAGCCGACGGTGCAGACTGGCGCCGCCACGTGGATCAGTTAAGGCGTCGCCAACCTTCGGATCCACACAACAACCCTGCAGGGTCGGCCTTTGCCATTCCACCGCAGGCCCTGGGGTTGACGCCGCAACCGATCCCTACACCGTGGCCGTTGCCCGGGCCGCAAGACGTACCAACAGAGACTGGACCTGGCGCCTTCCGCCTTCCACAGCCTTCCAGCGTTCCAGCCCCCGTTGGGCTACCAGTTCCGACATTGCACCCCGCCTTGGCCTTCCCTCAATCAGGCCAGCCTTTCCCTAATAGTAATTCAAAATTCCCTGACTCAAGCCCGCCAGCGGCCGTGCCACCCCGGCCCTGCCTACCAGCTCCTGAGTCTCCGCCTCCGCCTCCGTCTGAGATAGGCCTTCAAGATGGCGCCCGGAGCTCCACTCCCTTCAGGGAGGAGCTCCCACGGACACCACCTCCTCCTCCGACGGTCTGCCCAGTTCTGAGGCGTTCTGGGCGTGTCCGACGCCGCCCTGCCTATCTTAGCGACTACGCATGCTCCGCTTTCACGCATGCATCCTCGCTAGGGGGGAAGGAGTGCTATATTCCTTTCCTCCCCGACATATGACCGGGGATTCCCTCTGTTGACAGCTAGCAACAGCCATGCCGTGCCTTAGCCAATCAGGCGCGGCTTGGCTGAAGGCGGGCTGTTCTGCTTCCCTGATTGGTTTCTCGGCCTTACAGCTCTTCGTATAAATAGCTGTCAGGCAGAGGAACGGAGTTTCTCTCCTGTATTGCTTGTTGCTGTTACATTCGAATAAAATTGTGTTGGACGTTCCTCAGAGTCTCTAGCCTCATCTTTCCCCACTCTTCTTCAGTATGCTCCTTAGCTTTGGCTATTGCTGCTTTTTTATTCCACATGCCAGGGTACTTGTTTGTAAGGAAGGATACAAATTTTCATTCTCCAAGAATAATTAAAGAAGAAGAAATTCCAAAAGATGATTGCATTTAGTAGGTAATAACCTGTGTCTGGCATATGCTTCTTGTAGTGATCCGTTGGACATGTTTGGTCTAGTGGTTAAGGCACCAAGCTAAAAGATTCTGAGTTCTAGTTCTACCATATGAAAGTCAACTGGGTGGCTTTGGGCCAGTCACTCTCTATATCAGCCCAACCCACCTCTTAGGGCTATTGTGAGGAAAAGAGGAGGAGGAGGAGGAAAGAGTATATGGTGTGTTCGCCACCTTGAGCTATGTACAAAATAATAAAGGCAGGATATAAATTAAAAAATAGCATAAAAATAAAATATCATCGCTTTGGTCCATTTGAGATGAGGGGTCCTAGTAATGTTAAATGATGAGTTTCTGTCATTGGGTTATGGGATTTAGCTCCAGTCATTAACCCTATTAAAGTGAAATGAGCTAACTCTGGTCTGAATCAGCAAACCCAGAGATAATACTGATAGAAAGGAATATTTATAGCTCAGGGTTGAACTGTGGAGTCCTTGGTGCTCTCTGAGCTTGGTGATTTTCTTCCAGATGTTTTATTACCAAGCTAGATAACATCATCAGTGCTAAAGAACAAATCCTATTTCCTTCTAGTATTGATGATGTTACCTGGTTTGGTAATGAAATGTCTGCAAGAAAGCTACCAATCTCAGAGAGCACCAAGGACCCCCCCCCCCCCCCCGGGGGGAAATGTCCCAAGAATGAGCTCAGTTTCTTTCTGGGCTCTTTCATGCTTCACTTAGCATCCAGTACTCCTCTTGCATTTTGGTTTTGCAGAGCTTGCTTTGGGATCCAGATGTAGACTAAACTACGGCTTAATTTAAATCTGGTTATGAAAATAGGCGAACCTCAAAGTATTGTTTATAAAACTCAAGTTTTCTAAATTTCAATCATTAAGACCAACTCCAAGATTGACATTATAAAATACAGTTAAATCTGAAATGCCAACAGAAATGATTCCACCATCCTAGGATGAGAGGGAAATGAAGGCAGACAAACTTAAGTATTCTTTGTCATATTACGCTATAGTTTGGTATTTTATCTGAATTATTAGATAGATAAATAGATACGAAGGAGGATAAAAAAGGTTTAACAGAACTGTACAGCTGAGTAAATAGTTTAAAACCCCTACAAATATCCCATAAAATTACAGCTACTCTCGGTATGGCTGTACCGGGCTGTACCTCCCAGAACCCACCACTACACCACCATCCCACTAACCTGCTTTCCAGCTCCATTCTCCTGTTCAGGGCAACAAAACAAAATCAGCTGTGAGGCAGTGGGGGTGGGGCCAGCCTATTTGCCAGTTCTCCGAACTATGCAAAATTTCCACTACTGGTTCTCCAGAACAGGCTGAATACCACCTCTGGTGCACACCGCACACATATAAACATGGCTTGTGAGATAGCAAGAAAACATTAAGCAACAACTTAAAAGGATTTGTAGAACACTCTTCCAAATTACTAGATTTTGGGATAATGAAATTATGCCTAATGAAGGACCTGGTAAATTTACAGGTAGTGGTGGCTTAAAACTGCATTTTCAAGTGGGAGACAGTATCAAGATTGTCTCTAGGTTTTTTATTCAGCTGTATTCTTTTCAGGATTCGTAGGCTAGCCTAAAGCTGCTTGGAGACCTACAAAACTCACTTAACAACTTTGTCACTTAGCAACAGAAATTTTGGGCTCAATTGTGGTCGTAAGTCAAGGCGTACTACCTAGCAATGCATCCAAATTATTCCAAGGAATTCGAAGCAACTTCAACGTTTGCCTTTCGCCACCTTTAATTTGATCTAGTTAGCCCAAATGGTTTTGTTGGGCCATAAAAACCAATATAAAAGCTCTTGTAATAATATTTTGGTGACTTAACAAATTAGCACTTCTTATTATTCAAAAGTTCCTTTGAAGAGTTGGCTGATACGTCATATGACCGGCAGTATGACCACTGCATTGTTTGTGCTTCAGATGTGAACTTTCTTTCACTTCAGTTATTGTTTGTGGACGTCTGGGTCACCCCGTGTAACAGCTGGAGCTTCCTGTTTTGAAATTCAATTTCAGTCAAGCATGGAAAGAGAGGGTAAAAAAAAAAAGTTGCATCTTTTCTCCCCACTTGCCAGCTTAACATGACTGGGGAAGAGTCGGGCTCAAAGGCAACTGGTGTAAGAGAACAGATTTCCCCAAAGGGTGCCAGAAGATTAGGTTGGCTTAATGGGGGTTGCTAGAGGTTTTCTCAGACTCGTGCATCCAATTTGTTTCACCGGTTCTTATTTACAAGTTAGCTGGTTGCTGTGCACTTTTGTTGTTTGTTGATAGAAAACAAGGGAGTCTCTCCCTCCTTTGAATGCTGCCTGGGTGTGCCACAGGGAAACAAAAACAGACAAAATCTTCTTCAGATAGTCTTGGACTTCATCCAGCTACAATTGCATCGAATATCACCTAAGTAGTATAATAATACTACCCATCTGCTCATGTAAAATTCTCCTTGGCAAACTGAAAAGGAAGAGATGGGGGGGGGGGAGCTTCTGGTGCATTGCATGTTTTGTCAGTTGGGCTGATTTTTTGTTAGAAAGCTTTTAACATTATACATTTTTAACGTCATCCTTCACCTTCTCCCTGAAATGATGCACTAGGTGAGGGATTTGTATTTATCAAATGAACCTCTCCACATTATAGAGAATAATATTATTCGCAGACTCCTTTTTCTTCTGGTGTACAACTTGTAGACATCTTTTCATTTCCTTTGTCTTGAGTTTTCAGAATATAAAGAAGCACTTTTCTGAAGTCTGAAGTATAACCCCCAGTTTTATCCCACCTATGTGAAGACTACCCAGCGATCAAGAAGGCCAAGAGATGGGCCAGAGAAATTAACAATAGAGTGAAGGCATTGAATAATATACAATATCCTCAGCAGAAAGCAAGGAACAGCTGACATCAAGTGACAAGGATATCCGAATGCTATAAATAGGCTACATGGGTAACATGTACTTCACAAGTTGGATAGATTCTTTGAATTGTGTTGAATGTTGCATGAATTAATAATTTTATGTAGAAAGCAAGGGATGTGAGCAAGTTTATTTTATTTATTTATTTGTCAACAGGTACAAGGTAACAGGTATTAGTATAGACATGGACATTATCGCATGAGATTGGTACGAATAGATGGATATAAATAAGTACAACATGGCCATGAACACATAAAATGACTACATATCAATGGGGACAGTAGGACAGGGACGGTAGGCACAGTGGCCCGCTTATGCACGCCCCCTTAGGGACGTCTTAGGAAACGTGTGATGTCCACAGTGGATGGTTGGTACATGCCAGCTGAACCTTCCTTTGTTATGAAGAACAATGGCTTGTTCCTTGCAGATGTTAAGTTCCCTTGTCTAAGGTCAAAGTTTAGTCCAAGCTCATCTTAATTAATAGATTGTAATTAATATTTGAGTCCTGGCCTTTCCATCGTTCAGCCAATTAATTGCCTCTTTCTGGTAAATGTAGTCTAGTTGAGGGTTACAATTTAAACATAGAAAAATACTAAATAAAAGAGAAAAACAAGGCTGTTAGAAAAGGAATGAGAGAGGGAGGGAGGGTGGGAGAGAGAAAATAGAGAAATTGGAGAGAAAAAAAGTGTTAACACAAAGGGACAGAGTTTAAGGCTGGGTGAAAGTCTCACTTGATAAAAAAAAATAATGTGTTGTATTTATTCTTATTTTATAGTCCCTTAACTTTGTCAATCAGGATGTGACTAACATTACAACTGATTTTGACAAATCCAGGCTGTGCATACAAATGTTAGTCTACCATTTGGTGACAGTATCGGCTTAACTGAATTATAGATAAAGTCAAATGAGTATAAAGGAGAGTCATCTTGCTTAGGGAAGCAAGTGAAAATGGTGTGGTGATCTCAGTAATGTGTTTGTACCAGACATTCTCAGAATGCAGAGCAGGGCTCTTTGATTCAGAGCATCTGAGCTGTATTTAATTAATTAAATGTCTATGCTGACCATCTTCCTGCCAAAGATGAAATGCTTTTGGATAGTTAACAGATAACAGATTAGCAAAGTTGGAAGGGACCTTGTGTCCAATAGCATCCAAAAGTAAATCAGAGTCCAAGGCAAAGTATTGCTCAAAGTTCCAATTTATTAAGAGAGCCATGTTGGCACATCTGGGAAAACCCGAATCTAGGAGCTTCCCGGTTTTCCCCACCTAGTTGAAAGTTCAAGATCTTTCTCCCACACCCACAAGTCCATCACATGGTCCAATCTCCCACTGCCATGCTGGCAGTTCCACCCATCCAAATCCGGTCAGGTGCAGAGGTGCAAAGAGAAAGGATGACCTTGGCTTTCTAGAAAGAATTTTGTTATGGCTACCTAGTATGTAACTCCTTAAAATCTCCCCTCCCATTTTCTCAGAATAGAAAATGCATAGTAGAAGAATAGAAAGTGTGTCAGGCCAAAGATCCAAAAGAAAAGATGGCTGCAGGCCTGACACCTTGTACTGTAGGCCATCTAGTCCAACCCCCCCCCCCCAGTTAAGAGATCAATACTGGTGTATAGCAGTGGTTCTCAACCTGTAGTCTGCAGACCCGTGGGGGACTGCGATGTTATCACAGGAGGTCAGTGAAGGATTGAAGAAATGTTATGATTTAAATCTTGAGTTAAAACTTTGTGGTCTGTGGTTATGGTCCGTGGCCACAAAACGTATGTAAAGGTGAAGAAAAGGCTGAGAGCCACTGGTCTACAGCATTACTTGTTCTCAGTCTGCCTAAATTAAATTGAAGTAAAGGGGTGGCTGTGCATATCAATTTCAGGATACAGAGTTGTGACTCCACAAATGAATGTAGTAATAACAACTGAGTAATGAAAGCATTCCCATGCCAAAGAAGTAGTAGATGCTGGGTTGCAATGGAAAATTAGAAAATTGGAATGGAAATTATTATTTCTTTCTAAAGAAACAGCATAAAATTAAAATCAAAGTAGTTTTGTATAGCCTTAATACCATGCTGGGCAGGCAGGCATAGTGTCGTTCAAATTAAAAAGTGGGTGTGTGGGTGTGTGGGAAATAACCACAAATCAAAGCTTGGAGAATAATATTTAAAACACTGGAATGTAACCTGCCAGCAGTAATCTCTAGATTTGCTATAAACCATGAATGAAGGAAGGCTGATAATCTTGGGATAGGGGGAACTAACACAGTAGCAAACAGTGTTTCTTTTTCCTTCTATTCCCCTTCTCCACCCCATCTCTTGAGTTTGTTTTGACTGGTGATTATTGATAACAAAGCTGATACAGGACTGATAAAATACAATTCAATCACTTAAATTTACAATTATCTTTAGAAGCATGGGGAGAAATTCCCTTCAAAATGCTCTCCCCTCACCAGTGAAACAGTTCCTGAGCACAGCAGGATGGGAACAAGGAGAAGGAAGGAAAATTATCATAAGCAAATGGCCAATTGCCCTGGTGCTATTGTTGAAATCCAGTGGTCTTCAGTGAGATTAATGATACTGAGCATGAATGGGATTACAGCACAAAGAACTGGATCTTGCAAGAAGACAAGATAAAAAAACTGGGAAAGAAAGAAGAGTTCTTGGATAAAAACACATGCAAATAAATAGGGGAAAGCCGAGCCTAACAAGTGGCAAGTTCCCTGTTTGGGAACTCATGGTTTCCACAAGATGTATTGCCATGCTGTATCTCATCCGCCCACACTGAGACAGCCTGAAAAGGAAGTGAGATGTGCTGTTATGGAAGTGATCTTTTTCCTCTTACCCAGGCTCAAGATCTTCAGGACCAACAATTGATGGCTCCTGGAAGAAGAGCTTCAAGGGATACAATGTGGGACAGGGATTTGTTTGATCTGGGAGATTGCCCCTTTATGTCCAGTCTCTGGGCTTAGTACCCAGCCTGCAGAGTTGTTTTGTGAAAGAGATTAGACCCATGGCATCTACAGCCATCCCCTCCCCTCCTTTTTAAAAAGTGCATAATTTGACTTTGTTGACCTAGATAGTGTGTAACTCTAAAGCTGATTATGAGGAGTTCTTGGTGCTCTCTGAGCTTGGTTGTTTTCTTGCAGACATTTCATTACCCAGATGAGGATGTTACCTAGTTTGGCTAATGAAATATCTGCAAGAAAACAACCAAGGACTCACTCAGAGGACACCAAGGACCACTTATTTCATTCCTGAGCTATAAATATTCTCCTTTATCGGTCTCCTTTATCGGTCTGAAGCTGATTAGCCTACGGGCTTAATACATACAGTATAACTGAAAGTGTTGTTGCAAAGACTTGGCTCTCTGTGATCAAAAATCCCTTTGCCGGTTGTCTCAGTAGTCCTGGTTCCTTGTTTCCTCTCCTCACCTTGTGTTCTTAGGGTAGTTTCCAGCTCTGGTATAATCCCAACAATCTCTATGTCATGCCTGGAAGCCATATTTTGCATTGGGACTTCACGCCTGCCACATTTAATGCTGTGGGAAAATGGGAGGGGGGGGATTATATGAAGTATGGGAGATATACAGTATAGTCACAATAACATTCCTTTCTCAGAGAGTCAAGGACAACTTGCCCTACACCTGGAGGGGTATAGCTGGGAGGTATCTCCAGTTGGGACGGTGCCTGATTGGGCCATGTGATGGACATGTGAATGCTGGGAAGGGGCTTGGACTTTCCTTTGGGTGGGAAAAACCTGGAAGCTTTCAGATTCGGGTTTTCCCAGATATGCCAATATGACATCTCTAATAAAATGGAATTTTGAGGAACTTCAAGCCTCAAAGTCTTCCTTCGTTGTGAGTGTGACTTGGAACCCTGAGATTCTATCTCAGAAAGCACACAACTCTTGGTGCTGAAGTTCAAGCACTCTAGCTCTCAACATTTCATCACAATGAACCCAGTGTGGATTTGGGCTGCACAACTACGGATAACCACTACATTCTGGTTAGCCCACCCACACCTACACCCACACACAATTTCTTTGCTCCCATCTTGTGGTTGAAAGTTCATACGACTGATCTGTCAGCTGATAAGGAGTCCTCCATGCTGCAACTAGAAGGGAAAAACAAAAAAATGCAGTGCACAAAATAACTTTAGGGTTGTATGTGTTAATTGGAGAGGAGTTTTCACAAAGCAGAGGATACATTGGAACATTTCAGTGCAAGGAATCGCCAATCACCATTCTGTGTGTATTTGTTCTGGGAGCAAAAAGATTTAGGGTGGCATGATTTTCCTGCTGGTTTCTGGAGGGAAGGGAGAAAAATGACACAGTAGCTCCTTCATCGATATAAAACTGGCCTTTTGTACAGCGGTGAGATACAATGATCTTACCTTTTCATAAATCCATATCAATGTTAAAGCAAGAGAAGATGGGGCTTTCAGGTCCTCATTTGAGATGTGTGTACCTTTAAATGCATTGAGCATATATACAGTCACTAATCTGCTGACCTAATCTATGTCCTCCTTCTGAACTGAACCACAGCATAAATACGGTATGAGTTTATGTACAGTCTGATATAGGCATCTGATATATGGATCTGAGCACATGCAGTATATCATCACTAACTTGCTTACCTCATTTATGTGCCTCTCTGAGCTGAAGCAGCTTGGTTTATGGCTAGATGCATAATAGTGTAATGATAAATATGCATTAATGATCTAACGTGCTTCTGATATTCACAACATTTACAGAAGCATTCTAAAACAGCAAGACGTAACACAATTTTTACTCTGATTTACATTCAAATATTATTTGTCTGAAATAACATAGAGTATAGCCCACCTTTCTCCCGCGGGTGAAGCATCTGTGGCTTTCCAGATGTTATTCAAGCACAACTTCCAGCCACAGCTCCTTTACTGTATCATCTGGTGCTGTTGAAATTACACTGCAACAACATCTTCTGAGTCATAAGGTCTCTACCCTTGTTTTATTTCCCATGTAGAACTTACGCCTTGTGTAACCTGTGGGATCACCTGCGTTGGGCAGCCCTATACCTTTGCTTCATTAATAAATAAATAATACAAAATACTCCAGAGGATAATATAGGACAGGAAGGCTCGGAGGAACGTTGTCCATGGGATATTCGATGGGTCAGACATGACTTCACTACTAACAACAAATACAAAAGTAAATAAAATAAATGATGGCCAGATCAAATCTGTTCAGACCAGAGGTGGTTTTTAGCAGGTTCTGACCAGTTCTGGAGAACCGGTAGCGGAAATTTTGAGTAGTTTGGAAAACTGGTAAATACCAACTCTGACCCGTCGCCATCTATTCTTTGCCTCCCGAGTCCCAGCTGATTGAGAGGGAATGGGGATTTTGAAGTATCCTTCTCCTGAAGTGGGGTGGGAATGGAGATTTTACAGTATCCTTCCCTTGCCACGCCCACCAAGCCATGCCATACCCACCAAGCCACGCCCACAGAACCGGTAGTAAACAAATTTTTGAATCCCACCACTGGTTCAGACTATTACCTCAGATTTAAGGATTAGGGTTACTGGGGAAGATGGCATGGTCCCTACGAGGCCCTCCATTTTAGAGCTTCTTTATGACATTTCTAGACACAGGAGGACCTTCTTTGCATGCAAATATTATCAATAAAATGTTACACAGCCTTTAACTACTGAACCGTTATTGGCATCAGGGGGATAACTGGCATTTACAGAGAAGCAAAGGTGGACAGACATTCAATAAATCCCAAACACTGAATAAGGCATGCTAATTTGGCAAACACCATGGTGACTACTTTCTAGTATTCACAAGGATTTTACTAATCTCTGACCTTCTCCTCTTCTTTATTCCCTGTTTCTCATATATAACAGGCTGGGTTATGAAAGAAATGTGGTGCGATGGCCACAATGAGAACAGCCTAATCGTACAGCAAGCTCATTTTTGCATTTGAATAGTTTCATATACTCTCTGTTAGCTGCTCACATTTATTTCTCCGGCGCAAATATCACAATATTATAAAGACCTGCAAATTTACTGCTGACACACTGGATTTTAGGTCAAAGAGGTTGGCAGGTTTTTGCCGGCTCAATATATTAAAACTAATTAATGGTGATCCCAAATTAATACGAGCTATACATTTCCTGACCTTTGATTTGCTGTATAATATTATTCCATTGTTGTTTTTATATGTTCAAAGGTCAGTTTTGCATTTCCCTAGACGTTTTAGGTAGGCTTTAATAAATTACTAAGAAATTTTCAAGTCTTAGTTTGGCTTGATAAAGGGCCAAAGTTGTGCCAATGTATCTTTGTCATCTCATCTAATTAGGCTCCCAACCAATTGCAATTTCAGCAGCAGGATCCCTGAGGGGGATGTTGGTAGATGGGCTGCAATCACAGGTTGGGAGGGGAGAGAAATATGTGTATCCTGGGGTGTAGTTTGTTCTTTCCTTTCTTAAAGCACACTTCTTCTTAAAAGAATATACGTGAGCATGGAAATATTAAAACAAGAATTGGCTAAAGAACCATGGCGGTACAGTAATTAGAATGCGATATTGCAGGCTAATTGCTGACTGCCAGCAGTTCGATTCTCACTGTCTCAAGATTGACTCAGCCTTCCATCCTCCCAAGGTCGGTAAAATGAGGACCCAGATTTTTGGGGTCAATATGCTGATTCTGTACAATGCTTAGAGAGGGCTGTAAAGGACTAGGAAGTGATATATAAGTTGAAGTGCTATTGCTAAAAAGACAGCAAAGCTTTTAAATTTTTGGGAGTATGTGCTGATGTGTTGATTCCCAGCAGTTGAGCATCCTGCATCATTTCTGATAAAATAAGAAAGAATATTTAAGGTTTTTGGGGATTGCATTTCCTGGATGTTTCTAGGTAGTTTTCTTGGAAACCATATCGAATCAAACATTTCTTTTCCTGTTGCTGACTGTATACCTCCAGGTGATCCAAATCATCCTTTCCTTTGAATCAGGAATGTGCTGCAGAAACCAGGTTCAACTAGGCTTAGGTTTTGGAAATCAGTTAAAGTTGGCTGGAAGGTAGCTCCCTCTATGACTTGAGGCTCTTAATAATCCAAAGAAGGACATTCAGCAAAAGAAGGCCTGCAATTTAGGGACATTGTTGAGAACTAACCATTGCTTAGTTCCTCCAGTGGCAATCTTGTCTTTGATTCAATCATTTGTTCTGTTTTGTTATGTTATATACAAGTGGTCTTCGACTTACAACCATTCATTTAGAGACTGCTTGAAGTTACAATGGCATTGAAAAAAAGTGACCCATGACCGTTTCCTACATTTATGGCCATTGCAGCATCTCTGTTGTCATGTGATCAAAATTCAGACATTTGGGGAGATCGCTTCCGGCTTCCGAAGGCGACGGACGTTGGTCCGCTGTTCGCTTCTCCGGTGGGCTCCTCTTAGGAGCACAGGCGGTCCTGGATGGACCACCTGCCATAGGGCGGCTTGCTGGAACCCCCCGGATAGCCATGGGAGGGTTACCAGTTTCACCTCAGGAGCCGGGGAGCGTAGGGGGTGCATAGCAGCACCTTCGCTGAATGGATTCCGGAAGGAAATAACTAATTACATGCAGCGGCTGAAGTGCTGGAGGTGAGAAGTTCACTCCAATCTCCTTAATTGCTTTTAATTGATGAGCAGCAGCTTTTTGTAAGTTGTGGATTCAATCTGTTTGAAGTTGGAAGATTGGAGGGGGGTTTCTTTTTTTTCCCCTACCCCTCTCAGGCAAAGCGGCATTTGGACTATCTCTCAATCTTGGAATGGAGAGAGAGAGCAAGAAGTTGAATTAGTCACTTGAACTAACTATGTGAAAAGATTTATATCACAATTGCAAGAGGTGATTGCTGAGTTGTTTTGAAAATTTTATGGAAATATTTGATGTTCTGCTCCTGGTTCCCTGTGAAACGGGGAGCTAAGATGGCCTGTTTCCGTCTTCTTCTTCGCACTTATAAATGAAGTCTGCCTTTTGAAACTACCTTTGAAGAAAGTCTGGCTTTATATCCCTCCCCCCCCCCCCCGAAGGACTCCTGGAGCTTCTCCTGTTACGTGGTCTTTCTGGATTTGGATTATTTGATTTTTTTGTTTTGTTTTGTGTGACTTCTTGGCTTGGAACTGTGACTGAGGATTAACTTTCACTTTTGGATTTGCGTGTCTTCTCTGACTCGCTTGGCTGCACGCTTCACAGACGCCATTTCTTTTGTAAAAGATTTATACTCATCTCTGAACTCAGACAATGGGCCCAGAAAACAACCTTCAGGCAAAACAGCCTCGACACCTACTTCTACATCCAGCCCAATGACTCAACAGACAAAAATTTCATCATTTTCACAACAAGAAAGGACTGGAGAGAGTTCAAAAGATTTATCTGTTATTCAAATGTTCCAGGCTCTTATGCAGGGACAAAACAGGGAGAAAGCAGAACTATTTAACTCATGTTTTGTATCTGTCTTTACACAAAGGGATAAAACAGTCCAACCTATCAAAAGCAGCACCACAAAAATCAGATTAGGAACACAAATTGAAATAGGGAAGAAAATGGTAAGTGAGCACCTGTCTACCCTAGACGAGTTCAAATCACCAGGACCGGATGGATTACACCCCAGGGTTCTGAAGGAACTAGCAGATGAGATCTCAGAACCACTGAATTATATCTTTCAGAGATCCTGGAACACCGGGGAACTACCAGAGGACCGGAAAAGAGCTGATGTGGTTCCCATCTTCAAATAAGGGGAAAAAATAGATCCAGGAAACTACAGACCTATCAGCCTGACCTCAATACCAGGAAAGATTCTGGAAAAAATAATCAAGCAACGAATTTGCAAACACCTAGAAGCAAACAAAGTAATAGCCAAAAGTCAACATGGATTTGTCAAAAACAGATCATGCCAGACTAATCTTATTACATTCTTTGATAATGTGACAAAATTAGTGGACCAGAGGAATGCCGTTGATATAGTTTACTTGGACTTCAGTAAGGCTTTTGATAAGGTAGACCATAACCTACTACTAGATAAAGTAGAAGAATGTGGGTTAGACAGCATCACCACCAGATGGATACGCAACTGGCTGACCAACCGCACTCAACGTATAGTCCTCAATGGAACTGCATCTACATGGAGGGAAGTATGCAGTGGAGTACCCCAAGGCTCTGTTTTAGGCCCAGTACTCTTCAACATCTTCATCAATGATTTGGATGAGGGAATAAATGGGGAACTCATCAAATTTGCAGATGACACCAAGCTGGCAGGAATAGCCAACACTCCAGAAGATAGGCTTAAGATACAGAAGGATCTTGACAAACTTGAACATTGGGCACTATCGAATAAAATGAAATTCAATGGTGAAAAGAGTAAGGTTCTACATTTAGGCAACAAAAACGGAATGCACAGGTACAGTATAGGTGGTACCGTGCTCAATAGTAGTAACTGTGAGAGGGATCTTGGAGTTCTAGTGGACAACCATTTAAATATGAGCCAGCAGTGTGCAGCAGCTGCCAAAAAAGCCAACACAGTTCTAGGCTGCATCAACAGAGGGATAGAATCAAGATCACGTGAAGTGTTAATACCACTTTATAATGCCTTGGTAAGGCCACACTTGGAATACTGCATTCAGTTCTGGTCGCCACGATGTAAAAAAGATGTGGAGACTCTAGAAAGAGTGCAGAGAAGAGCAACAAAGGTGATTAGGGGACTGGAGACTAAAACATATGAAGAACGGTTGCAGGAACTAGGTATGTCTAGCTTAAGAGAAAGAAGGACTAGGGGAGACATGATAGCAGTGTTCCAATATCTCAGGGGTTGCCACAAAGAAGAGGGAGTCAAGCTATTCTCCAAGGCACCTGAGGACAGAACAAGAAGCAATGGGTGGAAACTAATCAAGGAGAGAAGCAACTTAGAACTGAGGAGAAACTTCCTGACAGTGAGAACAATTAATCAGTGGAACAGCTTGCCTCCAGAAGTTGTGAATGCCCCAACACTGGAAGTCTTTAAGAAGATGTTGGGTAGCCATTTGTCTGGAATGGTATAGGGTTTCCTGCCTAGGCAGGGGGTTGGACTAGAAGACCTCCAAGGTCCCTTCCAACTCTACTATTGTATTGTAACCTGTATTTTTCCAGTAATAGTGCAGTCTTATATCTCTTGCCATTTGTAGCATTAATGTTCTAGTTACTTTCTTAATAAATCTTGTATAAACCTCCCTTAGCAACATGCTGCTCCTTTCGTATCTCACAAAAGCTTAAAACCCAACACCTGCTCTTTCCATCAGCTTATCTTTGGTTATAACTAGTGCTCCTATCAAGATTTCTCTCCTTATCTCCGTCAATTTTTCTCTCTTTTCTTCTTCTATGCTTTGAAGTCTGGGGTAGAGTTCCAATCCATCCATCTCCCCTTTCCATATTCCGCTCTTGCCATTACCAACCACGCCCACTTTGTTGTCAGTATCCACAGTTTTCTTATCTCTTTGCTCATTTTTTTCTACCATCTTTTGAACTCTGTCCTCCACTTTCTTCATTTGGTAAACATCCTCAGTTTCACCATCAGATTTTTCTGCTTTGTATTCCATATTCTCCAATCTCTTTTCAATTCTCTCTGTCACAACTAACAGATTTTGAATTTCAAACATAATAATTTGCAATGTTACAGTTTTTTTTTCCTGCTGGGCCATTCTTTCAATTTTGCAGATACTGCCACTATAGGGTTCAAGGCTATTTTAATAAACTTCAAACAGGTTCATTTAGGTTCATTCATTTATTATCTTTCAAGTCAAAATGTTGTCTTCTCTCCAATAGCTAGTGATAGAACTTCCAAAAGGCACCTATATAAACTTGTGCACTTCCTACTATCACTGTCAGTAAACAAGCTGAAAGAACCTTAAATCTCAAGAGCTCAAAGAGAAAGAAGAAAAAAACAATGTATCCAGCCTCCAGCCTCTAAGTGGCAGTGTAACTGCTTTTCCTCCTGTTGTTACAACCCTCTTTATAATCCTTCTTATTTTCTTCTTTATATTCCAAGTTTAAGAAAGAAAGAAAACCCTTAAATGGAGATCAAAAACAATCAAATCAATCAAATCAAGCATTATAAAAAAGGAGAATTTTAATCCATAGGTATAAGCAAAAGTAAAAAAAGAAGAAAAACTTAATCCATTCAGTTTAAAAAAGAGGGAGCCCCTGCAAAAGAACAATTAATCAGTGGAACAGAAGTTGCCTCCAGAAGTTGTGAATGTTTCAACGCTGGAAGTCTTTAAGGAGATGTTGGATAGCCATCTGCCTGAAACGGTATAGGGTTTCCTGCCTAGGCAGGGGGTTGGACTAGAAGGCCTCCAAGGTCCCTTCCAACTCTACTTTTGTATTGTATAAAATGAGTTGAAAAAGGAGGTGGCAGATTTTAGAGAAGAGCTCAAAAGTGTATACAGCAACAAATAACAGAAAATAAACAGAGAATTGGTGTGCTGGAGGAGGGTGTGGTCGGGCTGGGGGAGGAAGTTAAGGCAGTCCAGAAAGGGAATATAGAATTGGAAAATTTTATGGCAAAGATAGAACTTGAAAGAATGTCCTTCTTTCTCAGATTCCAGAACCTACCGGAAACAGAAGATGAAGATCTTAAGGATATCATGAGTACAATTTTAGCAGAATATATTAAAAGAGATAAAGAACAGTTGTGGTGGGATATGGATCTGGTTTACAGGATTAATTCAGCATATGCCAGAACACATAATGTTCCAAGTGAAGTACATGTTAAATTTCTTAGGAAGACCACGAGGGATGAGATTCTAGGGGCTCAAAGGGGGGGGGGACCACTGAAATATAAAGATAAAGAAATTGCCATTCTTAAGCAAATTCCGAAAAAAATAAGAGATAAGAGGAGGAAGTATTCCTCCTTATCAAAGAAATTATATAATAAAGGAATTTGGTTTAGATGGTTATTGCCAGAAGGAATGTTGATCTTCTGGGAGGGAAACAGAATTAGAATTAACGCAGTTGTGGAGGCAGAGGCCTTCATTAAAAAACATATTGCCCTCCTAGAGGACGAAAATATAAGAGGTAGTGAAAAAGGCGACAATGCACAAGACATGAAGGAGGGAGGGGCTGCGGCTCCGCCTGGGGACAGGGGGAGGGAACAATATTGGAAAGACTCAGGTCACAAAAATAAATATTTCTGGAATATCATTGTAATTGTTGATATATTAGAAAGTGGCAAAAGAGATGATTGAACACATGGTTGATACAATGTATAATAAGATGCTGTTTCTGCTTATCTTTTATCTATTGTTTTTTCCTTTCTGTAAAAGTTGTGAGAATTGGAGAGATTTCTACCTCTAGCATGATGGAGTTGCCAAAAAAGTTTTGTATATCCACCTCTCCTTTTCCCATAAATTTAAAAAATCAATAAAATTCTTTAAAACAAAAAAATCAGACATTTGGCCACTGGCATGTATTTATGATGGTCACAGGGTCATGTGATCACCTTTTGTGACCTTCCGACAAGCAAAGTCAATGAATCCATATTCACTTAACAACCATGTCACTAACAACTGCAGTGTTTCACATAACAACAGTGGCAAGAAAGGTTGTGAAATGGGGCAAAACCCACTTTACAACTGTCTCATTTAGCAACAGAAAGTTTGGACTCAATTGCGGTTGAAAATCAAGGATTACCTGTATTGTATTTGGTAATGAAATGCCTGCAAGAAAACCACCAAGCTCACAGAGCACCGAAATCTCATATGTCCTAACTATCCTTTCTGCTCAGCTGAAGATGGCCTCAGCTAAGCCCATGCAAGAAATTTTTTTGTAATATCTGGGATTTCTATCAGATATGATGAGTTTGTCAGAAGGGGCTGTTGCTATATTGCTCCAATTACCAGCATAGTCTGAATACATACATACATACATACATTTTCGTAGATTTTCATGGGTGTAGGTATGCTGGTCTTGTTGTATTCTGGTCTTTTTCCGTATAAGATTGAGATTGTCTTGGCAACGTTTCGGCAAGGTCTCACTTGCCATCTTCATACTGGTGCTCCAGCCTGAAGATGGCGAGTGAGACCTCGCCGAAACGTTGCCAAGACAATCTCAATCTTACATGGGAAAAGACCTGAATACAACAAGACCAGCATATATATGTATATTCCAAGAATCGTTCTGGATCTGGATGGCCCCTGGAAGATTTCTTAGAAAATAAAAATGATATCTAGCTGCAGTCCAGTGCTCTGCCTTTCACATCTGGCTTGATAAAAAAAGGCAAACAGGAGTACTATGGACCATCCTATGAAGTGATCATGAGCCTCAGTGGTGCAGTGGTTAGAGTGCAGTACTGCTGCCTGCTGGTTGCCTGCAATTTGGCAGTTCGAATCTCACCGGCTCAAGGTTAACCTAGCCTTCCACCCTTCTGAGGTTGGTAAAATGAGGACCCAGATTGTTGGGGGAAATATGCTGACTCTGTAAACTGCTTAGAGAGGGCTGTAAAAGCACTGTGAAGTGGTATATAAATCTAAGTGTTATTGCTAAACTGCTGGAAAAGAGAGCTTGATAGCATTTTGATAAATCAGTACAGTACTTGACTTACAGCAGTTCACTTAGTGACTGTTCAAAGTTACAACTGCACTGAAAAAAGTGACATATCCATTTTTCACTCTGATGACAGTTGCAGCATCCCCACAATCTTGGGATCAAAATTGGGATGCTTCACAACTGGCATGTACAGTAATTATACACGTTTAGCAACTGTGATGTTTCACTTAAGAACTGTGGCAAGAAAGATAGTAAATTGAGGCAAAACTTACTTAACAACTGTCTCCCTTAGCCAGAAAGTTTGGGCTCAATTGTCATAAATCAAAGACTACTTATATATTCTATAATTCCTCCCATGATCTATTTTTCAGCAGCCATTTATATCTTTCCATCACCCCCCAACATGTTTTCAGATAGTCAGATGTGAGGACACCTTAAGGGTGAGGATTCATGCATTTGTCTTGTCGTGTTTTTGTTATATCTTAGGTAGAGCTACCAGTTCTAGGCTACAAAAATACAGACAGCTGCCAGATGGCAGCAAAAAGTTAAATATTTTTAGATATTTAGATCTTGCATCTCCATTAAAATGCATTGGTCATGCAGGATTTTGCAGCCTGAATCTGGTAGCCCTACAGCAGGATGTAGTAGGAATGCAATGACTGGGATATTTAAAGCATTATTTATGCCATAGCATTATCCATGAATTCATGCAATTTGGCTTATTTAATAGGCTAGGTTAGGGCTTAATAAGCAATACCATGTGAATCCAGTTGATGACTTTGCCTAGGGTTTGTAAAGTATACATGATGGGGCCCGGAGTCTACCACATGAATGCGCGCAGCGTGCGCATGCGTCTTTACCTCTTGCGATGCCACCGCGAGCCTCTGTAATGCTCCAGCTTCTTGGCGGAGCATTGTGCAGGCGCCGTGTGCTCCATGTGCATACACGGAAGCATCAAAGAGCTCAAATACAGGTAAGGAGCTTGGGCGGACGGGTGGACCCTCTGGAGCACCGTACCGGAACGGCACCCAGTGCTCCGGGCAGGCACCGGTATGCCCGTACCGGGACATACCGCCTGCAACCCACCACTGACGTGATCCCAGGACACTGCATCTCTCATAAATATGAACCAGTTGCCAAGCATCTGAATTTTGATCAAGGAAATGCTGCAAAGTTTGTAACGATGAAAAAAAGTCATTAGTCACATTTTTCAGTGCCGCTGTAACTTTGAACGGTCACTAAATAACTGTTGTAAGTCAAGGACTACCTGTACTAAGGGGCCACAGGGTATAAATAGAGAGTTGGGGGGTGTATTCTGTGCCCCCGCTTTTGCCTATCACTCTGCTTCTTCTTGGATTAGAAGATTGCTAATCTGAGATCACTTCCTTCTGCCTTCGTTCTCTTTTGATTGTTTTCCTGATTGAAGGTAGTTAGCTAGCACAAGATGCTTCAATTTCCAATCCCTGTCATCTGACTCTTTTTGGCTACAAAGAATTAAGATTATTTGCCGGGTCTTCATTTTTTTACTAACAACATTCGTTTTTCCTCTAGCAAGCAAAACTAGTGCAGGCAAATTTATTTTCTGGAAATGAAGTTGGACTACTGGAGCATAATAACTGGCATACAGTAAAAATGAGAGAGTACTGTTTAAGACTTAGAAAAGAAAGAAAGAAAGAAAGAAAGAAAGAAAGAAAGAAAGAAAGAAAGAAAGAAAGAAAGAAAGAAAGATTGGCCACCTATCTTCCTTCTCTCTCTGTCTCTCTCCCATTATTATCATCATCATTATCTACTGACAGGGGTGTCAAAAAGGTGGGCTGCGGGCCGGATGCATTATGTGAAGGCCATGCCCACTCCAGCTCCACAAAGGCAAAAATGTTGCGATCAAGTTTGATACCCATTAATTCTAAAAAGTTGTTTAAGAGATTTACAAAGATGAACATATCTGTCATCCGTCTGTCTATCTGTCTGTCTGTCTGTCTGTCTGTCTGTCTGTCTGTCTGTCTGTGTCTGTCTGCCTGCCTGCCTCTATCTATCTATCTATCTATCTATCTATCTATCTATCTATCTATCTATCTATCTATCTATCTATCTATCTATCTATCTATCTATCTATCTATCTATCTATCTATCTATCTATCTATCTATCTATCTATCTATCTATCTATCTATCTATCTATCTATCTATCTATCTATCTATCTATCTATCTATCTATCTATCTATCTATCTATCATCTATCTATCCAAATATATTGTTTTAGAGCTGATAAGAAGTATAGATAAATATACATAAATCGCCTTGTATCCAGATAGAAAATGCTTTGTACTGAAGTGTATTTAGCCTTTTAAAAGTGTGAATGCCACTGTTATTCAAACAATTTGTCCCAGCATTCCATTTGGAACTGGGAGAGTCAAAATGAGGTAGAGGAAGAAGAGTCAGTATGCTTTTGCTTGATGTTCTGTCAAAATGATTGATCCATTACCCATTAGCCACATGGAGCTTTGTTAGCCATGTGTACACCTGGGCCTCTTGAAAACTTTCTTTGCCTAATCTACCCAATGGCTATTACAAAGCTGTATTAGTCTGTAAATGGATTTTCCCACCCTACAAATCTTCCCTGCTGTATCCATCTATTGGCCAATAGGCAGCAGTATTATCCAATTGGCAGACCAGCCTACTTGAAAAAAAATGGATTGGCCTGATCTATTTGAAGGCCATATGGAGCTGTGTTGGCTAATGATGAAACTACCTGCCCCAAACCTGACTGGCTTTCATCAAACATGAAGCACTGCTGGGGTGGCATGATGGGAGCAAGCAGCTGTGGCTTCTGGACTTTTACCTCTGGCAAACATTTGCCCATAGAGGCTTTCATGCTATGCTTCTCTCAGTCCAATGAAGCTGCTTGTGCTCTGTTCTCCTTCAAGCAGCCTCTGAATGAAATTCTGATAAATTATGAAAGTCCTGGAGATCTCTGTATCACTTCCCACAGATACCTTTACTAGCTGTTTATTTATTGTTTGCCTGGTAGGAGAAAAGGAGCGTGATTAGATATGCTTCCACAGTGTTGTCTTTAATAATTCACTTTTATTGTCTTTTTACGTGAAAATATTTGGTGAATCTCTTCACCACAACCCCTGACAAAAGGCTGATAAAATCATTAAAACTTTGAAATAAATGCCTGTGTATATTGTTCTTTTTTCCTAGCATAATGACTAAGCAATACATTTACAGATAACATTTCCTTCACCTTCAGACAATTGGATTATATAATATCTTGTTGCATTCAGTGCAAAAAAAACCCCATTATTAAGATATATTCAAGATTTTACTATTGGACGGCTTTATCATTCTCTGCAAGATTTACACTGGAATAATAATAAATAACAATAGCTTAAAATGGGAGAGAAAAATGGCATTCCACAGATTTCATCTTGTGTGTGATACCACAGAAATAACATAGATTTTCCTGCCCATTCTAGGTACCTCCTGGCCTGAGTTTACCATTCCCACTTTTGACTTGTTTTGTTAACAACAACAAAAAGAATAACAACAAAAAATTGTAATGGAAATTCTGAGGATCATTTTAAACCAGCATCTTCTAAGTATACCATTTATTGTTCACAGATTGAAACTTTAATTTCTGCTACCGGGTTCCCCGAAAATAAGACAGAGTCTTATTTTCTTCTGACCTCCAAAATAAGTGCTTGGCCTTATTTTTGGGGAGGTCTTATTATTTTTGAGGTGCAGGAGGCGGAGAGCATGGTCACTTCATGGCTGATGCTGTGTTGCAATATTTTCAGGGAGACCTTATTTTGGGGGGAGGGATTATCTTAGCGCATGCGCTCAAAAGCCCGATTGGGCTTATTATCCAGGGAGGTCTTATTTTCAGAAGAATTCTCACCTAAATCTGGATCTAAAGGAATGTACTGTGTGATTTTAGTAAAGGGAAATGAGCCTGAGAAGTTGAGCACTTACCTAGTTGAAGAATCAGTCGGAGACTAAGTTCCTCTGACTCCTGTGAAACACTTCATTTAAAAATAGATGCCAATAATAAAATAGACTAAATCAGAAGCCAGATCCTCTACCGTAGTTACATATGCAAGAGCCTAAGTCCTGCTCAGTTGTTTGTGAGCTGTAGAGAAGTTTGCTGTGAAGAAGGTGGAGGAAGTCATTATGGAGGTGGGGGGAGGTCAACCCAGTGATGGGATTCAGCCAGTTCGCACCACTTCGGGAGAATCAGTTGTTAACTTTCTGAGCAGTTTGGTGAATTGATTGTTGGAAGAAATCATTAAGGCAGAGAACTGGTTGTTAAATTATTTGAATCCCACCACTGGGTCAACCTATTCTCCAAGTAACCTGAAGACAGGACAAGAAGCAATGGATGGAAAGTAATCAAGGAGAGAACCAACCTAGAACTAAAGAGGAATTCCTGAAAGCAATTTCCAAATGCGCGTCCCATTTTCAGCCTCCGTGCATCCCGTTTTCAGCCCGTTCCAGGTGGTGGGGATTGCCGCTATTGCTACCACCACCACCTATCGCTGCCAAATGGACCAAAAATGGGACATGTGAAGGCCGAAAATGGAGTGCACGGAGACTGAAAATGGGGCATGCAGAGGCGGCGATAGATGCTGGCGCGATGGGCGGCACCTGTGGCGATGGGTGGCGGAGATCCCTGCAGCCTGGAACAGCTGATCGGTGGTATTCCTGGAGGCCGAACCAACTGCCAATCAGTTGCTCATGCTAAATCAGGCTGTGCTGAAACTGACCAGGCCGTTTGCTGTCTGCTGCAAGGAGGCAAATTGCTGGGAGATAGAGGCAGATTTTTTGTTCTTGTTTTCTTCCCAAAAAGCTAGGTGCGTCTTATGGTCCCGAGCATCTTATAGTGTGAAAAATATGGTAGGTGTTAAGCAGATTAGTCACGAATGGTCTAGGGCAGTGGTCGGCAAGCTGCGGCTCGCGAGCCAAATGCGGCTCTTTACACATTTTAATGCGGCTCTTCAGTGTGCCGGGCGCCCGCTCCGCTCCCTCCTCTCGGGCTTCGGAGGGAAGCTTCTGCAAAAGCCGAGTGACAAGTCTCCCAGGCTGTAATTTGCCGAGCTGTACGCGCGCACCTGTTTTCCACGGCGTGGAGCAGCGGTGAGATTCTGCGCGGCAAGCGATGATTCCAGGGGCCATCAGTGGAGGGAGGGCAGGGTCTCCCCTCGCGTTCCTCATCTTCCCGGATGGCCCCTGGAATCATCGCTCGCCACGCAGAATCTCGCCGCTGCTCCACGCTGTGGAAAACAGGCGCGCGCGCACAGCTCGGAAAATTACAGCCTGGGAGACTTCTCACTCGGCTTTTGCAGAAGCTTCCCTCCGAAGCCTGAGAGGAGGGAGGGGAGCTGCGCTTCGGAGGGAAGCTTCTGCAAAAGCCGAGTGAGAAGTCTCCCAGGCTGTAATTTTCCGAGCTGTGCGCACGCGCTTGTTTTCCACGGCGTGGAGCAGCGGCGAGATTCTGCATGGCGAGCGATGATTCCAGGGGCCATCCAGGAAGATGAGGAACGCGAGGGGAGACCCTGCCCCCCCACTGATGGCCCCCAGAATCTCGCCGCTGCTCCACGCTGTGGAAAACAGGCGCGCGCGTACAGCTCTGTCAGTCTCTCTCTGATTCCCTCTCTCACTCCCTCTCTCTGTTTCTCTCTCTGTCTGTCTGTCTCACTCACACACGCACACACACACACACACACACACACTGTGGTCACCTTGTTGAGTGTTCCAATCACATTTGAAACACTCAACAACTGGCCTGCATTTATGGTATTTTGCAGCATAAATGCAGGCCAGTTGTTGAGTGTTTCAAATGTGATTGGAACACTCAACAAGGTGACCACAGTGTGTGTGTGTGTGTGTGTGTGTGTGTGTGTGTGTGTGTGTGTGATTGAATGAGACAGACAGACAGAGAGAGGAACAGAGAGGGAGTGAGGGAGGGAATCAGAGAGAGACTGACACACACACACACACAGACAGAGAGGGGGAGGGAGGGAGAGAAAGATAGACAGACAGAGAGAGAGACACACACAGAGTGAGTGATTAAGTGAATGAGTGAGAGACAGACACATCCACATACACAGAGTGACAGAGAGAGAGGAAGGGAGGGGAGAGAGACAGAGGGAGAGACAGACACACACACACACACACAGAGAGTGAGTGAGAGACAGACAGACCCCCCCCACACACACACAGAGTGACAGAGATGGGGGAAGGAGGAGAGAGAGACAGAGATACAGAGACAGACAGACAAATAGACACCCAGAGAAAATGACAGAGGGAGACAGAGAGGGAGGGAGGGAGAGAGAGTCAAAGAGCCAGAGAGAGAGAGAGAAAGAAAAAGAAAAAAAGAAAGAAAGTGGGAGAGAGAGATGAAATGAAAAACAGCAACATACAAACCTGACTTACTCAAACTATCCAAGGAAATGCAAGGCCAATGTTCACATTAGTGGTTGTGACTTTGTCAGTCATTGTCAGGATGTAATTTTCTCTACATTGTAAGGCAAATTTTATGGAATTTAACGTTATCGATAAATAATATCGTTCTAAAGTTTTTGTTTTATTAGTTGTGTTATTTGTATCCTCCCGACCTATGTGGATACTTGCATGCAGAATATTCTCAATAAAAACTTCTTGAAACTAAAAACAGTGTACCATCCTATGTATTTTCGGTTTTAAAAATGCGGCTCTCAAAATAAATTTCAATCGTGGTTTTGGCGAGATTTGGCTCAGTTGAAAAAAAAGGTTGCCCACCACTGGCCTAGGGTCTCCAGCTTTAGCAGGGGTTTGGACTAGAAGACTTCCAACTCTATTATTCTGTAAGGTCACTTCATTTCTGAAGATGTCAATCACTGCTGCTGGCCGAATATTAGAACACCAGAAAATTAAATTGGACAGAAACTCATCACCATTTGATTGATGCTGAACGTAAAAGCCCGTTTATATCCTGGGAAATATTATCATCATCTGTCCTACACAATTATAGCACTTCTGTTCCCTTCTCTGATGCCAGTCAGTAGAAGAAAAATACACAGTTGGGACAAGGACAGAAATCCAGTGATAATGTGAAACAAGGCTATTTGCCGTGCAACAAGGTATTTGTGCCTTAGAGGAAAATGAGATTTCTCTGCCACAGCCCATGTCTTATAATGCTGGGCCTCTAAAACTCACCACAATCTGCCTCTTCAGCTGCTAGAGAGCCATATGTTGTTGGCTGTCATTCTCCAGAAATTATTCACGAGTCTACAATTAAAATCCTGGGGTTCAACCAGGACCTCTCTCTGGGACTTTATCACTCAGAGCTTTAAAGGCCTTGGAAGTCTAGCTTCAAGGTGCTGTGGAAAAACAGGAGGATTAAAGCTATAGCCAAAAAACTCTGCGCTGGTTTGTTTATTGTCGGGTTCCTGGAAGATGAGATGAGACAGATAAGCATCGATCAGTGAGGGAGAAGTTCAAGAAAACAGCCATAAACCCAGCATGAGCAGAGATAGACAAGAGAAAGACCATCTTCTAGTTATAAAACAAGGACGCATGATGTCAACACAAATAAATCAGCATAAATAATTCATTGGGTTTACAACAAAAGAAGAATTTTGATGCATGAGCCAGAAGTGGGCAAAGCTACGTCCAACAACTCTTGGCAAGGACTTGGATTGCCCAGCTGATAACTGCTTTTCTGCCCAAAGCTGACTGATGGCCTTCCAAGGAACAGTGCTAATCTGGAAAATGCTCTTCCCCGGCACAATAGCACATATTTCTCAGCAGTCCACTGATCAACAGATTGAAGGCTGCCAGGAACTGCATACTATTGTGTTGGAGAAATCCCATGGAATAATGCTATTTCTAAATAATTCCTATTTAGTGGGAAGCACAAAAACTCTACTTCTCTTGGTTGTTGGCATCTCTAGATGTGCAGAAGCCTTCTCCTCCTCTTTGCAGATATCCTGCAGCAGGATGTGGCTGAAGAAGTCTGGAGAAGTATTGGGGGGTGGGGGGAGAGGAAGAGAATCGTTCCCTTTTCCTTTTCTGTTGAGGAGATGAGGGCATCTGTGTGCACAGCTGTGTGTGTGTGTGTGTGTGTGTTTCAAGCATGCCAGTCCTGACCTCTGACATGACAATCTCGAGACAAAAAAAAAAGGCCTATCCTTACTCTACAGTGTTCCTTTGTTCTGTTCGAAGAAAGCTCTATCTGGATTCAGTTCCAATGAGGAGAAAGACACTGGAAACATGGGAGCTGCTTGGAAAGATGGTTTAATGGTGGACAGGACCACATGGTTTGAAATTCTGGGCAAAAGGAAAAGCACATGGGTGGGAGCAAGAGAGAGATTTTTACCATCTCTTGGACCCCGCCTTGGAGGTTCCTGTTCCTGTGTAAGAAATGTATTCCGATTGGTTGTCAGACTTCCATGGGGCCATGCAGAGTAACTGTGTAGTGTTTTGAGTCCCAAGCATGGTTGAATCTTGCTGGGTGATATAATGCCATGTGGTGAGTTCTATTGCTAGATGGGTAGCTTTAGATCCTACCTTTGTTGGAGCTTGGGTGAGGGCATTTGCTTATGAATAGACCTAGCTATTTCCTTATCTCTTAAGTGCTGACAACTGCTGTGGGCTATTGAGGAGGATGGGGTCTATTAAGGGTGAGTCTGCTTCCTGCCTAAAAACATGTTTCTCCATTTCTCATCTAGGGAAATATAATATTCTGCCCTTTTAATATTTCCCAGAATATTTCATTTTCCTAGGAGAGGGGTGGGTGCTAATTTCCTACAGTTCATAATTGTGGACACCATAGAAGTGCAAAAAAATCTCTTTTAAAAACAGACATTTGTTTTCTTGGCATAAAAATACTTATTAGATCCAGGTCTCAGTTTATCACAATCAGTTTATTGGCGTGACTTCCCTAGTTTCTGCTGGAGAACAAAACCTTGCTTCTGAATTTGGTCAACCAGGTTAAAATTGCAGCTGAACTGGACGCCACCACTAATCTTAATGTAACTGTGGTTTCTTGACACTAGATAATTTCATAATCCATGATTGAAATGGGTTATTTTCAAATAAATCAAAGTTAAAAGCAACTAGTTTGGGAAAAAAAATAAGGGATTTAAGCATCCAATTTTGTTTTGGCTTCAAGGCTTCACCAAAAGAGAAGACAGAAGGGAGGATAGAAGCCAGGGAAAAGGCCATGAAATCATACTTTATCTCAATATCCAAAAGTTGTGTTTCTTCAGAGCGCTACTAATTTATCACTTACATGGAGTGCCATCACAGCTTATTTGAGATAGTTTGTTCAAGATGATATCACATGAAATGTCTTCAGAGATTATTGCAGGGATACATTTCACAGTTTTTGTTAAGTGTTAAGTACCATATTACTGGAAGTAAACATGGATTTGTAGAGCATTTTTTTGGTGGTACAAAAGTATGATGATTGAATCATGCTTTGCTTTTTTGTTTTTTAAAAAATAACATTACTACAAAAGACCCAGTTTTGACTAAAATCTATGAGAGATCTTATTATCTGCAAATTATTTGGTTTTTCCACTTCAAAGATTATCTTTTTTTTGCAGTCTTAAGTCTTGCTATACTATAGGTCCCCCCCCCCCCCTGTGGATGGCCATCAAATTAAAATGCAAATAAGCCTTTCTGTTTGTTAAAGGATGCAAGATTTTTTCTACATTAGAAATGAAGGATTGAAAACACCCCTTTTATATTGTCAGTCACTTTCTGATATTATCTTTTATCTCTGTAATAAAAGATCTATCACTACATAAGAATGATGATGATGAGAATGACAATGATAATTTTATTTGAACAATACGAATGCCATCTTTTGTAATAATCGTAGCACTATTCATTTGTAGAACTGCAAAGTGGGTTTATATACATATATGTGTGTATATGTATATGTGTGTGTGTGTGTGTGTGTGTGTGTGTGTGTATATATATATATATATATATATATATATATATATATATATATATATATATATATATATATATATATATATATATATATATATATATATATATATATATATATATATATATATATATATATATATATATATATATATATATATATATATATATATATATATATATATATATATATATATATATATATATATATGCTGGTTTTGTTGTATTCGGGTCTTTTCCCGTGTAAGGTTGAGATTGTCTTTGCAACGTTTCGGCAGGATCACACCTGCCATCTTCAAGCTGTGGGCTTAAAATGTGATTTTTTAAGCCCACAGCTTGAAGATGGCAGGTGTGATCCTGCCGAAACGTTGCAAAGACAATCTCAACCTTACACGGGAAAAGACCCGAATACAACAAAACCAGCATACCTGCACCCGTGAAAATCTACGAAAATATATATATATATATATATATATATATATATATATATATATATATATATATATATATATATATATATACACACATACATACATACATACATACATACATACATATACATATACATATACATACACACACACACACACACACACACATAGACAGATACACACACACAAACACAAGGAAACAAACTATTGGATGGATGGCAATGGGAAAAATAAAAGAACTGTAAATGGAGGGAGTTGAAATAGAAAATTAGGCTGGAATAGTGATTAGAATCCTACACAAGAGACCTAAAAAGAAGAAGCCATTTCTTCATGATTTATCTATTTTAGTTGTGAAGTAACCCTGAATATTTACTTCACCTAGGGTTAGCACATTGAACATAGAATAATAAGGTTGGAGGTCTCCTAGTTCAACTCCCTGCTTAAGCAGGGGATCCTATGCCCGTGATGGCAAACCTATGACATGGGTGCCACAGGTGGCACACGGAGCCCCCTCTGCGGGCACGCCAGCCGTCAGGCCAGCCCAGCTCCACCGCACATGTGAGTGTGCCTCCCACTAGCTAGCTGGTCTTCAGGTCTGGGGAGCAGGGCGCATGTGGGGGACGCATGCGCAGGGGGTGCTCGCATTGCATTTTGGGGTTTCAGGTGCACACTTTGGGCACTTGGCACCAAAAAGGTTAACCATCACTGTCCTATGCCATTCCAGACAAATGGCTGTCCAATCTCTTTCTGAAAACCTCCAGTGATGGAGCACACACCACTTCCGTACCACTGATTAATTGTTCTTATTGCCAGGAATTTCTTCTTAATTCTTAGAACTTAGTTCTAGGATCTTTCTTTAATGACCTTCCACCCATTACTTCTTGTCTTGCCCTCAGATGCATTGGAGAGTGGGTTGACCCCTTTCTTTTCAATACAATAGCAGAGTTGGAAGGGACCTTGGAGGTCTTCTAGTCCAACTCCCTACCTAGGCAGGGAACTGTGAGAGCCCCTCAAGTACTGGAACACTGTTATGATATCATATGACCCCTAGTCCTTGATCTGCCCTTCCTGCTTTCCTGAACATGAGGTTGAACCACCTGTCATTTGCAGAAAGCAAGAATGATTGACATTACCCTCAGCCTGGCTTGACAGAAAGATGGCTGTTATGCATTAAATATACATAGTTGTTATTTCATAATGAAAGTAGCCAGGGGTGGGTTCCTGCCAGTTCTAACAAATCTATTGTGCCGTTTAGAACCGGTTCCAGCTCCCTCCCCCTGCCCGTCTGCACCATGCTTGCTCCGCCCACCGCTCACTGATTGGCTGGCTCAACAATCACCCTGCCCACCTCTAAGAGTCCTGTCTAAACCTTAAAGTCTTAAAGCTGTCAAGTTTGAACACCTCTGGGTTTTTTTTTCTAAAGGGTTAGGGGTGCAAGGGTCTTGTAACTTGACAGCTTTAAGACTTGCGTGCTTCAATGCCAGAGTTCCTGAGCCAAAATTTTGGTTGCTAAGCAAGAGCGTTGTTAAGTGAGTTCCACCACATTTTACAAGTTGGCCACGCCCACCCAGTCACATGACTTCCAAGCCACTCCCACTCAGTCACATGGCTGGCAAGCCACTCCCACCCGGTCATATGGCCAGCAAGCCACTCCCACAAAGCAGACCACACCTACAGAAGAGGTTGTAAAATTTTTTGAAACCCACCACTGAAAGTAGTGCTTTCCCCTCTGCTGATGCAAGCAGGACAGTCAATTTTGACAAATAATTCCATTCCAGTTGGCTGGTAGGTGCAGGCATAACTCTCATTCCCTGCTCTCTGTCTTTGATGGTCATTTCATACTGGGCTAGTAGGCCAAGTGGCAGTGAAAGGCTGGGCCTTGATAGGGGATTTTTGTATACATATTTGTTTCTAAAATACCAGACTAGAAGCTAGGAGAGCGGGAATTGTAGTCCCACTTTAGGCATGACAAATCACCTGGGTGACTTTTGAGCAGTCATTCTCTCATCCCATCCCAACCCACCTTACAGGGTTGTTGTTGTCTGTGGGGAAAAAGAAGAAGGAAAGCGTCTTAGATATGTTTGCCAACTTTATTTATTTATAAACAAAAATAAAGGTGGGATAAACGTCAAGTAAATAAACACATAATATAACAATAAAATTCAGCAAAATGGAGAATGAAACACAGGCCATTCCTCCTCCTTTTTAAAGAATGCCCAGAGAAGAGACATCATTGGTTTGGTTTGGTTTTTTCAATCTGGCAGTGGTGAGAAGAGGAAGGAAGCAGGGGAATCCCCTGATCTGAGTCCTGAGTTTACTTGCCAGACCGAATCCCTGCTCATCATTGTAGCTGAAGTGGAAGAAGGAGTTGAAAGTTGGAAAAGAAATCTCCATCCAGCTTCATTTACACCTGGTTTTTCACACGGGAGACAAGCAGCTAAAGGCTGCAGTGCAGAAAAGTCCCTGGTTGGGAAAACCCTAAAGCAACCCTTCTTTTTCCTGTAATTAACTTGAGATGGACAATTCTTAGTGTCTCTTTCTTCGTCATCAGGTAGTTCTCAGAAATAGCTTGGTGTCATATGAATCACTTGAAATGTACAACTGTCTGACGTGTCCCATCTAAATGGTATCCTTTGCCAGGACTACTGTTAATGAGAGACCATCTACCAGAACTTTGACGTAGGAAATGACAAGGACTGTTAGAAGTCAAACTTGTGTTATGCTTCTCTGGGCCACCCTAGGGGCCTAAAGATGTGTTAGAGCAGGGCTCTCCAAACTTGGCAACTTTAAGACTTGGACTTCAATTTCTAGAATTCTCCAGCCGACATGGCTGGCTGAGGGATTCTGGAAGATGAAGTCCACAAGTCTTAGACATAGAATAACAGAGTTGGAAGGGATCTTGGAGGCCTTCTAGCCCAACCCCCTTCCTGTGCAGGGCACCTTATATTATTTCAAGCAAATGGCTCTCCAGAGTCTTCTTAAAAGCCTCCAGTGATGGAGCACTCACAACTTCTGAAGGCAAACCATTCCATTGGTTGATTGTTCTCACCATTAGGAAATGTCTCCTTAGTTCTAGATTGCTTCTCTCTTTGATTTGTTTTCCACCCTTTGTTTCTTGTCTTGCCTTCTGGTGCAATGGAAAATAGTTTGACACCCTCATCTTTGTGGCAGCCCCCCAGTTACGTCCACACTGCTAAAGGTTAAACATTGTCTTAAAATTGCCAAATTTGGAGACCCCTGTGTTAGAGAACCTGTTCATCCGACATTTGTAATAACACTTACTTATTTGCCCAAGAGATGGTCATGAAATGGGGGAAAATATCTTGTGCTTTGATTCAGGCAGTGGTATAGCTTCAGCAGGGTTAGGGTTAAAGTTAGGCTTAGGCTTCCTTAAAGTCAGGTCCAAAAACTGACCTAGGGTTAGGGATGGGATAAGAGGTAAGGTTGGGTTACTTGCAGAGATGGTAAACCTGGCTAGTTCAGCAGAATGTGGCCCATGTATAATTCATAGGAGATTGAATTAATGCATATTCATTGCCCTATTTTCACTCATTCATTTGCTCTATTTAAGCAGTAATGAAGAAGTAGGCTAGCATTGTTGTCTCTTTGCCATATCTGAGAGCCTTTTCTTTCCGGCTAGGCTCCTCCTAGCATGTTTTAGAACAACCCCCACCATCTCCAAATTTCCCAGTGCTTTAAATCATATGGAAGCTTCTAGGTGTAGAAAATATGTAGGATTTGATATTATATGTTTTCCTTTCTCTTTGTACGTTATGAATTATACCTAGAGAATAATGCTTCTATATGAATTAAGAAGTCAGATATCAGTAAGCTGATCTTGCTAAATTTATCCAAGGAGAAGGGAAAATATCTAGTAATTTCTAAAGAGCAAGTTTCCCCTTTACTGGAAGCTGGCTGAGAGATGACCTGATATACTTTTGATGGATTTAAGGGAAGCACAGGAAGTCAAGGTCCTATCCTAGGACCAGGCAGCACTTTAGGGTTTAATCCTAAAAAAATACTTTGGAGTTAGACTTGCGGCATCATGTCAAACCTGTGGCATCATGTTGCTGTCACGTGATGTATCACAATGCTTTTTTCCTTTGCGGAGCTGGGGTGGGCGTGGCCTGCATGTGACGCATCCAGCCCGTGGCCATCAGTCTGATATCCCTGGATTAGGCCGACCTGACTGTAACTCCTTTAAAGCACATAACTGTTTCCCCTTAAAAAAATTGGTACTGAGTTTTTAGAAATGGGAAGATCTTATGGATTTTATTTGATAAAAACAAAATGAATAGAATAAAACTTTGCAAGAAAGACATCCGTGTATTATGTTTAAAAGGAGAAGAAAGAAGGGTCATAAACCAACTTGGAATAAAAAGAAAATTGAGAGCTGTCAGAAGATGGCAACCCACTGCTTTCATTGTCAACTTGATGTGGGATTCAAAGTTGCCTTTTGAACCATATGCAGTTGTGTATGAAAAGGGAATTATAGTGATTATGGTGGCAGGTACACACCTTTTTTCATAACTTAATCAGCATCCCTTATTGGCATGCTGACTTCTCCAAAATGCAAAGACCCTAAAACCATTTTTGAAAGCATGAAATTCCTTCCAGAACAAAAAGATTTTACTTTGCGCAGCACATTAACTCCCAAGAACCCTAACATTAGCCAGATTTAGTATGTTATTTGAATACATTTGCTTAGTCTTTATCCAGTCTGGTAAAATGTGTTTCTGTGAATACAGGAATGGAGCTTATAAAGTAACCAATCACATATTTTTGCTTAATTTGTTGGGTGAACTCATCTTCTGCCTTGGACAAGATTCATCAGCTTAAAGGACACTGAGAAAGTTGTTTGGAGCCATAGAGTTTTGTGCATTCAAGATTTTGATCTATATTTGTCATGTGCATAAAATATTAACTACCGTATTTTTCAGAGTATAAGATGCACTTTTTCCCCCCTAAAAGAGGGTGAAAATCTGGGTGTGTCTTATACACCGAATGTAGTCCTGCCCACCCGCCAGCCCCCACCCTTTGGCCTCAGCCTCCCAGCAATTTGCTTCCTTGCAGCAAACAGAAAACAGCCTGTTTCAGTTTCAGCTTCAGCACAGCTTGATTAGCCAAAGCAGCTGATTGTCAGTTGGATCTGCCTCCCAGCTATCAGCTGTTTCAGGCTGCCATTGCCTATTGCCGCCTCCGCATGCCCCATTTTTGGCCTCCGCATGCCCCATTTTCTGCCCATTTTGATCCCCGCTGCCCAGAATGGGCGAAAAATGGGGCAAGCAGAGGCTGAAAATGGGGCATGCGGAGACTGAAAATTAGGCAAGCGAAAGCGGCAATAGGCTAAGGCAATCCCTGGAGCCTGAAACAGCTGATTGTTGAGAGACCAATCCAATCAGCTGCTTGTGCTAATCAGACTAAACTGAAATTGAAACTGAAACAGGATGTTTGCTGTTTGCTGCAAGGAGGCAAATTGCTGGCAGGCAGAGGCAGATTTTTTTCTTGTTTTTCTCCCCAAAAGCTAGGTGAGTCTTATACTTTGGAGCATCTTATACTCCGAAAAAAGGTTTTTTTTTAAAAAAAATCCTTCTCACCTCTTTGGGTGGTTCGTGTCTTCCTCAATCTCAGGTCCTTTACAGAGGCCTGGGAGCTTGAGGGTTTCATGCAGGATCTTAGCTATTCCTAGCACTGCATTCTTTTGGACGGACAGCTCTGATCAGTTTCCTGGAATTCTCTGGAGTCACTCTCTCAGCTTAGGAGTCAGAGTCCCAACCGCTCCTACCACCCCTGGGATCAATTTGGCATTTTCCTCCCATATCCTGTCTAGTTCCTCCTTCTTCAGTTGCTCATTTCAAACTTATGGATATGAACATTCTCTATGTAAGACTTCAAGGGATTGGATCTGGCCAATCTACAGTGCTAAACAGTCCCAGAGACAGAGCCTGTAAGGTACCGAAGGAGGAAGCAATGTGCAAAGTGGCTTGACTTTCACCATCCTACCCGGTTGCAACCCCATTGCAAGTGTCTTTTTTTAAAGAGAGACTCAGCTATTAATCCACATAAGATTTATGTAAGAGCAGCTTATTTTTGCTTCAGAAAGCATCGTGCTTTGGGCCAGCCCTGCTCTGCTTGATTAAAGCAGATTCATATGTCCACAGTCATAAATATTCTATTTTTCCTTGCATAATGAGAGATAACAGAGGCTTTCAGGCCTGTGCTTCCTATCTGCCCTGTCCTCACCTCCCTACCTTAAGTGGTATATCTTTTCACAATAGGTTTTCTTGAGGCTTCTTCTTGTGTTCTATATTGCAACATTGACTGAAATGCTAGTAGAATATGAAGGCAAGGACAGTTGTTTCTAGGTGCTTCCTACTAGCCTAATTTTGGTAAGATAGCTGCCTTGGACTCAGGTGGCAAATGGTTTTCAGTCACAGATCTGGAGGGAATTCTGCCTTTTGACCCAACAATCATTTGTTCTGTAATGAACTCTGATTTGCACTTGACCTATCGACAAGTATTAAAATGGAACTGTAAATCTTTCCAGTCGTTCCCCATTAAGCCGAATAAGCCCAGTGACATCAGGATCTCACTAAAGCTCCAAGTCCTGAAAGGATCTGCTTCTACATTTTAATATTATGCAAAATCAATCAATCAAAATCCATACCAGTTCGAAATATTCAACTGTTCTAGCTCTTTTATTATTGGCAGTATAGATTGGACTTAAAGCACAACTATTTTTTTTAAAAAAGGCCAGACTTACAAGAACCTATAGTGTGTCCTTCTCTACCCATTATAAAATGGTTTATGACTTAGCTGGACCTGCACAGAGATTTATATTGGTGCTTTGCTTCTTTAACACGCATGGGTAAAAAGAAATTGATTCTTTTTTTCCTCAATTTCTTTTATGAAACAGAAAAATAAGCTGTTACTCAAAAATAAAAACAAAGCTGTCATCTCAAACCTCATCCAGGTTGCCATGGACATTTCTTCACCGTTGAATAGCTGAATTGTTCTCCTCCCATCTTTGAGTTGGCCCCAAATTGTAATAGCATCAAATCTGTTGACCCCATAGTCAACCCCTATTCTGCCTCTGTTGCCACTTTCCCAAGTAAGTGCAGTCACCCAACTTCTCTCCAATGTAATGGGTGACAGAGCGTAATAGATTCTGTACACCTTGGGATGGTGACAGCATTGAAAATATGACTATGGCTGTGGCTAAGGCTGATTGAAGTCTATCTTGATCACAGGCTATGGGGGAAAGAAAGGCAATGTCATGTGCATAACAGAATAACAGAGTTAGAATGGACCTTGGAGGTCTTCTAGTCCAACCCCCTGCTCAAGTAGAAAACCCTATACCAGTGGTCGGCAAGCCGCGGCTCGCGAGCAAAATGCGGCTCTTTGCACATTTTAATGCGGCTCTTCTGTGCGCCGGGCGCCCGCTTCCCTCCCTCCTCTCGGGCTTTGGAGGGAAGCTTCTGCAAAAGCCTGGGCATGACAAGTCTCCCAGGCTGTAATTTGCCGAGCTGTACACGCGCGCCTGTTTTCCACGGTGTGGAGCAGCGGCGAGATTCTGGGCGGCGAGTGATGATTCCGGGGGGCATCAGTGGAGGGGCAGGCCCCCTCGCGTTCCTCATCTTCCCGGATGGCCCCTGGAATCATAGCTCGCCGCGCAGAATCTCGCCGCTGCTCCACACCGTGGAAAACAGGCGCGTGCGCACAGCTCGGCAAATTAAAGCCTGGGAGACTTGTTGCCACTCGCCTTTGCAGAAGCTTCCCTCCGAAGCGTTTCGAGGGAGGGCTGTAAACTTCCCTCCGAAGTCTTGGGAAGTTCTGAGGAGCCCCCCAAGGCAAAACGCCGCTGCCAGGTAGCTAAAAGTACGTCTCTGATTCGTCTCTGTCAGTCTCTCTCTGATTCCCTCTCTCACTCCCTCTCTCTGTTCCTCTCTCTGTCTGTCTGTCTCACTCACACACACACACTGTGCGTGTGTGAGTGAGACAGACAGACAGAGAGAGGAACAGAGAGAGGGAGTGAGAGAGGGAATCAGAGAGAGACTGACACACACACACACACACACAGACAGACAGAGACAGAGGGGGAGGGAGGGAGAGAAAGATAGACAGACAGAGAGAGAGACACACACACACAGAGTGAGTGAGAGACAGACAGACACACACACACATACAGAGTGACAGAGAGAGAGGAAGGGAGGGGAGAGAGACAGAGGGAGAGACAGACACACACACACACACACACACAGAGTGAGTGAGAGACAGACACACACACACACATACAGAGTGACAGAGAGAGAGGAAGGGAGGGGAGAGAGACAGAGGGAGAGACAGACACACACACACACACACACACAGAGTGAGTGAGAGACAGACAGACACACACACATACAGAGTGACAGAGAGAGAGGAAGGGAGGGGAGAGAGACAGAGGGAGAGACAGACAGACAGACACACACACACACACAGAGTGAGTGAGAGACAGACAGACAGACACACACACACAGAGTGACAGAGATGGGGGAAGGAGGAGAGAGAGACAGAGAGACAGAGAGAGAGAGAGACAGATAGATAGACACCCAGAGAAAATGACAGAGGGAGAGAGAGAGGGAGGGAGGGAGAGAGAGACAAAGAGCCAGAGAGAGAGAGAGAGAAAGAAAAAGAAAAAAAAGAAAGAAAGTGGGAGAGAGAGATGAAAGAAAGAAAGAAAAACAACATATGACCACAATTGAGCCCAAAATTTTGGTTGCTAAGCAAGAGCGGCTCTCCTCCAAATAAATTTCAGTCGTGGTTTTGGCGAGATTTGGCTGAGTTGAAAAAAAAAGCTTGCCCACCACTGGCCTAGACCATTCCAGTCTCTTCTTAAAAACCTCCAGTGATGGAGCACCCACGACTTCTGGAAGCATGACGTGACAGAAAAATAATTGCCATGGAAGGTTTGGGCTATAGGAAATTATTCCATCAATGGATGGAAACTAATCAAGGAGAGAAGCAACTTGGAACCAAGGAGAAACTTCCTTAACAGTGAGGACAATTAACAAGTGGAACAGCTTTGTCTTCAGCAGTTGTGGGTTCTTTATCGATGGAGGTTTCTAAGAAGAGACTGGACGGCCACTTGTCTGAAATGGTATAGGATCTCTTGCTTGAGCAATTTCGTTGTATTTGTTTTGTACAACGACAAGAAAGACTATACTATTGGACTAGAACACCTCCCATATCCATTCCAGCTCTATTCTGATTAGTAAAATAAATGCAAGAAATAAAACATCTATTTTTGAGATGTTCAGAAAAAATGGAACAATATGACTGTGATATATAGACTTAATTTTTTTGGGGGGGGGGCTAAGTAGCTGCTGAAAGAAAGGGCCAAGAGAACTTCTGTTTGCCCCAGCAATATAAAGAAGCCCAAGCACCGTGACCGCTCCTGCACGCAATGTTTTTCTTTAACGGAGCCATACCCTTTAGAAGCAAAACAATTTGGTGTCTTGCCATGGCAACCAATGTCCTGATGTGTCAAGGAGGGGAGATGAGGAGGAATAAAAGGAACAGCTGTTGAAAGTGATGGACAGCTCTTCTTTGAAACTGCATTTGTCTTGATAGTTGCCATGCTGTTCTTCTTTATAAGAAGGATACACCCCTTCCCAAGGGGGCAGTATAGAAAGTCGCTGTATGTTGCCTGCCTGATCAGATCAAGGAACATTCATCAGATAATGTCCTGGACAAGACTTTTTTGTTTTTTTTAGGATGAGGAGCAGTATGAAAAGCACTTCTGGTATTTTTTTTTTAATTGATGGTCCTGCCTGCCGTGTTTTGCCTTGCACCCTAATCAGGTGAACCAAGTCTACCATTGAGGAAAATAGAAGTGGATTTGTGGCAAACCAAGTTTTATTTCAAACACTGCCCATTATTTTCAGAAAGAGTCATGAACTTCATCGCTCAATGACAACAAAACCTACGTAAATAATGATGGTCTGTATCTTTGAGATATTTTCAATCCTCATTCATGGTTGTAAGATGCCTAGGATCGCTTCCAGGTGAGATGGATGACATATAAGATAGATAGATAGATAGATAGATAGATAGATAGATAGATAGATAGATAGAAAGATAGATAGTTTAGATACCGTAGATAGATATATACATAGATAGGTAGGTAGATAGATACCATAGGTAGGTAGGTAGGTAGGTAGGTAGGTAGGTAGGTAGGTAGATAGATAGATAGATAGATAGATAGATAGATAGATAGATAGATAGATACCATTAACCTGAGAGGGGAAAATGAACAAGGTATTTCTCTGTGAGAATTAACAGTAGGTAGGTAGGTAGGTAGGTAGGTAGGTAGGTAGGTAGGTAGGTAGGTAGGTAGGTAGGTAGATAGATAGATAGATAGATAGATAGATAGATAGATAGATAGATAGATAGATAGATAGATACCATTAACCTGAGAGGGGAAAAATGAACAAGGTATTTCTCTGTGAGAATTAACAGCTATTTTTACTTTAAAAATTGAACCCAAACAAGAGTCAAACATTGTGATCTTTCAAGCTGGCATTGCCAACTGGCATTTCCAGGGCATGTATTTTATAACTCTTGGAAAACAAAATAGGCAATGAAAATGTAACACACTCACTCATTTGTTTAGTGCAAATATAAAATTATACATTGTCCTGAGTCTTTCCAACAATTACAAGGTCACTAGGATTGCTAACAGTATGACAGTGGCAGATAGAGGTAGCATAAAAACAAATTCTAATGCATATGCATCATGACATCCCACAGTTAGAGCCACACTGATTTCATATGTCTAGGAATTTATTGGAAACATCTTTATGCCAAGAATATAATTGGATTTCTCTGTGTAGCATTTTCTCTCTTACTTCACTATACTTTCTCAGACTCTAATAACATGTGTGAAACCAAACAAGATTTGTGGTGAAAAGCTGCCTTTTTAAATCCCACCAAACCTCTGTACTCAGATAGGTGGCTTCTATCCTAAGTCACTTTCTCATTTTCAGTTTTTAATTTTTTTTTGGAGCAATTAACACAATATTTCATGCCTGTGTTTCTCAACCTTGGCTGCTTTAAGATATGTGGACTTCAACTCCCAGCATTCCCCAGCCAGTCCCAGCTGAGGAATTCTGGGAATTGAAGTCTACACAGCTTAAAGCAGCCAAGGTTGAGAAATATTGTTCTATTCCACTGATAATGTTATCATTTTTTAAAATGTTTGGGTTATATCCTCTGCACAAGTTGAGAAAAAGTATGAGAAAGTTCTCCTCTCAGGAACTTTTCACAGTGGATCTGAGGTATCTTGGATTGTATATGCTAAATTTCAGGTTTCCAGTTTATCAGGCATTTTCCTCCCAGTGTTGATATTCCTATCAGTGCATGAACAAGCGTGTTGCTCCTAATACGGGTGACAGAACTATCTCTTTACATCATAATTACTTAACCAAGTAATTTCCATTTCTTTCCCTCCGATTTACTTGGTACCTGTATGATCAATAGCGATTTTGCGAATGAATTAGGCACGCCAATGATATTTGTGGCCTGTGAAATCACCTTAACCAAATGTGATATGCTAAATTTACTAGAAATTATTACAGTGATCCAATTCACACAAATGTGCAAGTAGCGCGTAGCCACCAATCAGTAGGAACGGTCTTGACTTGTAGCCAGACAGTCAGATGAGAAGGATGTGCTGCTGTTTAAAATTGTGCTCAGGTAAGAAGACTCTGATTCCAAAACACATGCTATCCATGCATCTTGGGTTTTGGCGTGCATTTCAACTTGTTACAGGTAGTCATTGACTTATGATTACGATTGGCTCCAGAATTTCTGTTGCTAAGCAAAGTGGTTGTTAAATGAATCACACTTGATTTTATGGCATTTTTGTCATGGTTGTAACATGAATCACTGCAATTATTAAGTGAATCATATGGTCATTAAATGAATCTATCTTCCTCACTGATTTTACTTGTTAGCAGCTAGCTGGGAATGATGCTCACATGACTCTGGAATCAACCAACCGACCAATCAATCAATCAATCAATCAGAATAGAGCCCGAAGGGACTTTGAAGGTCTTCTAGTCCAACCCTCTGCTCAAGCAGGAGAGTCTATACCATTTCAGACAAGTGACTGTCCAGTCTCTTCTTAGTAACTTCCAGTGATGAAGCAGCCACAACTTTTGAAGGCAAAGCTGTTCCACTGGTTACTTATTGAATGTTGTAGATACATGCCAGTTGTCTAGCACCAGAATTTTGATCACGTGACTATGGGGATGTCGTGACAATCATAGGTAAGTCACTTTTATCAGTCTCTTTGTAACTTCAAATGATTGCTAAATTAATAGTTGTAGGTAAAGATCACCTGCACCTATTCCTTAGTCGTGTTTTTTCTTACCTGGATAGGTGCAGCACAGCACAATATTGAAGATGAATAGCTAGATATGAAATAGCAAATAGGGAAAAGCAATAACTAAATAGGTTTTAAAGAATTTCGTGGTTCTGCTTCTAAACCTCCTGCTTATGCTCGTTTAGCATTGTGGAAAATGCACCATGGATACATCTTGGAGAGGATGCTGTATATGAACCATTTAATGAGGCATGGAAAGGAATAGTAATAGTAATGATAAGATGAATTGTTATACTAGTTTATTTCATTGATTTAACTACAGTCCTATGATCCCAGACATATTTCAGGCTAATTCTGCTGACTGCCAGCTGTTAGATTCTGACCGGCTCAAGGTTGACTCAGCCTTTCATCCTTCCAAGGCCGGTTAAATGAGGACTCAGATTGTTGGGGGAAATATGATGACTCTGTAAACCTCTTAGAGGGGGCTGTAAAGCTCTCTGAAGTGGTATATAAATCCAAGTGCTACTGCTATTGCTATTGCTATTCTAAATTTCCCTGTATTTTATCAGAGAGAGGTATGTCTTTCTCCCCACTCACCTTGCAGCCTTCTCTTCCCAAAATGATGCAAGTTTGATCTCAGATGATCTCAGAAAGGGAACTTAAATAATCCCCCTTAGCAATAGCACTTAGACTTACATACCGCTGCACAGTGCTTTACAGTTTTCTCTAAGTGGTTTACAGAGTCAGCATATTACCCAGTGGTGTATTCACCATTAAGCAGACTAAGCACGTGTTTAGGGCACCAGGCCCAAAGGGGGCACCACAAAGTTGAGAAAGAAAAAAAACCCAATGAAGGTTTGTACAGTATGTATAAAGGAGGGGGACATCAAGATTTGTCAGTGCTTAGGGCACCAGTGAGTCTTAATCCGCCACTGATATTGCCTCCAACAATCTGGGTCCTCATTTCACTGACCTCGGAAGGATGGAAGGCTGAGTCGATCTTCAGCCAATCAGAATCAAACTGCTGGCAGTAGGGCAGAATTAGCCTGCAATATTGCATTCTAACCGCTGTGCCACCACGGCTCTTCCCATTGCTTACAACATGGTGGATTAAGAAAACCAAAGATCCTTCAAGCACTTTTGTCACCAGAACCTTTTGTCTCGGGTTTACTCAAGTGTTTTGGCATCAGGTGCTTAAACTGAGCCATAGGATTCACTCAGACTAAATTACTATTGTTCTCCTTGAGACCAATCAAGGAGCTTCACCAGAATTAAAAAAAAATACAACAATTGATCACATTAATTATACCCACTGAGATGACATTAACATGCACAGCAGCAAATGAAAAGGCCAATGTAAAAGGATAAGTCAATACTCTCTTTGAAAACAGAGGAAAAGTGGGAACCGGTTGCAATGGAGAAGAAAGGAATGCATTTCATGGTTTACCTACTCCACTCATTAAAGAGCCTTGACATATGCAAACTCTTCTGACCATTCGCTTTCACACAATTAAGTCAGTGCTAGGACCAGATCCATACACTGAGCCATGCTTAGTTTGTCTAATAAGCTATAAGGAGTCAAATTCATGCACCATCACAAAGAGCCACGTTGGCTGGGTACACACAACACGCTATACCCAACCAACCAATCAAACTCCATTATAGCCCAACATTCTCATGGTAATCTCTTGTTCTGAAGAATCTGTGAAGCAAAGATATTAGGGGAAGTGGAGGAGAATTCCACAGATTGCTAGGTGTGGCCTTCCAAGGATTCTCCCATCTTGGGTCTGCACAAGTGACTGACCTTTGCAAACATTTGAGAAATAACTCCACATATTTTTGATGAATGGCCGTGCCTTGCATAACAATAGACACAATAAGCAGAGTGCAACACCCAGCTTCTTCTATTCTCCGTAATCACCATAGCTGGCTGGCTGGCAAACTCAAGCATGCCATCATTGTTCAATGCATTTAGAAGCCAGACAGGTCTACAATGGCTTTTTATTATTTGGCTGGGAGAACAGTTACTGTGGAGATGGGCAAGGGAAGGGAGTTCTGCAGCCAGATCTCCTTGGTATTAAGAGACAGCAATGATGGAGAGCAGATTGGATGCTTTAAGGAAACATGTTTGGCCAGGAAGTGTTAGTGCAGACAAAGATGAGGTCTGTCATAGCCAAAGGTTGTTATTCACACATACTGCTTCCATCCACTCTCTCAGTCTGTTCTGGAGCCATAAAGTGGTGATATAGACAAGACCATTTTCCTACAGAGAAAGCCCAGGAACTCTTTGGAAGCTGTGCATGGATCCCTTTTTGCCACTGATCTGTAGTCACCTTCATAAATGGAATGGGAATGCACAACAGAAAAAAGGAAGAACACGCGTTTGTTTAAATGTACATGTACATAATACCAAATCAAAACTCTGGACACTTCCAGGCATTTTTGAAAAAGCATTCCTCCATCGCTGTTATGATCCGATTTTAATATTTTCTACTAGTCTCTTTGAGGCTTTGATAAAAAAAATGAGATATAAATCCCTAGATAAATATTAGCATCACTTGGAATGAATGAAAATAAAATGATCCCTAGTTCTGGGAATTGGCCTTTAGATCTGGAGCTCCACTCTGTAAACAAAACAATAGCACGAGGCATCCATACTATGATTATGCCTAGAACTGGAATATTCTAAATCCTTCCTTCTTTTTGGAGCTGCTAGCCTTAAGAATAAAACCATAAAGCAGAGATATCAAACTCAAGGCCCGTGGGGCGGATCTGGCCCATGGCTTGCTTAAATCTGGCCCATAGGGCCAGCCTGGAAATAGCAAAGGACCGGCCCATGGTGCCCCTGGCAGCCAAAATAGGGCATGGGTGTTGCATGAAGCCCCCCGCACCCTGTTTTGGCCAGCAAAGTGCTGCAGGAGGCATCTGTCTCATCTCCCCCCCACTGGCCCATGGAGGAGAACTACAGTGCTGACCCTCGAAGAAATCCAGTTTGACACCCCTGCCATAGAGCCAAGGTGGTGTTGGAATGGTGCCCAGTTCAAGCCCATCCTCCGTAATGGTTGCTCACTGTAGCTGCCAATTGGTCTCTCTCTTAATCCAAGGATTGGTGTTTTTTTTTTTTTTTTCAAAAAGTTTTATTGGTTTTTTTAAAAATCCAAGGATTGGTGTTGAGTAGTGAACAGTATCCCAGAGGGAGCAGGGATATGAATCTAACAAATCAATACATATTTTCCGAAAGGACATCAGCCTTCCATGTTAATGTGCCTTTAAAAAGGCTTCTTCCTATCTACCTGGACTTTGGCAGAAAAAGTGAATCTATTAACTACATCATTGGATCAATTCATAGAGCTGTGAGAGATCAGCTGTAGCTCCTCAGATTTTTTGTCAAAGCTTTTGCTTTCTAAAAATGGTTTCATTATTCATGCTTGGATAACTGTGGCTTTTGCCTTTACTGAAGGGGTGTTCGTACCATTACATTCCAAATCATTGATTATTTGCGTTATTCCCATTGAGGGGATTTTGTGTAATTCTGCAGCTGTCCAGTGGAAGGCAAAACACTGCCCAATACTCCGTACAACGGAGAGTAGAGCCAGATCTATACATTACAGATGAGCTTCTCAAGCTATGGATCACAACCCTTAAGCTTGTTCAAATGTTGCAAGAGTGAATCTTGACCATGCTTCTTTTCCTGCACAAGATCGCAGAAGGTACTTACAGTAGCCAAAGTTTGACAAAGGTGTAACCTTATCTTAAAATATGATTAAACCTGTTATGTGCATTTGCTGATCAAACCTAGTCTGAATGAAATCATTAATTTTATTCATGGGGCTAACAAAAATTCATTCACCATTTGGGGGATTTGCAATCCTAAAGTTCTAGAACATGGGAGTCAAACTCAAGGCCGGGGGCTGGATCTGGCCTGCGGGGTACTTAGATCTGGTCTACAGAGCCTCATTGGAAACAGCAAAGGCCCAGCCCGAAGTACCTCTGCCAGCGAAAACCGAGCATGGGAGGGCTGCATGCGGCCCTCCCTAGCTCCGTTTTCACTGGCAGAGGGTGACAGGAGGCCGTTGCAGCCGAAAATGGAGCTCTGGAGCCTGTTTTTGCTGGCAGAGTGCTCAGGCTACCATAGATGCCCCTTTGGCACAAGTGATATTGAGCTGGCCATGCCCCCCCATCCCCCGCAAGGTCAAACCTAACCCTGATGCGTCCCTCAATGAAATCGAGTTTGACACCGGTTCTAGAACCAATTACCTATTAGATCCTACAGATTGTACATGCCGTCCTCTTAGCAAAATACAGCAGGGAGAAAGAAAGAACTAGGAAGGACTTTTTTATCATCCGTTATAATGAATGGTGCAATTATTGCATGATAAAATAATTCTTAATATTTTATACATTTTTCGAATATGGAATTTTTTTTTAAAAAAAATCCTAGCATGAAGGGAGCAATCCATTCTGTCCTGAACCTTGACTTCAGGGTGAAGCAAATGTGAATTTGCTTATGTAGAGATAATTTTAAAGTCATTTAAAAATCAGAGAGAGAATAAATGTGTGTGTGAAAGGAGCTTATTTCTTCACGTTAAAAAAAAAAGTCCATAGCGATTCCATCTTGATTGGACGCTTTTTCTGATTTTATGTCCTTTAAAGCATGTATTATCTCTGACAGTTCTATTAGATATTTCTTGCACTTCCACCGATTGAGTTTTTAGAAACCACAAGTAAATTAATCTGCTTCCATCCACCCATTAATCAGATGGCTAGGGGAATAACTGGGGGGTGGGGGCAAAAGAGGAAGGCAAGCTGTGTGACACTTATGGTAATAGGGCTTCAACGAATGGACCCCTTTTAGTTAATGATTTCTTCTTCTTTTTTACATCCAGGCATGACATTTGACGGCTAGGGCTTGTTCTGCAGACTGGATCAATTAAGTAATATCAGCATAGCTCTTTCAAAGGAGAGCGATGTTATGCAAATGTGGGATATTAGTAGTAATAGGACTTTAGTCAATAGAGAGTTTGGGGTTGTAGTGAAGGCACCAGGCATGAAGCTAGAAGGCAGCGAGTTGTAGTCCTGACTTAGCGTTCCATTGTATGGAGTTCCATTTGTAAATGTGTCAGGCTGGGCTTCTTTTGGTGATGGGAGGAAGGGGGAGAAAATGGAGTTTAAAGCCTTTTCAGCCATAGAAGCTTTAGGACAGGGGTGAAATGCTACTGGTTCGCCCGAACCAGTAGTAAAAAAATACTACTGGTTCTGGCGAACCACTATTTCCAATGATCAGCTATGACGGGTGATTTATATTAGGTAGAAAACAGGATTTCCTGCTTTCTAGCTAATCTAAATCACGTGGCACAGCGGATCCCCCCCCTCTTCTACTTACCTTTGCAGGCGTTCTCAGTAGAGCAGGGGTGTCCAAACTTGAGAACTTAAAGACTTGTGGACTTCAACTCCCAGAATTCCCTAGCCAGCATGGCTGGCTGGGGAATTCTGGGAGTTGAAGTCCACAAGTCTTAAAGTTCCCAAGTTTGGACACCCCTGCAGTAGAGGTTCCTCCCACCCGCCCGGATGTCATCACATCCATTTTGACACTGCACATGCATGGAAGGTCATACGAATGCGCGGAGGTGGAGACGCACGCTCACATTTGTGACCTGGTAGTGAAGGAAAGTAGATTTCACCCTTCTTTAGGCTGTTCCTACCGGTGAATATTTATGTCTGCATCTTTCTCTTTTTTTCTACTTATCTATGTATGTGCTTTGTTTGTTTTCCTAAAATATTTCTCCCTCTCATTCCCAGGTCTACTGAGATAGGAGTTACGTATTTGATAAACTGTGTTGTATTGTATTGCGTTGCATTGCATTGTAGCATGTGGTTCCTTTACTGCTGATAGTTCATCCAAAAAGGCAGAAGCTACCCACCATTTCAACATCTTTATTGCCACTTTGTGGGCTAGTTGGGGTTCTTTATATTTAATCTTAATCTCCCCCCCCCCCACGGGTGTCTTGACATCCATTTCAAGAGTTTCTAAATCATTTATATTTTTACCTACCATAGTAAATAACCAGCAAGGCACAAGTTCTTGATATTTCTTTTAAAATCATGCTCATCTTCCAATCCTCCTCCTGCTTAGTAGGAAAAGACCATCATCCAGCCTTCCATCACCAATCATTTTCTCTCACCAATCCACGTGGTTTTCTAAGTGAAATATAGACACTATTTCCCATTGCCTTCTTGCTGTACAAGGCTGTACTCATTGTATTCATTGCATCAGCTTGAATACAATGCTGTATTCATAGAGTCCCTTGCCATTGGTGGCTAAATTGACCATTTGCTCTAGCATCTCCCCATATAGCTGCTGTCCAGTCTGTTGCCTGCTTGCTTTAGCTGGGTGGCTGAGATGATTTTCATACCCTAATAACCCCACAACATGCAACATACTATAACCTATAACATGATACAATATAGAATGGACTTGACTGGGCTAAAGAATAGAGTAGAATAGAATTTATCAAATACTTCCTATTTCCATTTTGGCATAACCCCCCCCCCCCCCGATATTCTTCGCTTATCTCTTCCACAAACTCCATCACCATCATCCCCAGGAAGAGGCAACCCAGCAGGATTTGAGGAGAAATAAGAATGGCTACAATTGTAGAGTTATTTCTGCTTTACAGTGGGTATGTCTTCCAGTTGTATTTCTCCGAGAGCTCCTTTAAGCATGGAATTTTTTTTATGATGCCAATTGTTATTAAATGCCTATAGAATTTATGCCTAGAATAAAAACAATAGATTCAAGGATACACATCGCTGTGCTTACTTAATCTCTCCCTCCCTCCTTCTGCTGTAAAATAGTGGGTCAGCTTCTTTGAATAACAATTGGGGTCTTGACATGGCTTGTATATCAAAACAGCTGTGTTGCATTCCAAAGAATGTTTCTGCAATATAGGATATATATAGTCTCCTTGACTTACGATCACACATAGGATCGGAATTTCCATTATTAAGACAAGCAGTTATTAAGTGCACTAGGCCCCATTGTATGGCCTTTCATTTGTCATGGTTGTTAAGCGAATAACTGCAGTTGTTAAATGAATCATGCAATGGTTAAGCAAATCCGGCTTCTCCCATGGACTTTGCTTGTTGGAAACCAGCTGGGAAAGTGGCTGGTCACGTGACCCTGGGAGGCTGCACCCATCGTAAACCCATGCCAATTGCCAAGTGCTTGAATTTTGATCAAGTGGCTATGGGGATGCCATGACAGTTGTAATGTGGGGACCAGTTGTAAATAACTCTTTTTTTTCATGCCATACCATGTGCATGAATCACACAAGTGGCAAGAAAATAGGGGCAGTCAGTCATAACACAGGTTATGTAGACAGTTAACACAGGGTCAATCAAAATGGACTCAAATGTCTATACACCAATGCACAGAGTATGAGGAATAAACAGGGCGAATTAGAAATTCAAGTAAAAGAGGGCAGATAGGATATTATTGCCATTACAGAAACTTAGTGGGATGAAACCGACAAACGGAACATACAGCTAGAAGGATTTAAATTATTTAAAAGAAATAGACCAAATAAAAGAGGAGGTGGAGTTGCACTATATATAAGAAATAACTACATCTCTACAGAAATAGAACACAACAATGATGAGAACTATCTTGAATGCATTTGGGTCAATATTAAAGGTTGTGGGGAAAATGACATTGCCATAGGTCTATACTACAGGCCACCCAACCAAGCAGAGGAAGTAGATGAACTTTTTGCTAGTCAGCTAACTAAGGTATGTAGGAAG